>NC_090443.1:419376654-420014511 GCF_031143425.1 Pleurodeles waltl
ACGAATTTGCACTTTTTCACTTTTTGATGAAAAAGTTGAACTTTTTTCTAAGTCCCCACTCAGAATGGGACTTATTCACTTTTTTGAAGAAAACTAGGAATTTGCACTTTTTAACTAAGTTGATCTTTTAATCCAAAAAGTCAAAAGGTCTCATTCTGGCATGAGATGGGACTTAAAAACAAATCCAACTTTTGAAAAAAGTCAAAAGTTCTTCTAAGTCCCCACTAAGAATCTGAATTTTCACTTTTTTGGTGAAAAAAATTGGAATTTGAATTTTTTAACTTTTTGGATGAAAAAAGTTGAAATTCTTTCCAAGTCCTCACTCAGATTGAGCCTTTGTCACTTTTTTGCCAAAAACAATGAATTTGCCCTTTTTCACTTTTTGGATGAAAAAAGTTGAAATTTATTCTAAGTCCCCACTCAAAATGGGACTTTTTCACTTTTTTGCCAAAAATGATGAATTTGCACTTTTTCACTTTTTGGATGAAAAAAGTTGAACTTTTTTCTAAGTCCCCACTCAGAATGGGACTTATTCACTTTTTTGAAGAAAACTATGAATTTGCACTTTTTAACTAAGTTGATCTTTTAATCCAAAAAGTCCAAATGTCTCATTCTGACAATGGAACTGTCAAACATGTCAAATTAGATAAAAGTTGAATTATTTTCCAAGTCCCATCTCAGAATGAGATGGGACTTGAAAGAACCTTTAACTTTTTTCAAAAGTTGAGTTTGTTTGTAAGTCTCCACTCAGAATCGGAATGTGTCACTTTTTTAGAGAAAAAAATTGGAATTTGGAGTTTTTTAACTTTTTAGATGAAAAAAGTTGAATGTTTTTTTAAGTCCACAATAAGAATGGGACTTCGTCACTTTTTTGACGAAAATCATGAATTTGTACTTTTTCACTTTTTGGATGAAAAAATTGAAATTTTTAAGTCCCCACTCAGAATGGGACTTTGTCATTTTTTGACAAAAATGATGAATTTGCACTATATCACTTTTTAGAGAAAAAAGGGTGACATTTATTTTATGTCCCCAATCAGAATGGGACTTTGTCACTTTTTTAAACAAATCCATGAATGTGCACTTTTTCACTAAGTTGATCTATTAATCCAAAAAGTCAAAATGGCTCATTCTAACATGGGAACTGGCAAACATGTCAAATTAGACAAATGTTGAATTATTTTTAAGTCCCATCTCAGAATGAGATGGGACTTAGAAAAAAAATAAACTTTTGAAAAAAGTCAAAAATTCTTCCATGTCCCCACTCAGAATTGGATTTTGTCACTTTTTCGGAGAAAAAAATTGGAATTTGGATTTTTTAACTTTTTGGATGAAAAAAGTTGAAATTTTTTCAAAGTCCCCACTGAGAATGGGACTTTGTCACTTTTTTGCAAAAATGATGAATTTGCACTTTTTCACTTTTTGGATGACAAAAGTTGATTTTTTTTCTAAGTCCCCATTCAGAATGGGACTTATTCACTTTTTTGAAGAAAACTATGAATTTGCACTTTTTCACTAAGTTGATCTTTTAATCTAAAAAGTCAAAATGTTTCATTCTGATATGAGAACTATCAAACATGTCAAATTAGACAAAAGTTGAATTATTTTCTAGGGTCCTTCTCAGAATGAGATGGAACTTAGAAAAAAAATCTACTTTAAAAAAAATCAAACGTTTTCCCATGTCCCCACTCAGAATGGGAGTTTGTCAGTTTTTTGAAGAAAACTATGAATTTGCACTTTTTAACTAAGTTGATCTTTTAATCCAAAAAGTCAAAATGTCTCAATCTGATATGGGAACTGTCAAACATGTCAAAATAGACAAAAGTTGAATTATTTTCAAGGGTCCTTCTCTGAATGAGATGGGTCTTAGAAACAAATTCAACTTT
This sequence comes from Pleurodeles waltl, assembly GCF_031143425.1. Lineage (NCBI taxonomy): Eukaryota > Metazoa > Chordata > Amphibia > Caudata > Salamandridae > Pleurodeles > Pleurodeles waltl. The sequence goes on from NC_090443.1 coordinate 419,378,541, forward strand.
TGAAAAAAGTCAAAAGTTCCTCCAAGTCCCCACTAAGAATTGGAATTTGTCACTTTTTTGAAGAAAAAAATTGGAATTTGGATTTTTTAACTTTTTGGATCAAGAATTTGCACTCTTTCACTAAGTTGATCTTTTAATCCAAAATGTCAAAATGTCTCATTCTGACATGGGAACTGTCAAACATGTCAAATTAGACAAAAGTTGAATTATTTTCTAGGGTCCTTCTCAGAATGAGATGGGACTTAGAAACAAATTAAACTTTTGAAAAAAGTCAAAAGTTCCTCCAAGTCCCCACTAAGAATTGGAATGTGTCACTTTTTTGGAGAAAAAAATTGGAATTTGGATTTTTTAACTTTCTGGATGAAAAAAGTTTAAATTCTTTCTAAGTCCCCAATCAGAATGGGGCTTTGTCACTTTTTTGACAAAAATCATGAATTTGTACTTTTTTCACTCTTTCGATGAAAAAGTGGACATTTTTTATAAGTCCCAACTCAAAATGGGACTTTTTCACTTTTTTTGCAAAATGATTATTTTGCACTTTTTCACTTTTTGGATGAAAAAAGTTGACATTTTTTTAAGTCCCCACTAAGAATGAGACTTTGTCACTTTTTTGGAGAAACAAATTGAATTTGGATTTTTTCATTTTTTGGCTGAAAAAAGTTGAATTTTTTTATAAGTCCTAACTCAAATACGGACTTTTTCACTTTTTTGTCAAAAGTGATGAATTTGCACTTTTTCACTTTTTGGATGAAAAAAGTTGACATTTTTCTTCGTCCCCCCTAAGAATGGGACTTTGTTACTTTTTAGGCCAAACAAATTGGTTTTGAATTTTTTCACTTTTTGGATGAAAAAAGTTGAAATGTTTTTTAAGTCCCCACACAAAATGAGACCTTGTCACTTTTTTGCCAAAATCAATGATTTTGCACTTTTTCACTGTTTGGATGAAAGAAGTTTATATTTTTTAGAAGTCCCAACTCAAAATGGGACTGCGTCACTTTTTTGCCAAAAACGATGATTTTGCACTTTTTCAGTTTTTGGATGAAAAAAGTTGAATTTTTTTATAAATCCCCAGTCAAAATGGGACTTTTTCACTTTTTGCCAAAAATGATTATTTTTCACTTTTTCACTTTTTGGATGAAAAAAGTTTACATTTTTTCTAAGCCCCCACTCAGAATGGGACTTTGTCACCTTTTTGAAGAAACTATGAATTTGCACTTTTTCACTAAGTTGATCTTTTAATCTGAAAAGTCAAAATGTTTCATTCTGATGTGAGAACTATCAAACATGTCAAATTAGACAAAAGTTTAATTATTTTCTAAGTACCATCTCAGAATGAGATGGAACTTAGCAAAAAAATCAACTTTAAAAAAAATCAAACGTTTTCCCATGTCCCCACTCAGAATGGGAGTTTGTCAGTTTTTGAAGAAAACTATGAATTTGCACTTTTTAACTAAGTTGATCTTTTAATCCAAAAAGTCAAAATGTCTCATTCTGATATGGGAACTGTCAAACATGTCAAAATAGAAAAAAGTTGAATTATTTTCAAGGGTCCTTCTCAGAATGAGATGGGTCTTAGAAACAAATTCAACTTTTGAAAAAAGTCAAAAGTTCCTCCAAGTCCCCACTAAGAATTGGAATTTGTCACTTTTTTGAAGAAAAAAATAGGAATTTGGATTTTTTAACTTTTTGGATTAAAAAAGTTAAAAAACAATTCTAAGTCCCCAATCAGAATGGGACTTTGTCACTTTTTTGACAAAAATTATTAATTTGTACTTTTTCACAATTTGAAGAAAAAGTTGAATTTATTTCCAAGTCCCCACTCAGACTGGGACTTTTTCACTTGAAGAAAACTATGAGTTTGTACTTATTCACTAAACTGATCTTTTAATCCAAAAAGTAAAAATGTCTCATTCTAACATGGGAAATGTCAAACATGTCAAATTAGACAAAAGTTGAATTATTTTCTAGGGCCCTTCTCAGAATGAGATGCGACATGCAAAAAAATTTAACTTTTGAAAAAAGTCAAAAGTTCTTCCAAGTCCCCAATCAGAATTGGACTTTGTCACTTTTTACACAAAAATGATGAATTTGCACTTTTTCACTTTTTAGATGAAAAAAGTTGATTTTTTTTTCAGGTCCCCACTCAGAATGGGACTTTGTCACTTTTTTTTACAAAAATCATGAATTTGCATTTTTTCACTTTTGAGATGAACAAATCGAATTTTTTTCTAATTCCCTACTCAGAATGGGACTTTGTCACTCTTTTGACAAAAATTATGAATTTGCACTTTTTCACTTTTTTAATGAAAATATTGAAATTTTTTCTAAGTCCCCAATCAGAATGGGACTTTGTCGCTTTTTTGACAAAAATGATGAATTTGCACTTTTTCACTTTTTGATGAAAAAGTTATAATTTTTTTAAGTCCCCACTCAGAATGGGACTTTGTCACTTTTTTCAAGAAAACCATGAATTTGCACTTTTTCACTAGGTTGATCTTTTAATCTAAAAAGTCAAAATGTCTCATTCTGACATGGGGACTGTCAAACATGTCAAATTAGACAAAAGTTGAATTCTTTTCTAAGTCCCATCTCAGAATGAGATGGGACTTAGAAAAAAAATAATCTTTTGAAACAAGTCAAAAGTTCTTCCAAGTCTCCATTCAGAATGGGAATTTGTCAGTTTTTTGGACCAAAAATTTGAATTTGGATTTTTTCACTTTTTGGCTGAAAAAAGTTGAAATATTTTCTAAGTCCCCAATCAGAATGAGGATTTTTTTGATGAAAATCATGAATTTCCACGTTTTCACTTTTTTGATTTAAAAAGTTGAAATTTTTTCTAAGTCCCCACTCAGCATGAGACTTGGTCACCTTTTTGACAAAAATGATAAATTTGCCCTTTTTTACCTTTTTGATGAAAAAAGTTGAAATTGTTTCTAAGTCCCAAATCAGAATGGGACTTTGTCACCTTTTTGACAAAAAAGATGGATTTGCACTTTTTCACTTTTTTGATGAAAATGAGATCGGACTTAGAAAAAAATTCAACTTTTGAAAAAAGTCAAAAGTTCTTCCAAGTCCCCACTCAGAATGGGAATTTGTCACTTTTTTGGAGAAAAAAAATGGAATTTGCACTTTTTCACTTTTTAATGAAAAAGTTGAAGTTTTTTTTTAAGTCCCCACCCAGAATGGGACTTTGTCACTTTTTTGAAGAAAACCATGAATTTGCACTTTTTCACTAAGTTGATCTTTTAATCTAAAAAGTCAAAATGTCTCCTTCTGACATGGGAACTGTCAAACATGTCCAATTAGACAAAAGTTGAATTATTTTTTAAGTCCCATCTCATTCTGAGATGGGACTTAGAAAAAATATCAACTTTTGAAAAAAGTCACAAGTTCTCCAAGTCCCCACTCAGAATGGGGATTTGGCACTTTTTTGGAGAAAAACATTGGAATTTTGATTTTTTGGACTTTTTGGATGAAAAAAGTTGAAATTGTTTCTAAGTCCCCAATCAAAATGTCTCTTTCTGACATGGGAACTGTCAAACATGTCAAATTAGACAAAAGTTGAATTGCTTTTTAAGTCCCATCTTAGAATGTGAGTTAGGGCTAGGGGATCGTGTTATCATTAGAATTAGAACTTCAGTTTGGGTTTGGGCTAGGTTTATGGGTCATAATAACAGGGAAGGGTGATTATTAGGGTGATGACTGAGAGCCTTACGCGATGCAAGTGACACTTTGCTTGCTGCAAACATGAAGCAACGCTTTCGTAAATATGCCCCTTAATGGCTCCATTATGATTTTCACAGCACTACTAAACCAATGATATCACAATTAAGCCAGGTATAAAAATTCAGCATGTCTTGTTGCTATTGAAACAGTCCATGACATATATTCTATACTCATCTTTAAAACACATTTCCAAACAAAAATCTCCTTAAGTCATACAATTAATTTACCACCTGTCAGTCCGTATATCAATCTGTGGTCTGGTAAATATACTTATTACTTTTTTTAAAGAATAAAATTGTCAAGTGGATGAAATATTGAACACATTAATCAAAGCACTTTTCCAATGAAATTGTCATAACTCAGTGCTGTAACCCATTCTTGTTCATCTGCCCTTTGGTAGAAAATTCAGGGGCATATATTTGACTGTAGTTGATTTGCTCTTGCACCATGCAACAAGGTGCATGCATGACGCAAGTTGAAAGTGTGCTTTATCAAGCCATCCAAGACCACCTTGATTGGTCCTGAGTGGCATGATAACTATGGAGTACTGCAACACAGTGCAAATCACTGAATTGCATTAGTCTGCCCCAGGGAGGTGTTCCCTGAGTGTTGTGTGGGTATTCCCAAACCAACATCCATGGAGCTTGATGCATTCCCAGATTTAGCAGAAGTGGGTGAACTAGGAATTCGCCAAAATGCTATGCCTTCCCAGGTGAGGCGTAACTATGCGGAATATCTTCATTTCTCCTTGTTTTTTCCTCTTTCTATGTGTGCTGCAATCTGCAGCACACACGGAAAGAGGAAAATGCCTCAGGGATTGTTTTTGTGCGAGAAGGTGCCCCCTCCTGGACAAAATCAATCCTCATTACAACACAGGCACCCTTGCACCATGGTGCAAGGATGTCTGAGTTGGTGCGAGGCAGCAAAAATAGCACCAGTGCAGGGTCAAAGGCAGGAATGCACCATGTTCTTTTAAATACAGTGCATTCCCACCCTTTCGCTGTCAAGCAGCACAACACTGCATGACTTGGCCAGAAGTATGGCCCTCAGTCTTCTCATTCCAACAATTGACTACTGTAAATTGCATTTTTCACTATATTCTATGTTTCGTGCTGAAATGCTATTAATGGAATAGACGTCTGGCAAAATATTACAAAGAAACCACCAATTTCAACTGCCAAATAAATTTTCTCAAAAGGTTGCTGTACCATCTTTAACATTGGTGAACTGAAGACAGAGTTGTCAAAAATCAAAAGGGTTCCAAATTCAGGGCCTCATTTACAAGGGCATTGCGCCACTGAAACGTCACTTTTTCCAACTTTCAAGTGGCGCAATGCCCTGCTCCATATTTACAAAGTGGTGTTAGGCCACGTTTTATGGCTTAACACCACCTTGTAAATACGCCCCCTTTACAAACATCACTTTGGTGAAAAGGGCGTGCAATGGCTGTTGCTGGGGGCATTCCACAGCAATGTCCATAGCATTTTGACTCTGCCCCAAATTTATGGAAAATCGCAAACCTGAGGCAGTGCCAATAACTAACGCCACCCCAGGGTTGGCATTAGAGTGGTGCAATGAGGAGAAATACGTTTATTTCTCCTTGTTTTTGCTTTTTCTATCTGTGCTGCATTCTGCATGATTTAACAATCATTAAATAATGATGATTTGTTACTTCTATGTGTGCTGTTGAGTGCAGCACACAGATAACTAGCAAATCCCTATTATCGATTGTGTATGTGCAGGAAGGAATCCCTTCCTGCACATAAAGAATCATTCTCTGGAATGCAGGCACCCTTGTACTAGGGTGTAAGGGTGCCTGTGTTGGTTCTAGGCAGTTAATTTTAGGGCCAGCACTAGGGAAAACACAGGGGTGCATCATACTGTAGTAAATACAGCACATCCCTGCGTTTCTGAAATTATGCAGCGCGGAGCTGCAAAATTTGCCTCAGCAAAGCGCTGCACCACTTCTTTGTAAATGAGGCCCTCGATGTCCAATCTCTGCTTGAGCTTGAAGGCATTAAATCATATCATTTTACTTAAAAAATTACTTATGTTCAATGTGATACAAACAAATCTAATTTAAACCAGTTTGTATTGTTATGCAGTTATTTGATTTATTTATATTTATGAACAAGCAGTGTGAGATTTAACAGACACATCACATAAGGTCAATGATGGTTAGATAATAAAAAAATATTGAATGCATTGTTATGCTGATTAAATTTTTTAGCAATTAAGCTGTTTTGTGATAAAGAGGTAGAACCACACCACAGGAGAGAACACAATTCAGTAAGTATAAATAGTAGGGTCGTTATAAGCTCGGAATAGGACTTTCCAATAGTAGTATTGATGAAAGTTAGAGAGATAGAATTTTAATGCTGCACAAAGTGGTTTGAGTGTTAACAACACATTTGATTGGCAATCATAGGTTCCTGAAAGGTAGGAAGTGAATCTGTAATTTGGCAAGGTAGTCTGGACAACAGCCCTGGACCATTTTTGTATGATTGTCAACAATTTGTAAAGAGACCTATTTTTAGCTGTGAAATATCCATGTTTGTGATGAAGAGGCGTGGTGGACAAGTTGCATTAAGTTCTGGTAGCAAAGCTGAGAACTTTGTCTAGCGGGGAGAAAGAGTACAGAGGGAGGCCCAGGAGCAAGCTAGTGTAGTAATCTAGTTTACTATGTACAAGTGAATTAATAAATGCCTTGGTGGCGTGGAATTGTAAAAATGCACAATTTTTTTTATCTAACTTATTTTTTTAACTGTTTACAGTGCCCAAATCTTTAAAATATCATAAATCTATATCAGATTGTTTACACTTGGAATAAATGTGCACATTTGTTTGGAATTGATATTGTCATTAAAACATTGGTTATTTTGACATCAAATAAAAAACTTGAATCAGAAGGTAAACCTTTTTAATCTACCTAACACTTTATGGAGAGAGATTGAGCACTGATTGGTTGGGCCATATTAACTATTTAGGGGCATATTTATACTCTGTTTGCGCCGGAATTGCGTCGTTTTTTTTGACGCAATTCCGACGCAAAACTAACTCCATATTTATACTTTGGCGTTAGACGCGTCTAGCGCCAAAGTCCATGGAGTTTGCGTCATTTTTTAGCGTGGACACCTACTTTGCGTTAATGATATGCAAGGTAGGCGTTCCCGTCTAAAAAAGTGACTCTGAGGCATGTTCGCCGTATTTACACTCCCGGGCAAAATTCACGCCCGGGAGTGGGCGGGTCAAAAAAAATGACGTCCAGCCGCTTTTGCGCCGTTTTTTAGCACCTGGACAAGGCAGGCGTTAAGGGACCTGTGGGCTCGGAAGGAGCCCAGAGGTGCCCTCCCATGCCCCCAGGGACACCCCCTGCCACCCTTGCCCACCCCAGGAGGACACCCAAGGCTGGAGGGACCCATCTCAGGGACATTAAGGTAAGTTCAGGTAAGTTTTTATTTTTTATTTTTTTGTGGCATAGGGGGGCCTGATTTGTGCCCCCCTACATGCCACTATGCCCAATGACCATGCCCAGGGGACAGAAGTCCCCTGGGCATGGCCATTGGGCAAGGGGGCATGACTCCTGTCTTTGCTAAGACAGGAGTCATTTCAATGGGGGTTGGGAGTCGGAAAAAATGGCGCAAATCGGGTTGAGGCGAAAAATTTGCCTCAGCCTGACTTGCCCCATTTTTTGGCGCCCAAGCTCCATATCCCCCTACGCCGGCGCTGCCTGGTGTACGTCGTTTTTTTTTCACGCACACCAGGCAGCGCCGCCGGCTAACGCCGGCTAACGTCATTGAATAAATACGCGCCCGCATGGCGTTAGCCAGCGCTAATTTTTTTTACGCAAAACTGCGTTAGCGCAGTTTTTCGTCAAAAAGTATAAATATGGCCCTTAGTTTTTTATATTATTTGACTTTATCAGCAGTATAGTTTAAATCACATAAACAGTTTTGTTTTAGCACTATTTGAATTGTTCAGCAGCATTGGTTGGATCACATAAACAATTCTGTGCAAGCGAGATTCAAAATAATAGCTATTAGAGGTATTTCAATATGTTGTGTAAATTGTTATATATTTAAATACCATTGAAAACAACAAAAACACATTATAATTCTATCACTAATCACTGCACAATTGACGATTGAGAGGCAAATACCATGTACTGATTCTACCACCGACTAATTCAAACACTGATGACACACATCTGCTTGCATAGCCCTCACGATGCCTTTCGAAAGCGTTTTGTGTGCAAAATAATATCAATTGCACCAAACACCAGATTCCGATGCTATACTGTGAAGCCCATTTATTTTTAGAAAATCTTGCAATTGAATTTATTTCTGTTCAACGATTCATCAATTATTTGTATGCTAAAAGGAGTAATCATAGCAAGTGACAAAAGAGGTAACCTACCATTCTTGTTTCAAACCAACATAACATTTAATACATGTGATGCCTAATCTCCAAAGACTATGAGTACAATTTATTTTGCACTATTTTTCATTATGTATTTATTTAGCAAAAGCAACATAATATTTTGACCATAAATGTTGTCCATGGTATTTGAGACTGAAATACACTGTTACCTGAGTGTGATTGGTAAGGACAACGTTTAGGACAAGAACACTAAAAACTGTGTCTAATGAATAGGAATGGTATGCTAGATACATATGTATAGTAGAGTAGGTACTTATTCAGCCTGTATCTCATGTTGTAATAGGTGTACTTTCTATGCTGTTTTAAACTCCATTAGGATGTCTGAGGACCAAATGATAGATTAAAATGTGTTCGAATGGAAACGGAATGCAGATAACATTTTGAAAAAAGGAACTTGCACATTGTGGTTTAGTTATAATAAGAGGGTAGCGAGTAACTGATTGAAGGCTATGTTACAGTAAATAGCATGTTAGGGTCTTTGCAAGATATATCAGTTTTTAAATGATTTGTATAGCAGTATTAGTAGTTTGTTCTATTTTAATAATGCTCTGTTTTTTTGCTTTTAGCCATCTTGGATGGTGGTGGTAGGTAGAGAAGAGGTATGATTGGGAAGATTGAGTAATGTTTTGGTTACAAAGTCGAAACCCTTATCTAAGGCTATGTAAGAACAGTTCGGGGGTTAGGCATAAGACTATGATGGTAATCCAGTGTGCTGAAAATCTGTTGAGTTGACAAGTGATGTGGCAGTATTGAATGGGAGCATATTTTACACATGTTAAAAAGTATTATTGCGGAATTGTTCGTGATAAAAGTTGTCTCCTTCATTGACGGACTGAAGAAAATGCTGTAGTTCCTAGTTGATGACGAAAACTCCAGCAAATCAAGGGGACTAAGATGGGGTCAGTCAAAGAGAAGGGGCAAAGGGAGAGCATAGGGATAGATTGTCAGTTTGTTACAGAATATAGCATTCACAACCAAGTAAAGGTTCTAGTGTAGATTTATTATTATTTTTAAAGAATTGGGCATGTAAACACTTATAAAAAATATCTTATACCAAAAGTATGCCTGTGTCTACAGTTACTCACCAAGGCACTACGTAACTTACTCAGAGACAGATAGCTGTGAAAGAGTAAGAGATACATCCTTGGAGGTCAGGTGAGACCTTTGGAAAGGAGAAGAAAAGTTGGGCATTATCAGCATAAAAAAGATATGAGAAGTCATGAATGAATTTAGATGTGATTTACTCCTGTCTTAGGTTTGAGTTACCTGATTATCCAGGCTTCATTCACAAAGCATTTCTGTGTGTGGTTTCCTGGAATAAGACATGCCTTCTTATAGAAACTGTGACTACACAGGTCTAACTTATGGAAAATTATGAGTAAACAAAACCTGAACCTAGAGTAAGGCAGACTACACAGTGAAAATGCTTTATGAATCAGACCTAGCTATTCGGGTGACATGGACACTGAGGCTATAACTCCAATAACTACACACATAATTGTATGCACCAGATTCCTGATATCCTTCTAATCAAACAATTGAGCTATACAAGTTGTGTATGGGCAATCATTTTGTTTATTAGTGCAGTCCTTCACCACACAAGGTTGCTTAATTTCTTGAATTAACTTTCATAAGTTATTTAGTTAATGTATTCTAAAGGCATAATAGGATCATAGGCTGGTTTATGATCCACAGTTGTGGTGAAGCAACATCTAACATTGGACACACAGTAAGCCACATCTATCAAACTTTCACACAGTACAGCCAGACACCTTGCTGCACTGCATGAAAGGGAAAGGGAAAGGATGTGATGTATTTAACATCACACAGCTCATTCCAGTCCTTTCCTTGTGCTGGCACCTTTGACTGCCTAGAGCCAATGCTGGAACCCTTGCACTGTGGTTCAAGGGTGCTTGCATTGTAGGGAAGATTGTTATTGTACAGGAAGGGGCACCTTCCTGCACAAAAACAATCCTCAGAGGCATTTTCCTCTTTCTAACTGTGCTGCAGAATGCAGAACACTTAAAGAGGAAATAACAATATTTCTCCTTGTCGCGCCTCCCCTAGAAAGGTGTAGCATTTTGACACATTCCCGGGTTAACCAGTATTGGTAAATCTGGGAGTGTGCCAAAATCCATGGGTAGATGCTTGGGGACACCCATGCTCCAACCATTGAGTGCCTCCCGGGGGTAGAATAACACAAAGCAGCAATTTGCGCTGCCTTTTTTACTCCATATTTATCAAGCTACTCAGGGCCACATAAGGTGGTCTTGCGTGGCTTGATCAATCTCACTTTAGTTTTGCTTCACCCTTGTGCCCTCTTGCATGGTGCAAGGATTAACACAAAACCTTTGTATATATGCCCCACTGTGCCTCGTTTGCACAGTAACATACATTTGGGTAAATGACACCATATTTACAAAAATTTAGAACGTGTCAGTGCACCAAGGGCCCCAATTATGGGGTTTTGGCACATTGCAGAGCAGCAAGTGCCCTTGCTGCTCTGCCCTGCGTCGAAGGGAAAGGGCAGCAATGCACTGTATCGATGCAATGCAGCACATTCCTATTCTTTCCCACTGCACAGGCGCCGTGTTAGCTGCCTAGTGCCAATGCAGGCACCCTTGCACCATGGTGACAAAAACAACACTGGGAAGCTTTCTTCCTCTTTCTATGTGTGCTGCAGAATGCAATATATATAATAAAAAATATTTTAAAAGCATGGAAAAAAGGATTTCCAAAGGTACTTTAAAAAGGTGTTTTATTTCCTAGTCCTACATTAGGGTATTTTACTCAATGCATATAATAGGCCAATGTATGCATAGCAAAACAGTTCTAAGTGTCTTTTTATTGAATTGAACACGTGAATCTATTCCCTGCACAGCCATAAGTTATGCCTTTTGGGGAAGGGAAGATTGATAAATACTTTCAAAAGGCGCAATTTAAAAACAATGGTAGGCGTAAATTACGGGAGTCATAAATTACACCCATTTTTGTAAATCAGGCTCACTGTGTAGAATGTGTAAAACTGCTCTCATGCAGGGTCTAGTCTTGAAAGAGGCAGCTCACTGGATTCATAAAGATAACTCTGAATATTAATAAGGATCCTGCAGAGACGTCTGGGTGTCAAAGGTGAGTGCTCTTCAAGACTCAAATATCCTTGCTTCTACAGTTGATCACATTCTATTTAATTGCATATAATAAAAAGGTTTCTATTCCTTAAGTGTTTATTATCATTTTCTTTGCTGAATTTAAAATACGTTCTTCCCATGTTGCACCTCATGGTGATGTTTCATAATTATGCATTAGGGTTTGGCACTAAAACAACACAGTGAGCTAGGAAGACCTAGTTGACCTATGGAGGGCGTACACACATCACTTCATAAGGGATTATAATGGTGGAATACAGAGAAAATAACAAAGAAGAATAGATGAAGGCTTTTCTATCATAAATTCTGGAAATATAGAGGCAGACTGGAGCAGGTGAGAAACCACTATGATCAGGGAAGTGTCAATCATAAAACTGTTACTTTTGCAGGTTCAGAAGCACACCAAGTGCCCAAATGGTAGGTGTGCTCCATCATAGGTCCTGGCATGGGCAATGGTACAGTGCTAGTCGTACATCACGCACCACATTCACAAAGTGGCTAGAGAATATGTTGCAGTCCGGACTGTTGCGGTATCTGTAAAGGAAAACGTATTCTGTTAGGAGGTTAACAGTCAGAACCAATGAAGCCAATCAATGAAGCACATACAACGTGCAGTGCTTAATTTGTGGTTGTTGAAACCGGTGCTTAGCACCGGCACTTACTTTTGAGGCCGGCGCTTATTGTTCTGCCTCAAGCATTTACAGCGAGCAAAAGACACATTTGGAAAAGACGGAGGAAGAGAAACACGAAAAAGCTTCACAATGGGAGAAAGCAGAAAGCTGCAAGAATGAGCTGATGGGTCAGGGAAGGGCTTTAAATGGATTGAAGAGGCCTGAGATGGCTTCGGGATTATGCTTCCTCAGCATTCCGTGTTAGCACATTTAAATGCAGCAGCCGCATGTTTAAGAGGAGGGCATTGAGCACCGGCACGTTTTTATTTACAAATTAAGCACTGACAACGTGTATGGCCTGTCTTCAGACAGTCTGCCTCTAGAGGCCCGGATCAGTTCTAGTGCACATTTCATCCTTTGGCTTGAACAGGGTATATCTAAGGCGGAAAGTGGAGTTCAATCTTTACGCCCATTCAATCACTGACTTCTCTAAGAAAGGAAGGGAAGGGGGTTCAGTCTCTGTATCTGTTGCTGTCTTGGCCTGTGCCAGCAGGAGTGAGCTAGCGGTGGGAGAGGGGTACAACAGCAGGCCAGGCTTGGTGTTAATACCATCCCTGGAGCTACCTTGGAGGACATTCTAAGATCTGAAATAGTATATAATCAGAAGTCATGCATTAAATGGGAAGTGCAAGTGAACTCCCTTCACCTCACTGGGGGAATGGGGGGAGGATATGCTCTAACTTTGGTCAGCTGAGACAAACTAGGCTGTAGGATAAGATGGAAACTAGTAGACTGTCTTGGTTTGCGACAATTTAATACTTTCAGAGGGGATTTGGTTCTCCTTGGGAGTGCTAACCATAATTCTGAATGAACCTGTTTACGATGGACCCAAGGACCAGATTCCAACAGTCTGGAAAGCTGCAGAAGAGGTAACACCCTGTTTTCCCTACTCTAGCCCATCGAAATGACTCACTGGTTAAAGAAGCAATGTGAGGAAAGGAGCCCTGGGCAGGCTTTTCTCTTTAGTTAGGGAATGTGCCAGCAGTGGCAAAGGTAGATAAGCTCCAAAGGTAAAGTTGAAAATGTTCCCAGTGGGCTTATGCATCTGCATGACTGGTAGGCGAGCCTCACATGTGATGATCCCTCTTACAACCCACACAACCTATGGGAAGCACTAACCAATTTGGAAATATCACATCATTCATAGATGCCAGCCCGCCTTTAAAACATAGCTTTGTATACTATTTTTTCTGAGGTGCACTTTGATGCTTTTATAGTTTTATTTCTACTACATAAGGAGAATTTGGGTTTTAATACACATTTAATGGTACTTTCTGTCAGAATTTTCTCACACAGGGTGTGGTCTGGCCACGATTCACGATGGCCGCCTAGGAGCCGAGCTCCGCGAGGCGACGGGCCGCAGGACGAGTGTGGCGGCGCCGGGGGCGCACCGGAGCCCTACCAGGCAACATTGGAGCATTTGCGAAGGGTCGGAGGCGGTGGGGGGGCGACGCCCGGTAAAAAGGAGAAGCACTCTCCCCTGATGCACCGTGGGGAGAGCGGAGCACGGACCTAAGGCCTGCGGCAGGAACACAAGCCTCGGCCACGAGTGGCGGACCGGCCCGCGACTGAGAGACACGCCTCCCGGAGACTTGCGGTAAGAGGCGCGCCTCCCTCTGCTTTGCTGCCACGACCAGCAGAGGAGGCGTTGAGCGGCCGACGCCTCGCCCGCCCGCCCACGCGAGTGGTGACCACTCTTCCCTGGGCTTGGGGGAGCGGAGGATGGGGCACAGATCCGCGACCCGGAATAGAGGGGAGGCCCGGCGCTGGAGACATGCCTCCTCCCTCCTTGGACCCCGAGGGCGGCGTGCGTTGCTGGGCTCCCCCGCCGGCCCCGACAGCATCCCCCCCACCAACCTAGCCTTGCACCTATGGCCTCGTGGTGCGCTGCGCCATAGCGGAGGCCTGCGAGGGGGGGGAAACAAAACAACACAAAACGAAAACAAAACAAAACAAGAAGCAACCGGGAAACAAGGAAATAAAACAAAAAAAAGGATAAAGAGACAGAAAAAGACGACGGGGAACCCACAGTTAACCAGCAGGAAGGAAAGCATGACAACAACAGGGGAACAATTAAACAAAAAAAAAAACAAAAGGAGAAAACCAACAAACATTGAAACAAGGGGGGGAGCAACAAGGAGCAGGAGGAGGGGGAAACAATACACGGCAATAACGACAAGAGATCACACAAATACAGTACAGTAAAGGAGAGGGTGGGACAGACAGTGAGAGAGGAGGGCAGGGGGGAAGGAAGAAGGCCGGGAACATTCACAGTGAAAGTGCCTTCAAGCAGCCAGGAGGCCCACCCTAAGAGACGCACCTCATCCTCAATCCTACTCCTTCTCCTTCTCCACGACCACCCAAGTCAACGCAGGGGGTGGAGGACGGCAAGAGGCCTCACCTTCACACTACTCTCTCCCCCCCCCCGAAACGATGAGGCATTGTCTACATTTGAGCCCGTGCCCAGACTTAAACTCTGTCCAAGCAACCGGATGTCTGCTCTCTGAGGTCGCTTGGGGGGACCAGCTAATGCTCACTCGAACCCGCTGTCCAACTAGGGCTCCCTCTCTCCTCTCTCCCCAATCCCCCCCCATCATTTTCTATGCTCTCATCTCGTGCTAAGACCAGGACAAGTACCCTCTGGATCCCCACCAGCACGGGGGAATCTGCAATGCCCAGAGGCAAGACGACGGGAAAAGCATCGGGTAAACCAGCCCGTCAACTACTTTTCTCCGAAGCCCTGTGCCAACAGAAACACTCCCCGTAGTGGACCCCCTACCCCCCCCGCATACCAACATGACAGAGGATACGCAAGGTGCGTCAATGGATCGAATACTGCAGGAGATATCGGCGGTGGGCCGCAAACTGGAAGGTATGGACAATGCCATGGTGGCGCTAACGGCAGAGACAAGATCTATGCGCCTAGAAATAGCAGGCTTCCAGTCACAAATCTCCAGGCTGGACCAACAAGTGATGACAGTGGAAGCCCAAGCTGCCTCCTGGACCAACAGAGACCAGGAACTCCTGCAGCTTCGCAGCAGGCTAACCGATCTGGAGGACAGAAGCCGTATAACCAACATTCGCCTTCTCGGAATTCCGGAAGGGATCCCCTCCTATCTACGAGACATGCTCCCCAAATTAACCGATACAACATTTGATCCACCTCTGGAATTCCAACGGGCGCTCAGACTTGGTCCCAAGAGACAAGATGGAAAAGGCCGCCCTCGCCCAATCCTGCATGCTGCGCCATGGACAGGCTCGCCAACTGCTACAGACAGCCCGATCACAAGGCCCACTCCGGTTGGGTACCCTGGAAATACGGCTCTCTGCTGACTTCTCCAGAGAGACTGCAGAACGAAGGAGAGCTTTTTTCTCCCTTCGCCCCCGCCTTCGTCACCTAGTCGTGAAATTCGGCTTATTCGAACCAGCCAGGATGTTGATCACCAAGAACGGGGAGTCACGGACCTTCTATGACCCAGAGGACCTGAGAATGTTTCTAGAGGGACTGCATGACACGTCACAAACCATGGAAACAACGGCACAGCCCTCCCCCCCCCGCCCAGGACGCACAGGGCCAAGCCCTGGGAGCTGGTCAGCCAGAAACTGTACTAGACCCTGACAGAAGAACAGCTACGGATTCCCAAACCAGGGGGAGAGACCTGGAGAGACTAACAAAAAACTATGACGACAGGGGTCAAGTACTACAGGCGGTGGCGATGTATACACAGCTGTCCGATAGAGATAAATCCCGATCCCCTTTGAAACCCACAGTGCTCTCCACCTGAGGTCAAGCAGGCACAACCTCCCCCTATGGGTCTCCGACGTCGTGAACCATGGGCTATCGTAGAAGCGCCACAGAGGCCCTACAGCAGAGAAGGCCAGATAGAGAGATGAGTATCGGTTTTCTGTGCATCTCTAAGACATTATAACGCCGAGTGCCAGTGCCTTTAATAGGCCTCAAATGTCTTTGATTGTTTTGAATTTCTGTTTTGACTGTTCTTGTTTGCTTCTTATCTCCCTTACTTATTCCCATTTGCCCATGGGCACCCCTCCCTGCCCTCCCCTCCTTCGAAGACACAGAAACTTCTTTCCACCCCTCCGCTCTTTCTTGGAAACGATAACCCTACTCCACCTCATTTACCCTCTCTGGAGTACCGGTCTTGTGCATCTCCTAGGACCGGCGGGAATCATTTTATCATTTTATCAGCATATTACTCCCACTCACGGCTAGTTTATCCTGGTTAGGGACGGGGCACTAGGTCTGGGGCGCTAGGACTCAGGGGGGGGCTCAAGACCCTGGTTTCCAAGTGAGTGCCATGGAGGGCCCACCGTGGGTGATGGGGGGGAGCAGAGTAGATTACGGACATACCTACCTAGCGCAAAGGAACATCACACTTTAAAAAAAAAAACATGGCACACGATCCTTACGAAGAAATCGCCCCCCCCCCCCAGAAGAGATGCGGCCAAGGTACCAATTCTGCCTTCCCCAAAAACCATGCAGATACCCGCCGCGCGCTTTCTCTTGTTTTCTGCTCCCTCCGCTGGCCCCTCCCCCCTCCCCTACACACCCCTCCCTCTTTCTTTCAATGACACAACGTTATCCCACTCCCAGATCTGGGTTGCCATAGGAGTAGTGCACGCCTTCTACACAGCCCCCCTTTCTTGGGCCACCTTCCCCCACCGGTCACGACCCAGATCCGTGCGCGGACAGGGATGCCTGCGCAGTGGGGCCTGGGCGCCTCACGTGCGCTGCCTCTCTCGGTGCGGGGCCTGCTGGCCAAGCGTCAATGCTCATTTGGCCTAGGTTTTAGACCCGCCGGTTAAAGTTTGCGGACATCAGGACCCCAGTCCTGATCTCTTTCTTTATCTTCTTAGACTTCCATTTGTTTTCCCTTTTCCACTGACACGCCTCTTTCTCTTTTTCTCTTCCTACTATCCTACACGTTTATTGCCTTCTCCCCCTCCTTTTTTCCTCTACCCTCTCTTTCCGTCTAAAGACCCCTACCCCTGTCCCCACTTACCTTCATCCCCCGACCCCTATCCTTATCCCGCTACCCTACCCTACATGCTCATACCCCCGGTGGGTCGACAAAAGAAAGGAGGATGCCCAACACGAATAAGGCACCAGCAGTACCCCTACGGATAGTTTCATGGAATGTAAACGGCCTCACCCATTACATTAAACGAAAAAAAGTCTTATCCTATCTTAATTCCAAACAGGCTGACATTGCCCTATTGCAAGAGACACACCTGGACAGACTCGAATCGGGTAAACTACGACGGGACTGGGTTGGTACCACCCTGTTTAGTTGCAATCCATCTCTATCCAACACGGAGAGCACCCCAAGAAAATGTGGGGTGGCGATCTTACTGCGCAAAACCCTCCCTTTCACGATCATCAAATCATGGACCGACCCTGAAGGCCGTTATGTATTCGTCAAACTGAAGATTGGAGACTCTACACTATGTGTGGGCTCCATCTATGCACCAACGGGTCCCAAACGCCTCTTCTTTCTACAGCTCAATAGACTCCTGACCGAGATAGGGGCATCTCGCTATGCAATAGGAGGTGACTGGAACACAGCTAGAGACGCGGTACTGGACAGAACGGGACCCCTGGACACATGTAACAACGCACACAGGGCCCTGCAGACTGATATACTTTCAGACAATGGCCTAGTAGACCACTGGAGGCTGACTCACCCGTCAGAGAGAGAATTTACTTTTCTCTCACCGGTACACGTTACCCAATCCCAGCTTGATTACTTTCTTCTATCTCACAATCTAGTAGCCCATACTGTTGACGATAGCATACTGGAGGGAGGCCTTTCAGACCATGCTCCCATTCTTGTAGCCATCCAGTTGGGTCTAATATCTCCGGGCCGCAAACCCTGGAGGCTACCAATCCATCACTACCGATCCCCCCAGGGTAAGCTACAATTGCAGGACCATGCAACCACTTTCGCCCAGGATAACCTGGGCACTGTAAATTCAAGTCGAATCATGTGGGCCGCAGCCAAGGCCTCGATATGAAGCCAGCTCATGCGAGATGCCTTACTGGCGAATAAAGATAGGAAAGAGCAAAAGGCAGCACTGGAACTCAACATTGTCGACTTACTAGGCAATATACGGCACATCCCTCCCTTCCAGGACGCCGAAAACTAGAGCGCGCCCAAATGGCTCTCAACGAGCTGTATACCACCCAGGCTGAATATGCACTGCAGAGGCTACAAGGGAGACACTACGAACAAGGCGAGAAGGCTGGACGACTACTGGCAGCCCAACTTCGCCATAGAACAGCCGCTTTGACTATCCCGGCTATCCGATCTTCATCTGGGGAAATACTGACACACCCGCAAGCTATCGCAAATGAATTCGCGCTGTTTTACAGATGCCTCTATACACCAGAACCAACAGCTAGTCCGACAAAGACTGCCACCTTCTTAGAAGGCCTTGCTCTCCCCTCCCTTTCAGAGGAGGGACGCAGTCTCCTGGAAGGGGAAATAAGCAGGCAGGAATTAGATAGAGTCATCTACGACCTCCCCTACCACAAATCACCCGGGGAGGACGGATACCCGGAGGAATTCTACATGTGGGTAGGGAAAGAGGCGATCGATATCCTGCATGAGGCCCTGAATGAAGCCTGTGAAACACAGACACTGGGGGCCATATCCAATAACGCCACGAAAACCCGGGAGAGACCCTCTACTATGTGGCAGCTATCGACCCATCTCTCTCCTAAACGGAGACATCAAATTTTAGCAAGCGTTTTGGCAAACAGACTGCACAAAGTAATACCGTCCTTAATTCACCATACGCAGGTGGGATTTGTACCAGGCCGCACCTCTAGGAACCACCTGCGCACCCTATGTCATACCCGTTGGACCGCAAGGGAGTCGCCGGAGATGGCGTTAGCCCTATCCCTAGACGCTGAAAAGGCGTTTGACCGCATAGAATGGCCCTACCTGTTCGCGGCTATGGAGAGATTCGGCCTGGGAGACAAATTTATCTCTATGGTACGGCTGCTTTATGACCAGCCTGCGGCCAGAGTCAACTGTGGAGGCTTCCTCTCTGACCATTTTCCTATCCGTAGAGGTACACAACAGGGTTGTCCCCTTTCACCCCTTTTGTTCCTGCTGGCGATGGAGCCCTTGGCCGTAGCTATCCGATCCCCCCCCTCATATCCGGCCTACCGCTAACTGGAGGTATCTCCAAAATCTACCTGTATGACGATGACGTCCTACTAACCCTCACAGACCTAAAACGATCCATACCAGCCTTGCTGGAGGTCATCGAGGAATTTGCAACCCTCTCTGGTTATCGCATTAATTGGGATAAGAGTGAGGCACTTCCCCTTTCGCGAGTAACTACAAAAGCAGCACTTCTAGGTTATCCATTCCGCTGGATGCCGAAACGCCTTAAATATTTGGCAGTACTAGTCAATCCAGGCTTGGCACACATGGTGGTGGAAAATATCGAACCCCTCATTGCGCGGACAAAACTTGACTTTGCAAAATGGACCCAATTGGGACTTTCAATGTGGGTGCGAGTGCAGGCGGTCAGGATGGTCACAGTACCCCGCTTCACCTACATCCTGGGACTCCTCCCCCTACAGGTACCCCTCTCCACACTACGAGGCATAAATGCGCTCATTAGATCATTCGTGTGGGGCCCAAAGCGACCACGACTATCACCTGCCAAGCTCCTAGCCCGTCGCTCACACGGGGCTACCGTCGGTGGAGCATTACTCTCTAGCCCTGCAACTGTCCCAACTATCCCAAACATTGTCAAAAGCACCAGACCCGCCTCTGTGGACCGCAGTGGAAAGACAGCTGTTGTTTGCGACTGAGGGCCTCGGGGGACCTTACCGTGACGATCTTCCATCCGTCACCTCGGTGAATCCTATTCTGAAAGCATCCAGGGCAGCCTGGCGAAGGGTCCACAGACTACTTGGGGTTCATCCCCTCATCCATGCCCAGGTGCCCCTATGGCGCAACAGCGGTCTCCGGATAGGCGGTGAAGTACTCAACTGGCTACAGTGGAGGAGGGCCAGCATCCTTACCCTCTCGCAGGTCCTAGAAAACTACGTGCTCAAACCCTTCCCTAGGGTGCGGGAAGAGTTCGGTCTACAGCCAAACCAGGAATGGAGATATCTACAACTTAAACACTGTGGCCCTCATTACAACACTGGCGGTAAAAGCCGCTTACCGCCGTGCAGAAGACCGCCAACACACCGCCGCGGCCGTGGAAAACCGCCACAGCTATTATGACCCACATTTCGGAATCTGCCAAAATTCAGACACCCACACAAGTCCGCCACACCAAAGGTCAGTGATAAACTGGCGAAAACAAAACCTCCACAATCACGCCAACAGAAATACGCCCACACTATCACGACACACGAATCCACGCGGCGGTCTTTCAACCGCGGTATTCCATTGACGATACACACCGCCGCGCTCAAAATATACACACATCTACAAAACACAGCCACATTGGACAATTCCAAATACACACACCTGATACACATACACACACCACTCCCACACACCCATTACAATATAAAACACACACCCACATCACCCAGAAACCCCCACAACAAAAAATTCCGTAAGAAGGCCAGAGAGAGACACCACCAGCAAGAACAACAGCATCCACAGGCACAAAACACCAACACCCACACAACTTCCACGCACCTCACACAACACACCACTACATATCAGCACACTTATCACCACACAATCCACCCCACACATCACCTACACCACCCCATGGCACGGCAAAGACATCCCAGGTTCTCGGAGGAGGAGCTCAGGGTCATGGTGGAGGAAATCGTCCGGGTAGAGCCACAGCTATTCGGATCACAGGTGCAGCACACCTCCATTGCAAGGAAGATGGAGCTATGGCGAAGAATAGTGGACAGGGTCAACGCAGTGGGACAGCACCCAAGAAATCGGGAGGACATCAGGAAGAGGTGGAACGACCTATGGGGGAAGGTGCGTTCCGTGGTCTCAAGACACCACCAGGCGGTTCAGCGGACTGGCGGCGGACCCCCACCTCCTCACCCACAACTAGCAACATGGGAGGAGCAGGTCTTGGTGATTCTGCATCCTGAGGGCCTCGCAGGAGTAGCTGGAGGAATGGACTCTGGTAAGTCAAATCTTAACTATTACATCCCCCACCCTACCTGCATGCTATCACATACCCCCACACTCACCCCCAGCACCCCAACTCCTCACATATGTCCCAACATCATAAACCACCCATCCCAACACCAAGCCCTGCATGCAACAACAAAGCATGGACACACATCACTAAAGCATGCCCACTGCACATACCCATACAACCCCCTAAACCACCATCACACAAGCTCCCACACAGGAATGCAAGCACTGGGGTACACGGTCACCCACCCATCGCACACCATGGCACATACAGATGTAATAACCATCCTTTTAAACCCCTGCAGGACCCCTACCCAACGTCACCGGACAGGAGGGTCCACACATGTCCACACCACCAACAGAAGAGGCCCACAGTAATGACAGCAGCTCTGTCCAACTAGATCTAGATGACCAGCCCGGCCCATCGGGGACATCGGGACAGTCGGTTCCCCTCACACTGGCACAGGCCATCACAGACCTTCCCCCTTCTGGAAACACCAGCACAGCACCCACCTAGCGGGCCCATACCTCCGTCCCCAGGACACGTCAATCAGCAGTGTGTCCACCACTACAGGGAACCCAGGATAACCCAACCACCCCAACAACAACAGGGACCTGGGGGCAGTGGTAGTGGGCACACGGTCCAGGGGACAGAGGCCCAGGAACCTAGGGGAACTGGGAGGGCTGCTGTGCGACAGGGGGCGGACAGGCCAAGGGAACCCACTCTCCACGAGACCCTCTCCTCCATCATGGGAGCCTACCACCACTCCCAGGAGACGATGGCAATGGTACTGGCCAAGTTTCTGGAGACCCAGCGCCTGCAGGAGGAACAGTATATGGGCTTCATGGAGGAACTCAGAACCATCAGCTCCACCCTGGGCACCATCGTAGGGGTGCTGAAGGAAGTACTCAACACCAGGAGGGACACTGTGGCACTACAAGGGGCCCCTGACACTAGCATGGACGATGAACTGCCCACCACGTCCGCCGGCGCTAGTGGACAGGACGCCCCGCCACAGGACCACCACACCAGCACCCCACCCCCTGCAGAGGGAGAACCACCCCGCAAACGGTCTCTGAGATCTGTACCTCAGCCTATCCCAAGCACACCTACAGACCAACATGCACACACGTTCCCACGTCCCAAGGGTAGCTCAGGCAAACATAAGCACCACACATCCCACAGGCATTCACGCAAGCATCACACACATGCAGACACAGCAACATCCACTGCCTCCACTGTGTCCCCCTCCTCCTCGTCTCCCTCCTTCCTCCCAGTCTCATCTACACTCACACCTGCATGCACTACATCTACAGCCACAAGGTCCCTCTCCAGCACACCCACCACCACACCCCGCTCACATGCAGTCACCACCCCCACTACCATTCACACGTCCGCTGAGTCCTCTCCCAGTGTGTCTGTGACGCCCCCACCCAAGATACACAAACGCAGGCACACACCCACCCAACAGTCATCCACCTCACGACAGCCTCAAGTGCATGCACCTTCACCCAAAGTCACCAAACGTACACCTCCTACAACCACCACCTCTTCCTCCACTCCCAAACCCCCTCCAGCTACCCGTCCCAGTGTGTCCAAAAAACTTTTCCTGTCCACCCTTGACCTCTTTCCCACACCTCCCCCACCCCGTCCATCTCCTAGGTCCCGAACTAGCACCTCAGCCACAACATCTCCGGGACCAGTGGTTCCTGTAGTCACCGGAATCTGGAGTGCACCGGCCACCAGGGCAGCCAGTGTGGCACGGAGCCACAGCACAGACAGTCCCCCACCTGTGAAGCATCAGAAGTTAACCAGTGCTCGGCGGGAGAGGGGGAAGACTCCAGCCACCAAAGCCGCTCCCAGGGGTACAGGTGGGAGTGTGGAGTCAGCTGTGACACCTTCCAAGGTGGGGAAGGGCCACAAGAAACCCGGCAAGTCTGGGAAGAGCAGCACGGCGGAGAAGACCGCCATCATCCTGCTGCCCAGGAGGCCACCGCCAGCACCAGCCCAGCTGCCCAGGAGGCCACCGCCAGCAAAAGCCCCGTTGGGCCATGAAGGACCGCCAACAAAAGCCCCTTTAGGCCATGAAGGATTGCCAGCAAAAGCCCCGTTGGGACATGAAGGACCTCCAGCAAAAGCCCCATTGGGCCATGAAGGACCGCCAGCAAAAGCCCTGTTGGGCCATGAAGGATCGCCAGCAAAAGCCCCGTTAGGCCATGAAGGACCGCCAGCAGCTGAGACCCTGCAATGGAGACCGCCATCTCAAGCACCGCTGAACAGGGCACCGCCATCTCAAGCACCGCTGCACAGGGCACTGCCATCTCAAGCACCGCTGAATAGGGCACCGCCATCTCAAGCACCGCTAAACAGGGCACCGCCATCTCAAGCACCGCTGCACAGGGCACCGCCATCTCAAGCACCGCTGGCCCATGAGCGGCAAGGGCACTGACGCAACTGAGTCCGTCACGGGGTGAATGATGCACTCTGGGCACCATGCCCCCTCCAGAACCAGTGGAGAGATACATCCACTACCTCTGTCCTTGGCAGGATGAAGCACTCTGGGCACCATGCCCCCTCCAGAACCAGTGGAGAAAGGCATCCACTCCCTCTGTCCTTGGCAGGATGAAGCACTCTGGGCACAAAGCCCCCTACAGAACCAGTGAAGAAAGGCATCCACTCCCTCTGTCCTTGGCAGGATGAAGCACTCTGGGCACAAAGCCCCCTCCAGAACCAGTGGAGAAAGGCATCCACTTGTGAGACTGTGGCTTTGCACTCCCCAGGATTGAAGAGTGGGCAAGCCACCCACTGTAGAGACTTGAGAGACTGTGGCTTTGCATTCCCCAGGATTGAACAGTGGGCAAACCACCCACTGTAGAGACTTGAGAGACTGTGGCTTTGCACTCGCCAGGATTGTACAGTGGGCAACCCATCCGCTGTAGAGACTTGAGAGACTGTGGCTTTGCTCTCCCCAGGATTGAAGAGTGGGCAAACCACCCACTGTAGAGACTTGAGAGACTGTGGCTTTGCACTCCCCAGGATTGAAGAGTGGGCAAACCACCCACTGTAGAGACTTTAGAGACTGTGGATTTGCACTCCCCAGGATTGAACAGTGGCCAGACCACCCACTGTAGAGACTTGTGAGACTGTGGCTTTGCACTCCCCAGGATGGAACAGTGGGCATGTGGCCCCCTCGTGGATTTGGCGTTGTGCACTCAAGCGGCTGAGGTGCCCCCCCCCATCCCTCCCCCTGAGGTGCCTGTTTAATTGCTGTCTGATGCCCCTGCAGTGTTCTCTCCGTCATGGTCGGGGATCTTGTGTGGGCCTCGCCCATACCGTGTGGTCCCAGTGTTCCACGGACTTTCTTAGAACACTACCTGGACTACTATGCTTGGTATATATTATGTACATGGTGTATATATCTATTTCTGCCTACTTGCTTTTAATATATTCCAATGGTTACACTCATTTTCTATTGTCTTTGCATTCTTCTGGAGGGTTTGGGGGGTGTAACTGTGATGTATTGATATGCATTTGTGTGTGTGTTGTAGTGGGTGAGGGTGGGGGTGGGGGTGTTGCGTGTGTGTGTCCCAGTACTCACCGTGGTCTCCGCCGCCGCGTTCGTGCTCCTGGTAGAGGAGCAGGAAGACTATTGCAGGTAGAATTTGGAGTTCCGGGTCCATGGCGTCCTCGTTCCTCGTGGAGTGTGTAGAGGTGAGCGTTTTCCCTTCGGGATTCCTGTTTCCGCCGTGTTTTTATCCGTGGTGAATCCGCCCCGGAAAAGGTGGCGGATTGGCCTGTCATAATAGTGTGGGCGGTACATTGTCCTCCGCCTGTCTGTTGGCGGTGACCGCCGTGCTGTTTGTTTGTACCGCCGTGGCGGTCGGAATGTTAAAGTGGCTGTCTTTGTTGGCGGTTTCCGCCACGGTCGTGATTCCAAATGTTTTACTGCCGGCCTGTTGGCGGTCTTAGTGCTGCTTTAACACCGACCGCCAGGGTTGTAATGACCACCTGTATCTCCCGGGGAGGTGGCGCTGTCCGACGGGGGTC
The DNA here is from genome assembly GCF_031143425.1 of Pleurodeles waltl. Taxonomy (NCBI): domain Eukaryota; kingdom Metazoa; phylum Chordata; class Amphibia; order Caudata; family Salamandridae; genus Pleurodeles; species Pleurodeles waltl. Next base: position 419,403,736 of record NC_090443.1, read on the forward strand.
CCAGTCCTCCCCCATAGTGGCTTATTTGCAACAGTGGGGGCAACATAAGGGAGTAATGGCAGGCCTCTATGACCTAATCACCCAACAACTCTACTCCCAGACCCTGGCGGATAGGCTACGTTTGCAATGGCAAACCCGATTGCAAGTAGCCCTAGACCCAGACGACTGGGAAGACGTTCTGGAAGCCCTGGACAGAGGTACTTGGGAGGCACGCTTAAAGTTCTGGCTCTTTAAGGTCTTACACGACTGGCACTGGTCCCCAGCGAAACTACACAGGACAAGGCTCCTCCCGCATGCGAAGTGCTGGCGATGCCCAGAGACATCCTGCGACCTAAAACACATTCTGACCGACTGTCCCACAGTTCGACCACTCTGGGACGTTGTGAGCTCCACTCTAGCCGAATCTATGCTGCTCCCGTCACCACTCCCCCCTTCCCTCATACTCTTGCACGATACGACCTCCCTACCGGACCTCTCCACACAAAAGATTGCTGCATACTGCACTAGCTACTGCAAAAATATGCATACTCCGCCATTGGCGGTCACAGGCCCCACCAGCCCTGGAAGAATGGATCATAGCCATGACCCGCACGGCCACGCATGAGAGAATCATCAATAACCTACAAGACCGAGCCCAAGTATTTACTCAGGTGTGGGCCCCCTTCCTCTCAGTGGGAAGATAGCAAACCACCCGGAAACAACACAACACCACCCCCCTCCTCTCCCCCACCTCCCTCCCCTCTCCCCTCCCTATCTCCCTCCTACCCCGCTCTTCCTCCTCTGTCTTTTACTCCCTCTCTTTCTCTTCTTTACTACTCTTATCCCTCTCCTTTCTTTTCTTCCCTACTCTGATTCCTTCTTTTCTCTTTCCTCTTTCTTAACCTCGCTAGAGGCTACATACTGATCCTTCCCAGCATCATCAGGTGACCTTTTTCGTAGGTCCCTTAACATGTGCCATGAGTAGAATACATGGCACCAGCCTGAACTAGCCAAGCGGCGACAGGAGACCCACGTCCTATTATTGTTTACACCGTTCAGCCACCCTGACAATCCACAACCCTAGAGCATACTAATACCTAAGCATTGTGACCCTCGAGGTTAAGATGTTAGGTTGAGCGCCCCACGACACCGGCGCTCTCTGACCTGTTCCCATTCCAGCTATCGGCACAGCGATAAACCTATTTTGTGCCCCTGGGAAACCAGGTGCTTTCGCTCTCAAGCCCCTGCTGCACGACTAGCTCACCCATTTGCATCCTTTCCTTATCCTTTTTTTTGCCCACATCCTGAGTGACCATCGACATGATACCTTGTTTGCCCACTTATTTGTTTACCCCCTGTTTCTCACCCCTATCTATATTTCTTCTAATCCCCTTTTCCCACTGCACGTCCGATTGTTTATAAATGCCGGGACCTTGATCCCATTTCGTTTTGTAGTGCACTGCAGTGTTTATAATACAATAAAAAATTATATAAAAAAAAAAAAAAGAATTTTCTCACACACGGTGATTTTTGCAGCAAGCAAGAAACCGAATTCTGTTTCAAGGTTCAATTGTTCAGTCAGATACACCCTCCAGCATATTGCAAAATATGAATTAACTCCACATCGCCACAACTTCATATGCCATAGAGCAATAAAATGAATGCAACAACACTCTGAAGTGGTGAGCAGCCAGAATAGGTCATTGACATTTTTCAGTCACATCCATTCTCTCACTTGAACTGAGGCCACACTTTTCGAGTATTGATTTTGACTATCTAAGCAAGTAAAAGGACTGCATGAAAACTGAATCCGCGGAGACTGCTCAGCAGAGCCTTTTCTTTTTTAACATCTTCCTGTGTTCACAAACGTTTCACTTTCATTGTATTTTACTCATCAAAGTTTAGTGCATAAAATGTATCGTTAGATCAGCACCAGAAACGGCAGTTCACTAGTATTTGAAATCCATCAATCGTGACGTATATCCTAAGTTATTTTCCCACTCTAAATTCCTAACTTAGAAATGCATCTTTATTGAGATCATTTAATAGCTAAAAAGTCAAATGAAATTAATAAGTTATTAGCATTTTGTTCGCCTGTCACAATTTCCTTAACTTATAACATTTCAAAAAGGTTACAGATTTGTTTCTGTGACTCACATCAGGATTGGCATTCACAAAGTAATCTAATTGACACAATCCAACCCTTCAAACAATTATTGTTCTTAGATATTCCTTCATGTGATCTGAGTCTTGGTTATTAAATGTCTAGCAATTATAAGTTATTTGAGTCAGTTGATTAAATAGAAATGTTTTACTTTGGATCTGTGCTGACCAATGTCCATCTTATTTCAAGAGAAATGTTTCAGCAACAGAATAACTAGTGACCTATGCTCCCTCTAAGGTGTGCGCCTGTGTGCCCAGGCAGAAGGAGATTTATCAGCGCGCAGGTCACGATCGTGAGCTTCCACAAGCTTTTTCGGGCCATACATCACTGAACAAGTGCAAGAGATAAAGAGATCTTTCCACACTGTGTGAAAAGTAGAATGAAACAGAAACTGGAAGGCAATCTGATTTATCAGAAGAATGAAAATAAAGCATTCCATGTGCTGCTTTTCTCACTGTTCACGCTTTCAGTCCTACTCTGGCTACCAGTGCTTTTCACATCTCCTTTGAATAGTCTGCAGACCGAAACTCTTTCGGTTTCATCCAACAGCCATTCCACCCCTCATTCTTTTAAATGCATGTTATTGCTTCACAGCATGGAACACCATAGGACACTTCAAGGTGGACACAAAAGTGGTTATTGTCGGGGAAAATTACACCAGCTTTCTTTCGCTTTCAGTATGTATGAGAGTCCCGCAGTACTGCCAGAGGTTTTTAGCACTTTCATACAGTGCTTAATTTGTAAATAAAGAGGTGCCGGTGCTCAAAGCCCTTCTCTTAAACAGGAGGCTGCTGTAATTAAATCTACCAGCACTGAATACTGAGGCAGCGTAATCCTGAAGCCATCTCGGGCCTCTTCAAACCATTTACGGCCAACCCTGCCCCTTCAGCTCATCCTGCAACTTTCTACTTTCTCCCTTTATGACACTTTTTAGTTTTTCCTTCTTCCGTCTTTCCCATATGTGTCTTTTGCTCGCAGAAAATGCTTGAGGCATAAGAATAAGCCCCGGCCCTCACAAATAAGTGCAGGTGCTCAGCAACGGAAACAACAAGCACAAATTAAGCACTGCTTTCATATGTGCATTGGTGATTCATTTGGATGTGCAAACATGTCTAAAATGCCTTTTTTAATAGTATCAGTTTACACTGCTATATGAACATATTATTGCAAATTTTGTAAGTAAGGTGTGTTTGGGAAACAGGTTCTGAAAGGTGTCATTAAAGCAGTGGAAACAGCAAAATGTACTCCTTGTATATCATGTAAAGTTATAATTACTGTAATAACACATTAACATGCATTTTGACAGTCAGTTCCTTCTTCCCGTGTATGAACTTTTCTGATACCTCCATGGTGGTAGTAAGATACAGAGAGTAACAAGTATGAGAGTGATTAAGTGACCTGGTGAATGTGAGTTTGAATAAGTGCATGCGACAGAGCAAAAAGAAGTGAAAGTGAATAAGTGAGATAGTGGACACATGGAAAGTTAGTGGGCAACAAATAAATACTGAGGATGTTAAAAGAAGGAGCATGTGTCAAGGTAAGTGAGAAAGTGGGTGTTAGAGGGACCATGTTATCTTCTAACAAGTAAATAAGTAGGAAAGAGCGTGTGGGTGACAGAATGTGAGCAAGTATTGACTAAGCATTAAAGACAGAGAGTAAGTCTGAGGAGGGGCATATGTTATTGGACCATGGTGGGATAGAAAGAGAGAAAAGAGAGAGAATGGGAAAGAGGACAAAATTTGTATGGCACAGTAAAATTTATAGCACATTTTACAGCTTTTCAGTCTGCAGGTGAAGTAAATAAAGGCTATGCATTTTGTGGCACATAAACTGTTTGACAGGCCTTCTGTGGCACATAAGAGGAAGGGCAAGCAAAATAACCATGTGAATCTCAATGGAAACATTAACTGATAAGCACAGTAGACACAGAAATCCCCACTGTATTCGCGCTTGCCATATTTCCTGCTACATGTTTTCTAATGGACGTTTCTCTATTGTTTCTCTATTGTTATTGTCATGACTATTTTATCTCCTTTCACAAAATGTATAACGGGTGATATTTCTTCTGCATGTTGGTGCTGCAATCTTGATTTTTTTCAGATGGCCGTAATGTCTAATTCACCCTCCACATGTTCTACAGAGCTTCTGATAAATATGCGGCTCATTATAAGTAAATATCTTTTTGCTGCAGAAGAATGTGCTTCTGGGAATATTTAAAGTTTGAATGATTTTATGAGCTCCCATTGATAACATGTTTGAATGTAGTTTGCTTTTTAGCTGCGATAGTTAGAAAATATGCTTTAAAGTGTATAATGGTGTACCATTTTATGCAAAATGGGGGCCTTTCCTGCCCCTCGCAATCATCACATAGAGTAGTGTATTGCATGCTCACCGCCGCCCGCCAAACGGGAACCGCCAATTGGCCGCTCCGCGGTCAGAAGACCGCTGGGGCCATTCTGTCTTTCCCGCTTGGGTGGCGGGCGCCCGCCAAGGGAGCGCCCGCCGGCCCAGTGGGAAAGGGCCTGCAACACTGAAGCCGGCTCCGAATGGAGCCGGCGGTGTTGCAGGAGTGCGACGGGTGCAGTTGCACCCGTCGCGCTTTTCACTGTCTGCTATGCAGACAGTGAAAAGCATGCTGGGGCCCTGTGAGGCCCCCAGGGGCCCCAGGACACCCGTTCCCGCCATCCTGTTCCTGGCGGTAAAAACCGCCAGAAACAGGGTGGCGGGAAGGGGGTCAGAATCCCCATGGCGGCGCTGCTTGCATGGAGGATTCGCCCAGCCGGGGGAAATCCGGCGGGAAACCGCCAGACCAGGTTTTCCGAGCGCGGCTTTACAGACGCGGTCGGAATGGGCATTGAAGCACCGCCAGCCTGTTGGCGGTGCTTCCGTTGCCCGCGGCCCTGGCGGTCTTTCACTGCCAGGGTCAGAATGAGGGCCATAATGTCTTACCTAAAAGTGCAGCGGCACACACAGCAAAAAGAAATGTGCCCATAAACAGTCTATTACCACACACAGGTGAAAATAATTAGAGGGAACATTGCTAGTGACTGCATTAGAAAACAATTTTGAGGCAAAAAATAATACACGTTTATATAATTAATGCAGCTAATCAATGATAACAACTTGATGTGATGCTTTTTGTAATTTGTGTTCAGAACTTAGCTTGTAAGTCCTTTGAAAGTTAATTGTAACATAGGCGGTTCACCTTTCTTTACCTAACAGCTGTACTATGTAATCAGTTGTCATAAACTCACTTTTTCGTTTATAGTTAAGTAAATGGAAAAATAACTGTCCATTTGTTTAATATCTAGTAGAATCTTAAAAAGTTGTATGTGGCGCTGTGCATTAAACCGTAACTCACATGCAGAGTGGGTAATATCTTACTTCGGGTGATTAAAATTAAATTGTATGATCTGCAGTCTTATCAGTTTCATCACTGTCACTAAATAGGGGGCAAACTGAAGAAGAATCAAAGATGAGCCTTGCCTTGCGCCTTCCTGGAAATCAAAACATTATGTAACAGAGTTGTAGACTACTAATGTTGCTCTAAGGCTCTGATAAAAAGACCAAAACTCTCAAGTAATTGTTAAAAAAGGGTATTTTAGACACCATTGCCGACAGATACCTTCATTTGATTTATCTGAATGAATTAATAGTATTTACCATACTACCCATTAAAGGCATGTTCGAGTTTACACCAATGGCAATCACTTTTGCTAATTTATTTACAAGTTAATGGACAGCGATATCAGTGTGTGCAGGTGTCAGTTTTCTCCTTCCAACTGATTCGTCAGTATGGAAGTGTGGTTGAACAGTGTCCTCAACTGTCAATGTTTGATTTTTTTAATTTGGTTATGCCAACTGTGGGGCAAACAGAACAGACTTCTTTTTGCATCTTTGTATACCAGTTTAATAAACTGGGAGTGAGGTATTTCTCTATGGGTTTAATATTTTGATCAACATGGCCAACTGATACAGTTTGTAATATTAATTATTATTTACGTTTTCGGCTAAAATATATCTATTTTTTAAAATAAAGTAGCTTTCAAAAAATCTCCTCAGGCAAAGTCATATTTTTGTCCATCATTCAATATATTAAAAAGGTTCTTTGATTTCTTCAATTTGGTCTTTCTCTCACTCTTCTTCTTGATCACTACTTGGTTCAATTGTGGCCCTTAGCGCTTCAGGATTTCCAGACTCTAACTAATATAGATGAATTTTGTAATCATGCTTTGCATCTTTCTACCATTATTTCTTTCCTCCAAACTCAGAGGATGTCTATTTCTAAATTTGTTGTTTTCTGGTATACTTTCTTTCTTGCTTTGGAGTTACAATGTCTTAGTTAGATCAACTGGCTTATATCTCATATCTTTTTCATTTGAGTATGGGGAATCTGCCTTATAAAACAACTTTTAACCTGTTGCAAAGATCTAGTTCTGATGGGGCGTCCTTTTCATTTAAAAAAATCAACAATTTTAATTGCAATATGAATTGTAAATACTGTTGGAAATGGCCCTTTTGCAGGGTTATCTCCAAACTGTTTGCCTTCTTCCTCCTATTTTTTCTGAACTGTTTTGCTAGTTTTAGGATTCTGGGCTCTACACCACTGCTGACCAGTGCTAAAGTGCAACTGCTCTCTGTCTAAATTGGATTGGTGATTGGTTTATCCATGAATGGCATATTTGATTTACTGGTAAGTAGCTAGTAAAGTGCACTATGTGTGTCCAGGGCCTGTAAATCAAATGCTGCTAGTGGGCCTGCACCACTAATTGTGCTACCTACATGAGTAGCCCTTTAAACATGTCTCACACCTGCCACTGCAGTGTCTGTGTGTGACGTTTTGTACTGTCAGTTCAACCTGCCAAGTGTACCCACTTGCCAGGCCCAAACCTCCCTTTTACTACATATACGCCGCTCCTAAGTTAGACCCAAGGCAGCCCCAAGGGCAGTGTGCAGTGTCTGTAAAAGGTAGGACAGGTACTGGCATGTTTTACATGTCCTGATAGTGAAATACTTCAAAATTTGGTTTTCACTATTGCAAGGCCTACCTCTCCCATAGGTTAACTTGGAGATTGCTTTGAAATATCTTCTAAGTGTAATGTCCCATTGGGAGCAGGTAAAGATATGGAGATTGGGGTCTATGAACTCACAATTTAAAAATACATCTTTGGTGAAGTTAGTTTTTAAATTGTAAGTTTGAAGATGCCACTTTTAAAAAGTGGGCCACTTCTTGCTTGACCATTCTGTGCCTATATCTGGCTGAGTAATATAAGTCTGGGTCAGGATAACAGTTGGGCTGTTTGTGAATTCACTCTAGACAGTCACACTAAGGGAGCTGAGTTATGGCCTGCAAATCCTGATGGGTGCTCCTGGGCTAGCATGGTGGGAGGAGCTGACACTTGCACTTGAATAGGGCTGTGTCTATCCTTACACAAAGCAGTTTCCAACCACCTGGAGTGTGTCTGGGGCCAGAGCAGGAAAGGCAGGGTCTTGTGCACTATAAAGACTTTCCTACTTCAAAGGCAGAAATGAGTATAAGTACTGGACCTCTGCAACCACAACTTCAGAACACTGCTACACTGAGGACATTCTGCCAGGAAGAACAGCTAACTGCTGTAGGAGGAACTGCCACTTTGCCTGTTGCTTTGTTGTGCTTTCCTGAGAGTGAAAGGACTGCCTTTTCTTTCTACATCCTGCTTTCCAAGATTCTCCAAGGGCTTGAACTGAGCTTGCCTCCTGTTGTGAAGTCTCAATGATATCAAAGAATTCATATAGCAGTGCCTGGGCTCTTTGGCTGGGAGTCCTGACTTGCTATGTGGTGCCAAATCCAGTCCCTGGGCCCTTAGAAGTAGAAGCTGGTAACCTGAGTGAAAATCCACGCACAAGGCTGTTGCGGCAGAAAAATCAACACAGGATCTGCACATCGGCTGAAAAATCGATGCAGCGCCTGTTTCGCAGCTGCGTAATCGAAGCCTGCCTGCTTCAGGGCGGATGAATCATTGTAATACATCTGGATTTTCCATGCATCATCCCTCAGTGCCAGTTTTCTTCACTGACATTGCTCCGCAACCAGGAATCGACACATCAGTAGTCCGGCAGGAAAAGAATCCACGTACTGCCAGCCAGGCAGGAAAAGAATCCACACATCGCTTGTCCAGCTTGAAAATAATCAATGTATCACCCTCTTTCCCAATGCATCACCTTGTTTGCAGCCCGCATCACCTCTGTTTTTGACGCATCCAACTTACTGTGTGTTACAAGGAAACAACCTCTAATTTTTCAGGGTTAAGGCACTTTTAAATCTTTAAGAAGTGATATCTCAACTTGTGTATGTTTGATTTTTATTGTTTTGGTCTTGTATTACTCAGATAAATATTGGCCACATTTCTAAACTTGTGTTGAGTACTTTTGTGGTGTTTCACTGTGTTACTGTGTGTCTGTGTAAAAATACTTTACACATTGCCTCTGAGATAAGCCTGACTGCTTCTGCCAAGCTACCAAGGGGGTGAGAAGGGGTTATCTTAGGTGTGTCACTCCCTTACACTAAATAGAGTGAGGGTCCCGACTTAGACACTGTATGAACTGACTGCCTACTAGAGACCCCATTTCTAACAAATAATTACCCTTTTTAGCATTTTCCTGTTTAACCTTTCTATTTTATGAAGTCAAAAAGATATCTAAAATGTAGGTAGGGATGCATAAATATGTAATTTGATGGTAGTAATCGTCCTTTCTATGACTGATTAACATTATAATTTGCTGACTTAATCGATTTTTAACGTATAATGGTCAGATGAAATACAGAAAATACCTTAAGGCTATATTTGAGACCTGACAGCATGCAGTTAGTTTCCTGTCTGACACCCTGAGCACCTTTGGTGGAAAGATCAACCTGCTTGTCACCAAGCAAGCTCATATTTCAAGATAGTATGTTATAACACACTTGGGACAATATGTCTGCCATTCATTGGTACACCAGTGCAAGTGCCTCTCATTACGCTTAACTTTGTCACCGGTTCTTGGGGTTTACTCAGAACTTTCCATTTAATCTACAGAGCATTCTTCATCAGAGGCCCAGTGTGTAGTGTTTATGCTGTCTTGTGTGTGCTGTGTTATGGAACTCTTGTGAAAAGCTCAAGCACTGTAATTGTTTCTTTTGGCTATGTGTCTGTTGGATTCTATAAAGTAATGTAATATAATTAATGGTATTTAGTCTCACTCACCTCCATGTCACAGCAGCAATCCAGACATTCTTGCTTCTGGTTTCCTAAAAGCATAAAATATACTCTTAGGGTGTGCCTCTTCCCTCCAGCTGCACTGCACAATGCATTTCCCAGTCTATACTGTTCCCTTCAAGAGATATTTGGCAGGAACAAATTGTGCAGCAGAGAGATTCAAAGACACACGCCCAGTGCACAGGATAGAGTTAAAGAGAAGGCAGTCTAGACAATGCAAACCAACAAGGTAAACCAGGGCCACCCCCTGAAGGGGAATGGCAAATTCCATTTATGTTTAGACCTTAAATCTATGAAATACACTCCACTCAGCGTGTGCTTGTCCTTTGTACATTAGAATTACCCTTGGTGAGCTAGATCACTGCATTGCATACTCTTGTGTACATAATGGGTGCACACGGGTCACTGGATGTTACTCTGAGGTCTGTTTAGATGGCTATCTTCTGATCACACCTTCATTATGCCTTCTTAAAGAAGAAGAATAACATTGATTTGTAGTTTTCATGCCAAAATATTGGTGCTACCCTTCAACAGTGCATTGGGGCCCATTGTAGCCAATGGTGTGCCCCCTACGCCTGCTCTGAGCAGGCGTTAAAAATGCCAAAATAAATAACGCAAATAAATCTTTTAGATTTTTTTGCGCCATTTTTGTGCCCCTCCCCCCCCCCCCAAAGCAGGGAAACACACCCCCTTGCATACATTATGCCTGGCACAGGCATAATGTGGCACAAGGGGTTACAAAGTGGCGCAATGCATGCAGTGTGTCACTTTGTAAATCTGGTGCTGCGATTTTGGCTTCATTGGGCCACATAAGTGGAAACAAATGACGCTTATGTGCCACAAGGAGGCGCTAGGCCCTCTTAAATTTGGGCAACATCACAAAACAAAATAAAATCATCCTTTTGTGTTGCTAAAGTTGCCCTAAGTGGGAAGGGTATGCCCAGACTTGGGTCCTTTTCTCACTTAATTCAAGCTAGCCTGGCTGATGAAGGGTGATACCCTGAAACCGGTCCCCGGGATGCTTGTTTCTGGTCCAGAGAGGACCTGGCCTGGCAGTTTGGGCTAGACGGTTCCCATGGGGAACAGGGTCAAAACTGATTTGCATATGGCTTGGTCCAAACTGGGGTGGCATGGTGAGCAAAATAAGGATTAATTAAACCCAGAATTGTGACTGGGGGGTGAGTGTTTGAAAAGTTTAAACACTCCATCCATCATCCTTTTGTGTTGCTATGTTGCCCTAAGTGGGAAGGATATGCCTAGACGTGGGTCCCTTGCTCACTCTGCCACTGGATTCAACCTAGCCTGGTTAATGAAGGGTGATACCCTGAAACTGGTCTCAGGATGCTTGCTTCTGGTCCAGGAAGAACCTGACATGGCAGTTTGGACTGGACGGTTCCCCTGGGGAACCGGGTCAAGACTGATTTGAATATGGCTGTGCCCAAACCGGGGTGGCATAGTGAGCAAAAGAATGATGGATTAAGCTCAGATCTGTCACTATGGGAGAGTGTTTGAAAAGTATCAACACTCCATTATCCTTTTGAGCCTCTTAAATCTGGGCCTAAGTGTTTTCTCCTCCAGCATTCTCCTTCTCCCAACCTCCTGGCACACCCTTTTTTGTCTCTCAGTTGGCTGAGGAATCACACCTTTCGGGGCCCTCCTAGCATTCAATCTTTCTGTGCTTTAATTCTAGAAGACACCTTCAGCCATTAGCAGATCATTCACATACCCCCACATTATCTAGTGAGGTGGTCCGTGGAGACTCCTTAGAAGCTTAGAGCACAGCGCGCCGACGTCATCTAGTGTTGCCGGGCGCGCTGGAAGCCATTTGCTTCAACAGGTGAGTCCTTTCCGTTTTTGGGGGGTGGGGGGGGGAAACAGACACGGGGGGAAAGGAAAGGGTTTTTCCTTTCCCCCTGTGCCTGTTTTCACAAGATTCCTGCTCCACGATCGCGGGCAGGGCCCGCGATCGTGGAGCAGGAATCTCCACTAGACCCCAGGGATTTTTTCTATTAGGTTTCTTTTGGGGGCGACCCCTTGGGCAAGGGTCGCCCCCCTGGGGGGCAATTTTTTTTAGTATTTTGCCCCCCCCTGGGGGCAGATCCGCGGATTTTTCGGCGGATCTGCCCCCAGGAGGGGGGCGAAAATCACTAGACACCAGGGATTTTATTTTGTGTGTGTATTTTGGGGGAGACCCCTTGGGCAAGGGTCGCCCCACTGGGGGGCTATTTTTTAAGTATTTTGCCCCCCCCCCTGGGGGCAGATCGACGATTTTTCAGCGGATCTGCCCCCAGGGGGGGCGAAATCCACTAGACACCAGGGAATTTGTTTTTATTGTGTTTTTTGGGGGTGACCCCTTGGGCAAGGGTCGCCCCCCCCCCGGGGTCAAATTTTTTAGTGTTTCGCCCCCCCCTGGGGGCAGATCGCCTTTTTTTCAGCCGATCTGCCCCCGGGGGGGGCGAAATCCACCAGACACCAGGGATTTATTTTTATTGTAAAGTTTCTTTTGGGGGCGACCCCTTGGGCAAGGGTCGCCCCACTGGGGGGCTATTTTTTTAGTATTTCACCCCCCCCCCGGAGGCAGATTGCCAATTTTTTGGCTGATCTGCCCCCAAGGGGGGGGGGGGGGCGAAATCCACTAGACACCAGGGATTTTGTTTTTATTGTTTATTTTGGGGGCAACCCCTTGGGCAAGGGTCGCTCCCCTGGGGGGCTATTTTTTTTTTTCTGTTTCGGCCCCCCCCGATGGCAGACCAGCCATTTTTTGGACGATCTAGCCCCCGGCGGGTGGAAGCACACTAGGCGCCAGGGATTGTGTGGTGTGTGTGTGTGTGGTGTGTGTTTGGGGGCACCCCTTGGGCAACGGTCTTCCCCCTAAAGTGGGGAGAGTTCGTATTGGCCATCTCTGCCCCTATTTTTGTAGGCCCATCTTCCCCCAAGGAGGGCAGAAACCACCAATACGGCAGGGATTTTTTGTTTTTGTTTTGTGTTGTGCTGGGGGTGCCCCCTTTGGGAAGGGTCGCCCCCTAAAGGGGGCACAGAGGTGTTGCCCATTTCTGCCCCCCTTGGGGGCAGATTGGCCAATTCTTTTACGCCCATCTACCCCTGAGGGGGGCAGGATCCACTTAGGTACCAGGGACAACTTCTAAGTTCTTGGTGGTGGGGTGTTTGTCAACTGGCAAAGTATTTGTATTTGTGATTATAACAATTTATTTCTTCTTTTTCTTCTAGTTCAACGCTTTTGCTTCCTTTGCTGTGGATCTTTGCGGTTTTGGCAGTAGTTGTCCTGCAGTTTGCATAGTTGCATGTTTTAGGTAAGTGAAAGCAATTTACTCCAAAGGAGTATTGTTGACATGCATGAATGACATGTTTGTAGGTGGTGTACTAAATGCAGTATTGTGTGTTTGACATTGTCCTTAGATTTGAGCACAGTGATGTTTGTGTTGTCATATGTCTAATTTGCTTTTTTCTTTTTTCTCTTTAGTGGGATATCATTGGTGATTGCTGTGTCTGTGCAGAGTAGTTGCTTGGTGAGTAGCTTTTTCAGGCAAGTGAGTGGTATAGTTTTTTGTAGTACATAACTCTTTGTGATAAAGCTACACTTTGTTTATTACTTATTTTAGTGCTAGCTGTTGTTGGCAATCCATTTGTTGTTAGGATCATGGCTAGCCGCAAAGTGACCGCTCAGCAGGTTGTTCGCATGCTCTTTGAGTCGTCTTCAGACCATGATTACAACACTGACCCTGCATCAGAGGCAGAGGAGGAAGCAGGAGATTCTGGAAGTGAGTTTTCTGACCGAGAGTATTCTTCTGATGAGGAAGCTAGTCTCAGTGCAGATGAAGGGCCTGTGTTAGAGGAGGACATTGATGTGCCAAGAGTGCAGCAGCCTGGGGCTGAAGGGTTTCCCATTAGAAGACCTGACACCTGGATTGCCCCAAACATGGAGCAGCCACAGTTACCTGCATGTACTGGTCTCCCAGGGTGTAGAGTTAATATGGAAAACTTTTTGCCTGTCCATTTCTTTCACTTGTTTATGGACGATGTATTTTTGGAAGAGATTGTGGAGCAGACAAATGTGTATGCAGAGCAATATTTGCGGGACAACGCTGCCAGACTTAAGCCTCAGTCTAGAGCTACTCAGTGGGTTCCCACATATCTGGAAGAGATGAAAAGGTTTTTAGGTTTGTCTTTTTTGATGGGGTTGATCAGGAAGCCGTCACTGGCTTCTTATTGGTCTACTAGTCCCTTGATGGCAACTGCTATATTTCCTGCAACTATGACACGTAATCGGTATTTGCTTCTTCTTCGTATGCTGCATTTTGTAGACAATGCTTTAGCCTTGCCACGAGATCACCCTGATTGTGACCGCCTTTTTAAGATTAGGCCTGTCCTTGATCATTTTGTGGATCGGTTTTCAGAGGTCTATGTTTCAGGCAAAGAGATAAGTGTGGACAAGTCTTTGGTCCTTTTCAAGGGGCGTTTAGTTTTTAAGCAGTACATTCCTAGTAAGAGGGCACGGTATGGGATTAAATTGTATCTGCTGTCAGAAAGCAGTACAAGATATGTGTATAATTTCCGGGTCTACACTGGTAGGGATTCCAGTATTGACCCTCCTGGTTGTCCGGCCACTTTTGGAGTTAGCGAAAAAATTGTGTGGGAACTTGCTAGACGGCTGTTTAACAAAGGTCACCATTTGTACGTAGATAATTTCTACACTGGAGTGCAGTTGTTCAAGGAGTTGTTTAGGGTTTACACTGTTGCTTGTGGCACAATCCGTTCTAACCGGAAAGGCTATCCAAGGGAGCTTGTCTGTAAAAAAACTTGAAAGGGGACAGTGCAGTGCCTTGCGGAATAATGAGCTGCTAGTTCTGAAATTTTTAGACAGGAGGGATGTGTACATGCTATTGACCATCCATGATGAGCGTACTTCCCCTGTGGCTGTTTGGGGTCAGGTTGCTGAAGTGCGCTAACCTGCGTGCATTTTGGACTACAATAGGCACATGGGTGGTGTTGATAGAGTAGATCAGAGGTTGGAACCTTACACTGCTCTTCGTAAGTCTTATGTGTGGTATAAAAAGTTGGCCCTACATTTATTTCATTTGGCAACTTTTAATGCCTTTATTGTATACAAGGATTGTTCACCTGAGTCAAGGATGACATTTGTTAAATTTCAGGAGTCGGTGATAGAAAGCCTTATTGTGGTGGAACCAGCAAGAGTTCCTAGAGTAGAAGTGGTGGAGGATGTGGCTAGATTGAAAGATCGGCACTTTCCAGATCACATTCCTCCCACTCCCAAAAAAGACATGCCCACAAAGAAATGTAGAGTATGTGCCCGGAGATCAATCCGGAGGGAGAGCCGGATGTACTGCCCCGAATGCCCCTCAAAGCCTGGGCTGTGTGTGCCCAGCTGTTTTAGAAGTTACCACACAAGGAAAAACTTTTGGGAAATACCGTGAGCGTAAACTGCCTGTTTTATATTTTCATATGTTGAGTTTCACGGTTGGCATCACTGTCATGTATTTAGTTAGAGCTTTTGTGGTTGTAGTTTTGTGCTTATTTTATAATTAGTGGTTTCTTTGTTGTTTATAAACAAAAAAGTGATGGCGGTGTGCGTGGGGTGGCGCTTGGCTGGCGGTGTGCGTGGGGTGGCGCTTGGCTGGCGGTGTGCGTGGGGTGGCGCTTGGCTGGCAGTGTGCGTGGGGTGGCGCTTGGCTGGCGGTGTGCTTGGGGTGGCGCTTGGCTGGCGGTGTGCTTGGGGTGGGGCTTGGCTGGCGGGGTGCGTGGGGTGGCGCTTGGCTGGCGGTGTGCGTGGGGTGGCGCTTGGCTGGCAGTGTGCGTGGGGTGGCGCTTGGCTGGCGGTGTGCTTGGGGTGGCGCTTGGCTGGCGGTGTGCTTGGGGTGGCGCTTGGCTGGCGGTGTGCTTGGGGTGGCGCTTGGCTGGCGGTGTGCTTGGGGTGGCGCTTGGCTGGCGGTGTGCTTGGGGTGCCGCTTGGCTGGCGGTGTGCGTGGGGTGGCGCTTGGCTGGCGGTGTGCTTGGGGTGGCGCTTGGCTGGCGGTGTGCTTGGGGTGGCGCTTGGCTGGCGGTGTGCTTGGGGTGGCGCTTGGATGGCGGTGTGCGTGGGGCGGCGCTTGACTGGCGGTGCCAGCCAAACGGCAGTCCACACTCCCATCAGCTGGTGTGATTCTTGTATCAGGCATGTGGGCGTATGTAAGTGATGGGCCCTTGAGTGGCGCGGTCTGTCGATGTGAGTGTTGTAATGTGCTGGGCCCGTGGCTGGCGGTGTGAATGGTCTTGTGCATGTCATGTATGAAAGGTGTGTGAATGGACTGTAAAGCGGTTGGTGCCTTGTCGCGGCTTTACAGCTCACGAGCTGTGAGTCACTGGTTCAGTTTTTTGCCTTTCAGTTATTAGCAGTGCATTTCATTTTTGTGAAATCTCTTGTTAATAAAATTTGATCCACTGAACCATCACTCACCCTCGTGCTAAATCCAACCAGTATGTGTAGTAAAAATGACAAAACCTGCTCCGCTGTAATCAGGCGTCGCAGCACACCTGTGACACGCTAGGTGCCTCGGGTGGGACCCCGATGATGAAGCATGCCACCAACTTGGTTGGTGGGTGAGGGGTCTTCTTCACATAACCTAAGTGTGTTTCTTTTCACAATTTTAGTGTTTGGCACATCATGGACGTATGTGCACACATCAAAATGATGTATTACAAAAATACCTGTGTTTGGGGGGGAGGGCCCACCTATGTTTTTGGTTCTGGGTGCGGCCTTCATCTAGGGAAACCTACAAAACCCAGACATTTTTTAAAACTAGACACCCCAAGGAGTCCAGGGAGGTGTGGCTTGCGTGGCTCCCCCAACATTTTCTTACCCAGACTCCTCTGTAAACCGCAAAATTTGGATAAAAAAGCATATTTTCCTGTATTTTCTTAGTAGGATCACCGATCCAGCACAAAATTCCTACTCCCCAGTTTTCCCCTCAGTCTCCAAAGTAAAATGACACCTCACTTATGTGGTCCCTAAAGCAGAGTCCGTCTAAAGATGTATAAAAGAATATGCCCTTATAAACTCGCTGTGCTATCCCTTCTATCTCTTCAAGTTTTGGGCCTTAGTCTGTTGCAGGCACCTGGCCCACCCACACAAGTGAGGTATCATTTTTATCGGGAGACTTGGGGGAACGCTGGGTGGAAGGAAATTTGTGGCTCCTCTCAGATTCCAGAACTTTCTGTCACCGAAATGAGAGGAAAGGGTGTTTTTTTAGCCACATTTTGAGGTTTGCAAAGGATTCTGGGTAACAGAACCTGGTCCGAGCCCCACAAGTCACCCCATCTTGGATTCCCCTAGGTCTCTAGTTTTCAAAAATGCACAGGGTTGGTAGATTTCCCTAGGTGCCGGCTGAGCTACAGGCCAAAATCCACAGGTAGGCACTGTTTTCTTTCAAAAAATTGGATGTGTCCACGTTGCGCTTTGGGGCGTTTCCTGTCGCGGGCGCTAGGCCTACCCACACAAGTGAGGTATCATTTTTATTGGGAGACTTGGGGGAACGCTGGGTGGAAGGAAATTTGTGGCTCCTCTCAGATTCCAGAACTTTCTGCCACAGAAATGTGAGGAACATGTGTTTTTTTAGCCAAATTTTGAGGTTTGCAAAGGATTCTGGGTAACAGAACCTGGTCCGAGCCCCACAAGTCACCCCATCTTGGATTCCCCTAGGTCTCTAGTTTTCAGAAATGCACAGGTTTGGTAGGTTTCCCTAGGTGCCGGCTGAGCTAGAGGCCAAAATCTACAGGTAGGCACTTTGCAAAAAACACCTCTGTTTTCTTTAAAAAAATGGGATGTGTCCACGTTGCGTTTTGGGGCGTTTCCTGCCGCGGGCGCTAGGCCTACCCACACAAGTGAGGTATCATTTTTATCGGGAGACTTGGGGGAACATAGATTAGCAAAACAAGTGTTATTGCCCCTTGTCTTTCTCTACATTTTTTCCTTCCAAATATAGGAGAGTGTGTAAAAAAGACATCTATTTGAGAAATGCCCTGTAATTCAAATGCTAGTATGGTCACCCCGGAATTCAGAGATGTGCAAATAACCACTGCTCCTCAACACCTTATCTTGTGCCCTTTTTGGAAATACAAATGTTTTCTTGATAGCAATTTTTTACTCTTTATATTTCAGCAAATGAATTGCTGTATACCCGGTATAGAATGAAAACGCACTGCAGGGTGCAGCTCATTTATTGGCTCTGGGTTCCTCGGGTTCTTGATGAACCTACAAGCCCTATATATCCCCGCAACCAGTGGAGTCCAGCAGACGTAACGGTATATTGCTTTCGATAATCTGACATTGCAGGGAAAAGTTACAGAGTAAAACGTAGAGAAAAATTGATGTTTTTTTCACCTCAATTTCAATATTTTTCTTTTTCAGTTGTTATTTTCTGTAGGAAACCCTTGTAGGATCTACAGAAATGACCCCTTGCTGAATACAGAAGTTTGTCTACTTTTCAGAAATGTTTAGGTTTCTGGGACCCAGCATTGGTTTCATGCCCATTTCTGTCACTGACTGGAAGGAGGCTGAAAGCACAAAAAATTGCAAAAATGGGGTATGTCCCAGTAAAATGCCAAAATTGTGTTGAAAACTTGGGTTTTCGGATTCAAGTCTGCCTGTTCCTGAAAGCTTGGAAGCTGCTGAGTGTAGCACCGCAAACCCTTTGTTGATGCCATTTTCAGGGGAAAAACCACAAGCCTTCTTCTGCAGCCACTTTTTCCAATTGTTTTGGAAAAAACGAAATTTTCACTGTATTTTGGCTAATTTCTTGGCCTGCTCAGGGGAACCCACAAAGTCTGGGTACCTCTAGAATCCCTAGGATGTTGGAAAAAAAGGATGCAAATTTGGCTTGGTTAGCTCATGTGGACAAAAAGTTATGAGGGCCTAAGCGCGAACTGCCCCAAATAGGCAAAAAAAGGCCTGGCACAGGAGGGGGAAAAGGCCTGGCAGCGAAGGGGTTAAGGCAGAGGAGAACTACTATATTACATTCTGCTCTGCCTGATCACGAGTTTGCTGGTGTTCCTGCATAAGGCTTTGGATGCAGCAGTAACAAAGCATCATTCCTTGATTTTCTTTTCTGATAGGTGGGAGAATACAGCGTTCCACCTACCAGAAATCAGCTTCCCATTTCCTCCAACACCCTCTCCTTCTGCCCCACACAGTGACCACGCCATATATTTACCACCTGCTCCAAGCAGGTGGTAAATGTTTCTGTTAAACCCCATGGAATTTCCAGTTCTGTGTGTGTTTGTTTTTTACTGCTTGCAAATGTGGTCCCATCCAGTTATTCCACATTCCATGGCGTTTACCATATAATTTTACAGTAAAGGCATAGGGGCATATTTAAGAGCCGCTAGCGCCGCCTTGCGCCACATAAGCATAATTTATTTACACTAATGTGGCCCAACGAGGCCAAAATTGCCATGACAGATTTACAAAGTGGCGCGATGCGTGCATTCTGCCACTGTGTAACCCCTTCACCACATTTTGGCATTTTTAACGCCTGCTTAAAGCATGAAATTCTTTTCATTGGGCCCCTATGTACTGTTGAGGGTTAGCACCAACATTTTGGCGTTAACCCTGAACAGTACATCAAAAGCAACAGAAATTCTGATGCTATTGCCCTCTATCCTGCGCCACGGTGCACCATATTTTAAATTCTGCACACACATGGTGGCGGTTAGAGGCGCAAGGGTCCGCAAGAAAAGTGGTACTACATGTATTGTAGAGCCACTTTTCTTAAATCTGGCCCATAGTGTTACCACACACTAACAAAACTTTCACATGTGGAGCTTGCAACAAGCCAGTACTGGCAACTCAGAATCAGTGGTATACTAGTTTCAGAAGTTTAACTCCTGTTTCCTTTTTGATAGCAGTTACATTAATTAGCTGTTTGGTCTGCATTTCCTCCTCCTCTTTGGCCTCCTCACCCCAGCACAAATTTCAATCACCTGTCTTCAGATTAACGCCCAACATATCAATGATAGGGGTTTGCTCCACTGCCTCGCCTTCCCCTGACCCTTCAAGACAATTTGGACAGGCTGTACAGTGGGTCCAAAGAGTTATCACTTCTATGCCATGAATTATAGACCTTGAGTCTTACAGAGGGCTTTACAAAATGTATTTTAGGATCCTTTTCCTTGAACATCACTCTCATGGATCCTTAGACCCATGCCTGCAGCAGTTGTTTCAGAGCCCTGCTTGTCCTAACTCTAGGAAGTGCAGAGTGGTGCATACCCTTAGTTTGGGAGAACGTCTTATGATCGGGTTGCGAGTAAAAGAAAAATATCAAAGTTTGCTCCACAGTCTGGACAGTTCACATCCTCTACTCAGTTTTGAAGTTCTGCTACATTCTAGCTCACACATTGGTTCCACTGAGCATGAACTAGCCTTCCTCCAATCCACTTATCTCTTGGGTCACGGAAAACTTTAAACATGGTAAATATCTTTGGTCAACTTATCCAGTGAGTAGACCAGATGTTTTGTGGCATTCGTCATTGTGGTATCACCTACAAAAAGGTTTGTTTGGTATTCTTCCCACACCTCTCTTCATTTATTGTCTATCATCTCCTGGTATCTCCTACCACTCCTCCCTGTTCATTGGCCTTCTCTATGGTTTATAGCCTTCTTAGAAATCCTTTGCCGGTGTCTACAATGTGAGCTCCGGAAAACTTGCTGGTAAAGGTGAATTTCCTCTGGGACATTTCCCTTGTAACTATTGAAGGTCCATGCAACTGTGGTGCAACAACAGGTTCGTTATTTTACCTAGAGCTGTCCTTCATAAAGTGTAGTCAACTGCCCCTATCTGACCCATACATCTGAAGCACTTTGGAAATATCGGGCGCTCTTGTTAACAAACTCTCCTGTGATGTGTTTGACAACTGGTCAAAATCATATTCTAGGATATTGAGGGCCTCATTTACGAGGATCTAGTGACTCCGGTGGCGCAGTGTGCCAGCTCATATTTACAAGGTCACCCAAAGCCACCTTGTATGGTTTTTCATGGCCTTGTAAATATGGACCCCTTTCACGCATAACACTGTGTGAAAGGGGCGTTACATAGGTGTTGCTTGGGGTGTTCCCACGCAACACCCATGGAACCCCAAAAAATCTGACGCATTCCGAGATTTACAAGTCTGGGAATGCGTAGTTTTTCCTCTATGTGTGCTGCAGAATGCAGCACACATAGAAAGAGGAAAACACTTCTTGTGATTGTTTTTGTGCAGAAAGGTGTACCTTCCTGCACAAAAACAATCATCCCCACAATGCAGGCACTCTTGCGTCATGGTGCAAGAGTGCCTGCATTGGCGCTAGGCAGCAATTTGTGTGGCAGCTCAGGGGAGAGGATGGAAATGTGGCATATCTTGTAGATATGGCATATTTCTACCCTGTCAGGCTCATCTCCCGGTGAATCATTGTCTAGAGAGTCTTCACCCAGGTTGGTTCAAGTAGTAAGGGATCCTACATTGGGGAATTGGAGCATGAGTCCTAAACTTGATGGGCCCTGGGGCATCCTGTTCACATTAAACATATGCCTCCACATCAACAACTGTAGAGGAAGCAGCAATGCTCACGAACTGCAGGTTCATTGAGAACCTTTTAGGCTACTAGCTTTGCTTCACAGACCTCAGATGCTTCAAGGCACTTAGGGATATATTTATACTTTTTGATGCAAAATTGCACTAACGCAGTTTAGCATCAAAAAGTTTAGCACAGGCTTGCGGCATTCCTGAGCGTCACCCAGGCACCATAATTAAGGAATGGTGCAAGCCGGTGCAAAGGGGGGCTATCGTAAAAAGAATTATGTTAGCCAAGTGGGGGTCGGGGTGGCAGTATGGGAGAAGGGGGTTTTGCACCAAAAAATGACGTTAGGCTGGTTAGAGGCAAAAAAAAATTCTCTAACCAGCCTAGCGTCATTTTCTGACGCAAAACCATCCATACCACTTGACTTCTGTCTTAGAAAAGACAGGAGTCATGCCCACCACCCCAATGACCAGCACAGGGGACCAGTGACCCCCGGGCATGGCCATTGCACCCTGTGCCATGCAGGGCAGCCCCAAGTTAAGCCCTCGATGGCACTTTAATAAAAAAAAAAACTTACCTACACTTACCCAATTTACCATGGATGGGGTCCCCCATCCTCCAGTGTCCCTCTGGTGTGGGAGTTCCTGTGGGAGTTCCTGGGGCTTGAGGAGTGAACCCATTCCATGATGTTTAAACATGAAAATGTGTCCACAGGTCCCCTAATGCCTGGTCTGACCCATGCGTTAAATAATGGTGCAAAGCAAACTTTGCACCATTAGTTAGCCCCTCCTCCCACCCGTACATCATTTTAGCACAGGGGGATAAATATGGGGCTATTGGGTTAGCACCATTTTTTAGATGGGAACGCCTACCTTGCATTTCATTGACGCAAGGTAGGTTCACCCATCTAAAAAATTGTGCTTTTGATGTTAGATGTGTCTAACATCAAAATATAAATAAATATGGAGTTAGTTTTGTGCTGAATTTTGCATTAAAAAATGACACAAATTCGGCGCAAATGGAGTATAAATATACCCCTTACTTTACTCAGGACCGGTATATGGGTTTTCCCCTTCATAGTCTTCCCTTTATCCATGCTTCCAAGGTGCAATCAACCTCTTCTCCCTTGTCACCATTATCCCCACTTCTTCACAGGGTTGATAGACAATCACTGCCCACTACCTACACCTCCTACTTAATCACTTGTCTGCCCTCCACAGTGATCTACAGGAAACTCCTGTATTCTCACTCCATGGAAGTTGACAGATTGGGGGATCTCTTGCATGGGGTTTAATAAGGACTTCAGTCGGTGACTTCACATGCAGTTCACACTGGGGGTGGTAGAAGGAAAGGTCTGTACCAAGCACTATTTGGCAAAAGGAAGACAAGCAGATGGGAACTGGATGAATAAGGGAGGATCCATACTGCAATGGGAAACAACAGACAGACATGTGACTGGAATCTGAGCGTCAGTCACAGGCTGTAGAGCTGTAGCCATCAAGGTGAGAGCTACACAGGCAATCAAACGTATGGAAGAACACCATTCAAAAAGCTGGTCGGGAACATTTTGGTGGAGGAAATAAAATACTTATGATATTCCCTGCTGGTCACACATCAGGAGACCACGCTTCTGTGGAGTCGTAGTCAGCAAATTGCATGTGAGTAACAACAGAACTGTTTCCCTTAAATCAATCATCTATATACTCCTGGACATTATCAATTTTTTAGTTAATTTGACCCCCAACAACTCTAGAACAAGACAAACAGAAGGAAAGGTTGTCCATTCTCACTATAGGTTCTGCTTAGTGCTTTCAACTCCTTCTTCACCCCCTGCTCTTCCTTGTTTACAATCCTAAAGGGAACTGCCAAGGGCCCAAGTGGAAAAACCGAGAGATTGTTATTGTGTCCAGCTAGAGCCAATAGAACTGCAACAGAGTGGTTAGGCATTGGCCATGTTCATACAATCGATATACGTTTTACACCCTTCACTGAAGATAAGAATGAGTGAGTGAGTGAGTTTATGTGGGCAGGAGGGTAGGTGAGCCAATGACAAGCGTAGGCAGGTGCTGGATATATACATTCAGTGAATGAATAAAGCAAGGATATAAGTTTAGAGTAAACACTGGAGATCGAATTGTTTGCTGCCATTTGAGAGAGTGAGGGGGATGAGAGAAAGAGCGAGATTCAGGGAGAATGAAACAGTGAAAGAAAGAGACATGGGGCTGAGAATAGTGAAGAGAAGGCAGAGTGAGTAAGACTGGAGATTCAAACATTTCCCTTTCACTGCAGCGACCTTCTGATATCGATTCATAAATCACAAGGAGAATGGGATGCTCACTGTCCCACATATTCCTCAGTAGGGAAGCTGGTGGAATGACGCATCAATGAAGATGATGATTAATTTGGTCATCAGTCGGCCAAACCATGGCTGAAGATGATGTGGTTGCCCAGCACCACCAGGTGGGCCCCCTTAATCAATGTTTCATATAATTATCATCAGCCAGTGTGTCCTATTGCAGAAGATCAAAAGACACTGCATGGCCATAACTTGCTTGCCGCAAACTGGAGAGTTTCCTTATTGAGGGGGGACATGCTATCCTGGTTCCTACTGCATCTACGGGAGTACACTCTTTCAATGTGGATACAGTCTGGCAGTAGAGTCAGGAAGCAACACATTTTGTTTTCTTATGAAATCATAGTGTCATGGTGTGATCCCAAGATGGGGAGAAAGCATGTTTTAAGCTGGCAGTTCAATGGCTGGTTTCTAGTAATGCATCATTTATTTATAAGTAACCGTCTCCAATACGGTTACATTCCCCACAGTTAAGTTACATCCATCCTATCCTGCTAAAGACTGACTAGAAATTGCTGGGTGCACAGATAAAGCATGTGAGCTGGCTTTGGTTAACTTGTAACGAGCAAACTGGTTGATTCTAAGACGTGCACAACAGAAAAATACTAATCTACTAGGCACTCTGAATTCAAAGTCCATGTTTATCTAGGTTGTGGTGAACTGCCAACAATATTAATGTGAACAATTCACTTATTGAAAAACACTTACTTGATTTAGCCCTTCTCCACCAGCCCATACTTTATCAGAATGTCAGAGATGTCTAAGGACATAATAAGTAGAACACCTTAGTCGATGTTTGGTGTAAACCTAGCCAGAGATTGGTCTGTTTAAAACTGAGGGCCTGATTTAAGAGGCCTTTCCACCACCCTAGAACTGCCAAAGCATTATTTTTTTTACACTAAGGCAGCGCTAAAGATGCTTTTTACGCGTGCCAAATTTACAAAGTGGCACAATGCATGCATTGCACCACTTTGCAAACCCTTGCGCTACATTATGTCTGTGCTAGGCATAATGTATGCAAGGGTGGCATTCCCCCGTTAGGGGGACTGAAAAAAAGGCATAAGGAAATCGAAGAGATTTCCTTGCAGCATTTTTTCAGCACTCAGAGCAGGTGTTAAAAGGGGGAATTCCATTGAATACAATGGGCCCCCAGGTACTCTGCAGGAGTAGCGCAAACATTTTGGTGCTAATCCTGCAGAGTACATCAATAGCATCAAACATTTTGACGCTATTGCCCCCTACTCTACGACATGGTGCGCCATATCTTAGATACGGTACACACATGGTGGTGGTACAGGGGCGCTAAGGGGCGCAAGGAAAGTGGTGATGCACTGCGTGCAGCACCACTTTCCTTAAATCTGACTCTGAATAATTTCGGCACTTGTAATTTACACATGACTTGACACCCCATGTAGACACTGCAAAAGACAAACAGGGCTCTTGACTACAAGACTCTAAAGCCTCCAGTGAATTCCAGAGTTGAATCACTCAGAGTGAAGTAGCTAGACTCTCAGGGTGCTGGGAGGTATTGGAAGTGGGACTATGATATGTGAATATCTACTGGTGTTAATCCATAGAAAGATCGATTTACACTGCCAAAAGCTGCCGCAGGACATTCGAAAAAATATCAGAGTATGTTTTTCGATGGCAGAGCCAGCAGGGTAATGCCATCTGGAAAGTGACAGTCTGCCTGACTAAAAAGGGGTGGGCGGATCAAGGCTTCGCGAACAAAATACTCTATCACATCAGTGATGGAGTACCCTTTCCACCAGACTCTAAAACAAGCTTTACATTTGTTCTCTCTCAGGCTTGCAGACAAAGAAAGTCAGGTATCTAGGTAGGAAAACTGACAGCACGAGTAATTAGGTGATGAGTTGGGTCATCTTTTGCACGTGATGCGGAATCTGGAGAGTCATATCGGGAAACTGAAACAGACATAGCACAGGAGTTCACCTCATACTGTGGCTCTTTATATATACTTCCAAGGGCACAAATTACCTTGATGGCCTTCAGGATGCAGCTATTGATCTTCGCTGCCTAAGCCAGGATAAAATTGAGGGACTAAACTCAATATTAACAGAAAAGGAAATAGATAAAGCAATTTCACAGCCACAAAGTGGCAAAACTCCAGGACAAAATGGGTTGCCCTCAGGACTGTAGAAAAAATTCTCACCATAGATATCAGGTTATATTCTTCAGATATTCACAGATGGAAGGGTTGCTTTCTGCTGGACCTTAGAAAGTTCACTATAGTGGCAATGCACAAGCCAGGCAAGGCTGTGGATATATGTTCTATCAAGTAGATCAATTTTGTGCTGAAATATTGAAGCCAGGGTACTGGCAAAGGTACTGGGCAATATATTTTACAGAGTAATAAATAGACTGATCCAATCAGATCAGTCTGACTTTGTTTCAACAGTCAACCAGACTGAAATTCAGAAGACATGATGGCATTGTTGATCGAGCCAGTATGGTGAGGGATACAATCCTTCAATAAACAGCATGCATTCACCAGTATGGAATGGACCTTTGTGATGATCGTTCTGGTTAAGATAAGATTACCCTCACACTGCCAATCATGGATCTAACTTTTAAATAAAACCCATTGTTGAAGGTTAAAATGCAAGGAAACTTGTCCCTGTCCTCTCCCTTGCACTGAACGGCGCTATTTGCCATGACAGTGAAGGCAATGGTGCAACAGATCAGAAAGAATGCCTCAGTGAGAGGTATCAGGTTGACCAGCGAATTGGATCATTGTATATTCCTGTTTACTGGCTATTTACTCTTATATGTAGCTGTCCACAACATCTCCATAAATAGGTTATTAATTACAATTAAGTGACTCGTGACATGTTCTGGATTCCAAATACTAGAATGAGTCAACTCTTTTTCAGTGATAGAGTGGAAACTTGGTCCATTTGTCTAAAGTCCCTTCTTGATGAAACTGTAGGTGTTTCGGTACTTGGGGATATGCATCATTAGGAACTAATTCAGCTTCATGGGAAACAATCGAGGGAGAATCCTTGGAGAATTCCAGGAAGATATATTCACTTATGTAAATTCTACTTTCCATCACTCGGTAAAGACACCCTTTATAAAACAATTACAGTGTTCAACTTTTTATTAGGCCTTGGAAAATTTTTATTTTTTACAACAAAATGAGTCCTCGCATCAAAAATGGACACATGGTTGCATGGTGCACTAAAATATAGCACTTAAAGAAGGATGTGCATTTCTAGTACATATGCATGCTTTAACGTAATTTCACTCTAATGTCACTTGATTAAGCAAAAGAAAATAATGCACATTTTGCACACCCAAACCTTTCATACATACTTTAAAATAAGCCACACTGGGTGGAAGTTTTTCCACAAATATAAACCACATCGCTTAGTAGATGGTAGATCTCCTCATATTGTGCTGTCTACCCTGCAGAGAGTGGTCTGTGATGGAGAATGGCCCCAACAGATGTCAGGAGTTACTACTGGCCATCCAGCTAGCTGTGGTTAACGAGTGAGCCTCTCCCTAAAACACCTTTTCTGGAGCTATGCCTAACTATGTGAAGTGGTGACGGTGGAAACAAGACAGGAACCACATCAAGATCAGATTCACAACTCCCACATACTTCACTACTACCACACTCATTAGTTAACTCCTCACACACTTCACTATTTCCACACTCATTAACAATCTTCTCACTCTCACTGATGGAACCTTGTTGAACCAAAGAAGGGAAGCCGTCTCCTTCCCATGATGCTCTCAAACCCCTTAACTCATCCTCTAACCAAACAGAACCACCTTCCTTATTCTTAGTACAGCCGATCTCATGCATAGTATTTTGCTCATTGTTAAGTAAAGCAATGCGTTTGTGATTCCACACCCTACCATCACTCAATCTGACAGCATTATGTAGCACTTCCACCACTTGTTCTGGTTCAAAATATTGGCTCTCACCCTTCTTAACTTTGTAGGGTTTCTTAACCCGTACCCAATCACCCATGACAATCTTGACCGGCTTCACATGATGAGATTGATCATAATATAACTTGCTCTTCCCTTGCGACTGGTCCAAGTTATCCCTTGCTAATTCTACTGACCAATGTTCAACACCCATAACCACGCAGGGTTATGCTTGCCCCCGGGATTCCTACCTCTCATGATAACAAAAGGACTCAGCCCTGTAGTTACATTCTTAGTGATTCTGTAAGCACACATTGCCTTGAACACAGCAGTGTGCCAATCACATTTCCCCATAGAACTTTGAATTACGCCTTTGATGACCCTATTAAATCTCTCAACAGTTCTATTACCACTAGGATTATATAAGGACGTAGTTTTGTGTTTGATTCCCACGCTCTCAAAGTACATCCTTGCTGCATCAGAAACGAATTGCACACCATTGTCGATTAACAATTTTGCAGGTAATCCTTCTGACAAAAATACCTTGGCCATAAACTCCAGTACATTAGTAGTGTCTGCCCTCTCTATTACACCAATTTCTGGCAATTTGGAAAATAAATCAATAAGAACAACCACATATTCTTGATCATCTCCCACTGGACCAAACAAATCCACCACAACACATTCCCAAGGTTGTCTGGGCAAGAATGTCTGATCCATAGGTGGTCGCAAGGTATACAAACTTTTGTCCGCCTAGGAACACACTTTACAAGACCTTACAAACCTCTCTTACGCTTTATCCCCTCCCAGCCACAAAAATAGATCTTAACCACTGATTTTGTCCGAACAATGCCAAAATGCCCTTCATGGCACAAATCTAAAACAACGTTCCTCATACCACATGGTGGAATGATCTAATCCCTTCTCAGAATGATACTTCCCTCTACAGAAAGTTCATGCCTAACCTCCCAGTAGTACCCACACTGCTCTGTGAGTTGGTCTTTCCTAGGCCAACTTCCTAAAATAAACTTCAACACCAATTGCAAAATAGAGTCCTCACCCATCTCCTTATTCCAAGAATCTTTCTCAAGTGCAGAACCTCCAGCATCATGTATTAGGGCAACATTAAAATCACTCCAAGGATCATCCACACAACCTTCCAACGGACTCGGCAACCTTGACAAACAATCCCCCATACAATTATTCCTCCCGGGGACATACACAATGCCGTATATGAAATCCTTCATATGCATGGATAACCTCAATATTCTAGCAGATGCTAACACACTGCCTTTTAATGTGAGTAACTTAATCAAGGGTTTGTGATCGCATTGAAGCGTGATATTCTTACCCCATATGAACGCACAAAAGTGTTCCAAAGCCCAGGCGCACGCTAAGGCCTCCTTCTCAATAACCCAGTACTTCTCCTCGGAAGGCGATAACGACCTGGAGGCAAACAATATTATCCTCTCCCTTCCATTCCTATCCCTCTGGGATAAAACAGCACCTAGTCCCTTGTTGCTAGCATCTGTAGTCACCAAGGTATCCAATTCGGGGTCAAAACTCTCTAAGTTCGCTACTTTGCTCAAATCAGACTTTATGCTCTTAAATTCACGTTCACATACTTCATCCCAAACAAATCGGGAATTTTTCTTAAGAAGGTGTCTCAAGTTATAGACCTTCCCCGCAAAATTTGGGACGAATTTTGCACAGAATTCTGCCATACCCAAAAATGATTGTACTTCTTCCTTTGTAGTGGGGGTTGCTGCACAAACAATGGCATCGACGAACGACGCCTTCTGTTTCATTCCCTCACCGCTGATTTCATGCCCCAAATATTCCACACTCCTCTTGGCAAACTTACACTTGCTCAGTTCTACGGTCAACCCTTTACTCTCCAACACCTCCAACACATGTCTCAATCTCTCGTCATGCACCCTCCGATCACATCCAAAAACTAAAATATCGCCCTGGAAACACATCACACCCAATGACTTCCCAAACAACTTATGCATTAGTCTTTGAAATACTGCAGCCGCAGACGCTAGTCTCAATGGCATTCTCTTGAATTGGAAGCATCCGAAGGGTGTGATGAAGTCCGTTAGTTTCCTCGATTCCGTTGTCAGGGAAATTTGATGGTACGCAGACGATAAGTCAATAGTGGAAAACCAACAGGCACCCTTAAGATTGGAAACCATCTCAGTGATTTTCGGTAGAGGGAAGCGGTCAATTACAATGTTTTCATTCAAATATCTTAAATCAACACACAAGCGAATTTTCCCATTGCTGCGGCGGGCGTTTACTACTGGTGAAATCCATTCTGCACTTTCTATTGGCTCAATAACGTTCATCCGTGTCAGTTTTTCCAATTCTTTTGAAACATCATCCCTTATCATCAAGGGTACTGACCTCACCTTGTGAATTTTAGGTATTGCGTTTTTCTTTAAGACTATCTCATGTTCGAAACCCACCAATTTTCCCAACTGTTTATCAAAGACTCTGGGAAATCTTCTTTCCATTTCTACGGCCAAAGAACACTCATCACCAACTACCAACACTTTTTTTTTGCTGTTAGGGTCCAAGACCATTTGAAGTCTGCCCTGATCCTTCCATCCAAGAACCGATGGCCCCCTTTTTTATACATACAACTTTCCTCTGGCACTTCTATTTTTGAAGGAGAATAGCAGCCATCTGAACCCTAGCAAGTCGATTTTATCTCCTGTATAGCTTTCTCGTCGAATATCCGTTTGAAACAATTGTTTGCCTATTTTACCCACGAACGTTGTATTCCACACTTCCTCATTCACGATAGTGAAGGGTGAGCCAGAGTCTTCGTACATCGTTAGAGGAATTCCACCAATTTCCATGTCGCACATTGGTTTCCCTTTGGTCTCAGCATCAGTGATGTTCAAAATAAAATTCCTGTCCTCCGCGACTTCTCTGGACTCACAGGTATATTCCTCATTTCCACTTCCTGCATGAACACTACTTTCCACTATACATTTAACAAGTTTCTTTTTATTCCTGCAAACCTTCGCAAAGTGGCCAACAATACCACATTTGCTACATTTCTGTTTCACGGCTGGGCATGTCTTAGCGTATGCCAAGTGCTCTTTGCTGTCACATCTATAGCACCTTCTCTCTCTTCCGTTGCCTTGAGAGGACCTCTGTTCCTTCAACATACTCCAATTAGTCACCTTGTAAACACTGTCGACACTTTTCTCAGTTGCTCTTAACTCGGAGACACATCTCTCCGAAATTTCTGCCTTCCTTACAATGGCTACAATCTCCTCTAGGGGAATCACCATTTATCCACAATCTTTTCTGGATGGATTGATTGTTCCTATGCATAACTACTTGATCCCTTATCAGGTCATCATGTATTGAGCCAAACTTGCAGTCAAGGGCTAACTTCTTTAAGTCCGCTACATAGTCGTCCACAGACTCCCCTTTCTCTTGCTTTCTTTGGAAAAACTTGTAGCGAGTAATCCCAACACAAACCTTTGGTGCAAAATATTTGTCGAGATCTTGCATAGCTGCATTAAAAACACATCCATCTCCGCTCACAGAACTTTTCTGCATCTTATTATATGTCTTCAATCCAAGGGGCCCTAACGAATGTAGTAAGAGCCTTTTCTTCTGTTCCGCAGGCATTTTATTTTCTAGGTCAATGGCACCTATATAGTTCAAGAAATAGTCCTTCCATTCTGACCATTTAACAGGCGAGGAACTTCCTGCAGCCCAAAATGCTTGTGGGGGAGTGATAGTAAAATTAGGCTGCACCATGTCTCCCACGCTTAGATGCTCAGTCCTGGTAAAAGAGTACAATATGTAGTAACTGGCTGTAATAACTCCTCAGACCTGCTCCCTTAGAAAAAAATTATTTGCACCTTCCTTCCTTTCTTTTCCTCTCTTTTTTTTAAATTTTATATTGGAAAGAAAGAGAGGAAAAAAAAAAATCTATATATATTACCGTGTGTTCTGGCAGAAAATAAAATGCTAAACACACACACCGCACAAAAAAAAAAAAACAGTGCGATAAGGTGTAGAGCATCTCTGTTGCCTTGGAGACGCTTCGTTCACAGCGCCGTGTTACAGCGTGGAGATGACGCTGGGTAACGCGTCAGATGTTCCCTTGGAGACGCTTCTCTCCGAGCGCACTTGTCACTCCAACGCGCGTCGGCTGTGCGGCATGTGTTGCGTCTCCGTTCCCATCGAGACGCTTGGACTCCACCAGAACGCGCAAGACGAGCGCACGCGGCTATCCAGTGCGCGTACAGCCGCTCGAGACGAGGAGACAGCTTTCTCCTCGCGCCGCGTGTCCTAGTGAGGAGCGCGTACGCAGAAGAGTCCAAAATATCGAATAACCCGGAGCAAAAAAATAATATAAGAAATACCCTCTTCATGATGATGAGCAGAGATTCAACCGCCACCAGTAGGCGCGGGCTGAAGCGATGCAAACACCGTAGAGGAACTTCCAACCTGCTACACTCCCACCATCCTCGTCGCCAGGTTGAAGTGGTGACAGTGGAAGCAAGACAGGAACCACGGTGAGAGTTAAGTCTTCTTTTTATTGGCAAGCCAGTACGATGAGGGAGCAGGTCTGATCAACAGTGCGTCCAAGCTCAACTGACTCGAAGGGAACTCCAGCGTCGTGGACTATGGAATTCCCTTGTGTCACTGGTCATACATTCCACCAAGGAATGTACATACGCACACAACACTATGGAATTGTACACTATGGAAACAAACGGAAATGTAGGGACTCTCTTTGATGAAGGCTTCTGGTATACCAACTCTGACAAGGACTGTTATGAAAGTATGGAAACCCACTAGTAGATGTTTGCAGTGGATAGAGATCTCTACAAAAATTACTCTTCTGTAGTGTTTTTAAACTTCTATCCCTTGGGTTTCTGCGTGGCTTTGCTTCCAAAGACATAATAAGTACCACACCTTAGTCGATATTTGGTGTCAAACTAGCCAAAGATTGTTCTGTCTGAAACTGAATATACTTGCAACTTAAACATGACTTGACACACCATATAGACACTACAAAAGACAAACAGGACCCTTGACTACAAGATTCTAGAGTCCCCATTGAAGTCCAAAGTGGTATCACTCCGAAAGAAGTAGACAGACTCTCAGGGTGCTGGGAGGTATTGGAAGTGAGACTATGATATGTGAATATCTACTGGTGTTAATCAATAGAAGGAAGGATTTACACCGCAGGACATTAAGAATTATAGGCACAATGGATTTCATGTTATGGTCTAAATTTGCATGGGAAGTGATTGACATAAATAAGGTGGCTCTAAAATGGGCATTAAAAATCACAGTGTGTATCCTCTTTCGTGACCCAGCTATTGTTTCCCGTGGGCTATTGACATGAAATGTGCTATAAGATATGTTATCGATTTGCACTTAATTTCTATGTGGCCAGATAAGTATAGGTTTATTTCTTAAAATATCAATAAAATAGTTTCTCCGTAAAAAAAAAAAGAAAAGTGAGATTTGGCTTATACTATCTCCCCCTTCCAGTCGGGATCATCATCAAGACCAGCTTCCAAACTTGTAAGGTACAAGACAAGAAGCCCATCTTACCTGGCAAACTAACTAACCACGTCTTGAGAACATTACTACACCAGGAGCCTAGATATTGCCAGACTGGAGTCAAAGCACTGCAAGAAGCAAAAATCGGCCAGCCTTCTCTGTTCCCAGGACCTAAAATAACAGCCCACTGACAAGTGCCATCTTAAAGATTTTGGGGGTCTCAGACAAAAAATCTTATGGGGTCCTGTTTGGAATAACTCTAAATTGTACTACCCATTTTTCTGCTAATTCGCGCTCAATGTTGGCTAACAATATGAGTTATACCCTAAAGATTAACATACAAAAATACACAGAAGTGAGCTAGACTGAAAGGGGCCTCGTAGAAGATTAGGTCTCTAGGCCATTGCCGATTTTGCCCATGTCTTAAAACGTCTCTACCGCTGATCCGACAGTCTAGCCTTGACAGTTCACAGTCATCGTATCTTCCCAGAGGCTATGCAAGCACCCCAAATGCATACATGCACACTGAGAAGTGAGATGATAAAATTAGCATTCAATGTTTAACATCTGGACTGTTCAACTAAAGCGAGTGCATTGATTTTATCCATAAACTCTTAGTTCATGGTAGAGAATATGACTTTTACCAAGAGAATGGTCAGGGGCCAAGTTACAAGAAATCCTTTCCAAATATCAGAAGTGTGTCATCGAATACTTCGGAATGTAAATAGGGTTTCAAGAAATTGAGGCAGCAGAGCTTGGTTATTCACTCTATCACCAAATCTGTGTTCACATAGCCTCACAAAAGTAGGACGTCTAATGTCCAAGTGAAAGACAGTACAGTAGCAGTAGAAGGAGTTAGCTGAATAGCATTAGCGAAAAGGAGAGAAAATGGTTGTGCCAGTCCTCAACTGCAAAAAAAAGAGCCAAAATGAGGCCCTTGCGTAGTGAGAAATATATGTGGAACAGCGCAAGCATCACAACTCCAAAACAGCCATTTCTTTTGTTTACTCAATGTGGACAGTACTAGTAGACATACGCAAGCATCACCATGCATGCATATGAATGCACCATAATTCTGCTGGAGACTTCCTTTTTTAGCTTTTAATTTAGCTTTCCAAGATGGACGATGACCTTCTTGAAAGGGTAAATTTAAAAAATATGATAAAAAGTGACCCAAAGAAGAAAGGAGGACTAAAGGAAACAAAAAAAGTGATGGATAAAATGTAAAATTATTTCCAGCCACTGGGGCAACATCCCATTCTACAGCTATGTTGCACATGATACCACCTCACTTCTATCCCAGCCATATGCAAATCAGCCTTGATTCGGCTCCAACAGGAATGGTCCTGCCCAAACTGCCAGAAGTCATCCCTGAACCAGAACACTAGCAACCCAAGGCAGGTTTTGCCCTACTCGGAGATTGTCAGTCGTCTGTAGTTTGGTTCCAGTGGCACATGCCCATCCGACGCAACACTGAACTATACAAAAAAGTGATGGATGGAATGCTTGAATTATTCTCGTCCACTTGTAATTACTCACCGACACATCCCCGTAATTCACTACTTTGCACATCATGCCCCCTCAATTTTGACCCACCCATATCCAATGAGCCTTGACCCTGCTCCAATGGGAACAGTTCAGCTTAAACTTGCAGGCCATGTGCTCCCTGAACTGGAACATAAGCAACACAAGACCAGTTTCACCCTGATTGGGCTTGTCAGTTGGGTGTAGGTTGGATCCAGTGCAATAGTCAGTATTGGATCTATGAGGATACCCATCACACTTATGGGGTTTCACTGAAGTAAACAAAAAAGTGATGGATGGTTGTAGGAAAGTACCCTCTTTCTTGGCATGGTTACCCCCATTTTCTGCCTGATGTCAGTGTGCTTGACTGTGTTCACTGGGATCCTGTTAACCAGGACCCCAGTGATTATGCTCTCTCTCCCAAAACTCTGTATTTCACCCACAATTGGCATACTGGTGCCCCCTTATAAGTCCCTAGCATATGGTACCTAGGTACCCAGGGCAGTGGGGTTCCAGGTGATGCCTATGTGCTGCAGCATATATTTTGCCACCCACAGGGAGCCCATGCAAAGACTTCTGTAGGACTGCCATTGCAGCTTGCATGAAAAGGTACATGCAGCCTTTCACTGCTAATTTCACTGCACCAGGTCACTTATAAGTCACCCCCATAGGAGGCCCTCCAGCTGTTAGGGCAGGGTACAAAGTACATGTGTGTTAGGGCACCCCTACACTAGCAGAGGAGCCCCACAAACTCCAGGACCATTTTCCCAGACTTCACATGTGCAGGGACGCCATTTTACGCGTGTACTGGACATAGCTCAATACCTATATCCAGCTACATAATGGTAACTCCGAGCATCAGCATGTTTGGTATCAAACATGTTGGAATCATACCCTAAGGATTTTGCAAGCATTAGTTGTATGATTCCATGCACTTTGGGGGCTCCTTAGAGGACCCCCATTATTGCCATTTTAGCCTTCTGAGGTTTTCTAGGCAGCACCAGCTGATGCCACCTCACAGACAGGTTTCTGTCCTCCTGTTGTTTGAAAACTTCGAGCCCAGGATGGCATAACAAAGGATTTCCTTTGGGAAAGAGGTGTTACACCCTCTCCCTTTGGAAATAGGTGTTACAGGCTTGGGAGGGGTAGCCTCCCCAAGTCGCCAGAAATGCTTTGAAGAGCACATTTGGTGCCCTCCTTCCATAAACCATACTTAACCAATTTAGGAACCCCCAGTCCCTGCTCTGGAATGAAACTGGACAATGGAAAGGGGAGTGACCACTCCCCTGTCCATCACCACCCCAGGGGTGGTGCTCAGAGCTCCTCCAGAGGGTCCCTGGGTTTTGCCATCTTGGATTTAAGGCTGGCAAGGAACTCTGGAAGCATCTGAGTGGCCAGTGCCAGCAGGTGATGCCAGAGCCCTCCCCTAAGAGGTGCTTGCCTGGTTAGGTGACCAATCTCCCTTTCAGGGCTATTTAGGGTTTGCAATCTTCTGAATCCTCCACTTCGACTTCTCACTGAAGAAACTGCCTCTGGACCCTCCTGTAACCTACAAACTGAAACAAAGAAGGAAGCTGCCTCCTGCAACATTGGATCTCCGGCTCCTGACAGCAACAGTTTCCTGGTCATGCATCCTCTGAAGACAGCCCACCTTCAGCCTGCATCAGAAGGAAGAAGGAATCTCCCTTGGGGTGAAGGAGTCACTCCCCCATTTCTGCAGGCACCAACTGCGACAATGACAGGCTACGTGCATCCCCTCTCCTGCTGAGCTGCGTGTATCGTGTATCACGGGTGGTGAACTAAAGTGGTCCTGACGGTCCTCTCTTTCAGCTGTCCCATTTGGCAAGGTAAGACCTTGTCTCCCCATGCAAGACATTACCCCCTTGCACCACATCTTTTGCAGCTACCAAGGCTTGTTGTCATACTTCCTCCAAGTCTTTCAGGCAAATTGTTGCTCCGGCCCCTAGTACTCTATCCTGCAACGCATAGCTTCCTGAGAGGTTCTCTAGCGGCGTGGGAGCCTTTGTTGTAGTGCGGCGTGGGAGCCTTTGTTGTAGTGCTGCATGGGCCTCTTCTGCAACTTTCTTTTCCCCGTCCTGTGGGACTCCTGTGTGTGCTGTCTGGTGCTCTGTGTACTATATGTGTTGCTGAGGGCCCCCTCTGCCTCCCCCTCTTGGGTAGAGTCCACCTGGTCCTTCTTGGTCTCCGGCAGTGCCATTTTCTGCTAACCGCCAGCTTTGCGTGTGCCGAGGCTTATTGGTGGACTCTGACGACGCAAATCCAACTGCAATCCTCCATCCGGCGTGGGACATCACTTGCACCCTCCAGTAACCTGACTTTGTCTTCTTGGGTGTAGTACTATCTTTTCTTCTCCACCGGTGGTTCTTCTTTTGCACCTTCACCCAGGGTTAGCAGGGGCTCCTGCTCTTTCTGGACTCTTCTGTGCTTCTTGGAGTTGGTCCCCTTCTTCCACAGGTCATCTTGTCCAGGAATCCACTGTTGGTGTCTTGCAGTCTCTTCTGGGTTTTGCATAATTATTCTTCTCGTTTCTTTGTGTGTTCTGGGAAAGTCCCCTTCTTCCACAGGTCTTCTTGTCTAGGAATCCACTGTTGGTGTCTTGCAGTCTCTTCTGGGTTTTGCATAATTCTTCTTCTCATTTCTTTGTGTGTTCTGGGAAAGTTACTGTGATTTACTCCTGCTTTCCTGGTCGCTGGGGTGGGTTGTGGTACTTACCTTTGGGCTTTTCTAGTACTCCCAGCTCCCCTCTACACACTACACTTGCCTATGTGGGGAACTGACCTTCGCATTCCACTTTCTTAATATATGGTTTGTGCTCCCCCTAGGTCCATTTCTAACTATTGTGATTTTCACTAATTGCACGGTTTTATGCCTATTTCTGCATACTAGTGTATATAATTTCTGTAATACTAGCCTCCTAAGGGATTATAGTCTCTATGGTATTTTTGGTATTTGTGTCACCAAAATAAAGAACCTTTATTTTTGTAACACTGAGTATTTTCTTTCATATGTGTGAGTACTGTGTGACTACAGTGGTGCTGCATGAGCTCTGCATGTCTCCTAGATAAGCCTCGGCTGCTCATCCACAGGTACCTCTAGAGAGCCTGGCTTCTAGACACTGCCTACACTACAGTA
Source organism: Pleurodeles waltl (assembly GCF_031143425.1). Lineage (NCBI taxonomy): Eukaryota > Metazoa > Chordata > Amphibia > Caudata > Salamandridae > Pleurodeles > Pleurodeles waltl. The sequence continues at coordinate 419,441,160 of NC_090443.1, forward strand.
ATAAGGGATAGTTGGACCTGTTATGAGGTGTAAGTACCATAGGTACCCACCACACACCAGGCCAGCCTCCTTCAATGGAATGCTTGAATTTATTTCAGCCATTGAGAATTACCCTGGGCCAAATCTCAGTCCATCATTATTTTGTACACCATGCCGCCTCAGTTTGGCCATATGCATATCTGCCTTAATCCTGCTGGAGTCTAAACTGCTACCTTGGTTCTAGTAGCACAGTAGGCCCAGGACCCACATCTAAACATACCTGTTGTAGTGAAGTATACAACAAAGGGATAGAATGCTTGACTTAGTCTCAGCCACTGATAATTATGCAGGCCGCATCGCAGTGCATTATTATTTTGCACACCGTGCCACCTCAGCTTGAAACCAAGCATATGAAAATCAGCCTTAACACTGCTCCCATAGAAATAGACCATCCTGAACTGCCAGGGGAGGTCCTCTCTGAAAACAGAACAAGCAACTCAAAATAGTTTTGCCCTGGTGTAAATTGCTTCCAGTGGCACAGTGAGCATGAAACTCACATCGCAACATGCAGTTGCAAATATAATGTGGCAATGAAGTACAGGAAAAAGTGATGGATGGAATGCTTTACTTAATATCAGCCACTGGTATTTATTTGATGTCACATCCTAGTCCACTGTTATTGTGCACACCATTTTACCTCAGTTTGGAAATGAAAAACAATTAAAATACCCAATCCATTTAGGAAAATAGAGTAAACTTTACTATACAAAAGTACCTCAAATTCTCAAAAACCAATAAGGGGAACCAGAGATATGAATTTCTAATGTTCTGAGCAGGACTAGCACCAAGAAGCATAAAGTGCCAATGATCGTTGGGCACGGAATTCTGGGACCTACACACAATTTTGCACTGACAGTGATGGTCTCCAGATCAGTTACTCCAACCAGGATCATCCTGGTCAAAGATTCTACCTTCTGACTTTGGTCCTTTAAGTCCCCATGCACCACAGGAGTACAAGCGCCATAAGACCACAGGGGTGGCACTTAGAGGCTCACAGGGTGCCACCCAGAGGCCAACTGCCGGACCCTGTCCAGGTTCTGCCACTGATCAGCGGGGCAGATACAGGAAAAGTCTCTTGTAGCTTGTTTTATCCCTGTAGCTTGAAAAGGAGACCAGCATTATGCCCCTTGGAGTGCATTTCCTGGTCCTGGGAACAAGAGGGAGTTGTTCCAGTCATTCAGGGTTTCTCTCAGGTCATAGACAGCAGATCCAGTCCTTTTCTGTTCTTCCTCAGGTCCAAGAGTATTCTGAAGTGGGCGCCTGGGGATGACACATTTATGCCTGGCACAAGCTAGTGGGAGGGTGACTTCTTGGCATGCCTTAACTAAAGGGGTAGAAGTTCCCAGGGCCAACCTTACCCACTTTGGGCATTTTCAAGATAGCAAAAGTCTTTGGCCACACTAAACATGGGCTCTGAGGGCATGTATGGGGAGCTAACTATGGTAATCCTAGTGTCCTCCCAAATCTAACACCTAATTCAAGTTTGAGGCTGCCACTATATGTCCAATAAACCCAGAGACAGACATCTGGTAGAAGAGAAGTAGGGTTTTGCAGAAACTAGACAGTGGATACACAAGAATTTCTCTTACATTCTGTTTCCCTTCTTTCAATTGCACCCCAGTTTTATATGTAAAACCTAGAGACAGACGTCGGTAGGACATTTAGGGTTTACCAGCAACCAGCTAGTGGATTTGCAAGAAGTGTCTTTCCATCCTGTTTTCTGCCTTTTAAGTATACCCAAAGTGGCACATGTAAATCTAGCAGACTTGGCAAAATACGGATTTAACACTGTAATGTCAAAAAGAAAGCTCACAGCCCCCATCCTGCATATTTGGTGAGGCTCAGGGGAGTTACCACTGTCCACATAGGTAAGCCTATTGCGTTCACACCGTTTTCACAGCTATTCAAATGATAATCACTGGCTGGAAGAAGTTTTAAATCAAATGCAAATTAGCTGTCAGGAACTTCAGGCAGGGAAAAGATAACATTCAGAAAGTTATTTTTCCTTAATATTTATTAAAAATCCAACTTCGCCATTGATTTGGATTTTGATTAATTATTATGAATAGCTGTTTAATTATTTCTCTAGCTAGTCCCAATTTCCATAAGTGGTTATAAATTCAGAATGATAACACATGATTTATTATGTCTGTTCACTATAAAGAGTGTTACATTTGCACACTGAAATTGTGATGGAATTATCCAACATCAGCAGCATAAAATGAAGTTCCTATGCTCCAGTAGATTCTCTTGCATAATTGGTCAAATAATTTTAATTAACACACCCTCCTTTTGCTGAAGATTACAAGAATTCCAAAAACTGTCCATACAGCAAAGAAAAGAAAATATAGGGTCAACTCATATCAACCAGTGCACAGGATAAAATGTCTAATCATCTGTTCCAAGTGATTAATTAATGTAAGAAGATATTGATGCTTTGCTGAGGTCACCTTATTGCTGGTTTTAAAATCCTTAATTGAATTGACTATGTTAAGGAAAAATTGAATGTCTTACATCTTGTATTCTTTATGGCTGTCCAAAGCCTCTTCATCTCTGTTGAGGTGTCTTCCTGTTGCCTCATTATATGTGCAACTAAGAAAGAAAAATTAGGAACAATAATCAAATTGGTGTGGGGATTTGAAACAATTCTATGTCAATAACCAGATCACATACATTGTACTTGGAAATCATTATTTTTAAGGTATTACCTGTGAGATGGTTTTAAGCTGATTGGTGTATTGAAAAGTTGTACAGCAATAAGCCACAGCATGTTGCTACCTTTTATAGTGGTGAGTGTGTTTGACTGAAAATCGCAGCAGGAATTACTGAGGTTTGTAAGGTAAAACTCAGAGAAATAACATAACACAACAACAAAACAACATAAACCAGCAACACAATAAAAACATGACAAAACACAAAATATAATACAACAGAACCAAAAAACACAACAGGAGACAACACAAAAGTATAATGAAAACAATGATGCAATACAATAACAAGTCAACAACCCCAAATTTCAACACTACACAGTACAATATCAACACAACAGCATCACAATGACAGAACACAGCAACAGAACTCGGAAATTTCATCTGCTCAAAGCAGGCAGTATGTTGGGTGAAATTTCGGTCCAAAAGAGGACTTACATGGCACTTAGCATGGGAAGACCGATTCCCACCACATGTTATATTCCATTTCTCATGGGTAGTCTTGTAATGCTCCAATATTCCTGCAACCCAGAAGTAGCAATACTTTTGGTATTGGAAATTGTGGATTCGTGACTACCAATGCAGCAGTCCCACACATTTCATAATGGAGATCTTTGAGGGAAAAGTAAAAAATTTGAACAATCTTTGAAACTTCTTACCGTGCCTTCTAAGTCATCAGGGTAATCTGAAATCGTTCTTTTTCCTTGTAGGCCAGGCTGTCCCTGCCTATTTCTACCCAACACATGGCAGGTTGTTTCAGTGGACAGGAAGTTAGTACACAGCATGTATACTTACAAGCAAAGTAAGCCAGGGTCGCAAGAGCTGCCCAAAGCAGGAAGGAAAGCATCAGCAAGGCATACAGTATCGGGATGGACTTTTTCCTTCTGACTGGAACACTTCGCTGGGGAACCTCTGAAATGGTAACAGATACCTTAACGTCAACCTGCTGGCCCTTGGCTGTTGTACATACAGAATGTCACACCCAACATGATAACTTGACATACATACAAAAGGATAACAAAGATTATTCACACAGTGAAATTTTGCTGCTTTTAGGTGCTTGAAAAAGCAAATGTTCATGGGAGAGTCTCAGTTTATTAATCTCAAACGTATGAAAGATGGAGACGTTCCAAGAGCCTAAAGGCTCCTAGGTATGGTTTCAATTTACTAAGCTATTTTGCCCGTTGATCAGTTCCATACAAATTGTCAGTGCAAAAGGCTGCTTAGTACCTCATAATGATCGTTGGGGTTGATATGGATTATGGCAGGCTGCCCATCAGCCCGCCAAGTCAGAGGAGCCTGTGGCCTCCATACCCAAGCAGAAAACGTTCCACCGTGGTTAAATGATCCATGATAACTTTCAATGCAATCGCTGGTGTGGTGGTTGCTTTGCTTTGCTGAGTGGGTGCCATGTTTGATGCAATCACAAGGCAATGAGTTTTTTGTTTTTAATGAACAAGCTCCCATAGCGAGGGTTTGCTATTTAAAAATCAAAATCAATGACTCTCCAGGAGTTTTATCCCAGTGAATGGGAGTCATTTCATCTCTTAGTGCATTTAAAAACAAATGCAGACATGCAGTCATGTATCCTGTATGGTTATAACAAACTCATTATGATAAACTGTGATACTGCTACATCATTATGCTACATATCTTTTGGTTATGACCATAATTTATGGTCATTTTTCACGTCCATATATGGTTTGCTCCGGCAATGAATTCATATATTACTAGTCGACGAATGTCTTATGGGTAGGCTTTGAACTCATCTTCAATATGGAGCTCACATTTACCTCAATATGGTACATAACTACGTCATATTAGCTATTAGTATGCTTAAGACCGTTGATACTGAAACTAATTTTAAGATGACCCAAGTGAATATGCATTATCTTGTTAAAGACATTGGGCCTGATTTAAAAGGCCATATCGCCAGCTTACCGCCGCCATAGCGTCATTTGTTTTATGCTAAGACAGCGCTCAAGTGTCTTTTTAAACACACCATTTTTACAAAGTGGTGCAATGCATGCATTGTGCCACTTTGTAAACCTCTGTGCCACATTATGCCTGCGCCAGGAATAAAGTATGTAAGGGGGCACTCCCCCCTTAGTGGGGCAAAAAAATGGCGAAAGGAAATGTAAGAGATTTTCTTGCACCATTTTTTTTCAGCACTTTGTACCCCTGTGCACTGTGTGCTTTGCAGCTCCTAGGGCTTATGTGCACTTCTCCAAGGAATCCTTTGAGCACAGCCTAACCCAGGTCCCCAGCACTCTATCCTGTGACGCTCAGCACCCTGAGTTGTTCTCCGGCGGCGTGGGATCCCTTTCTGTAGTGCTGCAATGACCGTCATTTGTAACTCCTTTGTCCTTGTGGGTGCTGCCTGGTCTTCTGAGGGCTCTTCGAAGTGCTTAGGGCCCCCTCTGCCTCCTCAGTATGAGTTGAGACCTACAGGTCCCTCCTGGGCCCTGGCAGCACCTTTTCCTGTCAAACGTGTCTCTTGCATGAGCTAAGGCTTGTTGGTGAAATCCAATGACGAAAACTAGCCTGCATCCATCTACTCGACAAGGGATATCTTGCACCAAGCAGAAACCCGCAGCTGTCTTCTTTGGTGCATATCTGATTTTTTCTTCCAACCGGAGGTTCCACTTTTGCACCTTCATCCAGGTTAGCAGGGGCTCCTGCTCTTCTTGGACCCATCAGCTATTCTTGGACTTGGTCTCCTCTCTCCGCAGGTCTTCAGGTCCAGGAATCCATCATTGGTCTCTTGCAGTCTTGCTTGGTTTTTGCATTATTCTTTATCACGACTTCTAGTGTGTTCTGGGGAAACTTGGTGTACTTTACTCCTGTTTTCCTGTGCCCTGGGTGGGGTACTTTACTTACCTTTGGTGTTTTCTTACACTCCCAGGTCCCCTCTACACACTACTCTTGCCTAGGTGGGAAACTGACATTTGCATTCCACTATTTTAGTATATGGTTTGTGTTCCCCCTAGGCCCTTTGTAACCTATGGTGATTTTCACTATTTGCACTATTTTATGACTATTTACTTACCTGGTTTTGATTACTAGTATATATTTTGTTAATACTTACCTCCTAAGGGAGTATAGCCTCTAAGATATATTTGGCATTGTGTCACTAAAATAAAGTACCTTTATTTTTGGTAACACTGAGGCCCATATGTATACTTTTTAGCACCGCATTTGCGTTATTTTTTTACACAAAAGTGGTGCAAACTTACAAAATACAATTGTATTTTGTAAGTTTGTGCCGCTTTTGCATCAAAAAGCTGCGCAAATGCAGCGCTAAAAAAGTATAAATATGGTCTTGAGTATTGTAAGTACTGTGTGACTACAGTGGTATTGCAAGAGCTTTACATGTCTTCTAGTCCAGCCTTGGCTGCTCTGCCTCCAGCTACCTCTAAACAGCCTGACTTCTAGACACTGACTATATTTCACTGATAAGGGATAACTGGACCTGGTATAAGGTGTAAGTACCTTAGGTACTCACTACAAACTAGGCCAGCCTCCTACACTTACCCACTCTTCCTCCAATTTAGTTAATTTTAAGTCTCCTGTTTGGTATAAGAAGAATATCCAATGACACAATACATTGTTCATTTTGAAAGGCGGGATTCAAAAAGGGATTATAACCATAGGGGAACTTTTCTCTGATGGGGTCCCTCTTGCCTTTCAAGACCTGCAACTCAAATTTGGAATTCCCTCCAGTCATGCCACCCAATATGAAAACCCTAAGGTGACTATGTTACATCGTTCCTCTCCACCCTCACTTTTATCATCCAACACTCAGAAAAGATTTCCAGTTTTTAATTTTCATGTGCCTCCTACATTTATATAAAACCTCAGACAACTCCCATGATACTAGGAAAAATACTACAGTAGAATTATATGGGAGAATGATCTCCAGCAAGTTTTTTCCCTTCAAATTTGGACCATAATCCATTCCACGTCTTGTTCAGCTAGTACACCACAAACATTATTATTTTTCTACAATAGATTACTCTTAACACTTACATCTCTTAACAGATTCAAACTCCCCACTAATAATCAATGTTGGTCTTGTCAGAAGGAGGATCATGGCATTCTTCAAGTGTTCTTTGAATGTCTACATGCCCATGCATTTTGGTTATAGGTTTGGGGCAAGATATCTGATATTTGTCTATGTACATACTGTTTGATAAAAAATGTATTTTTCTAGGAGGTTCTTCACATAAATGGCATACTCAAGTTATGGCTGGAAAGCTTGTTGACCTACTAATTGCTGTTATATTACAGATTATTAAATCTATTTGGAAGGATACTACCAAAATCCCATTTGTCGGATGGTGGAATATGATACATCACAATCATGGACTTGTCAGAGCAAATGCTACTTCCACACAGCTGATGATTAAATGGGGTTTGTTATGGCAGCCATTCATGTTTTTCTTTCCTAGGTAATTTGTTACTTCTCCAGCTACAACTACTGATTATATTATTATTAGGCTGCTTTCTATATTTTCCATTATGTAGTATGAATCTAATGCTTATATGCACTTTAGTATGCCTTATATCTTCCTCTCTTTTTCTCTTCTTTCTTTCTTTTTCTCTCTTCTTTCTCACCTTTTTTCCCTTCTCTCCCAAAACTTTTTCATAAAAAGCTTATTTGTTTGCTAGATTTTTTATTAGCCTCTTCTAGGCACTTTGGGGGTTATTCTAACTTTGGAGGAGGTGTTAATCCGTCCCAAAAGTGACGGAAAAGTGACGGATTTACCACCAGCCGTATTACGAGTCCATTATATCCTATGGAACTCGTAATACGGCTGGTGGTATATCCGTCACTTTACCGTCACTTTTGGGACGATTAACACTCCTCCAAAGTTAGAATAACCCCCTATGTTTTGATTACTTCTCTGCCTCACCTTACATTAAACATAACCTGAGAGTAAGCAGAGAAATCTTTTAACTGGGGGGTTGAGAAGGTGATGGGAATGGAGGAGTGGAGGAAAAGGAAGGGGTGTTTTTAGGTAGGTTGAAGGAGAAAAGTAGAGAGAAGGAGGAGAGGAAAGGATAAGAGACAAGGGGGGTCATTCTGACCCCGGCGGTCTAAGACCGCCGGGGCCAGGGTCGGCGGGAGCACCGCCGACAGGCCGGCGGTGCCCCGCAGGGCATTCTGACTGCGGCGGTTCGGCCGCGGTCAGAAGAGGCAAACCGACGGTCTCCCGCCGGTTTACCGCTGCCCTTAGAATCCCCCATGGTGGCGCAGCTTGCTGCGCCGCCATGGGGGATTCTGACACCCCCTACCGCCATCCTGTTCCTGGCGGTTCGCCCGCCAGGAACAGGATGGCGGTAGGGGGTGCCGCGGGGGCCCCTGGGGGCCCCTGCCGTGCCCATGCCAATGGCATGGGCACGGCAGGGGCCCCCGTAAGAGGGCCCCGAAAAGTATTTCAGTGTCTGCTAAGCAGACACTGAAATACGCGACGGGTGCAACTGCACCCGTCGCACCCCTGCAACTACGCCGGCTCAATTCTGAGCCGGCGTCCTCGTTGCAGGGGCATTTCCTCTGGGCCGGCGGGTGCTCTTTTGGAGAGCGCCCGCCGGCCCAGAGGAAATGTCTGAATGGCCGCCGCGGTCTTTTGACCGCGGTGCGGTCATTCAGCGGCGGGACCCTGGCGGACGGCCTCCGCCGTCCGCCAGGGTCAGAATGAGGCCCAAGGTGTGGTGTGGGAGAAGGAAGTGGAATTCAGGAAGGAAAGAGAAACAGTAATAAGAAGGTAGAGAAGGTGAATTAAAAGGAAACAGGAGGGCGGAGCTAAAGAAAGACTTGGATGAAAAGAAAGGGGAACAAGAGGTTGGGTGCGGGAAAGACAAAAAAAATGATGGGGGACATCAAAGACGTAGTGAAGATGAGATAGTCGAAGCAGTATGGGATGGATGTGGTAGAAAAAGAAGAGAGAGAAAAAGAGGAGAGGAAGAGAGAGGTAAAAATGGGGCAAACTGGAGCATAGAGAGGTGGAGACGAAAGGGAGCAGAGAGACAAGTGGATGAAGGATGGGAAAAGACAAAAATGGTGGACAAAGGAATGGGAAACAAGAAGAAAGGAAGAAGGGTGAAGAGAAGATGAAGGGGAAGGTGAATGTGAAAGATGAAGAAGAGAGGGCAAGAGAAGAGGAGGGGCAGAGTGGAAGAGATGGAGGAGAAGATTAGGAATAGTGTCTATAACCAAACGATGCAGCAGTCTTAAGGGTGCAAGAGAGCATTAAGAGACTCCAGTTACAGTTGTGTTGCCAGAACCAATACTGTAGATAACTATGAATAGGATTACCAGGCGGAAATTGGTTGATGTGAGGAATGGTTTGAGGTGTATGGGGAGAGTACAGATAGCCTGGCAGGCTTATCAATGTGGATGATGTGGAAGAAATAGAAAAGGAATGGTCAATCCAAAGGCCTAATGATTTTATTTCTCTGGAGAGATGTGGGTTGAAGCCAGAAGCTTCAAGTTCATTGAGCTATTCAATTTTGAATTTGAGGTGGTGTCGCTTATGCATAAGATTAAGTTTTGCTCAGATTAAGTTGGAGGAAGGGAGTGGCTATCTTTGCTAAGCAGTCTTTTAGAGTGGAGATGTAAATCTAGGTTTTAGTCACCATGTTAGTGGATCTTGACACTGGTGTGCTTTAATAGGTGTTTCAGCAGTTTTATGGGCACTTAAATAGTATGGGCCTGAAGATGGAATCCTGCAGGGCATCGCAGGTGATGTAAGGTCGGTTGGATGAGACAGTGCTACGTCTGACCATAAGTTTGCGATTAGTGAGAAAAGAAGTGAACTATTTGAGGAAATTTAGGGCCAGATTTAGAGTTTGGCGGTGGGGGTTACTCCATCACAAATGTGACGGATATCCCGTCTGTTGTATTGTGATCCCATAATAGCCTATGGAGATTGTAATATGGTGGACTGGATTTCTGTCACGTTTGTAACGAGTAACCCATCCGTCAAACTCTAAATGAGGTCCTTAACTCTGAAGCACATGTGTGTCTCCATGAGTCTTTGGAGGTCAATAGCATCAAATGGCAAGGATAGTTTGAGTAGCTCATGGAGATATGCAGTTCCTTTTCCAGTACTCTATGGATGCCGTCAAGCATCTTTGAGGGGGCTGTTTCAGGACTGTAACCTTTGCAGAAACCACATAGATAGGGGAGAAGGTGGAAAAGCTGAAACCTCCAGTTGGTAGCGCTCAAAACAGGATGGGGTTCCCTAACAGTCTTCGGCTGTGTATTTCAAGTGACACACGACTCAGTAGCCCTCCCAGTGCATTCTGATCAATCTGGCCAATGTTTTCCATAGTTGCAGTTCATCCAGTGAAGCAAAGGCAGATTACTATGCATTTTTTCTAATATTTAAGCTTGATAACTATAAATGAATTCCAATCTTCCATTGTCTTAGCTCCAGACATGTGTTTTACTCTTTTGAGCTTTTCGGCAAAGCAAAGCATATATTGAGTACCAAACTTGTTAGCAACATAATATTTAAAGACCAGTGCGTTCCTAATTGTTCATCAAACTGCATGTTAGTGCAAGGGTCATTTACCTCTGGTGCATAGCCTTTGGCCACAGCAATAATTTTAAGCAAAAAGCAGAAACCTCAGTTTGTCACCAATCAAAACAGGACTGGGACTCACCAATACTCTGCAGCTGTGGGTTTCAAGTGAAACACAGCTCAGTAGCCTTCTTAGTGCATTTTGGTCAATGTGATTTATCTTTTGCAAGTTGCAGTTTACTAAGTGAAGCAATGCTTGCTAACTTTAATTTCGTCCAATATTCATTTTCTGAGCATGATAAATATTCAGTTCAATAAATCTTTAATTTTCTTAGCTCCAGACGTGTTTTGCAGGTGTATAAGCTCTTTATATCTGTTCAGGGAGTTATAGCTTTTGTCTTTGCTGTCAAGGTGAAGAATGAATGACACATTTTGTCAGTTTTCCACTTTCTTTCAGGTTGTCTGAGTTGTTTTATTTGTAGAAAGAGTTAGTGGCATATTTAAACTCTGTTTGCACCGAATCAGCGTCATTTTTTTAAAACTCTAATTCGGTGCAAAACGAACTCCATATTTATACTTTGGTGCTAGACCCATCAAGCACCAAATTTATGAGTTAAAGTCATTTTTTGGAAGTGGAAACCTACCTTGCCTTAATGAGATGCAAGGTAGGCATTCCTGTGCACAAAATGACTCTATGGTCTTAACGCCATATTTATACTACTGTGCAAAAAATTGTGCACATGAAGGAGGAGGAGTCAAAAAATGGTGCAAAGCTTGCTTTGCCCACATTTTTAACTCCTGGGTCAGGGCAGGCATTAGGGGACCCGTGGGCCTATTTCCAGGGTGAAACACATTGAATAAGCCCGCATGTCTCCTCTCCAGGCCCCAGGGGCACCCTCACCCACACCAGCAGAACTGGGGAGGATGGGGGACCCCATCCCAGGTAAGTACAGATAAGTACAGGTAAGTATTGCATTTTATTTTTTAAAGTGCCTTAGGGGGCCCTGTAATGGGCCCCATACATGGCACAGGGTGCAATGGCCATGCCCAGGGGACCCTTGTCCCCTGTGTAGGCCATTGGGGTGGTGGGCATGACTCCTGCCTTTTCTAAGGCAAGAGCCATGTGGCATGGTAGGTTTAGCACCATAAAATGACGCTAATCTGGTTAGAGTAATTTTTTTTACTCTAACCTGCCTAAAGTCATTTTTTGGTGCTAAACCCCCTTCTTCTATACCGCCAGCCCCACCCGACTAAAGGCATTTTTTTTTTACTCTAGCCTACTCTTTGCACCAGCTTGCACCATTCCATAAATATGGTGCCCGGATGGTGCACAGAAATGGTGCAAGCCAGTGCTAAACTTTTTGGTGCAAAACTGCTTTAGTGCACCAAATCGTATCAATAGGGACCTTAGTTCATCACAGAAATTACGTTTTCCTTGTACTATACGAACAGCTGGTTAGTGTTGCTTCTGAATAGGAGGTATTCGATCTCAAAGATTATGGTGTGAGCAAAGAGGTCTCCTTTGATGTGTGAAAAGCAGTTCTGTGTTAGGTAGCTTGTGATCAGGAAAGATGTGTGTTGTATGGCAAACCTAATGTTTAGAGTGAGGAAGGAGCAATCTATTCACTTAATTTCTGTTAATTGAGAGCAGGATATTTTATTATCTCTGAAAACTAGATCAAGAAGTTTGCCTTAGGCATTGGTGGGTTGTTTGGAGAGCCGAGTTAGGTTGTGGTTGAGAAAATTCTGGTTTAGAGTATGGTTTGATTTAAAGTATGGAAACAGGTATCATTGGGGTTACCACAGTTAAGGTTAATGTTTCTCAGGTAAATGCTTTTGTTTGCAAATGTTTTTTGTTCCGTTCCGTTATCTGTGAACTCAAAAATGAAGTCCTTGTATTTTGCAGAAGGATGATAGATATTGTGAAGGCAAATGGCCTCTTTCGGTGAGGGGATCTATGCACGTTTTGGGACCTCAAAAGTTTTGCATGACATGGATGTGAGTGGTTTTTGCAGTGGAAAAAGTCATGGTGAATTAATGCAAAACCGATGCCTGTGTAGACGAGTGTCCGCGAGAGTGACTACTAGAGTGTCTTGGAAGGACTGGTAAGTCAATGATTAGCTGGGAGTGATGGTTTAGTCAGATTTCAGTCAGGAAAAATAAATCAAGCTTGAGCTCTCGATTTTGTTGGCAAATAAACTGTAGTGTGCATTTGCTGACCTTCATTAATGTAGGGTGCTTTAGATAATGTTAAGGAAATCCTTTAAGAGTGGTGTTGCTGCCTCTGGTTGTATAGAGGACACTTGGGGCATAGCTGATAAAATGGTAGCCTGGAAGTTTGGGCTGGATTGGCCCTATCAGAGTAGGACCAATGTCTGATTTGCACATAGCAGTTCTCTGTGGAGAGTAGCATAGTGTGCGAAAAGTGACAGACTGGAATTTCGCCTCGAGCGATTGGCTGAGATTAGTTCAAGCATTCCTTCCATCACCTTATTTGTTGCAAGGATTAGGGGAGGACTGCATGACAAGAAAAGAGGAGCGGTGTTCATATGATGGAGTTAAGGTTAAGTAGAAAGTGTAGAGTCAGGTATTTAGGCCTCTAGCAGGCTGTGTTGTCATAGCCTCAGCCAGAGGTGGGACAGATGTAAATGGAGTCTTTATAAGTGAGTCACCAGAAAAGAAAGGGCGCAGTTGGAGGAGACATTAATGCCAAGCACCAGTGCTGGAATTCTTGGACCACAAACAGCAAAGGACATGCTCTTCTTGCCCACTCAAGAAAGAAGGACTTTGTAGTTTCTGGCCCAACTCATCCAACGCATTATCCAGGCGCTGCACAGCAGAAATCGGACATCCTGGACATTGTCATCAGGAAGAGCCTTTCCCAGTCTATGGCCCTTATTACGACTTTGGCGGTCTTTTAGGAAGGCCACCGTGGTGGCGGCTGCCAAAAGACTGCCTTTGTTGGCAGTATACTGACCACCATATTACGAGTCGCAGACTAAAGATCGCCACAAAACAGCCACAAAACCAACACAGCCAGGCTGGCCGAGGGTGGAAGAGAGGTGGTCCCACCACGAGCACCGCCACACCAACAACATTCCACCCTCCATATTACAACCCACAAATCAGCCAGCGGTCCTTCAATGGCAGTAAACCATTGGCGGTGCAAACCACCTTTCTTCAAACCTCACCTCTAAATGAATCCAAAGCCACACTGGACAGTTCAAATACTCCACACCTGATACACATGCACACAATGCACACACCTGCTCACTGCACTATATAACACCCCCCCACACACAACCCACAATCCTTTCTGACAAAAAACACAGACAAACACACAGAAGGGCACGAGGAAAGAACAGAAACAGCACCATCACACCATAGGCACATATACACTGCACAGCCACCACACACCACACAACTGTACCAATAATACTAGTCACACATCACAAATACACACATACACCACAACCTACCAACACTCACAACAAAACACTCCTACCCCATCAACCACCCTTCACTGCACCCTACACACACAGCACACCCCCACACCCACATTTCACGTTCAAAGTACCCACAATGGCCAGGAAAACAGAGTTATGGCAGAGGATCGTTAACAGGGTCAACTCAGTGGACACCCATCCATGCACAAGGAAAGACATCAGGAAGAGGTGGAACGACCTATGGAGGAAGGTGAGTTCCATGACATCGAGACACCAAATTGCCGTGCTGAAGACTGGCGGTGGACCCCCACCTCCTCCCCCAGAGTCAACATCGTGAGAGGAGAAGGTCTTGGACATTATGCATCTTGAGGGCTAGACTGGAATCACCAGAGGCCTCAACTCTGGTGAACAACACTCCCCAGGCACCAACCACGACTGCCCAGAATGTGTCCCCACCACCCATCACACCCTAACCCACCATCTCTCTCACATGTCTCTACCCCTCCAATCACACCACACCCCTCCCCTGCATGCCGCACCACCCCACGGCCACTATCCCCACACAGTCCCTGCCTAATGCACAAAGACCAACCACAATGCCAAGCGCTACAACTCTCACAATGCATCACTCCCTATACATCAAAAGATCACAGTCCGACTTCACAGTGGAACACCTGCACGAAAAACAATAGCACATGCCACACCAACTGGATGCTTCAACTGTGTCCTAACACATGGCAATGACAGCAATGCTATCCACTATCCACAATCCTAAATGGTGTATGCCGACAACGGCACATTCCGTCACCCGTAAACAATATCTGCAGAGCTGCACCTGTCATTGCCATAACTAGGAAGCAAGTCAAGCTACTCCATGTATCACACAATGATACCAACAAGTACATCTCCACAATGTAACTCTCTCCCTTTCCATCCACACGTCCCGCTGTCACTACCACCTGGCAGCAGATGCCAGGTACAGACAGCCCTCCCCAGGATGAAGGCCCCAGTGGATGTCTGGATGGTGACAACATTCCAGGCCCATCTGGGGCGACTGGTCAGTCCATCACCAGCAGCCCCACCCCGAACACAGTGGAGTCCCCCACTCATGTGGCTACTACACCTCAGCCAACCCTCTGTCCCCAAACATGTGTCCCAAGGACAGGTCAATAAGACATGTGCCCCACAGTACAGGGACTAGAATCAGGGCCACACACCCAAGACGATGAAGGTCCCAGTGCAACTGGGAGTGGGCCGAGTGTGCCACAGGTATAGGCACAGAGAGCCAGGGGCAGTGGTGGGAGGGGACCTGTGGGCCAAAGACTGGGACAGCCAAAGGGAACAACTGGCCAAGAGGCCATCTCCCAAGTCCTGGGAGCATACCACCAATCCCAGGACTAGATGGGCCAGATCATCGCTACTGTGCAGGAGAACCAGAGGCTGCAGCGGAAACACCACCAGGAGGCCCTGCAGCAGTGTCAGACCCTTAATGCCACCATGGCCTCTATTGCAGGGGTGCTGCAGGAACTTACCACCATCCTGCATGAGTCCTTCACCCACCAGCAGGCCCCTTCCACTAGCCACATCCAAACAGAGCCCTACACTTCTGCTGCAGCTAGTGGAATGGAGGTCTTGCCAGAGGACCCACAGACCTCCAGCACCCTTACCCCTGTAACTGAGGCACCCCCACGCAAGCGAGGACGACCAACCAGACATCCTGTAGGACCTGATGCCAAGACCAAAACCACTGCCAGGAAGTGATCCTCTCCACTTGTGTGCCACTGAGACACCCTGTTGACTATACACTATCATCTCTTCATTTTCCCATGGCCCCTTCGATACTGGACCCAGACTACCACCAGCTGGGCCAACTACTCTGATGATTTCACCCACCATGGCCCCACTCATCACCCATTGCACTTGTATTTCACAATAAACACCATTGAGCACAGCTACTGCCTACGTGTTTTGATCATAATAAATGGGATTTACTTTTGTATAACATGTCATGACAGTCAACCCAATGTCCTGCAAAAGTCTGTGAGATTGATCGAAAGGGGGACCAATATGGCGCTAAACTGATTGTAGAGCAGACAAATGCTGGATTCATGTGTCAAGGGAGCCAACAGCTAAGGCAGGAACCAGAGTTGCACCATAAGAATGCCATGCAGATACAACAAGAGAGGGACAACTGTCACAATAGGAGTCAATGTTGCCCACCCAACACACATGCAGTACAATGTTGACCTTCCTAGTATGATTTGGCAAGTGGAATATCATACCATATGCCCATGTCAGATCCACATTCCCTAGACAGACATACCCAATGATCCTTCACTCACAGCTGACTAAACTAAACTAAACACATTTTCCACAGTCAGTTACAGTTCAGTTGCACATCCTCCCATTGTGGACTGTGAGGATAAGTAGCAATACAGATGACACCACTATGTTAGACACAACCATCACAGTTGACATAGCAGTACAGGAAGCATAGAACATGTCAAAATAATAGCATGACAAAAGCAAAACAACAACAGTGTCAAAATAGCACTGAGACTTGAACTGTTACACTTCCTCTGATGGGCAATATGTTCTTCCCCAACCCACCCAGAGGGAGATCTGCACCCAACACCTACAATGAGAACAGACACTAGAAGCATCTATGTCGCAAGGCAGAGAGTAGTACAGGGCACATATAAAACAGTTGACACATACATGTATTTCATTGGACGTATTGTTGAATCAACTCTGCTCTGGGAGTCAGCTGCATCCTCATCATCTTCCTCCTCGTCACTCACTATGTCCCCTTCATCAGCCACTGGTCCAGCTGCCACCTCCTTTTCATCCAGCAATGGGATGTGACATCTGAGGGCCAGATTGTGTAGCATGCAGCAGGCAATAACGATTTGGCACACTTTCAGTGGTTTGTAGAGTAGGGCACCTCCGGAGATGTGTAGACACCGGAATCTGGACTTCAGTAGCACAAAGGTCCTCCCGATGATACACCTCGTCCTGTCGTGGGCCTCATTGAAACATTTTTCACCATTTGTATTCGGATGTCTCACAGGTATCAGTAGCTAGGGAAGGTTAGGGTAGCCAGAGTCACCTGTGTGCACAAAGGTAGGACCCATGACTTTTATGACGAGTATAACATGTCCCTCTTCCAGGGTACCAAGGTCGACTAGCATGATCATCCTCACCATTGCACCGTATCTGGGAATAGGAGCGAGGAGAAGTCAGAAGTACATGTATTGAATGTGAGGACATAGTCAACCTATGCAGTAATCACAATATTTTACCCATGGCACACCTCAAATTCATCCATTAATCACCATTCACATGTAAAATTGCTGCCACCTGTCCTGCATGCACAGGACATTTGGAAGTGACCTCATTCTGCCAGCGTTAGTCATCATGGAGGTAGGCGGTCTCAACCACTGTGCAACTCCTCATTGGATAACAATGTTGCCCATGGGAGACTGGGGCCAATTATAATCAGATGGACAATATTGGAAAAAATTGAATGCAGTGGTATGGAAGATGGTGAGAGAAAGAGAAAGAAACAAGAAGTGTTCTGGATCTTTTATCTGGACACTTTCAAAAAAGGTCTAAATGCAGAAATACCATGGCAGAATGCTATAAGTTAATAGTTGAGGGACAAATATGGTCCAGTAGTTCTGCTGATAGTGTTTTAGATGATGTATTTATCCTTATAGGTGACTCCCGAAGTTCGCATTGATGGGGCATTTGCAAGTTGAGGAGTGAATTCTCCTTTGGACTTGTTTTGGGTTAGTTGAAGTAAATGTTTCTTACTTATGTTTCTTGCAGGATGGAGTATAATGCATTTTCCGCCAGCGAGTTCCTTGTATGCTGCCAAATAGATACTGTTCCTTAGTAACAGATTTGAGATTAGGATTAAATTCTATATATGTACACTGTTAGCTAGCTTCTCCTTTTGTTGCGATAGACACTGTTTTTTTAAACAGATTTGAGATTAGTATTAATCAGTATATATTATATACATTGTTAGGTAGTTCTCTGTTGTTTGCAGTAGATCACTTGTTTTGAAATAGATTCAGATTAAGGATGAGTAGTTTTAGACTCCATTTTTAGGGATTTTCCTTGCCGGTTGACATGTTCAAAGATGGCCGCCACTAATGCGGTAGCTGGATGCGACATCTGTCTGTAGTCCGTCATCCAGCTCTACTAATCAGGTGGTGCGGTTAAAAAGTCACGCCAAGAAGTTCTCGGTTAGTCGTCGTATCGGAAATAAAGCAACGACGGTTAAGCGTCTGTATGAGAAGCGAGGCTCTAAAAGAACAGTGAGCAGGTAGTGTCACATTCGTTTTGTGATGAACAAAAGGATCAGTGAGTGAATGGAAGTGGGAGATCTTTTTTAATTGAGAGTGTTGGACTGTATTTATTAAGTTTTTAGGTTTAAGCGTTTTGGTTATTCACTGTAGAATCGGGTTGATTGTATGGGATGTATGTTTTCTTTAGGTTTGTTTAATAGATTTATATATAGATCAAAAGAATGTGGCCTCAACAGATTTTTAATCCGGACTGTTTTATATTTAGTATCAATTATTATACATTGAGCGTTTCTACTCGCAATCAGTCCCTGATTGGTGACAACTTGATGAAGAGTCATATAGAGAGGTAACAGTGATTTATCTTAAATAGTGTTTGTGGACACCAGGGTGAGTTTGCGTAAGCATGTGGAGCACTGATAGGGTGTCTGAGGTGGAGGGTCTTTTCTTTTTATAGATAGTATGGGTATATGTTGACATAAGGTTTCTTGTATTCTGTTCTTGAAAGACACCCCCAACACATTTGAAGCTTGGACCATTGTTGTGGCATGCACTACTGTAATTGCAAACATATGAATAAGAGACATGGTTTAATATATTTAAAATTTGATATATCTAAGTGCAATGGCTTCATAGTTTATTGGATTTCAGCCGGCTATTGCTTTCCACTTGCCCTTCATAAGGGGAGATAGCTTGTACTCCAGCTTACCACTACTAAGGCTTGTTGGTGGCCAGTCCGATCCTCACCACCTTCACTTGATGCTGCAACTCGATGGCACACTGCAAAGCCTTCATCCAACATCAACTGTGGTTTGTTTTCGTGTTTTTGCATCCATTTCCTCGCCCACTCAATCTCAGTGGCAAAACAGCAACCACAGCTCCCATTCAGCACAAAGGATAGCCAAGCGCACATGTGCATCCAGGACGCCGAGACTGGGTGGAGTCTCCTGTTTCAGGGGCCCACCCAATCTTATCCCCAATTGGGTTCCCACGAACTTGACCTGCAAATGACAGAGGCCCTCATTAAAATAATGGCGGTAAATGCTGCCTACTGCCGCAGCGATGGGCACCAAAAGCCCGTCGCCACGGCTACCATCTGTTCACCAAATTAAAACCACAGCTGGATTTCCACCACAAGAAGGGTGGAAATCCAGCTGTGGCCATACTGGAGGATGGTGGTAAGGTGGAGTTGCTACCACCTGCCGCGCCACGCCAGTAAACCACCGCCAGCCGTATTATGAAAAATAATATGGCCTGGCGGTGTTCTGCTGGCGGGCACTGCTGGCGGTAGCAGCGCCCCATCCCTACCCCTGCCAGAAGACCCCCTGGATGCAGGTAAGTTAGGTTTCCGACAAGGGAGGGGGGTGGTGGGTGTTTGTGTGTGTGGGGGTGTGTGCATGAGTGTGTGAGTGTGTGCATGAGTGCAAGTGTGTGTGTAGTGCTGTTTGTGTGCGTGTATGCATGTGAGTGAGTGCATGTATGAATTGAAATGTAAATGCGTGTCTGTGTGTCAGTGTGAATGAGTGTACAGGTGTGTTCATGAATGAATGGATGCATGCGTGTATGTATGCGTGTAAATCTGTGTGAATGAGTGTGTGTGTGTTTGTGTGTGTGTGTGTATGGGGGGAGGTTGGAAGGGAGGGGAGCGTGGGTGAGGGAGGAGTGGGGGTGTCTGGTGAGTGTTGGGGGGGGCTCCTATCAGTGACAGGGAATGAATTCCCTGTCACTGATAGGGCCTACCACCATCATTTTCGTGGTGTTACGAATGCCAAAGAAAACATGACGGTAGGCAGGATCATGATACTGCCGGTGGTACAATGACGGCCGCCGGGCTGGAGATTGTTATCTCCAGCCCGGCGGCTGCTCCCGCCATGGCAGTCGGAGTGGTACATTGGCGGGTTGGCTTCAGCCAACCCACCAATGTCATAATATGGTGGTGAGTACCGCCAGCCTGTTGGCGATACTACCACCACATTATCTCCAACCGCCGGGGTCATAATGACCCCCAGAATGTCACAAGTACCATTTTTCAGCATCCTTGGCTCCTGTGTTCAGCATCAAGGAGGGCCAGCACACTTCTGCACCCAGGGCCCCATGAACTAGGTAAAATTGGTCTGGCTGTCAACAACTTGGTCTTCGGACCCACACAGCCTTAACCACAAGTGAGTTCCTCTGAATTCACCCTGCAAGTGACAGAGTATCACTAGTGAGTTTTCCCATTGACCGCAATGGTGAGATTTGACAGCTTGTGAATGCACTGATTTATTTTCCTGCTTTAAAATCCATAACTCTGGTTATACATAACTGATTTGCTTTGTTTTAGTGTCTAATTTAATATAAAAATATGTCCTATTTTTATAAATTGGTGTTAGATTTCTTTCGAGTTGTGTCAATTACTTATTGTCCATGATGGTACTGTGAAATGCTTAACACATTTTCCTCTAGTAAAGCCTGACTGCTCTATGCCTCACTACCAGGACTGTGCTAAGAGTTTATTATTGTGAATCGGAGGGACCTTCTTTGGAGTATTGCGAGAGTATTACAAAGTGAAGCGCAACCAACATCACTGCATAATACTCCACTTTCCTACAATGTCAAAGAAGCACTAAAGAGAATTCCGAAAGAAGAAGCCAACATCTATTGCAAACTCAAAGATGAACTCGCAAAGAAGTATGATGTGGCCATGAATGTGGACTATGAACTCTACATGTTTAGAAAAGCTCAGGAGCAACCAGGAGAACTGATGGATGATTTTGTCAAGCACCTAGAAACCCTCATCAAACATTGTTGGTTCTCCGAATTCTCCAATGAAGAGACCATGTGAATGAGGATCATTGATGGCTGTCAATCAGAAGCTTTCCAGAGACAAATGCTTTGTGAAACACACTCTTTAAAACAAACGCTCCCCAGGGCATGAACAGGCAAATGCGCTGAGAAACAGATAGGAGACATGAAGCCGGGTGCAGCACTGTGAAATCCATTCCGGCCATTAGCAGTCATCAACAATACACAAAGTCAAACCCAAGACTAGCCAGTCAGATGTTCAGAGGTGTGGACTAACGTTTCCACATGAAAGAAAGTGCCCAACCATCAAACAAGTGTGAAAAGGATGTGGCAAAGAAAATCATTTTTTATCTGTCTGCTGTGCCCAATTAACGCCCTATGCCACTGATCTTAGCAGACACTGTGACAAACTGGGCAGTTACTGTCGACCAAAATAAGGTGAACAAAAATTCCACCACTTACAAACTGTTCTTGTCATGCTCATAAATCAACCTCCCACCTCCCCTTCTTCTCACTGCACTACTTCGCTGGATAGTAATAGCGAGGAAGAGGGATACTTCCTGCTTTTGTCAACATGCAGACCAACGGCCTCACGGCTTACAGATGCTCTCTCGTTCAATGGACGTCCCCTAAACTTCATTGTTGACCGAGGCTCTTACATCAATATCATCAGCAGAAGAGATCTCACCAGCCTACAGGACTGTGTACAGTTGGTTGATACCAACAGAGGAGACACATGAGGGGTGAAGGTGCACCCATGCACTGCCTAGGCAAGTTCACGGCCACTCTCATATATCATGAGCAAAATAGCAATCACCACTTTCTATGTTCCGAACTGTTGAGTACCGGTCCTCATGGTCAAATGTCCTGGTACTGCCACTAACCTTGGACTCATACAAGTACATGTAGAAAGCAATGCCATTCATCATGTTCATCTCCCAAATGCCTCAAGCATCTGCCCAGTCATTAACCCGCTCCTGAGCAAACAGTCCATACTTTTCATGACTGATGGTGGGGCATCAATCAATGTCATGCCCCTCGATCAGTTCTACACACTTGACCCAGCTCTGCTTCTTGAACACTCGCCCATAAAGGTCTATACCTGGTCTGCAGCCAAGCCACTACACAGTTGTGGTTCCTTCACTGCATCCCTGTCACATGGTACAAAATACATCACCACACCCATCTATGTGCTACAGGGCATTATTCCTGGAGCATGCCTTCTCAGCTTTGGCATTTCAGCTACAATGGGTCTCATTTCCTTCAGTTTTCACACTGAGACAAACTCTGACTTCACTCACGGTTTTCCAGCCCTCTTTACAGGTCTTGGTAGACTGAAAGGTATCCCCGTTCACCTTCACATAGATGAAAGTGTCCACCCAGCGGCACAGCAACATAGGAGAGTCGCATTACATCAACAGGAAACAGTAGAAAAGGAAATAGGCAATCTCATCAGTCTCCGCATCATTGAACCATTGGAAGTCCCCACACCATGGATGCCTCCCACTGTGGTCATTCCGAAGAAGGACAATCCAGGGGCTTTCTACATATGTGTAGACATGTGACAGGCGAACAAAACAATACAATGGGAGTGGCATCTCGGCCTAGCAGACATGATTGCCCAACTTAATGGCTCTAAACTCTTCTCCAAACTTGACTTCAACTAGAATTACCACCAGATTGAGCTAGAGCAACGCTGCCAATGGATCACATCATTCCCTGTGCACATGGGTTTGTTTTGCTATAGGAGGCTGAGTTTCGGAATCTCATCCACAGCTGTTATCTTCCAAGAAGCAATCCACAAGTTCATCCAGCCCATAGCTAATGCATTTAACTACAGTGACAATATACTCATTTTTGGAGTCACCTGTGAGGCACATGATGGTGTATTAGACAAGGTCTGTCATCTCCTTTGCAAAGCTGGACTCATTCTTCACTCAAGCGAGTGTGAGTTCCATAAGACCAAGTTAATGTTTTTTGGACGCCTCTTCTCGGAAGAAGGAATAACTCCATACCTGGACAAGGTCGCTGCACTGACGTCCACCAACCCACCTGACGATGTTATCATGCTACACTCCTCCCTAGCATGGCCAGCTACAGTGCTGGATACATCAAAAATTATGCTACCATCAGCACCCCTGATCATCCTCTCATGAGACAAAGGGTGTTTTCCAGCAGTTGCTGGACTGTGAAAAAAGCTTTCCAAACATAAAGACTCACCTTGCCAAAGCCATCATCATGGTTTACTTCAATCCCAAGTTTCACACAGCAAAGACAGTTGATACGAGCCCCTGTGGGACTTGCTGCAATCCTGGTTCGGAGATCTGGCATCCTGGAAGCTCATTGTCACATTGTTGCATAAGCCAACAAAAGCTTGTCCTGCACCGAAAAGGCTTTCTCACGACCAAAGAGAGAGGGCCTGGAAATGGTATGGGCCAGTGAGCACTTTCATGTTTTCTTGTACAGCAAGAAATTCACCATCATCACCGACCATCAGGCTCTCCTGACCATCATCGGAAATTCCAAAGTCGAGGTGCCCCCCAGAAAAGAATGGTGGGGAATCCATCTTCAAGAATACGACTACCTAATTGTTCACAAACCTGGCAAGGAGCACAATCCAACTGACTCCTTCTCCAGGCAACCTCAATCCTTTGCAAAAAGACACACATCATAGTTGAGGAATACTTACAATTCATAATCCGTACAAGCATACTTGATGCCCTTGCCATCTCTCAGATAGCTGAAACCCAAAGGAATTATGGCACACTGGCTCTCGTGATATGACTCATCGATCAAAACAAGTGGAAACACAGCTCAAAGTAGGTAGAGGGCTCTGAATAAATCAGGGCATTCCTCAATGTCAAGGATAAGTTGGTGGTCACCTGTAAAGGACTAGTCCTGAGAGGGTTACAGATGGGGATCCTTGAAACACTTTGTAAACAGGCCATTGACATAGCCCACCAAGGTCATCAAGGGATAGTTTCCACCAAGAGGGCTCTCTGGGACAGAATTTGGTTTCTTGGGCTGGATGCCATGGTAGAGACAGAAATGCAAAAATAACATTTATGCATTGTCTAGTGCCAGTCTCACTCCCCTTGTCACAAGAGATGTCAGAGATGGCTGCAGGTGTGTGGGAGTAGGTAGCCACTGACTTCTTTGGTCCACTTGAATTGGGCAAATATCTCCTAGTCCTAGTGCTGATAGATGAATACTCCAGGTTCCTGCAGGTCAAAGTGGTCTCCTCCACCAGTGCATCCAAGGTCCTCAAGGTCGTAAATGACATTCTCACAACCTGGAGACCTCCCCTGATTTTACAGCCTGATAGTAGACCACCTTTCACCAGTGGAGACGTCAGAAACGTTCTTAAAGTACTTAGTATGAAACACCAATGTATAACCCCTCTATAGCCTAAGGGCAATGGTATCATAGAACAATTCATGGGAACACTCAAACAAACTGTCCAATGAGCCAATGAAGAAGGACTTGTGCTGGACGATGCCTTCTGTCAGGTCCTGAGAGCATACCAGACAACACCACACTCAACAACAGGAGAAAGCCCAGCCACTCTAATGTTTAGACGATCCCTACACACCAAACTATTACAGTGGACCTCTGACCGCCGTGTGAGCTCAGACCTGGTCCAAGACATGGAACAAGAAAAGAAGGAAATGAAAGCAGATACTGATGTCAGACAGTGGGTGAAAGAGACACTGTTTGAACCAGGTAAGTGTGTGGTGGCTAAGCAAAAACAACTGAAAAAGATAGACACTCCCTTCAACACTCAAGCACTGCAAGTCACCTGGGTTAAAATAAATATGGTCACCACGTGACACCTTGAGAAATCAATAACCAGAAATGCATCACACGACACACAGAACACAAACCGACCATGGGTGACTTCTCACCCGCAGCCGCACTACCTGATGTCGCAGTTCCTGCCCTGCTTGATCAAAGGGATGCGGATCTGATGCTCCCTCCAAAGACCACTCGAAGTGGCAGAATAGTGACCTGACCTCACAGACTCATTGAAGACATTTGACTTATGATGCTTGGAGGACCTTGTTTGAACAGAGGGAGGTGTAAATTCGGGTCTTTAGGACCTTGACTCTGCTTCCGTCCGGCTGTGTCGTCTTTATAAGGAAGTCCCGTAAAGGGAATGGGACAGGTTAAGTTCAGGAGAGAGATAGCAGGCTGCTACCTGGCACTGAGCACATCAAGAAATAAAGCGAGTTCCCCTACTTCGTGTCGTGTGCGGTTATTGAAGTCACGACAGAAACTATGTCACAGAGGACAAAACAGAGGGAAAAGAGTTGCTTGAAACAGTGCACTAAAGGGAGGCAAATAACTGTAGAAAGAAGTAGGGAAAAGGCTCAAAATTAAGATACACGTGGGAGTGATTTACATCTTTTTTAGGAGAGAAATCTTCGGGTAATATCTAATTATGGTAAACAGTATTTAAAGTGGATTTTTTTTTTCTACTGAGAAGGCTGGTTTGACAGGTATTTATTTGCTTGTGGTCGGAGAAGTTGTGATGCAGTTTTACGGTGTAGTACTCCTATTTGGCCACTAGATGGCACCAAGGCCCCACGTGTGCGGTCTGAAGACGGTTCGAGCAATGGATCTTGATGAAGTAACCTTTTAGCATAGCATTGCAAGGAAATAGTAAAATGGCAACGGTCCCAGTAGTATTGCATTCTAGCACTTATTGGGGTAATTACTGTGTAGTGTTGCAAGCAGAAGTATGACATTCCTCTGAGGAACCCCTTCTGTATGTCAACGCATGCAAAAGCACACAGAACAACACCATTACTGGTGGATACCACGGCACACCGGTGTAGTCAAACAATGTTCATCCAAGTGATAGAGTAAATGTCAAAGTCCAAAGACACGTTTCTATAGTTGATAGAGGTTTATTGTTCTCAAGAAATAGTAAAACCAACATACAGCCGACACCTGTTTTGTCATTTTGACTTTCTCAAGGCCAGATTTTCTAGATACGACCGCCTACACGGGACAGGACACTGTCGATCAGGCTTATCAAGGCCATTCTCTACCGACCTATGTATTGAAAGACGACAGAAAATCCTATCTGATTTAGAAAACACAGAATGTTCAAGACTTCTTAGTTATTTCTCTCTATTCCAACTGGGGGAACATGTACCTCCCAATAATTTTGGATACAACCTTCAAGAAAATTCTGGCCATGAGAAAGTCAAAATGATGAAACACGTGTCGGCTGTATGTTGGATTTACTATTTCTTGAGAAGAATAAACCTCAATCAACTATAGAAACGCCCGCCCGCGACAGGAAATGCCCCAAAACACAACATGGACACATCACATTTTCCCAAAGAAAAAAGAGCTGTTTTTTGCAAAGTGCCTAGCTGTGGATTTTGGCCTCTAGCTCTGCCAGTACCTAGGGAAAACTACCAAACCTGCACATTTCTGAACACTAGACACCTAGGGGAATCCAATATGGGGTGACTTGTGTGGCTCTCACCAGGTTCTGTTACCCAGAATCCTTTGCAAACCTCAAAATTTGGCGAAAAAAACACCTTTTCCTCACATTTTGGTGACAGAAAGTTCTGGAATCTGAGAGAAGCCACAAATATCCTTCCACCCAGTGTTTCCCCAAGTATCCCAATAAAAATGATAACTCACTTGTGGGAGTAGGCCTAGTGTCCGCGAAAGGAAATGCCCCAAAACACTATCTGGACACATCAAAATTATCAATTACAAAACTACCTGTTTTTGCGGAGGGGCACCTGCGTTTTTGGTCCAGGGTTCAGCAGCAATCTAGGGAAACCTACCAAACCCAGACATTTCTGAAAACTAGACACCCGAGGGAGTCCAGGGAGGTGTGACTTGCGTGAATCCCCAAAAGTTTTCTTACCCAGAATCCGCAGCATGCCTCAAATTTAGCTAAAAAATCTAAATTTTCCCACATTTCTGTGTGGGATCACCACACTGTGACAAATTCACCCAACGTTCCCCTCAGTCTTCCGGTAAAAATGATACCTCACTTGTGTAGGTGGGCCAAGTGCCTGTGACAGGGAAGAGCCAAAAACATGTTGAAATAGAGGGGGAACCAAAGCGGGTCCAAAAGGGCAGTTTGAAAAAAAAAAAAATTAGGCTCACAAGTGCAGCAGAATTTTTATCGGTATGGATGAGACAATGCTGGGTGGTAGGAATTTTGTGGATTCCTGCAGATTCAGGAAGGTTCCATCACAAAAATGTGGGAAAAACATCTGATTTCCAGCTAAGTTGGAGATTTGCAGGGCATTGTGGGTACAAAAATGGTGCGGGGTGCATGTGAAACACACCAGCCTGGAATCACCCAGATTTTTAGTTTTCAGATGTGTCTAGGTCTTGTGGATTTTTCTACATGGCAGCGTCCCAAAGTCCAAAAAGTGCAGCCCTCAACATTGAGAGTCAGCCAAGCTCTCATGGCCCAAGTGTAAAAGCAAAACCCAAAATAATCAAATGTCCTCTTGCTTGCTGTGGGATGAGATGTTTTAATGTGCGGGGGAGAGCTGAACGGCTGTTACCCCCTTCAGTTGGGGTGGGGGCATAACCAGGCCCATACTGGTTGGTAGCCACCACCCCACTATTTCTTTTTTTTAAATTATAATTCCTTGGCATCTAGTAGACTTTCTGCCCCTCCGGGGTGTGGATCGGGGGTAATTGCCCCATCTGCCCACTGGTGGGCAGAACAACTTTGGCCCCATTGATGTTGGGTGAGGGTATGGCCATACCCCCACCCTCCTATTTGGAAAAAAAAATCTTCCCTGGTCTCTGGTGGGCTTTCTGCCCCACTTGGGGGCAGTTGGGCCTTCCAAAAATAGGCTGATATGGCCAACAGTAATGTGCCCCCTTGGGGAGCGACCCTTGCCCAAGAGGCTGCAACCCCAAACAAAACACACACATACACACACACCAATCCCTGGTGCCTAAGTGGTTTCTCCCCCCCCTTCCGGGGGCAGATCGGCCTAATTGAAATAGGCCAATCTGCCCCCAAGGGAAGCCGAAAATATTTTTGCCCCCCCCCCCAGGGAAGTGACCCTTGCCCCTTGCGTGAAATTGGTGCAAAGAAAAAAATCCCCGGTGTCTAGGGGTTTCTGCCCCAAAGGGGGGCAGAAATGGCCTAAAATAATTTTGCCCCCCCAGGGGAACAACCCTTACCTAAGGGGTAGCTCCCCTTGCGTGAAATTGATGCAAAAAAACAAAAATCCCTGTTGTCTAGTGGTTTCTGCCCCCCTTGGGGGCAGACTGGCCTAACAAAAATAGGCCGATCTGCCCCCAAGGGGGACAGAAATAGCCTAAATACAATTTGCCACCCAAGATAGCAACCCTTGCCTAAGGGGTCACTCCCCATATATAAAAATCAAAAGTAAACATAAACAAAAATATATCCCTGGTGTCTAAGGGTTTCTGCTCCCCCTGGGGGCAGATCGGCTTAATTATAATAGGCCGATCTGCCTCCAGGGGGGCAGAAAAAGCCTAAAAATGTTTTGCCCCCCTGGGGAGCGGCCCTTACCCAAGGGGTTGCTCCCCTTATGCGTAAGTATAAAAATAAAAATCACTGGTGTCTAGTAGTTTCTGCCGCCCCGGGGGCAGAAATGGCCTAATTATATTAGGCCGATCTGCCCCCAAGGGTGGGCAGAAATGGCCTAAAAATATTTTGGCCCCCTAGTAGCGGCCCTTGCCCAAGGGGCCGCTCCCCTGATGTGTCAGTATCAAAAAGAAATTCCCTGGTGTCTAGTGGGCATTTCTGCTGCCCAATCGCATCACGCGGAGACATGAAAGGAAAGGCCTTTCCTTTCCTTTTATGCCTCTGCAGTCCTCCTCCTCCCGAGCTTCCAGCGCAATGGGAGGTGACCTCTGATGAGGTCAGCACGCGATCGCGTGCTGACATCATCAGACGTCACTGGTGGGGTCGGGGGTGGGAGGGAAAGCGATTCCCCTTCCAGCCCATAGCCAGGGCCGGTACCAGGACGTAATGGTTACATCCGTGGCACCTCAGTACGCAGCCATGGACGTAACCATTACATCCATGGCGGGGAAGGGGTTAAACCTAGAGAGATTTTACTTCTGAATTGATGTAAGCACCTATATGTTATTTGTAGAAAAGTGTATTTTTATTTATGGCCACCCACCACTTTTTGCCCCCAGTGCTGATGTGTATGACTCTGTTATAGCACTGGAAGCCTGTTGTCCGTGCCCCAGTGTCTGTGCTCTCTCCCTAAATTGTTATGTCAACTTGGTAATTACCTAATTGGCAGGACATTACACCCTTATAAGGTCCTGGTAGATGGTACCCAGGGCATAGGTGGTAAAGGGGTCTCCAGAGCTGCAGCACGAGTTTGTGCCACGCTGGACGACCCTCTCAAAGTATTGGTGGCAGGCCTGCCATTGCAGCCCGCCAGAGCGGTGCAAACTGGTCGAATTTGACTGTGCCTCACCAAGAGTGGCACAGTCCCATGCATTGCCTTATATGTATATATGTATGTCAGACACCCTTATGGTAGGCCTCTTCAACCCAAGAGGCAGGGTGCATTACATTTAAGTTGCAGATCTAGAAGCACAAGTTTCTATGTCTCTATAGCGTCCTTTCCATTAAGGCACATTATAAATGCAGGCCGTTCATAGGATAACATGAGACTTAAGCCCCAGTTCAGCAGGGCTGCTAGCTCCATTATGGTACCACATATACAGGCAGAGTTTAGTGTCAAACAACTTGCCTTCTCTCCCCCAAAACTAAACTTGTGTTGAGGAATAGCTGCCATGCACCCAGGCGGTGCGCTAGAGGTTGCCCACCTGTTTGCCACCCTCCTTTGTGCTTTGGCCGAGCAGCCAGTGCTTTTTCCTACACTTTCGGCCACCAAGACAGGTTTCTGGCCTTCCAGGCAACCTGGGTGCTCCCACATGTCAAAAACAAAAGGCTGAGACAGGCAGGAGGTCTCACCTCCTACCCCCAGCCAGGCTAGTGAATAGAGCCTTCAGGGCAGTGAGCTTCAAAAGCTTCACTGACCCTGATAGCCATCTGCGCTGTCCTTCAGTGAGGAAACAGCCCTCCCCCTGCCCCCAGGCACATTTCCTCATAGACAAGTGGGAAATTAGGTATGCAGGACTGTGCACAACCCCAGAAGGCTGACCACACCTCTAGGATGAGCAGCCTGGTCTGTGCACTGAAGTTTGATTCCTGACATTTTAGGAGGGTTCTGGGTAGCTAAAGGTGACCTGTCCCACCGGATGAGGTCATCTCAGGGGCAGAATAGCTGTAGGAGCTAGATGCCCATTGGCCCCTAGTCTCCACACCCCTAACTCCCCTAAATCCAGGATTTACAGGAGACTCCTGTCACCAGAACCTCAGATCTGATCGATCAGCTTCAAAGAAGGACCAGAAGAAGCTCCGAATCACTAACAACCGGACTGTGCAAACTGCTCCAGAGCAAAGAGAGAAACTCTGTCCCTGAGGAAACAGAGTGGGAACTGCATGATCAACCTTCGTCCTTGGCTGAAACTTATCACTAACAACCAGAGGGACAGCTGTGGAAGCCAGAAACACCTTCAGTCTCCCCTGGACTGGTGGCACCAGACACCTGCAAACTGCAGGTAAAAATGACCGTAGGATCTGAAGTTTCACCAGTTGTCAGGCCCGCCGTGGGATCATTGCAATCCAGGTGGTCCAGTGTCTTTTGGGAGTTGTAATCCAGCCTGTGTCCAAGTTTCAGGCTGCTACCTCACTACTCACTAGCTCAGACCCCGGTAACTTCTCAAAGTATTCCTGCACCTTTACTGCAGCCAAGGTTTGCGTAACTAACCCCTTCACTCAGTTCTGAAGGTGCAGGGCACAGTGTGCAACCTGCATACAACATTGGCAACCCAGCCCAGCTGAGATTTTGCATCTCCTTGTCCTCCTTGTCGTGCCAGTGGTAAAATCAGCACCTTTGCGAGCCCCGTTCAGCACCATAGACTACGTCAGGACAACTCTGCACATGGAACCCAAAGACCTGGTAAGGGAGAACTGACTGTTGTGGCCTGTTCCAGGGCCTGCACTACCATAACCCTGCAAGGGTTCCCCGCAGCTTGATCGCCAAGTGGTCGTTTGTCACCAGTGGCATCCCTGCCATTGACTTCAACACAAACCCTGTTCAGAACCACAGACAGCAGGTCAACTGTGCACCGAAACCCCACAGACCAAGTAGAAGTGAACTGACTGTTGTGGTCTTGTCCCAGGGCCCGCACCACCTTAATTCTGCAAGGGTTCTCCACAGCTCAAACTTCAAGTAGTCGTTTGTCACCAGTGGCATCCATGCCATTGACTTCAAAGTCCCGTCCCGTTCAGCACCACCAACAGCCAGGACAACCGGGCAG
This sequence comes from Pleurodeles waltl, assembly GCF_031143425.1. Taxonomy (NCBI): domain Eukaryota; kingdom Metazoa; phylum Chordata; class Amphibia; order Caudata; family Salamandridae; genus Pleurodeles; species Pleurodeles waltl. The sequence continues at coordinate 419,472,356 of NC_090443.1, forward strand.
CCAGCACGGGCCAGGTAAATCTGCTCTGACTGTCATGATCTGGTCCCTGGGACTGCACCAGCTTAACCCGTCAAGGGTTCATTGCAACTCGTCTTTCAAGTGTGATATAGTCTGCTAGTAGAGTCCCTCGTGTCACAAAGGTCATCAGAATGTCACAGTTTAAGTTCATGTTAATCATAGTTTTAATCATTAAACGTAGAAAGTTGCACTGACGCATTTTAAGATGTGCACTTGTTAGTATTTCAGAGTTTCACTTAGGTGCCATTTGAATTAAATTACATGTTAAAGGGATAAAACATGTTATAATGTAACTTAGATCCTAGACTAACAGTGCATATAGAAACGATATTGAACTGGAAATGATTCATGTTTTTAAACTATGTACAATAGTTAGAGACCTGCAGTTCTCTGTTGTACCTAATGAAACGCAGTAACAAAGCTTTCTTGTGTGAAATGAAATGTATAATTCATATTAATGAAACATTATTAATGCTGAATCTATATGTTTTCATATAACATGTGTTTTACTAAAACATTAAAATAAACATATTATTATGAATCCTTTGTGTTAGCATGAGTGAGGCCTGTTGAAGTTCGTAATTTGTGACCGTGCTAAAAATGCTGATTCATTTCCCAACATGAACTTTCTTTTTCGTTATGTTCTCATGAGAAGCTTAGCTAGTTGGTAATAGACTCAGTTGTGTAAGTATAGTGAGAATGTAGCATAGTGTGCTAGATGGAAGAACAGTGTGAAACATGAACTGCTATTGTATGCATTTTTTATAAATGTGCGTGGAGTCACACAGATGGAAGATGTTCCCAATACAGACCTAAGAAGGAACTGGACTGTTTCAGTTTGGAGTCATGCGATGAATTTCTATTGGACGATGCCCATTCAACATGACATGAACTGATATCTTTGACAAATCATAATGCTTTGTGAGATCTAAAATATTGATGGGCATTTGAACTTTGCGCAGTTTCAGTCACTGCAGTTCCTAGCAGCTTGCAGAGAGCTCCTGATGCTTTGCTGATGAAGATTCCCTGAATGCTGTACCCTTGGAGAGGTATCCTCCTCTCTGCCATTACCTTTCTGAAGTGCCCTTAAGACTAAAAAAATCTTTTATTTCCATTTCAGAAGACTCTTGACTGAGCTTCTAAGATGCAGGCAGTTTCCCTTTTTTCTTATATTTTGCCTAATTTAGTTAGTGACCTGCAGTTCAAGATTATCTTTTTTCAAATTATTTTTGTCCTTTTGGTGCTTTTTGTTTTTTACCTGCATGTGTTTTTCCCCACACGTGTATTTCCCTGGTTTGGTTAGCTGTAAGGTTGACCTATGCCCAGCCAAAGATTATTGACTCTGCTAGATTTGAATTGACCAAGGATTATTAGCTCTGAGGAATGTATTATTTTAGTATATCAGTTAATTTTATTGATGAAATGCATTCTTCTTCTTAAATGCTTAGGTTCTTTTTTTATGTTAGTTCACCTAAATCTATTTCGACGCCTTGGGCAACCTTTACTGATTATGCACCTTTATAATTTGGTTTTAAGCACTGTCCACATGTCTTTGAGCTTGTGTTTGTAATAAACCCTTTAACTTTATTCTAATTGGACTTTTCCTTCTGTGGCCACATTGGTCATGGTGTTTAAATTGTTTGGGGTGTTCTGTTGATGGTTCTATCCCACCACTTACTGTGTCCAAAGATTCATCCACCTCGATGTGCATTGATTCCTGCAAAGGATGAAAATGCTACAAGTGCATTTTTGCAACACATGACATTTTGCCATTGACGTCAACGCAACATTTAAATGCCATTTCAGCAGTGATTTTCAATTGCTTTTAAAGTCGATATCTCCAGTTCTACTGTACTTATACTGTTCGTTTTGGTGTCTAAATTTAAATAAAAATAAGCTCTACTTCCTGAAATTGGTTTCAGATTCCTTTCGAGTCATGTCAATTACTTATCGTCCAAGTTTGTGCTGTGAAATCCTTAACACATGTTCTTCTAAGTAAAGCCTGACTGCTCTTTGCCACACTACGAGGATTGAGCTAAGGATGTACTAGTGTGAATCCAAGGACCAACTCTGGGGTATTGTGAGAGTATTACACAGTGAGGACTAACCCCCACACCACATAATACTCCACTTTCCTACATTACTCAAATAAAATAAAACCTGTCTGCTTCACTTGATGGTGAACTACTTTAGAGATTTGTGAAGTGTGCATGATCAAATCATTTGCTTGATTGCAAAACTCTGGGACTAGGCGCCAGATTTATCAAGGGTTTGCATTGGCCTTGCTTCACACAAGATGACCAAAGGGCAACGCAAGCCCTTCAGTTAGATTTATTATGTTACACAGATCCACCTTGCATGGCTCTGTATGGCACAGTAAATCTAATTCAAGGCAGCCCAAGTTGCTGTCTTGCTTTATGCTGACTGGGAAGGCGTTGCATTGGTAGAGCATGTGTTCCCACGCATCCGCCCATGGTTTATGTTACATTTCCAGTAGTAACACTACTAAACCTGGGAATGCTTCAAAATGGTACGCCTTCCCAGGGGTGGTGCAACAAGAAGGCATATCTTTATTTCTCCTTGTTGTTTCCTTTTTCTATGTTTCCTGCACTGAACGTATTATTTCAGTATCTCAGATAATTTTATTGAAGATATGCATTATTCTTCTTGAATGCTTTTAGTTTTTTTTGTAATGTTAGTTCACCTAAATCTATTTCGACGCCTCGGGCATCCTTTAGTGATTATGGCCCTCATTACAACCCTGGCGGACGGCGGTATTTTGGAGAAAGGTACTGCCAATAGGCTGGTGGTACCTTTCCCCAAAATATAACATTGGCGGTTTGGCTCAAGCCAACTGCCAATGTACCACTCTGTCCACCAAGGCAGTAACAGCCGCAGGGCTGGAGACTTCAGTCTCCAGCCAGGCGGCCGTCACTGTCCCACAGGAGTTTGACCCCATTCTGAAGCATACATAGAAAAAAGGAAAAGCCTCAGAGGATTGTTTTTGTGCAGGAAGGTGTCCATTTATGCACAAAACAACCCTGCTTGTAAAGCAGACACCCTTGTATCGTAGCACAAGGGTGCCTGTGCTCGCGCTAAGCAGCACTCAGCATGCCAGAGCAGGGACAGAGCAGGAATGAGTCATATTTCAGTAGGTAAGGCACATTCCTGCTCTCCGTCATCGAGGGTTGCAAGTTGTGTTGCTACGTTGTGCTTCCTTACTTTTTAATAAACCTGGTCCTACATGTCTTAACCCGGACAATCAAACGTATATAAGAAAAGGCTGTGCCTAGGCATTACATCCTTGTTAGTCTCCCCCGTTCCGGTCCAATCAGAGTGGGTCCTTTCTGGAATGTACCTTCTGATGGGAAGGCTAATTGTCTGGCTATGACACTATTTTGCCCCTATGCCTCTAGTACCCCTTCTTAGGAGTGATCTTTGTTCTGTTTCTATTTAATTGAAAGATGGGCTGTGTGTCATTAGAGGAAGTATTTGGGGAGGATCCTTAAGAGTGACTTCATGGGTTCTGCTATCTGAGCCAGTTGGCTCACGGTGGCCTTGTTCTGTGTTCATGTTTTCTTCTCATTGTTTTGTTTGTCCTTCATTTAGAGGCTTCACTGCCTCCGCTGTCTCAGTTGGCCTTGACTCAACTCCCTCTTGAAGGTCATAGCCTTCATAAGAAGCAGCCTTGTCATGTTGTGTTGCCTGAAGACAGCTGTTCTTGTTTCAGAGCTGTGTGATGACCTATGCTTCTTTCAAAGCTGTGATGACCTGACATTTGGGTCTTCTCTGGTTCTGGTTCCTTAAACAGACCCTGCATCTGTGAGTCTCTTCTCGCCTTATGCTTAGGGTTGGGGTTCACTCTCTATTGTCCCAGTGACCCTGATTGGGTGTCACAGTGTCCCTTGTTCGATTACTGGCCTGATTCGAACCTTCTCCACTTCTTTTGATTGGCGTCCTTGGTCATTGGGCCTGGAAAGTTCCTTGATAGTACTCTCCCCCGGTATTTGATCCTTTTAGACTTCAGACGTCTTCAAAGGGGTAGTTTGAATCTTTTCAATGTTTTTCTTTTCAGGAGGGTGTGCCTGTTTTTCAACATCTCTTTGATATTCACTTTTTCCATGATCTTTGCATATTGCATTTGATAGTCAAGAACTCACCATTTTTAATAGTGCCCTGTATTCTGTTTTTAGGCTCCTTCGTTTTCCTGGATTTAGACATATACAATGCTTCCTATGAAGTCTAGAACGGTTATTGAGACAGGGGACCAGTTATTTTTCCTGTCAGCCTGGTTCTTTCCTGTAAAGTGGTAAAGTGAACAGGGGGGTTGTAATTACATTCTAATTCCTTGTATAGTTTTTGGGTCCCGCCATCAGCCTGTCCAGTCTTTTTTCTTTTATTTTCCCTTTCACATTCATTGTTTATCAGGCCTCCAATAAGTTTTCTTTATGACTGTCACATCGTGACGCAGAAGGCCTGAACTAATGACAATTGCTTACAAATAATAGGAGCATTATTTCCATTAGCCTGACGCGTTGTGAGCATTCCCGCAAAAGTGAAGAGCAGGCATACATTAATTAGCCACACCCTATAGCTCTCTCAGTCAACATGGGCAGAGGGGCTTTGCCTGGCAACAATCTGTGCCGAGTTTCGCCATTTGTGAGAAACCGATCTAGCTCCCACTATTTGTAATCGGTACATTCACAATGGCACGTACTGGACTGTCCTTGTTTGATTCCTCCACACACCAAAGGTTATCCCAAATGGGGGATAGGAAGGGGGGCAAAGTCCAGGCACTGCCCTATTGCTGCTGGCCCTCCTCCATACCCGAAGTGTAATCCCCAGATGGCATAAATGTCGGCAGTGCAGAGTGACTTAACTCCATATTTTTGTACCTTGACAATATAAATATTGTCAAGGAATGTAGATATGGACTTACGAATAGTAAAACCTAATTTCTTGATATTGTAGTAATCGACAGTTTTGTACTTGACTTTCTGGCATACAGCCGTAAGATGTAAATTCTGTTTGGGAAAGAAGACCTGTTGCTATTAAACCTTCTCATTGCCTTGGTATCACAACCGATCCCTTGCAATAGGAAAAAAATCTGGCGATTTCTCAGTTCACTCTTGATGGTTCTGGATATGTGTTGCCAGAAGATCTTGTATAATGCGGTCAAGAGAACACAGTTCAAAAACATGTACAGTGACAACAAATTTGACCTGTACCTCCAACATTCCCATCCACCATGAGCATATCGTCTAGGTGAACTTGCATCTACATTTTTTGGAAAACGTTCGCCCTTCTCAATTTTGTTATTGTCACACCCTCATTTTTAAACTGATATTATGTCGGATATCAACCATCTTCGCTCCCTTTTTTTTCTCCTTTACTTTCTCTCTACCCTTATATCTCTTTCCAATCCTCATATGAGCTGTTTTACCGAATTTGGAGCCCAATTTAGAGTTTTGCAGAGAGGTACCCCCTCTCCACCAAACTCTTGGGGCCTCATTTAAGAGGCCCTTGCACCACTGGAGCGTCTCTTTGTGCAACGCTCCAGTGCCACAGTGCCTTTCGCCATATTTACAAGGTGGCGTTAAGCCACTTTTCGTGGCTTAACAGCACCTTATAAATACGGCCCCTTCACACGCATCACTTAGAGTGGAAGGAGAGTGCAATGGGTGTTGCTGTGGGCTTTTCACTGAAACACCCCTTGCATTTTAATGCTGCCCCAGATTTATGAGGAATCATAAACATGGGGCAGCACCAAAAACTAACGCCTCCCAAGGGGTGGCGTTAGCATGGTGCAACGAGGAGAAATACTTTATTTCTCCTTGGTTTTGCTTTTTCTATATGTGCTGCATCCTGCAGCACACATAGAAAGAGCAAAATGCCATGAATGATTGTTTATGTGCAGGAAGATGTCCCTTCCTGCACATAAACAATCATTGAATAATGACGATTTGCTAGTTCTATGTGTGCTGCTGCAGAATGCAACACACATAGAACTAGCAAATCGCCATTATTGATTGTTTATGTACAAGAAGGGACACCTTTCTGCACATAAACAATCATTCATCATTCACCGTGGTGCAAGGGAGCCTGCATTGGGACTAGGCAGCTAAATTTATCACCAGTGCTAGGGGAAACACAGGGGTGCGCCCTATTTTTGTAAATATGGGGCATCCTTGTGTTTCTGAAGTGACGCAGCGCAATGCTGCAGATTTTCGCACAGCGCGGAGCTGCACCACTTTCTTCTAAATGAGGCTATTGGTCTACCCCACCCCTCCGAATTTGGGTCGGGCATACTGTCAGGCTTTTGCCGTTAGAGTCAAATTTACAATGTCGGTGTAAACCTTCTTCTGATGGCCTGAAAAAGTGGGGCCAGTGGAGGATGCATATAGCAAGATTTATGCTATTTAGGGTGGATGGTATTGTGTGTGTTTGTCTGGGTTCCCCAGGTAAAACCTGCAATGGACGTCATCCATCATGCTTGACAGTGTCGCCCGTCAAATGTTTTCAGTACTGACTGGAACAGCTGTAGCACCAGTTCCTTTCAATGTATAGAGATGTTTGTTGGGCCAGTGGACATATTTCAATCTGGCATGTGAAGTAAAGGTAGGGTGGCAGACATGAGGTATTCCACACCCTGTCTGCCTTTAACCTGCCTGCCAAATCTTAAATCAGGCTCTTTGTCGTTTATTAGTCTTATATGATGTCTTTTTATCTCTTCCTCCCACGTCACTGTGCTGTGACATTGTGACGTAATGTCAGACTGTGCACCTGAGTGTGTGAATGCAGATACTTGTGCTGCCCTCAAACCTCTAGTCTTATCACCTTCTCATGCTGTCTCGTACTGCTACAACTGTATGCAGACTTGTCATATGAATCTTTTGTTGTCCCACCAATGTTCTATCACACAATCAAACTATTGGAAGTAGCTGGAAAATGAGTCTCTGCGACTCTAGGAGGCCTAGTGTTTTTTTCATCATACCTAGTCCCCACATCTTGCTTCGACTGTACCCCTTGTGCCAAACCTGTGCTGCCAGTATTTGGATAATTTCCCTGGGTGACTGGAGTGGACAATTAAGTAGGTGGAGCAGAAATTAGCAGGTCTGAGCTTACGAGGGAGTTTGAAGAAGTATTAACCTGATACTCTCAACCCCTTTCTACTATAGATGGTGAACAGTGACTAGAGGCAACAGAGGTAACAGTGAAGGTCACAGTGGATCAGGTTGACATTTGAGATAATTTTAAAATTTCTTTAAACTGACCAATAAAAGGCAAGGCAGGCTAGAGTACCAGAAGGTAGGAGAGGTGTGACGTGTGGTTCCGGCAAGGTGACTTAAGTTGAGTTGGGAAAATCAAAACATTGTGTATGCATATGAATTAAACTGTGTTTTTTTTTTCAGATTGACTTCGAGTAAATCTGATTGGTCCTATAATAACTTAAAATAACTTTTTACACATAGTTCATTCTTTTTGACACTTTTGGTCTGATTAACTGTAGTTAACTGGCTCTCATTATAGTGCACTAAAACGAAGTACACTGTGCAGAGAGTCCAGTGGATCCCCAGTTGTTATTGCAGGGACAAACGTAGATAGAACTAATGCTCTATTGTGTGGTAGTGTGGGTGAGCAGTTAGGCTTATCAGAGTGTAGTGCTAAGCATTTGTTGTACTCACAGAGGCAATAAATGAGACACACACTCAAAGAATAAATAAGAGACCAATTTAGAAAATTAACAATTATTTGCATATATGTCTCAAACCCAAGAACTTCATAATCAGGTAAGTAGAGTTTTAAGCATAAATACTTTGCAGTTTCAGAAATCAACACTTAGAGCAATTTTCAGAGTTCTCTCAATGTTATCCTATGGAGGAAAAACAATGTTCAGCAAACAGAGGGCTTAAGAATGACTTCCTAAGCCAATCTCAGGGAGAAAAGGTTCAGAACCACACCAACAGATCACACTGGGTGGCACTGGGAAGCCTGGGTGAAAAGGTGCAGTAAGGCATCCGGTGGCCAATGGTTCTCTATGGGAGTTGGACCTTGTTACAAACAGGCTGCTACAGCGTCTTGCTAGGAAGCCAGTCCCCAGTCAGGGACAACAAGCAGGTAAGTAGTAGACTTGGGGTGCTCGGGGACAATGGTGCACTTTTGGTCCTCTTCTCCGGTACCCAGATGCGACAGATGCAGGGATGTCTTTAGGAGTCGGTTTTTCTCTTCCAAGATCACTCTAGGTCAGGGATTCCGGCGCATTGAGGCTGCAGGTGTCGTCGGGGAGTCCAGCAGGGGTGGACCCAAGGTGGAATAGAGCTGTTAGGAGCTGGGGGATGTAGTTGGCATCAGTGACCCACCTCGACTGGAGCCAGGGGTCACTGGTGCAGTGGTTGCTGGAGGTGTTGGATTTTCTCTCACCACAAGCCTATGGGAGAGGGGGGCTGCGTGCAGAGGCTGCAGCCATCTCGGGCGAGTCCAAGATGGGTGAGACCACACTGGACTTGGTCTCTGGGCAGCTGGGGACTTCAGCACGTGCACCTTAGGGGTGGGACTGGCATGAAGTGGGCACTCCTCCTCCTAATCTCACTAATTTTCCCACCTGTTCTGCTGTCAAAAGTGGGGTCAGGACAGGGGTGTTGGTCCTCTCCACCATTTGGAAATAACTGGGTTGCATTACAAAGGCAACAAGCCCTTAGAAGCTTCCTGCCCTGGAATGCCTATCCTGGCTGAGAGAGAAGGCCACTCCTCTGCCCATTGCAGACCTTTCTCTCAGGCCCTTAAGAGTGATGGCTCTCACCTTGGAGGCAGGGGGCAGAAATGTGTCTGTGGTGGCTGAACTGGTCAGGACCAGTCAGACAGCACACTAACAGCTGGTAGGTTTTCAGTAGGCACCTTTAAGGTGCCCTCTGTGTATGTTTATTAATACACCCATCACTGGGGTCAGTGAGGGTTTATTATTCTGAGATGTTTGATACCAAACATCCCAGGATTCAGAGAAGCCATCACGTAGCTGGGGAACTCATAATGATCAGTGTCCAGCACATGCATTTAAAATGGCTGCCCTGTGCACTTACCATGTCTCAGAATTGGCAGAGACATAGCAGGGGCATATCTGCTAATGCATATATGCCCTCACATGTGCCTGGATGCACCCTGCCTTATTGGGTGACTTACCCCTGGTACATGCAGTGATAGGGGACCTAGCGCATACGGTTGTGTGACAGGTCGTGTTTTCAATTTAGCCTCCACCAACACATGCAGTCTGCAATGGCAGCATGGAGTGGGGTTTGGTGAGGGGTCCCTGAGGTGGCACAATTGGTGCTGCAGCCCTCAGAGATCTTCCTTAGTACCCCAGGCCCTAGGTACCATGTGTACCATTTACTAGGGACTTACAGTGGTACCTAAAGAGTTTGCCAATTGTGCAAAACAACAGTGCAGTTTTGGGAAAACAGATCTGGCACTGGGGGGCTGGTTAGCAGTGCACTAACAGTCAAAGCCACATCAGAAACCAGGCAAAAAGTGGGGGCTGACCATGTCAAAAAGGGTGCTTTCCTACATTGGCCAATAGTAACAAACTCCTCCCATCTCCCTCCTCCTTCTTCGAATCGGGGCAATTCATGCCCCTGTCTTGACCTATTAGCCATTACTTTGTTGCTGTTGCTGTCACTGCAGTAACTGGCACCCACTACTTTGCATGCCCAACTGAGAAAATGAGCACTGGAGGTACGCACCTGACTGAGAAATTGTTTGCTGAATGTTAGAAGTTTTGAAGTCAAGATCTGGAAGTCAAGTGTGAACTGATGGTGGGCTATTGAAAGTTCTACTCTGTTTGCCCACCAACCACTGTACCACTGGATAGCTGGAAGACAGTGAATGGGCAGTAAGTAGTAGCACACACTAACTAAACCCAATGGACCTACCGCCAGGCTTTGTCTGTTTAATTCAATACCCTGCCCTCTCTATTTGTTAGTATTTGAGATGTGAGGATACCAAGGGGGGCATAAGCGAGAAGATGATGGCTATCCTGGCACTGCTCTTGCAACAGAGTACCAGCAATCATAAGGAAATGAGCTTACGATGCAAGGAGGGTTATACCTCTGTCCTAAGTTTGTTGCAAGTTATATTGGAGTCCTTTCAGCTACTCAACTATAACAAACAGGTTATACTATCAGTAACTGCTTGAATGTAGACCAACTTGGGAACAATGTTTGAAATTTCTTTGAGGGCCAACTCTAGAAGTTTTTATTTGGTTCTTGGTTATGAAAATTACTCCTCATACATACTTTCATCCAGATGCTCCGTGATGGTTTACAACATATTAGCTAGGGTAACTAAAGGCCGGATTTAAATTTCAGCAAATGGATCTTACAAGTGCATTATGTCCAATGGCCCTTGTAATATGGTGGGTGAAATATCTGTCATGTTTGTGACTGAGTGACCCTTCTCTAAATCAGGCCTCAACGCTGCAATTGGCTCTACCTGCTGCACCCTGCTGAAGTCTGTTGCAGAAAGGCAACAGGCTGCAAAACCTAAGTCTGGATCTCTAACCAACTGTTTTCCCAACACATAAACAGCCTTCTCAAACACAGAGCCTTCTTGCTTCTTGTGGGACTCTTGAGGTAGAGCTTACAAGTCTAGCAGGGAATTTACCAGATTAAGGCGATCATTCTGACTTTGGCGGGCGGTGGAGGCCGCCCGCCAATGTCCCGCCGTCAGAATACCGCTGCGCGGTCAGAAGACCGCCGCGGTAATTCTGAGTTTCCCGCTGGGCTGGCGGGCGACCGCCAGAAGGCCGCCCGCCAGCCCAGCGGGAAACCCCCTTCAATGAGGATGCCAGTTCCGAATGGAGCCGGCGGAGTGGAAGGGGTGCGACGGGTGCAGTTGCACCCGTCGCGATTTTCAGTGTCTGCTTGGCAGACACTGAAAATCTTGGTGGGGCCCTGTTAGGGGGCCCCTGCAGTGTCCATGCCATTGGCATGGGCACTGCAGGGGCCCCCAGGGGCCCCACGACACCCGTTACCGCCAGCCAGGTTCTGGCGGTCAAAACCGCCAGAACCAGGCTGGCGGTAAGGGGGTCGGAATCCCCATGGCGGCGCTGCCGGCAGCGCCGCCATGGAGGATTCCCTTGGGCAGTGGGAAACCGGCGGGACACTGCCGGTTTCCCGTTTCTGACCGCGGCTGTACCGCCGCGGTCAGAATGCCCATGGGAGCACCGCCAGCCTGTTGGCGGTGCTCCCGCGGTCGTTGGCCCTGGCGGTCCATGACCGCCAGGGTCAGAATGACCCCCTAAATCTGTGATCTTACTTGGCCCAAGGTCAAATAGTCAGAGTTTGACATTGATCCAAGTAACTTGGTGGATATGTTAGCCAAGAAGAAGAGCAACTGTAATACAGCAGTAAATGAGGGTGCCCTAGCACAACAATCACCTATACAGCAATGGTCAGTAGGAACTCAAGAGCTTGGCCCTTACTAAGTTTCCTTATGTAGTTCCTCATTGATAATGGAATATACCCTTCCTACTATTATTAACAATTTAAGTTGCTTCAAGGAAATACGGGCACTGACAGAAATTGATTTGAATGGTTCTGTATGTTATTACAAAACCTGGGCAGGTCTGCCCAATGGGAGGGACGGCCTTTTTGGGTCTCCACTGGGCTGTACACTAGGTTAGAGTAATTGAAAGCAGAGGCAATGCCATGTAATACCTTGCACGTTAGATTAACTGGCCCAATGTAGAAGACGATAGTGAATCTACTAAATGTTTTTGTTCCTACAGGACATATCTTGAAGGAGAAAGCTGTCTTTACAGCACTAAAAGATGAGATCATACACATCAGGAAAGCTATTATCGATCCTTCTAACAATTACATAATGGTTTGTGGAGATTTTAATACTTCCTCCTGTAGGGGTGGTGTGACTAGTATGTTAATTGAGGAAGACACATTGTGGGACATACTGTAAGCAGATGTATGCTACAGTAGGAACAGTAGACCTTCATGTTGCTTTTAATTGTCAGTTGGTGGCGGCCTACGTTTCTTAAATGTCCAAACAGACTCCAATATGTCAGCAAAGCTGATCTTCAGGATTGAGAAGGGAGAAGTTCTGACTGATTACTGTTAGACCTTTCAGCCTTAGAGTGGTTTTACCCCCACACCGTTTGCCTTCACCCTTCCTATTTTGCTGAATTTTCATTTGTTTGCCTTAGGACCCTGTGCACTTTACCACTGCTAACCAGTGTTAAAGTGCTAGTGCTCACTCCCTAAAACTTGGTAAAATTGGCTTACAATTTACTGGCATATTTAACATATTCATAAGTCGCTAGTAAAGTGGTATACCACGCACCCAGGGGCGATAAATTCAATGCTAATAGTGGCCCTGCAGCACTTATTGCACCACCTACTTAAGAAGGGCCTTAAACCATGTCTCATGCTTGCCCTTGCAGTCTGTGTGCAGTTTTAAATTGCCAATTTGACTTGGCAAAATAAAACCTTTGCCACACCTAAAACTCCCTTTTTAATACTTATAAGTCACTCATATGGTAGGCCCTAAACAGGCCATAGGGCACGGTGCATGTATTTAAAAAGTTGTACCTGTACTTTTAAGTTTTACATGACCTGATGGTGGAAAAACTCACCGATTTGATTTTCACTATTGTGAGACTTACCTCTTTCCAAAGAATAACATTAGGATTATTATCACACTTAAGTGATAACTTGTGTTTGGTAACAGTCATGCTTGGTGTCTAAGGAATTGTAATTTGAAACCTTCTTTAATGGTAAAGTTGGATTTCAAATCACAATTCTGAAACTGTTGCTTCTAGAAAACTGGAATGTTCTTGTCCAAACCATTTGGTGCCTGCAGCCTGCTTTCTGGGTCACATGACTAGGTGTAGCTGGCAGTTGGCCTTAGTGTACTCTCAGACGGTCAAACAAAAGGGGGACAGGGTACTAGCAAGATGGGCTATCATGACAGGATGGGAGGGGCGAAGCTGTGCACAGCCCTACTTGCACTTCAAAGAAGCTGCATCAGCCCACACACAAAGAATTTCACACTACCCATTTGTGCCCTCAGATTTCTTGGGATCTGGGAAGGGAGGAAGAAGATTCCAACACCATCTGTAGGGGAAAAGCTCTGTATGGTTCTACCACTTCAAAGCTGGCACCTAGCATACGATTAGGGCCCTCAGATCAACTCTTCAATTCAATTCTGAACATGTAGATTACTGCTAGAGAACTACCCTGATGCCTGTCGCCTGCTGCGTACTTCATAGGACTGCCCTGCTGCCTGAAGCCTGTCCTATGCCTTCAGAGTACTACCCTGCTGATTGGGATCTGCTGTTAGACATTGAGTTTCCGGTTGGCAGAGGTATGCAACATGTCCAAGCAGGAACCACAGTCCTAATCAGGTAAGTCAGATACACACCATAAATTCATCTGTGCTCACCCTCTTGTAGCTTGGCACAGGGCAGGCAGGCTTAACTTAAGAGGCAATGTGTAAGTATTTGTGCAACACTTCAAACAGCAACACAGTGAAAACATCACAAAAAGACTCCACACCTGTTCAGAAGAATAGATTTTATTTTTATGAATAAGACAAGTCCAAAACGACAAACATCCAAAAAGTAGAAGTCGAGATATGAAGTTTTAAAGAATAAACTTAGTTGCAGTGCTTAGAAGCATAAAGTGCCAATCAGAGCTACCTGGGAGCACTAGACCAGGTCAAATCTGAAAAGTCAGACCAACTGTGATGGAGCACAGGTCAGATACAGGGACCAGTCTTGGTCCACTGAGAAAGTACCTTGGTTTGGAGATGCATCTATGCTGAGAAAAAATGCAAGGAGCAAGGGGGGAGATCCGTTGCCATTGATCCTGATGATGTACGCAATGCATTTGTTTGGAGCCATGCAGAGTGCTCTTGAACCTCGCAGCAGCAGTGATCAATGGTATCCAATGTCCTCGATCCTTGCAGCAGTATCGATGTGTCAATGTTGATGAAGGATACCAATGTCCAAGGGCCCCGAACTGGATTGGAACCATGCAGCAGGGCAAGACTTGCAGCAAGCAAAGTATAGGTGCTGTTGATGGTGGGTTGGAAGTATTTTGCATCCCTGAGACTTCAGAATAATAGGAGGCTAGTCAGAAAGTCCTTGAAGTCACTTTGGGCTCAAGTGAGATGGGTCCAGTCCTTTCTCACCAGAGCAGAGGGCATCAGGCAGCAGCACAGCAGAAAAAAAACTCAACCTAAGCAGCAGCCCAGAGTGGCAGTCCTTGTAGCAGCACAGCTATCCTTCGTCCTGGCAGAGTTCTTTACAGGTACAGCAGTGTACTGATTTGGTAGGGTCCGAGGTTCAGTACTTATACCCAGTTGTGACTTTGAAGTTGGGGTGGCTTCAAAGAAGGGTCTTTGGAGTGCACAGAAGTCCTTTCATCCTGCCCTGGCTCCAGTCGGGCTCAGTACAGGGTGTTATGCCGCCCTTTGTGCTGAAGCAGGACACTGCCTATTCAGGTGTAAGTGTCAGGTCCTCCCACCCATCCTGCCCATCATGGGTAATCAGGTTGTTGAGGGCCCATCAGTCACACCTAAGCTCCCTTTGTGTATGACAGTCTAGTGGGAATGCACAAAGTCCAGATGTCACCCATCCCAGATGTGTATTGAAGATAGGCTGCAGGCACACAGGGCTAACAGCAGGAAAATCCCAACTTTCTAAAAGTGGCATTTTCAAAAATTGTAATAATAAATCCGACTCTACGATTAAAGAGGATTTGTAATTACAATTCCACATGTACTAAACATGACATATTTACTCCTCATTTTGGAACTATAGTTTACTAAATGTAATAAGGAATGTCCAATGTTAACCTGAGAGAGGGTTAGGCCTCACAATAGTGAAAAACGAAATTGGGAGTTTTTCATTACCAGGACATGTAAAATTTGAAAGTATATGTCCGGCCTTTTAATTACATAGCACACTGCCCTATGGGCTATCTAGGGCCTACCTCAAGGGGGGCATATGTAATAAAAGGATAGTTTAAGGCTTGGCAAGCAGTTTTAAATGGCAAGTCCATATGTTATTGAGCCTGACATACAGGCTATGCAATGGCAGATATTGAGTAGCAAGCTTGTTTGTAGCATAACATTTAAAGACCAGTGCTTTCTTAATTGTTAATCAAACAGCACGTTTCTGTAGGGGTCATCTCTCTCTAGTGCATAGCCCTTGGCCACAGCAATCATTTTATGCAAAAAGCAGATACCTCGGTTTGTCAGCAAATCAAAACAGGACTGGCACACACTAATAGTCTTCAGCTGTGGGTTGCAAGTGAAACACGACTCAGTAGCCCTCCTAGTGCATTTGGGTCAATGTGAACCCTCTTCTGCAAACTGCAATTTACTGAGTGAAGCAACACTTGAAAACTATTCCTTTCTTCCAATATTTCATTTTCTGAGCTTGATACCTATTCATTTCATTACATCTTTCATTTTTGTAGCCCCAGACATTTCTTTTTGCTATTCATGAGCTCTTCTGTGGAGGACAGCCGGTGTATAAGCTCTCTATATGTGTTTAAGGAGTTGTGGCTTTTGTCTTTGGTTTCTATTTTTTCTGGCAGTCAAGGTGATAAAATGAATGACACATTTTGTCAGTTTTCCACTTTCGTTCAGTTTGTCTGAGCTGTTTTCTTTGTAGAAAGAGGTCATTTTTTTAGAAGAAATTCGGTATTCCTTGCATTATGTGAACAGATAGTGTTGCTTCTAATTGGGAGGTATTTGGTCTCAATAATTATGATGTTAGCAAAGAGGTCTTCTTTGATATGTGTGAAAAAGCAGTTCTGTGTTAGGTTGCTTGTGATCAGGAAAAATGTGTGTTGTATGGCAAACCTAATGTTTAGAGTGAGGATGGAGTAATCTGGTCACTTAACGTCTGTTGATTGAGAGCAGGAGATTGGAACGTTATCTCTTAAACCTAGGTCAAGAATTTTGCCTTAGGCATGGGTGGGTTGTTTGGAGAGCTGAGTTAGGTTGTGGTTGAGAAAATGCTGTTTCAAAGAATGGAAACAGGTAACATTGGGGTTAACACAGGTAAGGTTAATGTTTCTGAGGTAAATGTTTTTGTTTACAAGCATTGGTTGTTCCGTTACATTATCTGTGAACTCAAAAATGAAGTCCTTGTATTTTGCATAAGGATCATAGATATTGTGGGTGCAAATTGCTTCTTTTGGTGAGTGTTTTTTGCACAGGAAAAAGTCATGGTGAATTATTGCAACACTAATATGTGTGTTTCGGAGTGTCAGTCAAAGCAACTACTAGAGTGTACTGGAAGGACTGGTAAGTCAATGATGATATGGGAGGGATCGTTTAGCCGCATTTTTGTCAGGAAAAATAAATCAAGCATCAGCGCTGAGATTTTGTTTGTGGATAAATTGTATTGTGCATTCGAGTAACGTAGAGTGCCTCTGATAATGTAGCGGGAATCCTTTAAGAGTGGATGTGTAGAGGACACTTGGGGCATAGCTGTTGAAATGGGACCCTGAATTGGTTCTATTAGGGTAGGACCATGACTGATTTGCACATAGCAGTTCTCTGCTGAGAGTAGCATAGTGTGAGAAAGGTGACAGACTGGAAATCCGCCTCGAGTGAACGCCAGTGGCTGAGATTATTTCAAGCATTTCACTTTATTTGTTGCGAGGATTAGGGGGGGAAACTGCATAATGGGGAAAGGGGAGCGGGGTCATATGATGGAGGAAAGGTTAAGTAGAAACTGCAGAGTCGGGTCTTTAGGACCCTGACTCTGCCTCTGGCAGGCTGTTTTGTCACAGCCAGCCAGAGGTGGGGCGGGAGTAAATTGAGTCTTTATAAGGGAGTCCCCAGAAAGGGAATGGGACAGGTTTAGGTCAGGCGAGAGATAACAGGTTGCTACCTCACGCTGAAACCTTCAAGAAATAAAGAGAATCTGTACACCACCTACCTCATGCCATGTGCAGTTATTCAAAACACGACAACTGGCAATGAGGAGGTGAAAGACCCCTAGCACCTGGCTTCGAATGCTGCCTATATGGAGATGCCACCACGCTGCATCCTGCACTTGGCAGTCAAACTCTTGCTTGCTACTTCAACTGAGCATGCAGAGCTCCACCACCCTGCATTCAGTGAGAGCACGTCGCACTTCCCCTTTCTGCCACACCTTCTAAGGATACTTTCAAGCACACATAACATGGTGCTTCATCGTCTTGACCCCAGTGCTTGTTGTGCTCCAAAATTAACTGGCCCCCTGTGTTGTCTGCCACACGCCTCAGGCTGCTGCCCTCCAGCCTAACCTGTGGCCATCGTTCACCTGCTGACCTGGACATTCTATCTGCAACGTGGTGCTGCCTCAGTGCCATGGGCCTTGAGTACTACTTTGGTGACCATTTTGGATTGGGCTATCAGCCTTGAGGCCTTGTTTTATTTAGTGGCCATCAGGATTGGGCTACCAGCCCTGGGCCTTGCTTCCTACTCCTTTGTTAACCATATTCGATTGGTCTGCCAATCTTGGGCCTTGCTTCCTCTTTTGGTGGTTATATTGAATTGGGCTGCCAGCCATGGGCTTTGCTTCCTCTTTTGGTGGCCATATTGGATTGGGCTGCCAACCACAGACCTTCAATTTTGCTCTAGTGGCCATTTTGGATTGGGTTATCTGTCCCTCTGATGTGTTTCTCCTTCTTCTGGAACTGCCATCTTGGCCTGGTGTGCCCTATCATCCTCAGTCCTTCATCCGATGTCACCTGTGGCTCTGCTGTAGAGTTTTTGCATCCATTTCCTCACCTGCATCATCTCAGTGGTAAAACCAGCAAACGCAGCTCCTGTTCAGGATAGGATAGCCAAGCACACTTCTGCACCCAAGATGCCGTGATGCCGAGACTGGGTGGAGTTGTTCTGCCTGGTGAATCCTGTTCCAGGGGCCCACGCAAGCTTAACCCCCAGTGGGATCCCACGAACTCGACCTGCAAGTGATTGTCACAAGTACAATTTTTCAGCATTGGTGGCTTCTGGTTTCAGCAAGAGGGAGGCTAGGACACCTCTGCCCCTGTACCAAACGAGCAAGGTAAACTTGGTCTTTCAGTCGCAACTTGGTCTTGGGACCAATACAACCTTAACCACAAGTGAGTTCCTCTGAGCCCACCCTGCAAGTGACCGAGTATCACTAGTGACGTTTTCCATTGACCCCAATGGTGAGATTTGACATCTTGTAAATTGTAGGAAAGTACCATCTTGCCTGGCATGTTACCCACATATTTCACTGTATATATGTTGTTTTAGGGTATGTGTCACTTGGACCCTGCCAGCCAGGGCCCCAGTGCTCATAAGTGTGCCCTGTATGTGTTCCCTGTGTAATGACTAACTGTCTCACTGAGGCTCTGCTAACCAGAACCTCAGTGGTTATTCTCTCTCTGCTTTCCAAATTGTCACTAACAGGCTAGTGACCAATTTCACCAATTCACATTGGCATACTGGAACACCCTTATAATTCCTTAGTATATGATACTGAAGTACCCAGGGTATTGGGGTTCCAGGAGATCCCTATGGGCTGCAGCATTTCTTTTGCCACCCATAGGGAGATCTGACAATTCTTACACAGGCCTGCCAGTGCAGCCTGAGTGAAATAACGTCCACGTTATTTCACAGCCATTTACCACTGCACTTAAGTAACTTATAAGTCACCTATATGTCTAACCTTCACCTGGGGAAGGTTGGGTGCAAAGTTACTTAGTGTGTGGACACCCTGGCACTAGCCAAGGTGCCCTTACATCGTTCAGGGCAAATTCCCCGGACTTTGTGAGTGCGGGGACACCATTTCACGCCTGCACTATACATAGGTCACTACCTATGTATAGCGTCACAATGGTAACTCCGAACATGGCCATGAAACATGTCTAAGATCATTGAATTGTCACCCCAATGCCATTCTGGCATTGGGGAGACAATTCCATGATCCCCGAGTCTCTAGCACAGACCCGGGTACTGCCAAATTGCCTTTCCCGGGGTTTCACTGCAGCTGCTGCTGCCAACCCCTCAGACAGGTTTCTGCCCTCCTGGGGTCCAGCCAGGCCTGGCCCAGGAAGGCAGAACAAAGGACTTCCTCAGAAAGAGGGTGTTACACCCTCTCCCTTTGGAAAAAGGTGTCAGGGCTGGGGAGGAGTAGCCTCCCCCAGCCTCTGGAAATGCTTTGATGGGCACAGATGGTGCCCATCTCTGCATAAGCCAGTCTACACCGGTTCAGGGATCCCCCAGCCCTGCTCTGGCGCGAAACTGGACAAAGGAAAGGGGACTGACCACTCCCCTGACCTGCACCTCCCAGGGGAGGTGCCCAGAGCTCCTCCAGCGTGCCCCAGACCTCTGCCATCTTGGATTTAGAGGTGTGCTGGCACACTGGACTGCTCTGAGTGGCCAGGGCCAGCAGGTGACGTCAGAGACTCCTTCTGATAGGCTCTTACCTTTGTTACTAGCCTATCCTCCTTCCTAGGTAGCCAAACCTCCTTTTCTGGCTATTTAGGGTCTCTGCTTTGGGGAATTCTTCAGATACCGAATGCAAGAGCTCACCAGAGTTCCTCTGCATCTCCCTCTTCGCCTTCTGCCAAAGGATCGACCGCTGACTGCTCAGGACGCCTGCAAAACCCCAACAAAGTAGCAAAGACGACTACTGCAACCTTGTATCGCTTCATCCTGCCGGCTTTCTCGCCTGTTTCCTGGTGGTGCATGCTCTGGGGGTAGCCTGCCTCCTTCTTGCACCAGGAGCTCTGAAGAAATCTCCCGTGGGTTGACGGAATTTTCCCACTGCAACCGCAGGCAACAAAAGACTGCATCACCGGTCCTCTGGGTCCCCTCTCAGCACGACGAGCGTGGTTCCTGGAACTCAGCAACTCTGTCCAAGTAACTCCCACAGTCCAGTGACTCTTCAATCCAAGTTTGGTGGAGGTAAGTCCTTGCCTCCCCACGCTAGACTGCATTGCTGGGTACCACGTGATTTGCAGCTGCTCTGGCTCCTGTGCACTCTTCCAGGATTTCCTTTGTGCACAGCCAAGCCTGGGTCCCCGACACTCTAACTTGCAGTGCACAACCTTCTGAGTTGTCCTCTGGCATCGTGGGACTCCCTTTTCTGACTTTGGGTGGACTCCGGTTCACTCCTCTTCTAAGTGCCTGATCTGGTACTTCTGCGGGTGCTGCCTGCTTCTGTGAAGGCTCCCTGACTTGCTGGGAGCCCCCTCTGTCTCCTCATCCAAGTGGCGACATCCTGGTCCCTCCTGGGCCAGAGCAGCATCCAAAAACCCTAACCGCGACCCTTGCAGCTAGGAAGGCTTGTTTACGGTCTTTCTGCGTGGGAACACCTCTGCAAGCTTCTTCACGACGTGGGACATCCATCCTCCAAAGGGGAAGTTCCTAGTCCTTTTCGTTCTTGCAAAACACCAAGCTTCTTCCATCCGGTGGCAGCTTCCTTGCACCCTCAGCCGGCATTTCCTGGGCTCCTGCCCACTCTCGACACTGTCGCGACTCTTGGACTTGGTCCCCTTGTCTTACAGGTACTCAGGTCTGGAAATCCACTGTTATTGCATTGCTGGTGTTGGTTTTCCTTGCAGAATCCCCCTAGCACAACTTCTGTGCTCTCTGGGGGTTGTAGGTGCACTTTACACCTACCTTACAGGGTCTTGGGGTGGGCTATTTTTCTAACCCTCACTGTTTTCTTACAGTCCCAGCGACCCTCTACAAGCTCACATAGGTTTGGGGTCCATTCGTGGTTCGCATTCCACTTTTGGAGTATATGGTTTGTGTTGCCCCTATACCTATGTGCTCCTATTGCAATCTATTGTAACTTTACACTGCTTGCATTACTTCCTTTTGCTATTACTGCATATTTTTGGTATTGTGTACATATATCTTGTGTATATTTGGCATCCTCATACTGAGGGTACTCACTGAGATACTTTTGGCATATTGTCATAAAAATAAAGTACCTTTATTTTTAGTATATCTGTCTATTGTGTTTTCTTATGATATTGTGCATATGACACCAGTGGTATAGTAAGAGCTTTGCATGTCTCCTAGTTCAGCCTAAGCTGCTCTGCTATAGCTACCTTGTATCAGCCTAAGCTGCTAGAAACACCTCTTCTACACTAATAAGGGATAACTGGACCTGGTACCCACTACAAGCCAGGCCAGCCTCTTACATTGGTTGTGCAGCGGTGGGATAAGTGCTTGCAACTACTTACCACTTTGTCATTTTGTACTTTTCATAAGAGAATAATATACAAAACAAGTTCAGTGTATGCACACCTAACCAAAAAGTTTTGCTTTTCTTCTCTTACACTATCTGCTAAGTGCTGAAAAGTACTTCAAAACTTTCTAAAACATTTCAAAAAGTTGAAAAAGTTTTTTATCCTGTTCTTTAAAAAGTCCTGAAACTTTTTCTCTCTTTTATCTGTCTCTAAACCTTCTTCTATCATGTCTTGTGTAGGAACTCCTCTTAATTTGGTCAATACAATTTATGACCACCTTAACTTTAAGAGCCTAAGGAGTCTCTGCATTGATAGAGGTTTAGTGGTAGGAAAGAACCCTACTAGAGAATTTCTGTCTAATATGCTTATTGAGAATGATAAGGCCCAGGGTGGCACCTCATCTGAAAAGTTGATAGATAGCTCACACTCTGACTCAGGGGAGCCTCTTGAGAGAGTGGTACAGGGTTCTCCTCCTAATCTGCCCCTTAGCAGACACCTAGCATTACTGGTAGTAACAGAAGCTCCCATCATAGTCTGGATGTTTTTGTTCCTGAAGGCCAGGTTGTTAGAGTGCCAACTGTTAGGGACAGGTCTCCCTCTGCTCATTCCAATATTTCTTCTGTGTCAAAACATTCCCAACCCACCCACCCTGATGACAAAATGTTAGAAAGGGAACTCAATAAGTTGAGAGTGGAAGAGACCAGGCTGAAGCTTAAACAGCAACAGCTGGCTCTAGACAGGGAATCCCTAGACTTAGAGAAGGAGAGACAGAGGTTGGGGTTTGGACCCCATGGTGGCAGCAGCAGTATTCCTGATAGTAATCCTGTTAGTGAGCATGATTCCAGGAATCTGCACAAGATAGTTCCCCCTTACAAGGAGGGGGGTGACATTAACAAGTGGTTTGCTGCACTTGAGAGGGCCTGTATGGTACAGGGGGTCCCTCAAAGGCAGTGGGCTGCTATCCTATGGCTATCTTTCAATGGAAAGGGTAAGGATAGGCTCCTTACTGTGAGAGAAAGTGATGCCAATAATTTTGCAGTTTTGAAGGATGCACTCTTGGATGGATTTGGCTTAACCACTGAGCAATACAAGATTAAGTTCAGAGAAACCAGAAAAGAGTCCTCACAAGACTGGGTAGACTTTGTTGACTATTCAGTGAAGGCCTTGGAAGGGTGGTTACATGGCAGTAAAGTTTCTGACTATGAAAGCCTGTACAATCTAATCCTGATAGAGCATATTCTGAATAACTGTGTGTCTGATTTGTTACACCAATATCTAGTGGACTCAGATCTCACCTCTCCCCAAGAATTGGGAAAGAAGGCAGACAAATGGGTCAGAACAAGAGTGAACAGAAAAGTTAATACGGGGGTGACAAGGATGGCAAGAAGAAGGATGGTAAGTCTTCAGACAATGGTGGGGAAAAATCTAAAAATTAGTCTTCATCAGGCCCCCAAAAACACTCTGGTGGGGGTGGTTGGCCCAAATCCTCTTCTAATCAAGTAAAAAAGACATGGTGCTCTTTATGTAAAGTAAAAGGCCATTGGACAACTGATGCCAGTTGTCCAAAGAAAAGCACCAAACCTCCCACTACCACAACCCCTACTGCAACCTCTAGTGCCCCTAGTAATAGCAGTGGTGGTGGGGGCAAACCTACTAATAGCCAATCCAAGGGAGTAGCTGGGCTCACTTTTGGTAATTTAGTTGGGGTTGGTCTTGTTAGGGAGACCATAGAGGCTGTGCTAGTCTCTGAAGGTGCCATTGATTTGGCCACCTTGGTTGCTTGTCCCCTTAATATGGATAAGTACAAGCAACTTCCCCTAATCAATGGTGTTGAGGTTCAGGCCTACAGGGACACAGGTGCCAGTGTTACCATGGTAATAGAGAAACTGGTACACCCTGAACAACACCTACTTGGTCACCAGTACCATGTGACAGACGCTCATAACAACACTCTTAGCCACCCCATGGCTGTTGTGAATCTCAACTGGGGGGGGTTACTGGTCCAAAGAAAGTTGTGGTTGCTTCAGATTTACCTGTAGACTGTCTACTAGGAAATGATTTAGAGACATCAGCTTGGGCAGAAGTGGAGTTGGAGGCTCATGCAGCAATGCTGGGCATTCCTGGGCATATTTTTGCTTTGACAAGGGCTCAGGCCAAAAAGCAAAAAAAACAGGGTGACTTGGATCCTGGAACAATGGACCAAGTGCTCCCTAAAGCTAGGGGTAGCAAGTGTAAATCCCTACCCACTATCCCTCCCTCTACAGATGATTCAACTTCAGAGGAAGAAGAATTTCCCCCCTGTGCAGAACCTTCACCAGAGGAGCTGGCAGCAGACACTGCTGAGCTTTTGGGTGGAGGGGGGCCTGCCAGGGAGGAGCAGAGTGTGGCACAGCAATCCTGTCCCACATTAGAGGGTCTCAGACAGCAAGCTGTCAAACAGCAAAATGGGGATGTCAGTGACTCACATAGAGTTTACTGGGAGGACAAACCCTTGTACACAGAGACAAGGGACCCAAAACCTGGAGCAGCCAGGAGATTGGTCATTCCCCTGCAGTACAGAGAGTTCCTCCTAACTCTGGCACATGACATTCCTTTGGCTGGACATTTGGGTCAGATTAAAACATGGGAAAGGCTTGTCCCCCTGTTTCACTGGCCTAGGATGTCAGAGGACACAAAAGACTTTTGTAAGTCCTGCGTGACCTGCTAAGCCAGTGGCAAGACTGGTGGCACTCCAAAGGCTTCCCTTGTTCCACTGCCTGTGGTTGGGGTTCCCTTTGAAAGGGTAGGGGTTGACATAGTTGGCCCCCTTGACCCTCCTACTGCTTCAGGCAATAGGTTTATCTTGGTGGTAGTGGACCATGCCACAAGATATCCTGAAGCTATTCCTCTAAGGACCACTACAGCACCTGCAGTGGCAAAAGCCCTCCTGGGAATCTTTTCCAGGGTGAGCTTCCCAAAAGAGGTTGTATCAGACAGGGGTAGCAACTTTGTCTGCATACTTGAAGGCCATGTGGAAGGAATGTGGTGTAAAATACAAATGCACCACACCTTATCATCCACAAACAAATGGACTGGTAGAGAGGTTTAATAAAACTGTCAAAGGTATGATAATGGGACTCCCTGAAAAACTCAGGAGGAGATGGGATGTCCTGTTACCTTGCCTCCTTTTTGCTTACAGGGAGGTATCCCAGAAAGGAGTGGGCTTCAGCCCCTTTGAACTCCTCTTTGGGCACCCTGTAAGAGGTCCCCTAACACTTGTAAAGGAGGGTTGGGAACATCCTTTAAAAGCTCCTAAGCAAGACATAGTGGACTATGTACTCGGCCTAAGATCCAGAATGGCTGAGTACATGAAAAAGGCCAGTAAAAACCTTCAGGCCAGCCAAGAGCTCCAAAAGCAATGGCATGACCAGAAGGCTGTTCTGATTCAGTACCAACCAGGACAGAAGGTGTGGGTATTGGAGCCTGTGGCCCCAAGAGCACTCCAAGACAAATGGTGTGGACCCCATCTCATTGTTGAAAAGAAGGGCGAGGTCACCTACTTGGTTGACCTAGGCACTGCCAGGAGTCCCCTTAGGGTGTTCCATGTTAATCGCCTAAAACCCTACTATGACAGGGCTGATCTCACCCTGCTCATGGCAACAGATGAAGGACAGGAAGAAGAGAGTGACCCTCTCCCTGATCTCTTCCACAGAACAGGATGCTCTAGTGGAAGGTGTAGTTTTGGCAGACTGTCTTACTGCTGAGCAGAAAGACAACTGCATAAATCTCCTAGGTCAGTATTCTGAACTCTTTTCAACTGTGCCAGGCACCACATCTTGGTGTGAGCACACAATAGATACTGGAGACAGCATGCCTGTCAAAAGTAAAATCTATAGGCAGCCTGACCATGTCAGGGACTGCATAAAACAAGAAGTTCAGAAAATGCTTGAACTAGGAGTGGTTGAACATTCTGAAAGCCCATGGGCCTCTCCTGTGGTGCTTGTACCAAAGCCTCACTTCAAAGATGGAAAAAGGGAGATGAGGTTTTGTGTAGATTACAGAGGTCTCAACCAGGTAAGAAAAACTGATGCTCACCCTATACCCAGGGCAGATGAGCTCATAGATACACTGGCATCTGCCAAGTATCTAAGCACCTTTGATTTGACTGCAGGGTATTGGCAGATCAAGTTATCAGAGGATGCTAAAGCAAAAACTGCATTTTCGACTATTGGAGGGCACTACCAATTCACAGTAATGCCCTTTGGTTTGAACCATGCACCTGCCACTTTTCAGAGGTTGGTGAATACAGTCCTGCAAGGGTTGGAGGCTTTTAGTGCAGCATATCTAGATGATATAGCTGTCTTTTGCTCCACCTGGGATGATCACCTGGTCCACCTGTGGAAAGTTTTAGAGGCCCTGCAAAAGGCAGACCTCACTATCAAGGCTTCAAAGTGCTAGATAGGGCAGGGGAAAGTGGTTTATCTGGGACACCTGGTAGGTGGAGAACAGATTGCACCACTTCAGGGGAATATCCAAACTATCATAGATTGGGTTCCCCCTACAACACAGACCCAGGTGAGAGCCTTCCTAGGCCTCACTGGGTATTACAGGAGATTCATTAAAAACTATGGCTCCATTGCAGCCCCACTTAATGATCTCACTTCCAAGAAAATGCCTAAAAAGGTATTGTGGACAGCTAGCTGTCAGAAAGCTTTTGAGGAGCTAAAACAGGCCATGTGCACTGCACCTGTCCTACAAAGCTCATGTTACTCCAAAAAATTAATTGTTCAAACTGATGTATCTGAATTAGGGGTAGGGGCAGTCTTATCACAACTCTATTCTGAGGGCCAGGATCAACCTGTTGCTTTTATCAGCAGGAGGTTGACCCCTAGAGAAAAGCGTTGGTCTGCCATAGAGAGGGAGGCCTTTGCTGTGGTCTGGGCACTGAAGAAGTTGAGGCCATACCTGTTTGGCACTCACTCAATTGTTCAGACAGACCACAAACCTCTACTTTGGCTAAAACAAATGAAAGGTGAAAACCCTAAATTGTTGAGGTGGTCCATATCTCTACAGGGAATGGACTATACAGTGGAATGTAGACCTGGGAGTACCCACTCCAATGCAGATGGACTCTCCAGATATTTCCACTTAGACAATGAAGACTCATCAGGTCATGGCTAGTCTTATTGTCCTTCTTTTGGGAGGGGGGGGGGAGTTGTGTAGGAAAGTACCATCTTGCCTGGCATGTTACCCCCATATTTCACTGTATATATGTTGTTTTAGTGTATGTGTCACTTGGACCCTGCCAGCCAGGGCCCCAGTGCTCATAAGTGTGCCCTGTATGTGTTCCCTGTGTGATGACTAACTGTCTCACTGAGGCTCTGCTAACCAGAACCTCAGTGGTTATGCTCTCTCTGCTTTCCAAATTGTCACTAACAGGCTAGTGACCAATTTCACCAATTCACATTGGCATACTGGAACACCCTTATAATTCCCTAGTATATGGTACTGAAGTACCCAGGGTATTGGGGTTCCAGGAGATCCCTATGGGCTGCAGCATTTCTTACACAGGCCTGCCAGTGCAGCCTGAGTGAAATAACGTCCACGTTATTTCACAGCCATTTACCACTGCACTTAAGTAACTTATAAGTCACCTATATGTCTAACCTTCACCTGGGGAAGGTTGGGTGCAAAGTTACTTAGTGTGTGGGCACCGTGGCACTAGCCAAGGTGCCCCCACATCGTTCAGGGCAAATTCCCCGGACTTTATGAGTGCGGGGACACCATTTCACGTGTGCACTATACATAGGTCACTACCTATGTATAGCGTCACAATGGTAACTCCGAACATGGCCATGTAACATGTCTAAGATCATGGAATTGTCACCCCAATGCCATTCTGGCATTGGGGAGACAATTCCATGATCCCCCGAGTCTCTAGCACAGACCCGGGTACTGCCAAACTGCCTTTCCCGGGGTTTCACTGCAGCTGCTGCTGCTGCCAACCCCTCAGACAGGTTTCTGCCCTCCTGGGGTCCAGCCAGGCCTGGCCCAGGAAGGCAGAAAAAAGGACTTCCTCAGAAAGAGGGTGTTACACCCTCTCCCTTTGGAAAAAGGTGTCAGGGCTGGGGAGGAGTAGCCTCCCCCAGCCTCTGGAAATGCTTTGATGGGCACAGATGGTGCCCATCTCTGCATAAGCCAGTCTACACCAGTTCAGGGATCCCCCAGCCCTGCTCTGGCGCGAAACTGGACAAAGGAAAGGGGAGTGACCACTCCCCTGACCTGCACCTCCCAGGCGAGGTGCCCAGAGCACCTCCAGCGTGCCCCAGACCTCTGCCATCTTGTATTCAGAGGTGTGCTGGCACACTGGACTGCTCTGAGTGGCCAGGGCCAGCAGGTGACGTCAGAGACTTCTTCTGATAGGCTCTTACCTGTGTTACTAGCCTATCCTCCTTCCTAGGTAGCCAAACCTCCTTTTCTGGCTATTTAGGGTCTCTGCTTTGGGGAATTCTTCAGATACCGAATGCAAGAGCTCACCAGAATTCCTCTGCATCTCCCTCTTCACCTTCTGCCAAAGGATCGACCGCTGACTGCTCAGGACGCCTGCAAAACCGCAACAAAGTAGCAAAGACGACTACTGCAACCTTGTATCGCTTCATCCTGCCGGCTTTCTTGCCTGTTTCCTGGTGGTGCATGCTCTGGGGGTAGCCTGCCTCCTTCTTGCACCAGGAGCTCTGAAGAAATCTCCAGTGGGTCGACGGAATCTTCCCCCTGCAACCGCAGGCAACAAAAGACTGCATCACCGGTCCTCTGGGTCCCCTCTCAGCACGACGAGCGTGGTCCCTGGAACTCAGCAACTCTGTCCAAGTGACTCCCACAGTCCAGTGACTCTTCAGTCCAAGTTTGGTGGAGGTAAGTCCTTGCCTCCCCACGCTAGACTGCATTGCTGGGTACAGCATGATTTGCAGCTGCTCCGGCTCCTGTGAACTCTTCCAGGATTTCCTTCGTGCACAGCCAGGCCTGGGTCCCTGACACTCTAACCTGCAGTGCACAACCTTCTGAGTTGTCCTCCGGCGTCGTGGGACTCCCTTTTCTGACTTTGGGTGGACTCCGGTTCACTCCTCTTCTAAGTGCTTGATCTGGTACTTCTGCGGGTGCTGCCTGCTGCTGTGAGGGCTCTCTGACTTGCTGGGAGCCCCCTCTGTCTCCTCATCCAAGTGGTGACATCCTGGTCCCTCCTGGGCCAGAGCAGCATCCAAAAACCCTAACCGCGACCCTTGCAGCTAGCAAGGCTTGTTTACGGTCTTTCTGCGTGGGAACACCTCTGCAAGCTTCTTCACGACGTGGGACATCCATCCTCCAAAGGAGAAGTTCCTAGTCCTCTTCATTCTTGGAAAACACCAAGCTTCTTCCATCCGGTGGCAGCTTCCTTGCACCCTCAGCTGGCATTTCCTGGGCTCCTGCCCACTCTCGACACTGTCGCGACTTGGTCCCCTTGTCTTACAGGTACTCAGGTCCGGAAATCCACTGTTATTGCATTGCTGGTGTTGGTTTTCCTTGCAGAATCCCCCTAGCACGACTTCTGTGCTCTCTGGGGGTTGTAGGTGCACTTTACACCTACCTTACAGGGTCTTGGGGTGGGCTATTTTTCTAACCCTCACTGTTTTCTTACAGTCCCAGAGACCCTCTACAAGCTCACATAGGTTTGGGGTCCATTCGTGGTTCGCATTCCACTTTTGGAGTACATGGTTTGTGTTGCCCCTATACACACGAATTGCAACACTAAAAATTGTGTTTACATGATCACTTGTCCCTGCAATTTACAATATATAGGTATGACCACACGAGCAGTGAAACTTAGGATTAACGAACATCGCAGCAACATCAGATGTGGCCGTGCCACGACCAAACTGGCTTTACACTTCCTTGACAAAAGACATAGCCCTAACGACATGTGGTGGGTCGTGCTACAAATTGACTCACGCAACACACCGAACTCACTTTTTGAGTTAGAACAACGATGGGTGTTTAAATTACGCACCTACTTAAATGGTTTGAATGATGAGATTCCTTGGAATTGTCTTTCAAAATGATTGTTCACTGTATTTTTAGATTGTTGCAGTTACCACTGCTAATTCCCTAGAGTTTATTTCTTGTGATACTCTTTTTCCCTTTCTTGTGCAGTCTTTTCAGTGATTAACTTACGAGCTTTATTCTGTGATTTTTCTCTTATGATCAATAATTTTGATTTTGGGACAGCCTGTATCTCTTTAAGATACCATCCCTTACCCCACTAGGCCATGTGCAGACGATTATTATCCTCTTATTATTTTTCATTGATTTGCAGTCCTATTTCGTTGTCTGAAACTGTCAGATTAACGCATATTGCTGCTTTCTATTTTTAGATCTTTTTATGTTGACTCCGGTACCTCCTCCGAGTCTTTTTTCTCTTTCTATAATTCCTAGACCAACGCGTTCCGCGTTGCCTGACTGCCTGACCGGAAACTCTTAATCCCCAATTTCCGGCACGCTATGTACATCAAGCGCAACGGCCCGGGTTCCACTATTCTTCGGGAACCACGGACCGGGGTAGGTCTCTGCCTGGCCAGCATTGCTGCAACAAGTAAGTGCCCTGCTTTCCCCCCCCTCCTCGGGTGATTCTATACAGGTCCCGTTCCCGTTTTCGGGACCCGTGATATC
Source organism: Pleurodeles waltl (assembly GCF_031143425.1). NCBI lineage: Eukaryota > Metazoa > Chordata > Amphibia > Caudata > Salamandridae > Pleurodeles > Pleurodeles waltl. The sequence goes on from NC_090443.1 coordinate 419,502,298, forward strand.
TGCGGACTCCTCCTACGTTGTTCTGCCATTTGACAGTCAACATGGAGCCTTAAAACCTACGTCTCCTTACTCTGTTATATCGGCGACCGTTGACCGTATTGCTGTAAATACAGTACATTTATCGAGGAGACCAGAGTTACTCCTTTACTCTGACTTCTTCCTGTGCCTCGGTTTCCGTGAGGATGGACTCTACATTTTTAAAAAACTTATAAATTTAAAATTTAAACTTAGATAGTTATTGATATTTACCACTCCTTGTACCGTCTAGTGTTCTCTGTTAGACAGCACTTTATGTCTAACCACACTATGTAGTCTACTACCTGTATTTACTCCTATGGACCTTTCTGTCCCACAGCTATTTTACTGACATTCACTGCCTTATTCATTATTTTTGGTTTTCCATGCTCCGTGTGATCATACCAACTATGAAATTATGATTACTACATTTGAGACCCCCATGACAACACACATATACGTTACTTGATTGGATACTTGACCTATCTGTTAATTGATTCTGTTGTTTCATATTCCCCCTTGTTTAGACGTTGTTTAGCGCTGGACTATTGGTCCGTGTATTCCTAAGATGCTCGCCTTCAATTTTAGGACGGTAAGCTTGTACCCACAAGCACTTGCATGTGTGTTGCTCACGAAGTAATACTTGCACTGCACATCACGGCCGCCGTGTTTTCCCATGATATGTACAATGCTATGACTCGCCCCTATTGTGGTATAACCTTTGTACTTCTTTTTTGCAGGGCACGAGTTAGGAATTATTTATTCCATATTCATGTAAGTGATTATTACGCCTCCCCACTAATTGTTGGTTGAGAGGTATCTGTATTTACTTCCTTGCAAATATATGTGACCCTCATTACTCAGGAGATACATATAGTCACATAAGGTCCTGATGAAGCATCACTGGATCCGTTTGGACCACCAGGATGCGAAACATGTTGACCCATGAGGGGGTAGTTTTTGGAGAATTCCCAGACTCCTCTCCTCGATATGTTCTAATTTACAAGAGTGATTGATCTTAACTTCTTGATTCACTCTTCTGTTTCTAATTTTTAATCTTGGCCCTGACCGCTCATTGGGTCCAATAAAATCTACAGTCCCAGTGGCGTTTTTGAGAGTCAATTTTAACCACACAATTTTTTCTGATCTCCGTTGATTCTTTAGTCACCTTTGGGGTCACGGCACCACCATATATTAAGATCTCCGGCAAAGAGCCCCCCCATCAGGGGTGGTGCCCGTCAGACATTGCAGCGCCAGTCTGACGAGGAGCAGCGCCTATGATGAAGCATGACACCCTATGGGTGTGTGAGGCCTCTTGCTCCTAGAATTTAGGACCCTGGTCACTATATATATATTTTTTTGTCTCTTTTTTTGTTTTCTTTGGAACAGTGTATCGCTGATTTTCTATATTCACTTAAGGAGGATATACACTGGACCATAATTCCTCCTGATCCCTCCCTTATTCTCAATATATCAGTACAGCAGCTTAGCTGTGGGATTATCATTACCTCTCAAAACACCCACAATATGGATAATTTCCAAGGGTTGAGTTTTGACGACGATATAGTATCTACTATTTTACAGACCCCTTCTATTTTGGGAAATAATGGCGCTGGACCCTCTGGTCCATCTAAAGAAGAGTGGGACAAGTTGTCTGCACTCAAAAGAGACTTGATTAAAACTGTTTTACACGGCACCATTATGACCGAATATCTGAGGGCGAACATAGCCCCTAATGGTCTACTCGTCTCAAATATGCCCAGGATTTTTCTGCAAGACTTAGCCTTCAGAAAAGACTGGGCCCAAGTAGCATGGAAATGCACAAGAGACTGGCTGGTTCTCATTATCAACACTTCCAAACGTTTGGCTGATTCCATCACGGTTCAGATTACACTCATGGAAGGTGCTCTCAAAACTACAGTCTCACTTGCTGCTTTCAAGAACCGATTAGCAGAAATCAACTCTGAACTTAATGATAACAGGGAGTTCTTAACCCAACAGAAAATCACGAAACTACAAAAAGACATCACGAGATTCAACCGTGAAAAAGTCTACCCTTACATCACAGATGACTTCACTACTGAGACACTGTCCTCCTCTTCTGATGAATCCTCTACATCAAGAAAACAATCACGGAAATACAGCAACAGTTCCTCATCCGACGGTTGGAATACTGATGATGATGGGACCCATCAATTTTACCACTACCCCCAATATCCCCCCGGACACCCCCATTATCCACCTGGACAATCCTTAGCGTGGCAACAACCTTTTCCCTTCTATCAACCACGCCCCATGCTCCCATACATGCCTTTTTTAGGCCGCGGCCGGGGCAGGGGAAGAGGCAGAAGGAGAGGAAGAGGCAGAAGGGTACACTGGGCACAGGACGAACCACAAATGGTGACACGCAGTCAAGGGAAGAATCCACCAAATCGGATCTAGTGATCAATCTATCATCACAATCACTTTCCCCTATTGAATTAGAAGTCTTGAATAAAGGACTGGGCTTTGTCCCTACTCCCAGAGAAGACCCTTTTCGCCTCCACTGTGAAATGTCTCATCTCTTCAGGAAGATTAGACTTCAATTCTTCTTTGAGGACCGCTCTCAGGTTGATCAACCTACTGACACTGGCCTTCGAAAACCATCCACTTTCATGCCCCCTACTTCCTCTATGCCCCACGAAGTATTAGCATTTGAGAAAGCAGTACTAAGTGATTTATCTGCTTTACAACCCCAACGGAGTTTTTCCAACATCTCCAATGCTGAGAGAGATGCCCTAAAAGCTCTATCTACAGACTTGAGCGTTGTCATCAAACCTGCGGATAAAGGGGGAGCCACGGTGATAATGAATTCATCTGATTACAGACAAGAATGTTTACGTCTATTGGGGGATTCGACCTATTACATACAGACCCACACAGATCCAACGAAGAGATTACAAACCGAAATACGAGGTATGATTGAGGAAGCCTTAACGAATACTTGGATCTCACGCAATGAGGCCTCCTTTCTGGATACTACAAGCCCGCGTATCCCTTACTTCTACTGCCTCCCCAAAATCCACAAGGGTAAAATACCTCCCCCGGGACGTCCAATCGTCTCAGGCATAGGGTCCATCCTGGAACCCCTCTCCACTTTTTGTGACAAATTCTTACAACCTATTGTCCAGACATCCACCACCTATCTGAAGGACACCAAAGATGTCCTCAACTTGATTTCAGCTATCAACTCAACGACTGAAGTTCATGCCCTCATTACCCTGGATGTTGAAGCCTTGTATACAAATATTCCACAAGAGGCCACTTTGGAAGTTGTTGAAACTGCTCTTCACTCAGTCAGTCAGATACTGACTTCTCCTGTACATTTCATTATGCATTGTGCATCTCTAGCCTTGAAAGAAAATTTCTTCCAGTTCGAGGATCTCCTCTTTCTTCAGACTCGTGGCACATCAATGGGTAGTACTTTCGCCCCAAGTCTTGCGTGTCTATACATGTCTGACTTTGAATCCAGGTTTATACTCCCGGACACCAATCCTTTTCATACCAACATTAAACTTTGGCGTAGATACATCGATGACATTTTGATTGTGTGGCAAGGTCCCCTTTCTGGAGTACAAGCTTTGACTACTTGGGTTAATACATTGAACCCTTTCTTGAAATTCACATCTTCTGTCTCTAATACAGAGATACCCTTCCTGGATCTCATGATCTGCATTGAACATGGGAAATTACACACTCGTACTTACCAAAAAACTACAGACCGCAATAGTCTCCTTATGTATGAGAGTCACCATCCTAAGGCACTCAGAGACAATCTTCCGTACGGTCAGTTTCTCCGACTCCGACGGAACTGTAGTACCACCCGTATGTTCTCCTCCCAAGCTGATGATTTGACCACTAGACTGAGCAATCGCCATTACCCAGACAAGGTGGTCAGGACAGCCTACAAACGGGCCAAGTCCTGTAACAGAGACAATTTACTATCCACTAATTCGGTGGACCCAGAGCCTAAACTCACATGCGTGTCAAACTTTACTCCTCTTTCCAACACTATCAAAAAAGTTGTGAATAAGAGATGGTCTATTCTCTGTAGTGGTGGGTCGCAGATTCCAAAACCACAATTTGCCTTTAAACGCACCACTAATGTAAAGGATTTACTCGTCCACACTAGACCCCGCCCCACTTCATCACCCCCCCATTTACAAACACTATGGGGTTTACCATCAGTAACTGGTCATTTTCCTTGTGGCACGTGCAATGTTTGCACCCTGACTAAACGATTGAAATCCATCGAATTTGACTCCATAGGCCCTTGGCATCTACTCAGACACACGAATTGCAACACTAAAAATTGTGTTTACATGATCACTTGTCCCTGCAATTTACAATATATAGGTATGACCACACGAGCAGTGAAACTTAGGATTAACGAACATCGCAGCAACATCAGATGTGGCCGTGCCACGACCAAACTGGCTTTACACTTCCTTGACAAAAGACATAGCCCTAACGACATGTGGTGGGTCGTGCTACAAATTGACTCACGCAACACACCGAACTCACTTTTTGAGTTAGAACAACGATGGGTGTTTAAATTACGCACCTACTTAAATGGTTTGAATGATGAGATTCCTTGGAATTGTCTTTCAAAATAATTGTTCACTGTATTTTTAGATTGTTGCAGTTACCACTGCTAATTCCCTAGAGTTTATTTCTTGTGATACTCTTTTTCCCTTTCTTGTGCAGTCTTTTCAGTGATTAACTTACGAGCTTTATTCTGTGATTTTTCTCTTATGATCAATAATTTTGATTTTGGGACAGCCTGTATCTCTTTAAGATACCATCCTTTACCCCACTAGGCCATGTGCAGACGATTATTATCCTCTTATTATTTTTCATTGATTTGCAGTCCTATTTCGTTGTCTGAAACTGTCAGATTAACGCATATTGCTGCTTTCTATTTTTAGATCTTTTTATGTTGACTCCGGTACCTCCTCCGAGTCTTTTTTCTCTTTCTATAATTCCTAGACCAACGCGTTCCGCGTTGCCTGACTGCCTGACCGGAAACTCTTAATCCCCAATTTCCGGCACGCTATGTACATCAAGCGCAACGGCCCGGGTTCCACTATTCTTCGGGAACCACGGACCGGGGTAGGTCTCTGCCTGGCCAGCATTGCTGCAACAAGTAAGTGCCCTGCTTTCCCCCCCCCCCTCGGGTGATTCTATACAGGTCCCGTTCCCGTTTTCGGGACCCGTGATATCTGCGGACTCCTCCTCCTACGTTGTTCTGCCATTTGACAGTCAACATGGAGCCTTAAAACCTACGTCTCCTTACTCTGTTATATCGGCGACCGTTGACCGTATTGCTGTAAATACAGTACATTTATCGAGGAGACCAGAGTTACTCCTTTACTCTGACTTCTTCCTGTGCCTCGGTTTCCGTGAGGATGGACTCTACATTTTTAAAAAACTTATAAATTTAAAATTAAAACTTAGATAGTTATTGATATTTACCACTCCTTGTACCGTCTAGTGTTCTCTGTTAGACAGCACTTTATGTCTAACCACACTATGTAGTCTACTACCTGTATTTACTCCTATGGACCTTTCTGTCCCACAGCTATTTTACTGACATTCACTGCCTTATTCATTATTTTTGGTTTTCCATGCTCCGTGTGATCATACCAACTATGAAATTATGATTACTACATTTGAGACCCCCATGACAACACACATATACGTTACTTGATTGGATACTTGACCTATCTGTTAATTGATTCTGTTGTTTCATATTCCCCCTTGTTTAGACGTTGTTTAGCGCTGGACTATTGGTCCGTGTATTCCTAAGATGCTCGCCTTCAATTTTAGGACGGTAAGCTTGTACCCACAAGCACTTGCATGTGTGTTGCTCACGAAGTAATACTTGCACTGCACATCACGGCCGCCGTGTTTTCCCATGATATGTACAATGCTATGACTCGCCCCTATTGTGGTATAACCTTTGTACTTCTTTTTTGCAGGGCACGAGTTAGGAATTATTTATTCCATATTCATGTAAGTGATTATTACGCCTCCCCACTAATTGTTGGTTGAGAGGTATCTGTATTTACTTCCTTGCAAATATATGTGACCCTCATTACTCAGGAGATACATATAGTCACATAAGGTCCTGATGAAGCATCACTGGATCCGTTTGGACCACCAGGATGCGAAACATGTTGACCCATGAGGGGGTAGTTTTTGGAGAATTCCCAGACTCCTCTCCTCGATATGTTCTAATTTACAAGAGTGATTGATCTTAACTTCTTGATTCACTCTTCTGTTTCTAATTTTTAATCTTGGCCCTGACCGCTCATTGGGTCCAATAAAATCTACAGTCCCAGTGGCGTTTTTGAGAGTCAATTTTAACCACACAATTTTTTCTGATCTCCGTTGATTCTTTAGTCACCTTTGGGGTCACGGCACCACCATATATTAAGATCTCCGGCAAAGAGCCCCCCCATCAGGGGTGGTGCCCGTCAGACATTGCAGCGCCAGCCTGACGAGGAGCAGCGCCTATGATGAAGCATGACACCCTATGGGTGTGTGAGGCCTCTTGCTCCTAGAATTTAGGACCCTGGTCACTATATATATATTTTTTTGTCTCTTTTTTTGTTTTCTTTGGAACAGTGTATCGCTGATTTTCTATATTCCCTATACCTATGTGCTCCTATTGCAATCTATTGTAACTTTACACTGCTTACATTACTTCCTTTTGCTATTACTGCATATTTTTGGTATTGTGTACATATATCTTGTGTATATTTGGCATCCTCATACTGAGGGTACTCACTGAGATACTTTTGGCATATTGTCATAAAAATAAAGTACCTTTATTTTTAGTATATCTCTCTATTGTGTTTCTTATGATATTGTGCATATGACACCAGTGGTATAGTAGGAGCTTTGCATGTCTCCTAGTTCAGCCTAAGCTGCTCCATGGAACTATAGCTACCTTCTATCAGCCTAAGCTGCTAGAAACACCTCTTCTACACTAATAAGGGATAACTGCACCTGGTACAGAGTGTAAGTACCCCTTGGTACCCACTACAAGCCAGGCCAGCCTCTTACAAAATGCACTGAGTTTATTTCTGCTTTAAAATCCATAACTCTGGTTACATCTAACTGATTTGTGTCGCTGTTGTGTCTTAATTTATGGAAAACTCTTCTCTATTTTTATAAATTGGAGTCTGATTTTTTTTTTGGTGTCAGTTGCTTATCGTCCATTTTGGTACTAACACATGTTCCTCTAGTAAAGCCTGACTTCTCTTTGCCACACTACCAGGACTGAGCTAGGAGTTTAATATTGTGAATCCAAGTGACCATCTTTGGAGTATTGTGAGAGTATTACATAGTGAAAGCTAACCAGCGTAACTGCATAATATTCCACTTTCCTACAGCATCAAAGAAGCACCAAAGAAAATTCCTAAAGAAGCCAACACCTATCACAAACTCAAAAATGAACTTGCAAAGAAGTATGATGCGGCCACGAATGTGGACTACAAAATGCTACATGTTTGGAAAAGCTCAGCAACAACCAGGAGAGTCCATAAGTGACTTAGTTGAGCACCTAGAAGCCCTCATCAAACATTGTCATTTCTCCAAATTCTCCAATGAAGAGGCCATGTGTCTGAGGTTCATTGACAGCTGTTAATCAGAAGCCTTCCAGAGGCAAATGTTTCGTGAAACAAACTCTTTAACCAAAATGCTCCACACCGCATGCACAGCTCAGAAACAGGCAGTGGACATGGAGGCAGGTGCAAGCACTGTGAAATCCATTCTGGCCATTAGCAGTCATCAACGAGTACCAAAAGGCAAACCCAGGACTAGACAGTCAGATGTTCACAAATTCTGTTACAGGTGTGGACTAATGTTTCCACATGAAGGAAAATGCCCAGCCATCAGACAAGTGTGCAAATGTTGTGGCAAAGAAAATCATTTTGTATGCTGTGCCCAATCAGCACACCATGCATTGATAGCAGCAGGCGCCATGAAATCAGGTGAACAAACATGCCACCACTTACAAACTGTTCTTATCAGACCCACCTCCCCATCCGCTCACTCTACTACTTCACTGACTAGTGATAGTGAGGAGGATGGGTACCTCCTGATGATGTTAACATGCAGACCAACTGCACCACGGCTCATGGCCGCTCTCTCATTGAATTGATATTTCCTAAACTTTATTGTTGACAGTGGTGCTTCGATCAATGTCACCAGCAGAGGAGATCTTGCCACCCTACATGACTGTGTACAGTTGGTTGATAGTTGACAGAAGATACACGTGTGGAGTAAAGGTGGACCCATACAATGCCTATGGAAGTTCACAGCCACTCTCACTGTGAGCAAAATAGCATCACCACTTGCTATGTTCCAGACAGTCTAGTACTGGTTCCCAGTGACTCGTACAAGTACATGCAAGAATCAATGCCATTCATCATATTCAACTCCCAAATGCCTCAAGCACCTGCCCGGTCATTCACCTGCTCCTGAACAAACAGTCCATACCTTTCATCATTGATCGTGGGGCATCAATCTTTGTCATGTCCCTGGATCAGTATGACACACTTGATCAAGCTCTGCTTCTTGAACACTGGCCTGTAAAGTTCTACACCTGGTCTGCGACCAAACCAGTACAGTTGTGGTTCTTTCACTGCATCCCTGTCACATGGGAGAAAATACATCACTGCTCCCATCTATGTATTATAGGGCAAGACATCAGTTTTACCACTGCAGCAGCAATGGGTCTCATATCCATCAATTTTCACGTTGAGAAAGTCCCAACCTCACTCACTGTTTTTCAGCCCTATTTACTGGTCTTGACAGACTGAAAGGTACCTGCATTTGCCTTCACATAGATGACAGTGTCCGCCTAGTGGCACAGTGGCATGGGAGAGTCGCATTCCCTCAACAGGCAGAGGTGGAAAAGGAAATAGACGATCTCATGAGTCTTGACCTCATTGAACCATTAGAAGGCCCCACACAATGAATGTCTCCTATTGTGGTCTTTCAGAAGAAGGACAATCCAGAGGCTTTCCGCACAGGTGTAGAGATGCAGCAGGCGAACAAAGGAATACAATGGGAGTGCCATCCTGTCCCACACATTGCAGACATGATTACCCAGCTTAATGGCTCTAAACTCTTCTCCGAACTGGACTTCAACAAGGCTTACCACCAGACTGAGCTAGAGGAACGCTGCTAATATATCACAACATTCACCATGCACATAAGAGACCGAGGGCCAGATTTACAAGGCCCTAGTGCCTCCTTGCGCCACCTTAGCATAATTTTTTAACGCTAATGTGGCTTCAGGAGGCAATTTCTGCAACACCATATTTACAAAGTGGCGCAATGCATGTATTGCGTCACTTTGTGACCCCTTGCTCCACATTATGCCTGCAACAGGCATAATGTATGTAAGGGGGATGTTCTGGCAGTCGGAGGCCTGCAAAAATGTGCAGTGAAATCTACGCAATTTCTCTGCGCTTTTTTTGGCATAATTTTTTACGCCTGTTCAGAGCAGGTGTTAAATTGACGCTCCCATTGTAATCAATAGCCCTCCTTGCTGCAGTTGCTTAAAATTTTTTGACTCTAGTGCCGCAAAGTGCCACAATAGCATCAAACTTTTTTATGCTATTGTATTAACATGCGCCATGGTGCACCATATTGTAAATCTGGCACAGCCATGGTGTTGTTCGGTACCTGTAGGGGCATGCAAGAAAAGTGGCACATCGGGATGATGCGCCACTTTCTTGTAAATCTGGCCCTGAGTTTCAGTATCTCGTCCGCAGCTGAAATCTTCCAATAAGCAATCCACAAGATCATCCAGCCCATTTCTTATGCACTCAACTACAGTGATGACATCCTCGTCTTTGGAGCTACCTGTGAGGCACATGATGGTGTGTTAGACAAGGTTTGTCATCTCCACTGTGAATCTGGTCTCACATTTAACTCCAGCAAGTTTGAGTTCCATAAGACCAGGTTAAAGTTCGATGAACACCTCTTCTTGGAAGAAGGCCTGATACCAGACCCGGACAAGTTTGCTGTTCTTAAGTCCCCCACCTGACGATTTTCTCATGCTCCACTCCTCCCTAGGCATGGCAAGCTACTGTGCTCAATACATCCATAATTATGCTGCCATTAGCAGCCCTCTTCAATTTCTCACAAGACAAGGGGTGGTTCTTAAAGTGGTCGCTGGACTGTGAAAGAAGCTTTAAAAAAATAAAGACTGCCATAGTCAAAGCCACCGTCATGGCTTACTTCAACCCCAAGTTGCACACTGAAGAGACAGTTGATACGAGCCATGTGGGACTTGGTACCATCCTGGTTCAGAGCTCTGGCACCCTGGAAGCCCTTCGTCACAATGTTGCATATGCCAGCAGAAGCTTGTCCGACACCGAAAAGGCTTACTCAAAACCTGAGAAAAAGAGTCTAACAGTGGTATGGGCCTGTGAGCACTTTCATGTTTTTTTGTACAGCAAGAAATTCATGGTCATCACAGACCATCAGGCTCTCCTGACCATCTTCTGAAATCCCAAAGTCAAAATGCCCCCCAGAATCGAATGGTGGGGGAATTAATCTCCAAGAATACGACTACCTAACTGTTCACAAACCCAGCAAGGAACATAATCCAGCTGACTACTTCTCCAGGCAACCTCATGCCTCGCCGCAGAGACACACATCATCGCTGAGGAATACTTACAATTTATAATCCATACAAGTATATTGATGCCCTCTCCATCCCTCAGATAGCCAAAGCCATGAGGAATGACAGCACACTGGCTCTTGTGATATGTCGCACATAACAAAATATATCTTGTCGAACAAAACCAGTGGAAACAAAGCTCAGAGTGTGTAGACGGCTCTGAAGAAATCAGGGCATTCCACAATGTCAATAATGAGTTGGCGATCACCTGTGAAGGACTTGTCCTGAGAGGGTCACGTATAGTGATACCTGAAACATTTCACAAACAGGCCACTGACATAGCCCATGGAGGGATAGTTGCCACCAAGAGGGCTCTCTGGGACAGAATTAGGTTTCATGATACCATGGTATAGACAGAACAGCAAAAATGTTATTTATGCTTCTGTCTAGTGCATGTCTTCCTCTCCTTGCCATAAGAGATGTCAGAGAGGCCCGCAGGTGTGTGGGAAAGGGTAGCCGTCTACTTCTTTGGTCCTCTTGAATCGGGCCAATACCTGTTAGTGCTGGTAGATGAATTCTCCAGTTCCTGTTGGTCAAAGTGGTCTTCTCCAACAGTGCAGCCATGGTCTTTAACATCCTAGATGGCATGTTCACAACCTGGGGATCCCCCCTGATTTTACACTCTGATAATGGACCACCATTCACCAGTGGAGACTTTAGAAACTTTCTTAAAGGACTTGATATGAAACGACAATGCATAACCCTCAATAGCCTTAGGTCAATGACATTGTAGAACAATTCATGGGGACACTCAAATGAACTGTCCAAAGAGCCAATGAAGAAGGTCTTGTGCTGGACAATACTCTCTGTCAGGTCCTGGCAGCGTACCAGACCAAACCACACTCAATAACAGGAAAAAGCCCAGGCACGCTCATGTTTGGACAATCCCTGAACACAAAGCTATACAATGTTTTCTGACTGCTGTGTGCGTCCAAACTTGGTATAAGCTATGGACAAAGAGAAGAAGAAGAAAATGAAAGCAGATGCTGATGTAAGACAGAGGGTGCAAGAGACACTTTTTGAACCAGGTGACTGTGTGGTGACTAAGCAAAAACAACAGAAGTTTAGACACTCCCTTCAACACTCAATCACTGCAAGTCACCTTAGTTAAAGGAAAGATGGTCATCACACACGCCCTCTGAAATCAATAACCAGGAATGCATCACTCTTCCGACTCACAGAACACAAACCCGCCCTAGATGACTCCTCACCCGTGGCCGCACTACCTGATGTGGCAATTCCTGCCCTGCCTGTCCAAAGGGATGCCAAGTTGATGCTCCCTCCAAAGACCACTCGATCTGCCAGAATGGTGACCTAACCTTATAGACTCATTGAAGACATTTGACTTCTGATACTTGGAGGACCATGTTAGAACCGAGGAGGTATAGAATCGGGTCTTTAGGACCCTTACTCTGTTGTCTTTATAAGGGAGTCTTTGGAAAACGAAGGGGACAGATTCAGTTCAGGAGAGAGCTAGCAGGCTGCTACCTAGCACTGAGCACTTCAAGAAATAAAGAGACTTTGTACACCACCTACCTTATGTCATTTGCGGTTATTGAAGACACAACAGAAACTATGAGAAGACAGAATAGAAGAGAAAGGGTGATTAGAAACTGTGTGCAATAGAAGGAGGCAAAAGGGCTGAGGAGAGAAGTAGGAAAAAGCAGCAGCAGTTTCTGTATGGGGGTGTAAGGGAGTCGCCCCCCTGTATTTGTTGCCCCTCCACCACCCAATGTTAAAAATAATTTGAAGAGTTTCTTTCCCAGCTTCAGACGGGCCAGGGCACACTGCAGGCAGATGCAGGCGTTCAATCATGGCGAGGGTGGAGCTTTATTATTAACAGCAGGCAGACTGGCTGGGTCTGCACTTTACATGAAGTGTCAGTGTGCATGTCGGGTTGGATGGGTATCTTCCTACAACCAACCTGACATGCGCACTTGTGGCCTCTCCTATCAGTTTTACTTCCAGGTTGCCAGGTGTATTTTGAATGTGCATGGTAAATTTCGGGTGTACCAGGTATATTTCAAATCTGTCATGTGTATTCTTGGTGTGCCCGGTTTATTTCTGGTGCATCATTTAAGAAGCTCTAGCGGCACACTGCACCACCAGAGCATCATTGGCGCAGTTTCCCAGCCCATTTTTACAAGGCCATGTAAAGCCACCTTGCATGGCTTTTCATGGCCTTGTAACTCCTTTCAAGCATAATACTGTGTGAAAGGGTCGTTCTATGGGTGTTGCTTGGGGTGTTCCCACGCAACACCCATGACGCATTCCCAGAATTACAAGTCTGGGTATGCATCAGATTTCTACGCCACCTCAGGGGTGGCGTAAGAGTGACGCGAAGGAAAGAAATATCTTTATTTCTCTATGTTTTTTCCTTTTTCTATGTGTGCTGCAGAATGGTTGGATGTGGTAGATAAACTGTTTAATTATCTAAATAGCTCAAGCATCGAAAATGAAAGTTTATCGTTATATACCCCTTTCTTTAAAATTACATTGGCCTGCAGTTTCAAACTCATACAACTTCGCCTTAAGCATGCTGTCTCAGGTGGCAAATGAGCCCATAACATGAAGGTCCTGGGCACAGGGAGAGGAAGATACTGACATAAACATTGTTACCAAAATGCAAGGCTCAATGATCACAGACTTGGAAGTTTGCTGAAAATCACGACGCCCCCCTCCACCCCACCCCCACTTGTCTTCCGAAGTCCGCCACACCGAGATAATTAGCAGTCACAAAACTGCCTGCATCGACAGAGACAGGAAGTCAGGCAAAGAAGAACACGGCACTATGCGAAAAAAGCATAAAACATCATACAGCGTCTTATCTTGAACTGTCACCTCTGAATAATCCCATCTCTAAATCCCATGATTACATTCTCCATTCCCATGAGCCCCCAAGCTTCACCCGGATTAGTTACAGTATATGGGTTTGGGGCATTCATTCAAGTGTATTTGTCCAGAACAAAACTAACAATGGAAATTCAGCCGTTAAAGTCAGAGCCAACTGAAACCAAAATACTTTAATAAACGCCGATCGGTGCGAAGAAGCAGATGGCTTCGTTTGGAATTTTCTGCATGGTGGCGATGTAGACATAAAATATAATCCATATGCCAGCAATTGGATCCAATAACAATCATTTGTACCTTCGCAACTGGAATCTCCAGCATGGTAGTAGGCCAGCATGGCTGGAGCATAGTCAGTCGAACACCGGGCATCGGTGCAGGTAAATGTGAGGGTGAGTTAGCTACACAAGGCAACAATGACAAAATAATCCGCACAATTTTCAACAAATAGAGAAAGGTAGGCCTTGTATTTTTACCTGGGGGTTCACTGACCCTTTCCTGGGTGGCTGGGGCGCCTCCATCCATATTATCGTAACTGGGGTTACTCGGCCTGTTCCCTGCGTGCAAGGGGTATAGAAAGTATGCTTAGTGTTGTCATTGTTAACTAGCATTTGTATAGAGCACACTCTATCAACACTATGGTAAACTGTAGCATAGCAGGTGTAACAACTGAGTGGAATTCTTACTCAAGAGGAGCTGTGTTGTGAATAATTGCTGGACAGGAAGTAGTTTAAACCTTGAAGTTTATTCGTGAGCGACACAACCGGCATCAGTCTATTCCAGAGGTTCCAAATCAACTGGCAACCTTGGAATCCTGCGTGCCTTACATTCTCGAACATAAATCACTTCATAACACCTCCTCCCCTGTTCACTAACAAATAACTTCTAAAGGAAAACAAACACAATAAAATTAACATACAAGAAACTCGATTGGAAAAGCAAGATGTTAAAAATAATAATAATACATTTACTATTTAACAAAATCTCTCAAATAAGAAGGAGGCTTCCTAATCCTCTTCTCCAGAGCAGAATCATTCCCAAACTAATTTCCACACTCATCCGTTCGTCTCACAACACCTTTTTGTACAACATAATCATCTAGAGGCATTGCACTCCTCCCATTGACAACTTCATCATCATCCATGAACATCATTCCTGAGCAACCTTCAACATTCTCCTTAGCCATACCATTTCTTTGATAAAAGGCCACATTCCGAAAATTCCATCTCTCAACATTCTCCAAAACCACAAAGAATGCACCAACTCGCTGAACCCGGAAAGGACCCTTGAACTTTGTCAAACCTCCCTGGATCCTACCCGATTTCCCCTTGACCCAGTCTCCTACCTCCATCTGTAATCTGGCATGCACCTCGCCTTTTTTAAGAGACTTAAATCCATCTTGACCCCTGATACCTGCAAGGTCACACAACACTTCTTTCAACTAAGCCAACACTAACTTAGTACCCGGCAACTGTCCCCACATGATCACAAATGGGATTTTATGTGTGACGTTATGTGGTGTGGTGCGATACGCCCACACCATATCAGAAATGATTTCCCTGACATCACAACGGTTTGCCAGGGCCAACTGCATAGTTCCTTTGGGAAGTCTAATAGCTCTCTCAGCCACCCCATTCCCCCTGGGATTATATAATGAGGTGCAAGAATGCCTGACTCCCCATGCCTTCAAAAATGTTACCATCTCATGTGAAGTAAGCTGTATACCATTGTCCGTAATAAGAACTACTGGAGCCCCTTCCCTTTTGAATTTGTTTCGAAGACTTTAATTGTAGTTTTTGTAGTCATATCCCTCAAAAATTCTACTATCAACCACTTAGAATGAACATCTACCACCACCATTGCAAATCTCATATCAGACGACAATTCTCTTTACGGTCCAATAAAATCCAGACAGATTGTGTGCCAAGGCTTTCCAGGATCTTCTAAGTGTCTGCCTGCACTCCTCTCAAGAACCAATCTCTTCTCACTTTCTTTACACAGTCTACAACATTGTACCCACTCCTTGATCTGAGTATCCATGCCTGGCCACCAAAAGATTTCTCTCACTCTCCTGGTGGTTAAGCCTTGCCCAAGATGACCCTCATGCGCCAGCTGAAACATCCGGAACCTCAACCCTACAGGAGGAATAAAGCAATCCCCCATCATAATCACTCCATCACTGCAGACAGACAGCTCTTCAAGCACCTTCAAATAGGTCTCACGGCTAATGCAAGAGTGCTCTCTCTCACTTCTCCACACTGAATCATCCTGACTACATCTCTCATCACTGCATCTCTTTCCATTTCCTCTCTCCACTGCAATATCGAAAAGGATCAAGTGCCACAATTTACTGCATCTTGAACAGTGGCAACAGCACCCTCCTTGTCTGCATTCCTCACACCAACATCATCAACCTTTTTCCAATCTAATGACAATCTAGACAGACAATCAGCCTGAACATTCTTCCAGCCTTGTAAAAATTCAATTGTGTAGGTATACTCCTGAAGTCTGGATGCTAATCTAGCCAACATAACTGAACCTTTGGCTGCTCCTCCTGAAGCCAGGATTCTTATTAACGGTTTATGATCAGTCCGTATGACAAAAGGTAGCCCCCACAGATATACATGAAAATATTCAGCACCCCGTGCTGCTGCTAAAGCTTCCCGCTCAATGACCGAATAGTTTCTTTCAGCCGGTGTCAGGGTACGAGAGGCAAACGCCACCATCTTTTCATCACTGTCATGAAATTGTGAAAGGACTACCCCCAAACCAGATGCACTGGCATCCACTGTGGGTGCAGATTTCACATTTCTGTCAAATACTGTTAGAATCCCTGCTTGGCATATCTCCCACTTAAAGTTGTCAAAACAGAGTTGTTGTTCTTCCTCCCACTCTAATCTATTGCCCTTATGCAAAACAAATTTGTAACATTCTGTTTTCTCTGCAAATTTTTCAACAAACTTAGCATAGTATTCTACCAGCCCCCAAAATAACCTCAATTGGTCCCTATCTTTCGGGACCGGTGCTTTGCTTATGGCATCTAATAAAGAACGTTTAGGTTTAATCGACCCCATAGCAACAGTGTAGCCCAAATACACTACTTGTTCAGTCAGAAAAATACATTAATGTTAAGAAGGGGAAACACATCAACTACAACATTCTGGTTTACTGAGCGTAAGTCGACACAAAATCTTAAGCGTCCGTCAGATTTTTGAGTAATGCCCACAGGCAAAATCCACTCTGATGTTTCTACAAGTTCAATGACACCATCCTCCAGCATTTCTCCCAACAAACTCTTCAACCCATCACACACAGATAACAGTACCCTCCTCAACTTCTGCTGTGTAGGAGTAGTGTCTGATTTCACCCTTACTTTGTGGACATAACCTCTGAGGCATCCCAATTTCTTGTTAAAAACATTTTTCGTACCAGCTAATACATCTTCTAAAGTGAGTTTGTCCACAATCAACACCTGATTGAGGGCTCTAGGGTGTAACATAATATTCAAATCAAACTGATGCATCCACCCCAGAAATGGTGGTCCTTCTATTGATACAAATACCTTACCCCTGGTACGTCTTGAGCTATATTGTATGTCGCCTTCCATATATCCTAAAATATCTATGAATTCACCCTGATACCCACCCGGATTTATGTCTTTAGGTGAGAGCTTAACATCCTGCCAATGCATTTTAAAAACTTGTTCAGGAAAGAATGAAGGTGTGCATGGACCCAGAGTCAATCATGTGTTCAACATTCTTCCTGCACACAGTGAAAGTAGCAGTAGATCTAGACATCCTCCCTGTAATCCCAGGAAAGTCTGTGAACAGAGTAGTCTTAACTTTGAGATCATCATTCACTATAAGAAATCTGTCCACAAACTAACCTTCAGTTGTACTTTCAACTACCCCTACACTAGAATTCACATTTGTGTTTACTTTGTGAGACTCCGTACAGACCCTCGTATAATGGACTTTCTGTCCACACCTCCTGCAAATCTTGTTGCTCGCAAAGCATTTCTTTGAATCTGAATCATGAAAGATGCTGCCACAACGAGCACAGTCCCCTTTATTTCTAGCTGCCGGAAGACCTTGTTCCCCTTTGTTCCTGGATGCTGGGAATCCATATTCCTTCTTGTCTTTTCTTTTAACTACACACACTTCACTCTCAACACAGTTCTGATGATCTGAATTGACCAAGGATACATCAGTAGTCCTGTCCCTCTTGTTCAGTTCCTTCATGCACCTCTGCGATTCTTCAATTACTTTTGCCATTCCAATAGTCTCATGAGTGTGGGATCCTTCGCTGCCCATAATCTTTCTTGTATTTTCTTTTTCTTGCATTGAACAATCAGTTGATCTCGGATTAACTCCTCCGTCATATTTCCAAAACAGCATTTAATGGAGAGTTCCCTTAGTCTGGCCACAAACTCATCAATGGACTCAGGTTCAGCCTGAGGTTGAGTGTAAAATTTATACCTGGCCATAACTAAATTCACTTCTTTCGCAAATCTGTTTTCTAATATTTTTACAGCCTCTTTGTAGACATCATCCATGGGTTGACTATTAGGACCCAATGCTACCGGCAAATACTTAAAAACTCTTTGGCCCTCATTGCCAAGAGCACTCAGTAAAATGGCTTTCTTTCTAGCTCTGGAGAAATTTTGTCCATCAAGAACTATAATATAGTTTTCTAAAATCTCGATCCAATCTTCCCAACAAATGTCAGGTTGATCCGCTTGTTGGAAGAAATAAGGTGGTGTAATAATATTTCCAAGGGAGGCCATGACAGATATTACAGTCAAATAATACAACAAACCTTAAAAATAATAAAAACAACTGACTTTTAGAGTAGAAGAGAGACAAATAATTGTTGTCCTGATCCACAAACCAAGGTAAGCGGTCTAGTTTGTTTGTGCACAAGGAAAAGTTCAATGGACTAAGATGGCCGCTAGTTTCCCAAGGTGAGCGGTCTAGTCTTTTTCTCTTTTTTTTTGTTTGAACAAGGAAGCGTTCAATGAAATAAAATGGCTGCTCTAATGCGACAGCACAAAAGGAGGTAGGCACGCTAGTTTCCCTGCAAAGTATGCATGAGCATGCGGGCGTGCACACGAAAGGCCATCAAGTCGCAAGTACCTGCACGCGGTGCTCCTCTCCTCCCGGAGGCCATCTAGACAATAAATAAGGGAGACAACGCTACAATAGTGTTCTGGTTCTCAAGGCCACATTGAGGAGTCCAACCCTCAACGACAGGTTTGTTCATTATGGCCACGTTTACTGGCAGTCAGCCACCGCTTGATGTCTCCAAACATGCGGGTTCGCTACAGCCACGTTCACCGGCTGTCAGCCACTGCTCGATGTCTCCAAACACGAACGTCAGGTTGTGTCCGCTCCTTATCCTTACTAGAATCGTCGCCAAAATTGTTGTGAATAATTGCCGGACAGGACATAGTTTAAACCTTGAAGTTTATTTGTGACCAACACAACCTGGTGTCAGGCTATTCCAGAGGTTCCAGATCAACTGGCAATGCTGGAATCCTGCACGCCTTACATATTCGAACATAAATCACATCATAACACAGAGGCGAATGGATGAGTGTGGGAGGGAGTATGGGAATGATTCTGCTCTGGGGAAGAGGATTAGGAAGCCACCTTCTTATTTGAGGGATTTTGTTCAATAGTAAATTTATTATTATTATTTTTAACATCTTGCTTTTCCAATCCAGTTTCTAGTATGTAAGTTTTATTGTGTTTGTTTTCCTTTAGTTGTTATTTGTTAGTGAACAGGGGAGGATGTGTTATGATGTGATTTATGTTCAAGAATGTAAGGAGCGCAGGATTCCAGGGTTAATCATTTGTAACTTCTCAACTGGAATCTCCAGCATGGTAGTAGGCCAGCATGGCTGGAGCAGAGTCAGTCGAACACCAGGCATCCGTGCAGGTAAATCTGAGGGTGAGTAAGCTACACAAGGCAACAATGACAAGATCATCCACACAATTTTCAACAAATAGAGGAAGGTAGGCCTTGTATTTTTACCTGGGGGTTCACTGACCCTTTCCTGGGTGGCTGGGGCACCTCCATCCATATTTTCGTAACCGGGGTTCCTTGGCCAGTTCCCTGCATGCAAGGGGTATAGAAAGTATGCTTAGTTTTGTCATTGTTAACTAGCATTAGTATAGAGCACACTCTGCCAACAATATGGCAAACCTTAGCATAGCAGGTGTAACAACGGAGTGGAACTCTTAGTCAAGAGGAACTGCAACAGACTGAAGCCCATAGTGGAGAGGAGGGGGCCACTACATTATATGCCATTATACAAGATATAGGAGGGAGACATCATTTTTAAAAACAAGTGGCTTAATTATTGATTTCTCCTGCCTACATTTACTTCAATTTTAATACAAGTCTATAGAGAAAATTAATTCCCCAGATTTACTATTCTGGAGCCCCCCCCCCCCTTTCACACTTTTAAATGTTGGCATGTATGCCACTATGCCATCAGTCTGCGTAATTAAATAAACATACTGGAAACTATGCACTTAAAAAACCTAAGTTAGAGGAGGAAGACAATGGGGTCTTTCCAGGTGTGGGTGGGGCTTTTTCTCTCGGCCTGGGACAGTGGGCAAGAGGCGGGGTCGTCGGGAGGACAGAACAGCTTTAGCTTCCACTGGAGGGAGTCTTTCCTGCTCTCGCAATGCTGCTGCGTGAAGGTGGGTGGTGGCCGAGCGCAGCAGCTGCCCGCAGCCTTGCAGCTCCTTAAGGCTCCAGGTCCTTATCAGAACTAATGCTCGCATCCCCGATAATCCAGGGCATCAGTAAACTTTCTTTTTTAATCCACAGTTCTACCCACAACATTGTGGATTTAGGGACCGTACATAGAATGAGTGAACCCTGCAGGAAAAAAAGCAGATTTTTTACCCCATTTTTGAGTCAGTATCTGCCCCTCCTGGGACCTTCCCCCAATGCCTCCCAAGGGTGACCACAGCAACATTCTCTACACAACTCCTTGAATAATTAGACCCCAATATTGATGGTGTATTTGACTGTCCTGGTAAATACCGCCACAGCAGTGCCAGATATCTACCAGGAGTGGATGTTTGTTCTTGATACATGGCATCAGGGCCAGCTTTAGGGGGGTGCGTCTGGTGCGGCTGCACTGGGCACGGACCTTGATGGGGGCGCTGACATCAGGGGAGGGATGCGCGGTGTTTGGCACAACTTATAGTTTAAAAGCACCCGAATCAAAGTTCCATGTGCACCAGCTGTCAGTCAACAATAAAAATGTCACGATAACGAGAACTAATGTTCCTGACAGAGAGAGATCGATTTTTGTCCAGCGGCAGTTTTGCTTCCTCATAAAATAGCCCAGAGGGTAAATATGCCTCTGGCAAAGAACAGATATGTATTTTATGTGGATATCTGAGTAGGTGTAGTAAAGCTAGCCTTTACCTGAGCTTTAAAACAAATGAAAAATATATGCGAGAGAGGGGCTATGTATGGAACGATAAGGGGTACTTTTGCCGGGTGTTAGTGCAGGAATCTGAAGAAGAGGTCATGGGCGGGGGTGCCAAAAAAAGACTGTGCCACAGGGCGCCACCAGTGCTAAAGCTGGCCCTGCATGGCATTTTTGGGTGAGTGTCCGCCCCTCCTGAGACCTTCCCCCCAATGCCTCCCAGGGATAAAGGCAGCAAAATTCTGAAGCATTTAACCAACCAACTCATCCTCTCATTGTCAGAAGACCCCTCCACTTCCAGAGCCAACTTCCATAGATGTATGATGAATGTCGCCGATGGATGATGGACAACTGTCTCAAACTCAACATGGACAAGGCGGAAGCCTCATCTTTGACAGCCAGCTATCTATGAAGGCACAGGCAAACAGTCTCATTCACCTGATTCCACACCCTATGCATGCTCCGCAAGATCTTCATTTGGCTCCCATTCAACACCAGAAGGACCATCCCACAGGCGCTCCTCACCAGCAGGCTGGACTACAAGAACACACTATATGTTGGAATCACCACACACCTCCTGAAGAGACTACAGACAATACAAAACTTAGTGCCAATACTCATCCTCAATCTCCCCTGATGGAACCACATCACACCCCACCTCAAGAAGATACACTGGCTCTTAATCCAGAAGAGATGCCAGTTCAAGATGTTGACCCACGCATACAAAGCCCTGCACAATAAAGGACCAGCATACATCAATAAACACATGACCTTCCACCAACCGACCAGACACCTACGATCCGCCTTCCTCCCAAGGCAATAGCGGAGAATGCTCCTTCTCACAACTGGAGGTCATAGCTTGGAACAGCCTTCCCCTGCCTCTTAGGACCGTATCATTGCTCCAGCAATTAAGGAAAGGACTCAGGACCTGGCTGTTCAAATGAACAGATCACCTCGGAGCAGTTGGCAACTCTAGCCCATTGAGACCCTCAAGGGTGATTTGCTCTGCTTTATAAATCCTTGATTGATTGATTCTTGGTCCTTTTTTATTTTATTACAAGAGAGTGCATTGCACTGTTGCTTTTATGCATTTTGCAAAACCTAAAGCGCAATGTCCGTGTGGAAGCTGCCGGAAGTAACCATTGCTCTTCAAGACATTGCTTACCTTCTGCTCTTGCAGTGGTGGCTGGTCATTTTTTAAAGTGGTGGACGTTATGTTTGCCCTGATTTGTTGTGAGCAACCGAACCTGACCTCTTCTAGGATCAAATAGTGCATTTTAAAGCACTTTAAATATTTACATAAATGTGGTAAAAGTATATAAGTTCTGCATGCCCTGAAAGTACATTTATACCCTTACCTTTTTTGCATTTGTCTGTTTGTCTACCTTCAGGAATTCATATTCTCCTGCACCACCGTCTCTACTTCTGTTCTGTTTAATGTTATTCTTTTCCCACTTCTTTATCAGCTCTTCTTCCTCAACAGTACCTCCTCTCTCTGCTTCTCCTCTATTTGCCCCCCTCTTTTCTCAGACGTACCTGTTTCTCCTGTGACTATAACTCTTACCCAGCGGTTCCTGCTCTCCCTGCTTTTCCGGTATCTACTTCTTTTCCCTCAGTAGACCTTGCTCTTGTGATCCCCCTGAGTCTGCCCCTGAGTCTGCCTGGGTCTGTAGCAGAGTCTTTCCCAACACTCACGAGTTATGCCTGACTTCCCTGCATCTTCTCATCTCTGCCCCACTTCCCCCAGCCTTTACTGCTCTCCTTCATTTTCCTGGTTGCTTCTCTTTGTTCAGTCGTTCCTTTTCCCCTACTTCTCTGTCTGTTTCTTTCTCAGCAGTCCCCTTTCTCTCACCTTCTCATCCATCTATCCCTTTCATCACCACACACTGCTCCCGCAGCTTACCTTGCATCATCATTTTATGTTCTCAGTAGCTCCTTCACCCCACACCAGTCTGCTCTCCTTTCTTCAGCGCTTCACCCCCCTTCTCAACGTATCTTGCATCTGTCCCTCACTTTCTTCTGCACCTCATGTCCCCCACCTTCTCCTATGTCTATTTGTCTTCCTTCAGCTGCTAGTGATCTCCCTGCACATCCTGTTGTCTCTCTACCTTCCCTCAGTAGTTCCTGCTGCCCACATTTTTTTGCCTACTTCTCTTCGTCTCTTATCGTTCTTTTTCCTTTTTCGTCGCCAGCCCTCATTATTTTCGACAGTACCTGTTCTCCTTTGTGTTCCACTGTCCACCCCACACTCCTCAGCATTGACAGCGACTCCACTCCAGCCCCTTCTGCGTCTGCTACTCCCGGAAATTAGTCGTCCCTGCTCTCTCTGCTTCTCCTACAATTATTTCCTCTAAGTAGTTGCTGCTTCTTCTCAGTTTGCTACCCTCTGTCACCAGCAGCCCTTCTCCTTGCATTTTTTCTGGGTGCATTTCTTTCTCCAGGTGGTTTCTGCTCTTCCGCACTGCAGAGCAATCCCGAGATCGCGCAGTTTATACCACATTTGGGGGAGGAGCTTGTGGGGCTCACCTGGCATCCTGTGAGGTTTTTTGAGCTTATTAGGCTTCCTTAACTCGAACTCATGGCAGTTGATGTAAAGCTTCACGGGCTCCATCGGCGCAGTGCTCCTCCTAACAGTCTCGTTCAGCCCCGGGTTCCCTTAACACAAACACCCGAAAGAGAACAACGTTCAGTGAAAACGAAACACGAAATATAAAGTCCCCCCTCTTCTGCTTTCTCTGAGTTTAACTTCATCTTTAAAAGCTGCGGTGGTTTTACAAGCTTTAACGTCTGTCCAATGTTGGAATTGCTGCGAAGATTTCAAGTGTTAATACTGTTTTCTTAAACATCCTTTGCTAAAATTATTTTCTTAAAACATCTTTTAGTATAACTTCATTTCTCTATATAACGAATGAATTACGAAAAAACAGGCCAAGGTCACACTAAAGCCACTCTTTTTTATGTCACCACTATATTTGAGCATAACTCATTGGGTGCAGATGGATGAGGTCGACCATCACATCCTCCTTTTTTGAAAGGAATCTTTCACAATTATACACTAGAATGATCCAGCACACCACACTATCCTGTTGCATAAATGTTACTATACGTCATCATAGAGTAATCCCTCGAAGAACAAACAATAGTCCAAAATTAAGTAATTTAATCAGCAATCTTTTTTATTTCTTAGTTAAATCCACAAAACTCGCTCCTGCATATACCGTAATCCTAATAATATTAGACGTGTAGTCAGACAATCTTATATATATCCGTTTTCATATAAAATTTGCAGCCAACATGTTTTGTTCTATACGAACTTCATCAGGGTTACGATAAAAAGATATACACCATTACTAATATAATAAAAACATACTTTTACATACTTCATTTTTTTTAAAAACACCTACTTAGTGAAAATGTCATAAAAAATGTCCACTTTAAGTGCCATATTTACATCTACATCAGTCGCGCATCTATACTACACTATGATCATTGGTCCATTAACTATATCTGTGTCCCCAGCACATTGGTGTATGGTAAATCCACATACACTTGCTTATAGGCATTTCATAATGCACTTGTTATTACCACATCAAGGGCCCATACAAATTACAGCAAAATATATAATACAAAAATAATACCATATGTTATAAATAAAAACCTCAAATCCTCAATAAGGTTTTCACACAGTCCGATCCCGCCCATATTACGAACTCGTATGGTCACCAAAATATCTCTGTAAACAAAATTAAAATTTTTGGATTAATTTAAAACTTAAGAGCGCAATTCAACAATACCAACTATTTTAAAATGAGGCATGTCCCAATTTTAAATAGCATATTTCCCTTTACTAATACTTCTTTGCGTACACGTAAACCAGTTCTAGACCCAAAGTATGATTAATGAACTGGTCAAAAGACCAAGGATTATATAAAAAAATTGCTGCCAACCCGCCCACAAAATCTTCAGCCCCTTTGGTACTAGTAGTCTACTAATTAGTGAGCCATTTAGTCAATATACTATGATCCATATATCCCAAACCCCAGCCAATATTGCATGAAGACTATATATATATATATATATATATATATATATATATATATATATATATATATATATATATACACCGCTCGCCACCTTTAAGTACATTTTTGTGTATTTATTCCCTGTGAGCATTTACGACAGAACCAGATCTCAGCTCATATAAATATAATGTAGACCCATAAAACCGAGCACCAATCAACAGCCACCAAGTAATGTAAACACTAGTGCCGAAGCGGCTGTGGTTTCATAGTCCTCATTATGCTAACAGTTTACTGCTGTCAATACTAGATGAACTATACTCAATAACTTAACAAGTACACATGTCATAAACCCCAGTTGTAGGAATGCCTGTTTTTGGCATGGTTACACCCACTTTTTGCCTGCTGTCAGTATGTTTTGGCTGTTTTCACTGGGATCTTCCTATCCAAAACCCCAGTGATTGTGCTCTCTCCCTCCAAATTTGGTTGCTTAAGACTGCATACCCGACAACATGTCAGAATCATATCCCAATACTGTTGACAGTATTGCTTGTATGAATCCATGCACCCTGAAGGCTCCTTAGAGGACCCCCAGCATTGCTCCTGCCAGTCTTCTGGGGTTTTCTGGGCAGCCCACGCTGCTGCCACCCCTCAGACAGGTTTCTACCCTCCTGCTGCTTCACCACGTCAGACAGAGGAAGGCAGAACAAATGATTTCCTGTGGGACAGGGAGGTAACACCCTCTCCCTTGGAAATAGGTGTTACATAGCTTGGGAGGGGTAGCCTCCCCAAGCCACCAGTATGCTTTGAAGGGCACATTTGGTGCATTCCCTGCATAAATTGGTTTGCACCAGTCCAGGGACCCCCGATCCCTGCTCTGGCACAAAACTGGACAAAGGAAAGGGGAGTGACTACTCCCCTGTCCATCACCACACCAGGGGTGGTGCCCAGAGCTCCTCCAGGAGAACACTTGATTCTGCCATCTTGAATACAATGTGGGCAGATGACCCTGGGAGCATCTGAGTGGCCAGATCAGGTAGGTGACGTCACAGTCCCCTACTGATAGATGGTCACCCTGCTAGGTGACCAATCCCCCTTCCCTTCCGGCAGGACTCCTCTGCATTGTTCACTTCATCTTCTGGCGACTGGGACTGCAACTGGACCCTCCAGGAACTGACAATCTGCAACTACAGCACGACTCCCCTCTGCAACATTGTTTCTCTGGCTCCCTCTAGCAAGCTGTGCATCATTTGAGGGTGACGAGTCTTCCTCCTGCACAAGAAGTAAGAAGAAATCTTCCTTGGAGTGAAGGAGTCACTCCCCTGCATCTGCAGGAACCAACTGCAACAACGCCTTGTTGCGTGGATCTGCTTTCCTCTGGAACTGCATGGATGCTGCACCACAGATGGGAGTCTGAAGTGGTGCCCTTGGTCCTCTCTACCAGTTGTCCAACCTGGGAGCCTGTAAGCCCTTGCCTCTCCTTGCAGGATAGTACCCCGTGCACCACGACTCTTGCAGCTACCAAGGCTTGTTTGGTTCTCCCTCAAGTGTTCTTCAGGCTCCATGTAGCCCTGGCCCCCAGCACTCCTTCCTGCAATGCACAGTCTCCTGCCAGCTGCTCCAGCGACGTTGGACTCCTCTTTAGGTGTCCTGAGTGGGCCTCACTGTGACTCCTGTTTCTGCTGCCAGTGAGTTGCCTGTGGGGCTGCCTCCTCTTCTTGTGACTCTCCCAGCTGCTGAGGGTCACCCCTGATTCCCCTCCTTGGGCCGAGTCCCCTGGACCTTGCTGGTCATCTTCAGTCTTGCAAAACCTTTTTCTCACTCTCTTGCATTTGCCAAGGCTTGTTGGTGGTTTTCCAGCACCACTGACCAACTGCATCTCAACTGCCAACATGGGACACCCCTTGCATCACTTCCGGGACTCATCTTCAGCTCCTGTGCTGTTCTGCTGACCTTCTTCCTCCATCATTGACCTCTTCCTGCATCCACAGAAGGGGGGTAGTGGCTCCTGCCACCACCGAACACTCCAACTCGAAATGGACTTGATCTCCTTCCTTTGCAGGTCCTGTTCTGTAAGGATCCACCTTTGAGTTCTTCCAGTCTTAGCTGGGTCTTGCATAATCCTTTTCCAAAGTCCTCCTGTTGTTTTTGGAGAAAACCAGTTACTTACATCTGGTCTCCTGATCGCTGGGGATCGCTCTTGTACTCATTTCTTGAGGTTTCTACTTCCTCCAGCTCTCTTCTACTGATTCCACTTCCTTGGGTGCGGACTGCCTTTCACATTCCACTTTTTTAGTATATGGTTTGGACCTCCCTTAGGGCTCTCACTATTTGCTATTGCTTTTACCAATGCTTATTGCTTTCTATGCTATTTAGTGATTGCTAATGTGTATATAATAGCGTGTTTACTTACCTCCAGTTGGGGGATTGGTTATTCAGTGTTCTAGTATTTGTGTTACTATAATAAAGCACCTTTATTTTTGTAACACTGTGTGGCTCTTTCATGTGTGTGAGTGCTGTGTGACTATAGTGGTATTGCATAAGCTTTGCATGTCTCCTAGATATGTCTTAGGGGATACCTGGTATAAGGTGATAACACCATAGGTGCTCAGCACAGACCAGGCCAGCTTCCTACACCGATAAACAGAGCAAGTGCTCTGCGATGCTGACCACTTCCGTATACTCGGTAGTGACCTGGTTTTCAACTCTCAGGAGTGACCAGTTTCACTATTCTCAAGCCAATCTAGCAAGCACATTAAAATAACACTATTCCTCCTACCATGTGGATCCCCGTGTTAGGGATACGGACTCATTTGAGCGCAGCGTGATTCTAGCATGCAAGTCAGCCGCCATCTTTGTTCCAATTTTTATACTCCCACACAGCAAAATGCTCACCATAGAAATAGGACTAGTGACAAAGTATAGCATGAATAAATATTAAGAATGTGCCATGTTTAACTGTTCATATTAGTGCGGTATATCATCAAGTATCCAATACTAGCCACGAACAGAAAACTTAAATTACACAACAATAATAATATTGTGTTACACTTTGCAAACGTGTACCCAAAATTGGGTTCCCAAATAATAAGGAAACCCACACCTACTCTATACTGGCACAACTCAATCCAATATTGTAATATCCTTTGTATACACAGGAATCTCACTGTAGTACATGTGTCAGTTATTATTCCAAAATCACCACCTAGCTCAAATCACTCTTACCAAAAATTACCTACCTCACATGTTGATCATTAAAATTACATATCATAAAAAGTAATGCATCTTCTTATTTGTATTGTAACCCTGTTCCACACTTCTCAGGCGCGTTATCCAACCTTCCTCTGTCTGTCTCAAAAAAAGTTAATGATTCCCTCCTCTCACATGAGTTTTAATGTGTTTCAACGGATGGAACCAAAATGAGTATCCCTCTGGATGTTTTTCTTTATAATGCAGTGCTAGTGGACAATCCACATTGCCAGTTTTTATCACTCTCATGTGTTTATGAATATGTGATTTTAAAGGTCTTATACTACTGCCAACATATATTTGATTGCATGAACATCCTATTGTTAACTGTATCTGACGTGTTACAATTTATAAAGGACTGTAAGGGGTATGTCTTATTGGCATTATGTGAGAACGTTAGTGTTTTTTTTTTTTCCAAATGGACAAACGTTACACTTGCCACAGACAAAAAATCCATCTGGTTTATCGGTTAGCCATCGCCATCATCTTAATCATATTAGATTCACTCCTAACATAACTGGGACAAAGTACATTCTTAATCGTTCTCCCCTTACGGTACACCACACATAGCTTAGGTCGTATCACTCCTTCCTGAAATTCCATGTCACACAGTAAGGACCAATGCTTTCTTAAATGTTATAAACATGTTCAGTATACATGTTATACTGAGTAATAAACCTGACAGGTTGCTTCTCAGTTTTCATATAGTTCCTGCATTTAGTCCTATTGTCTCCCAGTGTATATTCCCTTCTCATTTTAGACGCTCTTATCTCTGCCTTCCTTAAACAATCTGTGTCATAACATCTTTCCTTAAAATTTAATTTGATTTCCTCAATTATTTTCTGGAGATTCTCATCATGACTCCAATTACGCCATGTACGGGATGGCTTGAATAGTTGTACTGAGATGCAAACTTGCTGCATGTAGGGCCAGATGTATCAAACATTTTTGCATTTGCAAACGGTGCAAATCGCAAAATTTGACCGTTTGCGAATGCAAAAACGTGGTCTGCGCTGCATGAAAGGCATTCGCAGACCAAAAATACAAAATCGGAAAAATAACGTTTTTTTGCATTGCGACTTGGCTTTGCGAGTCGCATTTTGCGTCTCGCAATTTGCGACATGAAATACCAATTCGCATTTAGCGATTCGGTATTTCAAGTAGGAAATTGCGAGACGCAAAATGCGACTCGCAAAACCAAGTCGCAATTCGATGCACCAAAAAATCACAAATTGCGATTTTTCGCAGAATAGCATTTTGCACATGCACAATACCACTAAGTGAAACCAGGTGGTAACCAGGTGCGACCTATATGAAGAGGCCCAGAAATGCCTCAGCCTCTTTTCCACAATGGCTACACTCTACGTCATGGCGAGGAGAATGAGGATCTTGGCAGGTTTGAGGAGAGGGAGGAGGAGACAGGAGCGCATTTTCAGAGTGCGCATTACACTTTTTGACCAGACTGAGATGGAAATATTTGA
This sequence comes from Pleurodeles waltl, assembly GCF_031143425.1. Taxonomy (NCBI): domain Eukaryota; kingdom Metazoa; phylum Chordata; class Amphibia; order Caudata; family Salamandridae; genus Pleurodeles; species Pleurodeles waltl. The sequence continues at coordinate 419,532,106 of NC_090443.1, forward strand.
GAAGTACAGGTTGAACTCAGCCATGATACTTGACCTGATAGCTGATCTACAACCCATACTGCAGCGCACAACACATAGGACTCATAGCATCCCCACCCATGTGCAGGTATTATGCTCCCTCCACCTACCTGCCTCAGGGAGCTATCAAGAGGTCATAGGAGCAGCTGGAGGGGTCTCACAGAGTACCCTCTCTAGATTTTTCAATGGATTTATCAGCGCCATGCTGAGCAGAATACACCAGTACATCCGATTCCTCCACACCCCACAGGAAATACAGCAGACAAAAATAGATTTCTACCAGATAGCACCGTTCCCCCACGTCCTAGGTGCCATAGATGGGACACATGTAGCAATCTGTCCACCATCAGCCACAGAGTATGTGTACCGCAACTGTAAATACCAACATTCCATGAATATACAGGTGATATGCAATGCGTCCTATATCATAAATAATCTCGTGGCCAGGTACCTAGGGAGCACACATGATTTATACATCTTTCGCCACAGCGGGATTCACACAAGACTGCTAGCTGGGGAGTTTGGTGAAGGATATCTACTAGATATTGACCCTCTGTACACTGGTGCATTGATGGCGTGCTGATGTCAGATGGCTCAGTTACTCATTATACCCTCTGTTCCTTCCAGGAGACAGTGCCTACTCAGTGCGCACCTGCATGATGACGCCCTACCTCAATCCTACAACACCTGCTGAACGGAGATACAAGGCAGCACACAGAGCAACCCGCAATGTGATGGAGCGCACCTTTGGGCTGCTGAAGAGTCGCTTCCGGTGCCTCCACAAAAGTGGAGGGGCACTACAGTACAGCCCAGAGACAACATGTAGAATAGTGACTACTTGTGCAATCTTGCACAATATAGCTACCACCAGGGGCATACCTGTGGAAATATGTGATTCTGAATCTGATGAGGATGATGATCCCATACCACCCCTACAGCCAGCAGACCGGACCAGTGCAGCAGAGGGCATGCAAAGGCGTGCTGACATCACGCACAACCATTTCAGATGTAAGTATGAACAACACAAATCGATTGACAATTGTACTTGTAGTAAGTAAATTTATTACCTTAATGTCAGGTAATATCAGTTCCACTAGTAGCAACAATAAGTAAATGAAACAATAAACAAAAGCAGTTAACATATTTTCACTATTCCTTCATAGTTTCCTGTATGGCACAAACATTTACTGTCCCCTGTGACCAATACTCTCATTTCCTCCGGCCACGCAAGCCACTCGAGTGCGCAGTTGCCTCACTGACACCTCTGTTTTCTGCCTCAGTGACAGTGTTGTGCCTGGCACTGCGACGTCTAGCATCAGTTGTGGGCACAGCTAAGCTGCTGAGGCTAGATGTGTCCTCAGTGTCCCCCAGTCCCAGTTCACTTGGTGTGGCTGAGCGGTTACCCATCATATTGTCTATCACATTTGTGATCTGCACCAGTCCTTGTGCCACATCCCTACTGCTGTGCGCTGCCTCCACCTGTGCAGCCACAGCACGCCACGATGTGAGGGCTGTTGAATTTGCCAGCCGATTGACAGAGCAACAAAAACCGCCAAACATCCCCATAAAACAACTCTCCTGCCTGCGGTGGCTAACTCTGTCGTGGCGCAGCTCATGACACAGTTACCTCACTGCAAAAATCAGCTCCCTGGTGTTCTCCGATGCTTGGATCTGTCCCTCATGCAGCTTATTGATGTTCGCATTGAGACACTCCAGCTGGCGATGCAGCCCCCCCATGTTTGTATTGTGTGCCTGCATCTGCCTTTGTAACACAGAGATTTTTTTGTTTTGCAGGCGCTGCTGCTTTAACATAGCAGATTCCAGGCCACCGAACACTGATGGTCCCTCACCTGCTTCAAAAGCCTGTGCGCCTGCATACGTAGGCATCCTGCGGGGTGTTGAGCTACGCTGTAGCCGGGGCTCCTGCATACCAGTTCATCTGCCACTTGGGGAAGGTGTGTGTGAGCCCTCCTGCTGGTCATCAGAGTCCTGGCTAAGTTCTGGTAGTGGTACTGCCCTAGCCCTGCGTCGGATGGGCGCTATGTTCTGTGACTCGCTGGTGTTTGAGTCACAAGCACAGTGGGTTTCTGTATCCCCTGCAACGGCACATGCTGTAGCTGCTGGGCCTGGGACACCTGCAACGACAATGTGCAGCATGTCAGTAATGTATGTATCAACAAAGGTCACACAATGGTAATAAATGTACAGTTACTTCTCATCACAATGTTGTGGGTGTTGTGCTCTTCTGTGTGTCGCTCTGCCTAATTACATTCTATGTGCTACTTTCATCTCTGGGCTGTGGACCACTGCTCCCATAAGGCATTGTTGTGCTGCTTCTAAGATGTGGAATGGACTACTTCTCACAATGCTTTGCCCTACTTGTTAATTCCTAAGGGGCTTTTGTACATACACATATGGGGTTACATTTCAATATTGCACGTACCTTTACTGGTACTTGGTGTGCCGGATGTGTCGATGTCAGTGACCCCACTGACTGCTTCTGGGAGGAGTGTCGACTTCACTAGGTCTTCCATCGGGGTGGAGGGTGTCTCTGTGGGTGGGCCGCCTCCTGTGCTCCTGGCCTCCTGTAGTCGTCTTGCCACCCTCTCCTCAGCACGGGAGGTCGTACCACCTCTTCTTTATTTCCTCCACAGAGCGCTGCACTACTCCAACAGCGCAGATTTTGGTCTGAATGTCTGCCCAGAGTCTGCGCTTTTCACTCTCAGGCACCTGGAGTGAGCTTTTGCCAAACAAACGGTCATGGCTCCTCACAACCTCCTCTGTGAGCACCTCCAGCTCTTGCTCACTAAACTTTAGTTTCCTCTTCCTTTCTCCCTTCTCCTTTCTCTGTGCAGAGGTGTCTATGGTGGTTCTGCAGTCCTGCCTTCTTCAAAGAGTTGCTCAATGTGGCTGGGCTGACTCTCTCTGAGTGCTAGTTTGGGTGTGGCACCTGCAAACTGCCTGGGATGACTCACTTCCTGCTTGTGATCTCATCAGGCTCCTCCAGGTGTGCGTTCTCGCAATTTGCGATTTTCAATTACCGAATCGCAGTTTGCATTCTCGCAAATTGCAATTCGGTATTTGGGCCTCGCAAACCACAAATAGCGATTTTTAAGAAATAGCTAATTCCGATTCGCAATTGTGATACATGGCCTATTGCGACTCGGAAATAGCAATTTCTTAAAAATCGCTATTTGCGATTCGCAAGGCCATATCATGATACATCTGGCCCGTAATTCACTGTTGCGTGCAGTTTCTTTTCTATAAATATATATCAATCACTATGGATCATTCCATTGTCAATATATAACAATAAATCCAGAAATTCATTCCAGGTAGAGTCACACTTCATTGTTAGTTGGACATTTATTAAGGCCCATTTAAAAACTTTTTGACACAAAACTGCCCAAACGCAATTTTGCGTCAAAAAGTTTAGCGCTGGCTAGCGCAATTTTTTTGCGCCACCCGGGTGTCATATTCATACTATGATGCAGGATGGAGCTACAAACATGTTACAGTAAAAAATGTTGATGTTAAACCTTGCGCCCTGTCGTAAGGCAAACTGGTGTTAACAATGCAAAATTGACTCTAACCTGTATTACGGCACGTAAATATGTCGCAAACGGATATGCACCCTTTTAACCCGCATTAGCGTCAACTTTAGATGCTAATGCAGGAAACTTTGCAAAGGAGAGGCAAAATGGAACCAGCAGGCCAGGAGAGATCCCAGGGTGACCACGTACAACCAAGAGCCAGCCGGAAGGACACACACAAGTCCCAGGAGAGGGAGAAAAAAAATCCAAGTTTTGTTTTAGTTTGGAAGAGCATGAAATGCTTGTGAGAGAGGTGACAGAGCACTAACAACAACTATTCTTCACCTCCAAATTGCCAATTGGCAGGTGAGAGGCACTATAGCAGCAGATAGCTGACAAGATTAACAGTGTGGCAGAGGTGAGGAGGACCGTAACCAACTGCAAGAAACGCTGGCATGATTGTAAGAGAAGAACAAAGGAGAAAGTGGCAAGTAACAGGAAGGCAGCACTGCAAACTGGAGTTAGAAGTCCAGCACCACAAGAGGACATGTGGTTGTGTCATCACAACATCCCTTGCATAAAGTTAAACAAACCCTACCAACATGACTAAGACATCAGAGACTAGGAAGTCAGTCAATACCATTCCTGGGGTTAACTCATGGTTGTGTCCCTTGCAGAAGCACCTCGCAACTGCTTTGTCCCATTGCCAAAACACGTGTGCTGCATCTTACAGCACACAATAAAATGCAACCTTAGCAAACATTACTCAGACATGTGCCGGAAGCACGACCACCCTGCACATAAAAAACACATCCGCAGAAGGCAGACACTTCTCCATCATGCAGTAAGGATGTCTCTCTAGGTGCAGGGAAAAGTAATCTGGGCAGCCACTGGGGGAATTGCAGGGTGTTCCTGTATCACAGGAAACATAGTACTACCCAGTGTAACCAAACTGGTGTAGTGTGGAGCCACACAGATTGACGCTGATCAGAACTGTGCCACTAGAGAAAATATGCACTACAAATTGCAATCTGTAGGTCACAACACATACAGGCTAAGCCCACAACTACTCTGGCACAACCATGTGAGGCACATAGGAATGGGGAAATAACCACACAAACACAACACATGGTGTATGTCTGTGAACATCACGGTGTACAATTTCACATTGACAGGCGGGGGATGGTGCATGGACAAGTCTGGCGTTGGTAAGACTGCTAGTGTAGTGTACCCTTTGCGGTTGGCAGTATGAGAGACACGCTGAGATGGCGGGTGGAAATCTGCTCATGTCAGCTCTGTGGGGCAGTTGCCACTACATTGTTGATGGATCAAATAGAGTCAGCACCAATGTTGGGGTGCATTGGGTGTGACAGGACACGCTGCTCTTAGCACTGCAAATCAGGTAGTTGAAAGCGCAAAGGGCCTGGGCATGGGGCCCCCTGCACTTCCCATGCCAGATGCATGGGCTGTTCAGGGGCTCCCAGGGGCACACCACACCACATTATCACCAACCTTTGCATGGGGCAAAGGCTGGCAGAAAAGCAGGAACATACCTGGAGGGTAGCGCTGATCGTAATACTGGTCTGGTATCACAAGACAGGTGGCATTGCCAGTCTGTAAGCTGCCGGCAACCTGCCAGTGCCAGACCATTGGCCCATGGGGCATTCCCCATTGACATGTACCATTTCCATCTGCGCTGTTGGCGGTGGTCATATTGGCAATGGCAGTCTGGTGGTCATAGGACTGCCAGACTTGTAATGAGGGTCCATGTATACACTAGTACAACTACCTGCAAAATCTCCATCAAACTAGCTTGAGGCCCTGATCTAAGTTCAACATTAGTCAACTGGCTATTACCTTTGGCATCAGGCACTGTCATGTAGAAATATGATGTACAAATGATACCCATGCTGGCCATCCCTGGATCCACCCCTGTGCCTGTGTTAAATTAGCTGCACTGCCACAATGCTGTATCTCTTGCACGATAGTGCAAAGATGGCTGCATTGAGGGGGAGATCATAGTTGTGTAGGAAGGAGCACCCTCCAGCACAACCAGAAACTGAAATGGCAATCTGCTAGGTCCATGTGTGCTGTGCAATGTAGCACACATACACATACATCAACATGAAGAGCAATCAAAGGAAACAACAATATAGCGCCTTGGTAATTCCATCCCTGGGGTGGTGTAAGGTTTTGGTGCCTCCCTGGTGTATGTAAAACATGTAAAACTGGGACAGGGGCAAATTGCAATGTGTGTTGCTGTTGCTTGACCACTGCAACACCCATTACAAGGCCCTAACATGCAAATGGATGCATAGGAAGGGTCTACAATAACAAGATGGTGTTAAGCCACCAAAAGGAAATACATCACACCTAGTAAATATGACGCAGTCTATTGTGCCACCTGAGCTTCCCTTTACGTGACACTCAGGTGGGGCAAAGGGCTGATAAATTGCACCCATGATGTACAGGAACAATGTTGGGGCTGAAAGTTGTCACTGAGCCTCCAATTACAAGTCAGTGACGTGACATGTCAACTTCCACAGTAGAAAGATTGATTTTTACACCATCTCATTGCGGAGGATGATGGCTCTCCTGCTGATCTGCCTGTCCTAGAGTTCCCAGTTGACCTGGATGACCAGCTGACAACCATCAGCCAAGAGACCCTCCAAGGTGTCCTGGTATCCATCCAGACACCACCTCCAGTTGCAAGGAGGACAACCAATGTAGCAGCCATCCCAGATGCCCTACCCAACACCCAAATAGTACAAACTGCCAGCACCAACGCAGCTGAGGACTCAGAGGACCCAGGGACAAGCTTCCAGAGGACAGTGGTAGGAGTCCAGCGGGAGCTGGCCAACCAGGTGTGGGTGGTGATGGAGACTGTGGCAGCCAGCCTGGAGGAAATGCGCACATGCCCATGACGGCTAATGAAGATACAGCTGCCAAACGAGACACACACTCCAACTGCATGGAGTCCAGCAGTGTCTGAGGGAAATAGCTGCTGCCATGAGGAAGAGGCCACAACAACTGCCCTCCCAAACTGGCAGCAGCGTAATTGAGAACAAACTGGACTCCATGCAGCGTGAAATGGCCTCCCTTAGGGCAGACATGGCTGCCTACCACCGGGATGTTGCTGCTATCCTTAAAAATCAGCAGCTCCTCCTTGCTGCAGAGATGCCATATGTTGTTCCACAAATGGCAGCTGCTGGGATTTGGGATTCTACATCTTCAACCACTGAAGTGTATGTGGCACCCTCTACCTCCCCACCACCACGATCAAGGGCACAGGAGATACCACACACATCAGAGGATGAAGATGTGGAACAGATCACCTTAACTCGTAAGAGTTCCCGGTAGCACCAGCCTATGTCACATGGACAGTGTTCTCCTTTGTTCTGTGCTTGAGATCATGCCAGTGTTAGCACAGTTGAATATGTGCGCTCTTCAACCACACAGTGTTGACCTGTCTGCTATGGACTGTCATTGTCTTTCACTTACCAATTGGCAATTATTATTCCTCCGCACTTATCAACACTACTCCCAAGCATGTCCCATGACACGTCCTTCAACCTTGGACTTGTGTTGTATCACAAATTTATGGATTTCACAAATGGGGTCACTGACTTGGATATTGTAAATATCTCACTACAACACTTCAACTTGTAAATAAACACCTTCTACACAATCAGCATGTCTATGTCTATTGTGATCCATCTACTCAGCTAAATGATTGTAATGTGTGAATCCATGTAATTGGTCACAGAATATCAGACACGGGTACAGGACTGAGGGGGCACAAACCTACACACAAGGTGCCTAACATGATAAATGTGTATGCTGGTCTGATCACCTACAAGCAATTCACTGAGTATGTCACAAATGAAGAACACATATATAGTTCCCTCACTATCTACGGCAAGTATGGCTGTAAAGCCAGTCTAGGCAATATTGTCATCTGGGAGTACCAGAAGAACTCAATGGTGTGATACAGAGGTAGCTAACCTCATTAGTGATGTCCACCGGTCAGTTTTGCAGGACAGAGTTCCAATTGAGGCTGTTTTCAGATGTGCCATAGTTTCTGACATTCCTACACACGACCCCAACACTGAGAGCCGAAGTACAGACCTACCTTTACAATACAAAGAATACATAGTCATCATGAGTGGTGGGTACAGTGGATGGCAGATGCATGGACTAGCAGATGTGATGTTGAAATCAATGTGATGGCTCCGTTGTCTATAGGGAGTAAACATGGTAAATGAGGCTTTCATAGGCAGGATGGATTCCATAGGCCATTTCCCCAATTTGGCCAGTACACACATGGGGAGAACCCTGAGACCCACACTAATAACACAAACTGGTTGCAATGATAACAGGATATTTATTATAAAATGGATATGATAAAAAAACACTAACACCTACCCTAAACTAAACTAACCTATACTAACTATACTAAACTATGTAACCTATGCTAAACATAGCTTACACATAAAATACCACACTCTAAACATTGCCCCCCCCTCCTAAGAAACAAGAAACAAGTAGGACAATGACTATAAATACACATGTACTAACTAAACCTATCACCTCAATAAAGTTATATATGTTTTTTTTCTTTTTTTTTTTTACATTAAAACACATATACACCCCACCCAACAACCAAAACCTAAGAATAGAAACCTACTCCCCAACTACACTTATCCTAACTAACGGCTACACTACACCAACATACCACTAACTACATAAACCCCAACTAAAATATGGTACAACTTTAAAAGGGAGCGTAAGATACTAGGAGGTGGTTCATCAGAGTAATTGTACACTTGTGTGACCTCTTAATCTTTTTCTTGATGTATTTGAGGACTTTGAGGTCCTCTGCCAGTGTCTCCTCCAACCTGTCCAAATGATGTAGGTCATGTCCCGACGTAAGTCCATGTCCTCTTGTGAGGGAGCAGCAGTTTTTTGTGGCAAAACTGGTGTGGGGGTGGCGACTGGTGCTGCAGAGGAGGATGGGGTGGGTGCAACTAAGAGCCTCTGCTGTGATGATGGCCCTGCTCCATCCTGTGATTTGGGTGGTTGAGTGGGTCCCCCGTGTCGGAATGCCCGCCATTCCCCAGTAGCCTTCTCCGAACAGAAACGGCATGCAATTGATTGCAGCTGCAAAATGAGGACAAGCAACCATCAGTATCAGCATTGGGTGGAGTATGTAAAGATTTGTAACATGCACTGCCACAGCTGAGTACACACACAGTCCTACACACATGCCTCATAAAATTTGTATTGCACCTCATGTGCCTCAGTATACAACCATACAGCACCAGTATCTTGTACATGTCAGTGGGATGACGTCAGTCCATTGTAAATAATGATGGGCCACAGCTGATAGGAACTGACTAAGTACTGGCAAACATCCCTCTCATCTGCACTTTGAGCTTCAGATGTCTCAACAAGTATGGATTTCCTGTCTCCCTGAGCTGAAGTGGGGTTGGGCTTGCAATCCATCAGCTCAATACCCCTGGTGATACACCAAGGCCTGTGCACCCATCATCGAGTGTAGGAATGTGCCAATTGTAAGGGGTGCTGCCAACTGCAAAGCTGGTATTCAATGTTGTAGTAGATCTACATTCATGTGTCAGGTGTAAAACCTGGCCTGAGCCTTCATAACTGGGTTCCATCTGCATTTCCCATGCTGTGGCCACATATACAACTGATGTTACCTTGATATGATTGAGGGTGTGCATAGGCCTGCAATAATCTTGCTTCAAGTACTCAAACCATCCACTCTTACCCCATGGTGCTTAGCTGGTTGTGTTGAGGGGGAGATAGTCTTTGTGCATGGAGGGACACCTCCTAACACATACATATTCTTCAAAGGGACTCTGCACATTTGATGTTTGCTGTCAAATGCAGCACCCATTGGAAGTATGGGAGGCACACCAACATATATGTTAGCCTGTTGTGGCCTGCTAAATCCACACCTTGGTGTGTTTGCAGGATTTGCTACAGTCTCTAGCGTTAGGAAATGTGTAGGTATGGGGCACCTCCTAATTGGCATGGGTGTTGCTATGGCACATACACTGCAACACCCATTGCACACTCCCTCCATTCAAAGTACTGCATGTGAAGGGGCCATATTGACAAGTTGATGTGAAGCCACAAAATATGTACTAAGGCCACCATGTATACGCAGTGCAGGGCATAGCGTCCCAGGAGCCTCTCAAATATTAAGGCTGCAGCAGTGCTTGGGCCTCTTACACATGCTGCATGATGTCACCATCCATCCTCCTATGATTTCTTATCATTGGTCCAGATAACAACAACACTTATTACATTCCACTCTTCTAACTGATTCACACCAAACCCGGGAGTAGGTAACAGGAACCACAAAATAGCACTTGCTGGATGTATCGGGGTCTTCAAATCTTGCCACCTCTCCGATGGTGTAAGTCATGTATTTAGAACATTGCTTAGTGTAAATCCTACTTCATGCAAATGGACAACATAGTTCAATGTAAAATACTGCCTCTGGTACACAATGCGCAGGTCAAATGGAACTGCCAGTAGTCTGGACCCCTGCGTGGTCAGGCTCCATAACATGTCCTTGCAAATTTAGACCAAGAACCCGATAGAACTACAGTATTGAAGCACCTATTGCATCCATGCTGTCCTTGTGGGCCTTAGTGCAGCCCTTACATCCATGTGTGTGCGCAGTCACTATTAAGTCACAGCATGCTGGCAGTGTGGGCCAACATCATGTTTACATGTGAAGGCCAATGCACTCAGCAGGAGCTACTACAGATCATGGACCCACCTGCTGAGTACATAGGGGCCATTCTCAAGCATTTCCATGCACAGAAATCACACCTAAACTCAGCAGCCCTACAAAGTGTTTGGAATTCATACTCCGGAACATTTGTTGTGACACTAAGGCCTAGATTTTGCTCTCTCTAACTAATTGTTGCACACCCTTTCATGCCTTTTAATGCCACAGGCGTCATTCCTAGGTGTATAAATGGAAAGGTGCACTGTGCATGCATCACAACACTTGGGGCCAAAGATATGAAAGTGGCGCAGCACCTAGTGCTGGGCCTGTTGAAGTGCAGGCCCTAGTGCACTCCTGATACCACATGTGTGCTCCGTCTCCAATAGTCTGTGCACCATGGTGATAGTTAGGGGGGTAGGGTCAAAAATGTGTGACAGTAGTGTGGCGCTTTGGAAGAGTAGCATCATAATTCACATACCCGAGTCTTACCAAGCACTCAGGGGCCCATTAATCATCATGGGAGCTTATGTTTAACAGCAGCAAAGAGCAGGCGTTAGGCCGCCACAAATGGGGTGCATCAGTCTCATTGACTGTTCTTTGCCAATATGGAGGCCCCCTTGCATACATTGTGGCTGGCACAGCCATGATGTGTGGCAAGCCTTGCAAAAGTGGTGCCACTTTATACTGACTATAAGTGGGGCAAAATGGTTGGTCAGCGCCGCATTACCATCAATCACATGAAACTATAGGAGTGCAAAGGTTGCGCTTGGGACACTCACTTGTGCCCCTTTGTGATGGTTATGCAGGGTTCATCATACATGTGTCCTGCATGGTCTAACCTATATGACATTTGGGCCCATATTTATACTTTTTTTTTTGCGCAGCATTTGCGTCATTTTCTTCTGCAAAAGCAGCACAAACTTACAAAATATAATTGTATTTTGTATGTCTGCGCCGCTTTTGCGTCAAAACATTACGCAAATGTGGCACAAAAAAGGTATAAATATGGGCCTTGATCTGCAGGCCTCAAGTGGGGCAGGGACTCCTCATACAGGTTGCATGCAACATGTTCATAACCATTAAAAGCAGCACTCTGACTTATCTGCTACTGTCAGTCAAATGCTACATGCAGCCAACTGAATGGCAATGGGTGACTTACCAACAGTTTTGCCGATTTCGATATCCAAATGGTCCAGCAGATCCTGCTCCCTTGCCACCAGATCTGCCCACCGATGTTTGAGCTGGTGCTCATTGCGTCCAGTTTGGAAGATCCTCCTCAGATGGTACACGACCTTGCCCCACCGCAGACGCCTTGCCTCGGTGGGGTAGTCTAGGATCACCCAGCCACCCAGTTGCAGCATAAGAGGCAGGTAATGGCCCTCCAACCAGATTAACCCCCCTTTTCATCTGGAGACATTCTCCCCATCTTAACCTTCTCAGACATAACAAAAGGGTACAGTATGTGAAAAAAAATATGAGAAAGGAAACTTATACCCAAAACCTACCCCAAACTCCCTAAACTTCTCCAAAAACGAAGCTACCCCAGACAGACACCCCACAATACAATGACAAGAAAAAGTACACCAATAACACAAATTACAAGTACATTTACAATTTATACTACAAAAACACAGGGCACAGCATAAGAGACACAAGACCTCCAAACACACCACTAATCTACCAGCACCTCCAAAACACAACCACACACAGTCACAGAGGAACAGATGTGAAGTTAAAGTGAAACCACACTTACTGTACTATGCTTGTAGGCAGGATATCCTTGTACATCACTTCCTGGGTGTGTGTGTCAGGTTTTTTGCATCATGTGTGTATTTTTTTGATGCATAGGAGTCATGTGTTGATTTCTGTACATGGTGCACTGAGAGTAGTGGTAATATTGAATTGTACTCATGGCCCAGGCGTAATTTTCGAAACGTTGCGGTGTGGTGTCGATGCATTAGCGTCATTTTCTTATGCATATCGGAATAGCGTCATTTTTTACATTGAAGCCCTTGAATGCACCCTGAGTGATTTCACATGTTACACGGCCTGTACTATCATGTGCTATGTGTGTTTTTTGCCTACATGTGCAAGTGTATGCATGAATGTAATTGCGCTGCCACTGGTATGTGCAACCAATACATCTTATCAAGACACAGCTGTAGGCACTCACTAATGATTTGGGCATATGTTCATGTGTCACACACTTTGTCCACATGTATGTTGGCACATGTGTGCTATGTGTTCACATATGTGTATGACTAGTGAGTAGCAGGTGGAGTACATAGTTATGTCTGTGGGCAAAATATGTCTACATACCTACATACATATTGTTATAATGGCCCTGTGTCATTCACATGCTAAGGCATGTGTCAACCATTATATCATATACTCAGAGTATGCAGTGGGCTGGGACTGCATTGACATCACGTATCTCCTGTCAAGTCGAGTGTGCATGTGTGTCTACTCACTGGTTACTTATCATAATTACCTAATTATAGGACAGCTACACAGGTGCCATGTATTTCCTTATGCTTCTTAGATGCTGCAGATGTCATGGACACGTGTGGTGGTGGAGAATGCTGTATGAAATGTGTAGTGTTGTTTGTGTCATACGTCACAACATTGCTGTGTCAGGGAATATGCAAGCTCACATTGACATCTCCCTGCAAAGACAGAAGTTGCCATTTTCACTATTGCCTGTGTTGTCACATCACTGGCACATATGTACTGTACGTCAGTGCACAATTGATAAGTACATTCATACTCTCACAGTCTTTGCGACACCTATGCCATTATGTTGCCGTTAGGTTAGCTTTTGTAGTGAATACATTCACATTACCATGGCTGGCCCATTATGGTAGTACATGTGTGCTGATATTTTTAGGCTATGTGTGCCTGCCTCCATTTGTGTTTTATGTACTGTCCACATCATGCCAGTCATGACTGTCACATACAGTGCCATACCACTGTGTTGCAGTGTAGCATAGATAGCAGGCCTACCCATCTACATCACTATGTGAATGTGTGTGGCAAAATAAACTCATGGTTGCATGTGGAGATGCAGGTTGATGTAGGTTCACTTCACTCTGCCCCCTGTGCACGAGCATCAAGCATCTGGCATTATCATATGTTGATGGTGTCAGAGCAGTGGTGTGTGGGTTTATTGTGTTGGTATCTCTTCCAATTATAATGTCTAATTTCCAGCCTGTGCACACTCCCTAGTGGATGGAGACTTGCAAAGTTATGGACATGCAGCCCTGGTTGTGATGAATTCCAATGCAGTATGAGATGTCAGCTTCCCCCTCTCAGGTACAGAGGTCATGTGCTTACACATGTAGGACATGTATGGATGTTTATGAGTCCAAAGGTGTGTCCATGTTCACCCTACCTGGGGCTGCATGACTGCTGTGATATAAAGGTTGGACAAATTATATGGTTAAGATTGAATTGTATGTGACTGTCTCCTGTTCTGGTACCATGCGAAGGGCAATTACCATGGTATCATGGTCACATACTGACGTACCCACCCTTTCTGTGCATCAATTAGAGTTTGACATGTAAACATTGGTGTCTAACAGTGTCTGCTTTTTGGTGTATGTCTGGTCATTATCCAGTTTGTCTGCCTTGACTGGTGAGGTATTTTTGTGTCCTCCATTGCTCCCAGTATTTTCTCTTTGTACACATCTTCTACAGCAATGTTGTCAGGTGATATTGGGACGGGATAGTACATGTGACTTGTGTTGCATGGGAATATTCTCTCCTCCTACATTTGTCAACTCGGTTGTCATTGTCCCATTGGCATCATTAGTGAGATAGAATGAGTGCCAGACACACATGACATTGCACATGCCACAGCACTTGAGTAGTCTCCACGTGACATGGCATGTAGTATCAGCAGGGATTTGTGGGTATCTCAGAGCTGTCTATCCACATCCACATGTGGACATGTGTGAACGAAGCCTATTTGTGTGACCGTTGTGCATCCTATGTAGATGGGTGTGTCACACACTCTGCCTACATTCCAGCTGGACTATAATTTGGCAGATGCATTCTCCCACTGTAAATCATGAGCCATACAATCAGTAATGAGTTTGTATATGGATTCAACACCCCTAGCTGCTTCATGTCACTGGCAAGCCATTGATCATTCCCCATCCAATGTCTGTGTGCCATACATGATTTACAGTCCTCCATGTGTCAGGGATGCAGCCTATTGTAGTGCCAGTACATATTCCCATGGATACACTGTGCGGGCTCAGCTTCCAACATTGACTAATTACCATGGCAATTACTGAAGGAGCAATGTTACATATGATGTCCCCCCCTTGACACACATGTACGGTGAAGGCTAAGCTGCTCTCACACAGTGTTGTGACAGTGTTCAGTTCTGACATTAATTTACTTCCATCTCCTGACAGCCCCTACCTTTTGAGCGGCCCCCTTGCATGCTACCTATTGGGTATGGTTTTGTGTTGGTGAATGGCCCACGGAATTGCACATTGCCTACATGATGTAACAATATATGTAGTGGTGCATGGATCTTGTCCTTCAGAAGTCACATGCTAGGGATTTGGTCATTATTGATATGTGAGTTGGAGTGTGTATAACCCTGTACATCACCAAAGATGTATATACCATACTTGTTGTTTCTGTATTTCTGACACTCTCCCTGAGGTTAGATTCACATTCCAAAATATATGTATTGGACAATGAGGAGACCAAGATTTGTGTTGTTGTACAACATTTATTTGACGTGTTTACAGAGTACTTTATTGGTTGACTATGTATAAAAATTATCAACAAATGTCTGTCTCCAGCGCACTCCTGCCGCTGTGTTTGGTAGGTCTCCCTCAAGGTCCTCATCCCCATCATCCACCTCCTCCTCATTGTGTACATCTACTTGTCTGTCCCAGGGTATATTGTTTCTGACACACATGTTGTGCAGGATAGCACATACCAGTATGATCTTGCATACCAGCAGGGTGCATACAGGAGGCTTCCTCCTGTCATGTCCAAGCATCTGAACTGGGAATTGAGTAGGCCAAATCTCCTCTCCACCACATTGCATGTGTTCCAGTGTGCTTCATTGTGGGGAAGCTGTTCATTGGTATCTGGTTTGGCAAATGGGGTCATAACCCACGGCTGTATTCCATAACCTTTGTCAGCTGCAAAGATAAGAGGGAGAAATTTAGTGCAGTGTTGAGAGGGACCATGAATATTCCATGGCAGTGGTTGATTGCCATTTGAGTGGTGACTCAGAGGTGTTTGTGGTGGTGTGTATTTTCCAGGTCTCGTGATATGGTACATTTTGACTGTGTTTGTTAGGACTCACACTCTCACACGCACGCTTCTTGCTGCTCCCTCACAAAATAAATCAGCATGTATGAAAAAAGTTGAAACATGTCATGAATGTGTTTACAGCACAGCACTTCCCTGTAACTTGTGAGGAAAATGATCTTCCGTCTGAAGACCGAATATTACATTGCATGTTTATTTATATTGATAAAAGCAAGTGTTGTCCCATTTGTGAACTGTGTGCCAAGCGGTTTTTGGAGACATCGAATTCCTTCATATGAATCATCAGAAGTGTTTGATGACTCGTCACTAGCATGTGTTTGATGACTCATCACCAGCACAGCATCCACACCCCTCATGATTGATGACTCATCATCAGCATGTGTCTCATGACTCATCACCAGCACACCAGTCTATAAATAGAACTACCAAGGTGTTTCCTGTGCTTGGCTTCAAGTCTTCCTTCGCTCACAGGTATTCCCGGTTCAGCTGGTGTTTCGTGATTCTTTAAGGAGTCGTCTTTTCAGTGCGAGGCTTCATCAGAGCTTCCCTCTCTGGAGCGGATTACTTTCACAGCAGCTGGAGAATTTACAAGCAGTATTCCATCTTTGTCAAGTAATCAAAACATTCCAGGAGAAGTTGATTCATTAGTAATTCCCCTCTCGTCTCCCTGTTTTCAGCCTTCTTGAGGTTAGTGACCTTTTGGTGCATTATGAAAGACATTCATCGATGCTGAGAAACCTGTGATACAAGACTATTTATAGGCTTGCGAAGTATTTTCAAAAGCAGCATTGAAGTTAAGTGTTGTGAACTCCTGAAAGCAGTGCTTGATATCTATGCAAACTTAGACATTTATTCTGTTTGTTTTGGAGTGAGTTTATTGTGTGAAAACAAATAACAAAAGACAAATTCATAAGTTTGATTTTATGACGATTTTGTTGTGAGTTACAAAAGCATGCTTAATAGTTGAGCAATCGAGCGCTAATAATTATTGTGACTTTGCTGAAAGACTCATTGATTGCCCAGTCGAATAATAATAATTATTGTTATATTGCTGAAAGACACTGTGATATTTGCAGTTCTTTTGTTTTTGATTTGTTTTTTGGTCTTAGAATTCCTGCACCAAGCCCTAAGGCAACTTTCTTAGAACAACAGTGACGCTCCTTTGTGAACCAGTGTTTTGTTTCTCTTCCCTTCTCAAATCCCTGTTCCCTATCCCTTTCCCCTGGAGGCTATTCACTAATTCCCTGTTCATTTCAGATAGGAGAGAATAGTGTTTAGGGGTGAGGATTTTATTATCTTCGCTCCCACGGAACCTAGAATTCAGGTGAGTGGACATGATCTTGTCAGTGTTGATGTACATGTAATTCTTGGGTACTGCCTCAAGGACCTGCATGTGACAATCTGAATTGCAATATGTGCACTCATCATGTATGTTACATGTTATGTGTAGTCCATTTAAGTAGCAGGGTCCTGATACTGGATGAAGGCTACCACCTCCTTGCAGCACAATGGTGTCTGATGTGTAGCCAGCATAGTTGCCCTACAAAGCCAGCCTATTCCGTTGATCTCGACATGTGGCATTACGCATGCAGTGCAACACTTAGTGGGCCTTAGTGGCAGATGGTGGTTGTGTCAACCATCTTGTCCCTCATTACATATCTGGTGTTCTCAAGTATGCCAGACTCACAGTGGCAGTTGGATGGCTGCGGTTGTGGCAGTATGACCCCTATAGTATGATAGTGGTGAAACCACCATGTTTGGACCACCAACATTGGCAGGTTACCACAAGCCAGGTGCCTTGCAGTTCCAGCGGTCTTCATCTGCCAGGGCAGCGCTGCAAGCAGCACAAGCCTCCAGATTTGGATTCCATATTCTGCCAGCCTTTGCATGCCAGTTCCACTGCCATGCAAGGGCTGGCTGTATGGGGGTGTCAGGTGCCCCCTGGAGTTCCCTGCACTGGCCATGCACTTGACACGGGCAGTGCCGGGTCCCACATGGACAGTCCTGTAGCACTTTACAAAGCACAAATTACATGCAGTAATAACTGCAACCGGTGCTGCTGCACTCACCACAGCACCACATTGCAGCCGGATCACTTACAAAGCAGCTGCAATGTTCTGGGCCTTTTTCTAGCTGGCTCAGCATATGGAAAATTATGTTTCCACTGAAAGGCCCAGCAGTGAGCTCCTAATTGGGCCAGCAGGGTTTAGACCACAATGGCGGTCTTACTTTGGTGGAAGTTTGTCAAGCGGCCTCTGCCGGTCAACAAACTCATGATGAGTGTCCAGGTGTCCAAGAGTGTGTACCATATTTTGGCATTCTGATCACATTTGGTACTGGTGTATGTCCTATCTTCATAGTAATTAGATTTTCTGCCAGACTTACTACACATGCACAGTGCAGATTCTAGGAGGGGGACCTGCTAAATATCTATTGGGTCACTTAGTACTGCGCATGTATGGCTAGTAATGTCCTCCATACTCCTACAGGGGTCTACTATAGCATTCATGTACATTCCAATTTAGCAGTGAATCTGCGCCATGGTGACTATAGTTAGTCTACAGTACAGGCATGATGGGATTATGGGCCACTAAGTGGGGCATGTGAAGTGTCAATTGAGTAGTTGTGTCACTATTTCTCATGATTCTGCCCCATTGTCTATGATAGCAGGTACATTAGTCTTCCAATGTGTGCAGTGCGATACATTTGACAGATGTATGTGCAGACTACAGGTATGTCAGGTATTTGTAGATAGGATGTAGTTGTGGTTCGCACCACTTGGGTGTGATTTGATTGTACCTGAGTCTTGCACACCATGAATCAGGTGTGGATGTGCCTAGGTGTGACTTTATTTCCATGCTCATGCAATAGGCCATTGACATGGCAGAGATACTGATGGTTTGGTCTATTATGTGTGAAGTATACTTAGTGGTCGACCAGTGGACACTTGTAGTGGGTTATGGTCCTCTTCTGTATGCAAATCGTACATATCTCTTCCTATACTTCACGTGGTGTGGCTGTTAGTTTGTGGCTGTGTTAGGGACATGTGGGTGTCTCCATTTGTGTTGTCCAATCATTGTGTACTGCAGCATGTTGCAAGTGTGTTGTTGGCAGTAAGTCTGTGGTCTCATGCCCATGTGTCTTTGTTGTGGTGTGTATGTTGTTTGTCCTACAGGGTTGATGTGCTGTGTGTGTATTGCTTGGTTGGTTGACTTACTGACAAGTAGGCCATTGCCATTTTGTCCATCCTGGAACCGCTGGTTGATGGTGGAGTGCCGGAATATGTAAGCATCATGGACGCTGCGGGGTTACTTGGCTGAGATGTTGGTAAAGAAACCATGATGGTCCACAACGGCCTCCACATTTATGGAATATGTGTGCTTGTGGTTCCTGTAGATGTGTTCCTTAGCTGCAGCTGGCACCAGTCGCACATGGGTGCAGTCCAGTGCACCTAGCGCATGCGGAAAGCCAGCAAACAGATAGAATCCTTGCTTGGTCTCCTGCTGCAGTTGCTGGGTCTTTGGGAAACAGATGTGGTGGGTTGTGAGGCAGATGATGGCATCTAGGACTTTAGGCAGGTAAACAGAAATTGATGGCTGTGAGACACCAGCCACTAGTGCCCCTGTTGTCTGAAATGATCCAGAAGCCAGCATATGCAATACAGTGAGGAGCTCTGTGATTAATGGTATGTTGTAGGGAGTGTGTAGCCTTACTGTGATGTGTGTGATGCAATGTGGTTCAGCAGGCGTAGAATGGACTCCTAATGATGTCTTGCTCCCTGAGGCCAAGGACGGTTGTTCTGTGCCGAAATATCCTCTCCTGCCTCCTGTGTTGCCTTTGTGGGTGCTGTTGTGGTGTTTGGGGTTGCTGTGGTGGAGGTGGAGGGATCAGCTGCCATTGAGGATGTCTGCGGCGTGTACATAGCTGGAGCAGTACAACTTCCATGTTGACCTGGAGGTAGCAAATGTTCCATAGGTGTTTTTTCCTTATATAGTGGTGTATGTGCCTCATTTTCACACCTGGTCTGACCCAATTTGACGCAAAACAGTGTTAGCGTAATTTTTGGGGTCCGCCTCCCTGTGCTTCTTTTTTGCACGGATGGATAAATATGGCGCTGGGGGCTTAGAGTCATTTTTTAGATCGGAGTGCCTACCTTGCATCTCATTGATCAAAATAAATTATGCTAATTCAGCACAAACAGAATATGAATATGCCCCTAAATCTATTGGTATTTAAGTATGCAACTTAGTCACACAATTCTCCTTGAGACCCTTTCCAGATAACTACAATATGATCTGTAAATCGGGCCCAAAAAATGATGTAATTCATCCAGGTTTTAGCACCAGGGCCCCAGGCACGCCTCCACTCGTATAACCCTATAAAACGTTTTGCATACAAGGTAGCAAACCTGGAGCCCATCATGGCCCTGCGCTTTTGAAGGTACCATACTCCATCAAGTAGAAAGACGTTGGCCCTCATTATGACTTTGGCGGTCTTCCATGAAGACCACCAAAGCAGCGTGCGCCAGGAGACCCACCATATCACAAGTACTGCCAGATTTCCGCCACACTTTGGGCGGAAATCCAGCAGTAGTCATGCTGGCGGGTGGAGGAGCTGGGGCAGTTCCACAGCCATAATGTGGCCGGGCAGTGTCCTGCTGGCGGGGTGCTGACGGCAGTGGAAACCCCCCTTCCCCTTCCTTGCCGGATGACCTTCTCCCCGGAACAGATAAGGTGATCATCCGACAGGAGAAGGGTGTGGGAGGTGTTGTGTGTGCGTGTATGAGTGTGTGGTGTCTGCGTGTGTGCATGAATGTGTGAATGTGTGGTTGTATGCATGTCTGAATGTTGTAGGAGTGTGTGTCTGCATGTAAGTGTGTATGCGTGTGAGTATGTGTGTTTGGATGGGTGTGAGTATGCATGCGTGTGTTAATGTTGTTGTGAATGCGTGTATGGATGCGTGTGAGTGGATGCATGTATGTAAGTGTAGGTGAAGGGGTGTATGCGTGGTGCCTGTGGGTGTCTGTATGCATGTATGCGGGGAGCAGGTGTAGGGAGTGGGGGTGATGTGGCTGAAGGGGGTGGGGGCGATGTGGCTGAAGGAGCGGTGGGGGGGTTCAGTGCTTGCTGGCGGAGACCCGTCTACTGGTGACAGGGAAATAATTCCCTGTCACCACTAGCCTTTCCGCAGTGGTTTTCTTGGCTGTGTTACTGCCACGGAAACCATGTTGAAAGCCCGGCTCCTAATACCGCCGTCAGTCTTCTGTGGACTGTCGGGTCAGAAATGATCATCTCCGGTTCGGCGGTTCCGACCGCCAGGGTGGTATGAGTAGAGATGTGGCAGTTTGGCAGAGGCCAACTCGCCACACTCATAATGTGGGGGTCTGCATCGCCAGCCTATCTGTGGTGGGACCGTCACATTTACCCTGGCTGTAAAAAGACTGCCAGGGTCAATATGACCACCAATGAGTCAAGATGAAATGCGTCATATCCAATAGCATTTCTGAATGTTCCAAATAATTTGCACTTCTAGTATATAAAAAGTGCCTTAGTGCTTCTATGCCCATTTCATGTTCAATACAGGTATACAGACTTGTCACATCAAGCGTGGCAAAAATCAATTGTTGATCATCCCAAAGAAAATCATTTAATTTAGAAAGCACATCCTTACTGTCTTATATATACATGGATATGATGGGTGGGATACTTTAAAAAAAGCATATTCATTGTCTGATAACAATCCACATTTTTACCATTCACTTTCCTTTGCAATGATAATTCTTGTTACTGACAGAATGGGATTCTCTTTCAATATTTCATAAGTGTCCATCTCTTGCAACTGCCTCAGTATCTCATCCATATAATCACCCTGATCCATTAGAATAATATTGCCCCCTTTATCCGGCTCCCTTATAACAATCGATTGGTCACCTTGAAAAGTTTTAAGAATAGCCTGCTCTTTTCAAGTAATATTAGAATTATGTCTACATTTTTTATTATAAGTATGAGAATCCTCCAGTTTATATAACGATCCATCGTTACCATACAGGAAAATTCCTCTATTTTAGGATGAATGGGGCCTTAACTTTACCCCACTATCAATTGTGATATCTTCATTGATACCCATCTCCAAAGCCATTTCCTTCATATCACTCACATTATTTTCAAAAGATAAAGGAGTGTACACCCCTCAAACATCCGAAATGGAAAACTCAGATAAACGTCCATATTGAATACAAGGTAACCTGCAAGGTCTAGCTGTATTGAAATACTCCCATCTCAATTTTCTCAGAACTGTAAAAAAAATCAGCATGAATTTGCACAAAATCCACTGGAGTAGTCATACAAAAATTAAGGCCCTACATTAATGGATGTATGCATGATTGCTCTTTGATGAATTATAGTGAAATGTATGCAAGCAGATAGGGTAGTGTGCTGGATCATTCTAGTGCATTCATTTTCCTATGTAATCTATTGCTGTTCATCTTTTGCTTTAATTTTCATTTAATTCAATTTTATTGCCATGTGGCTTGGATTTGGATATATAGGTAGTTATGGTTAGGACCTAGTTTCCATAGAAAAGGTGTTTTTTTACTTGCCTATATCTTTGGCATCGGCTGAGGAATCATCACAAATTTAAAAAAAGAAAAAAGTGGGGTCCCAAAATGTGCTTTCCCCATGTTAATTTCCAATGGGTTTTTGAACAGGAATACAGCCCGAACCGTTCGACAGAATTAAACCAGATTTGGCAGAAAGGTAGCTCTTGGTCCAGAAAGCACCCTTTCTGTTATTTGATGTAAATCCATCTAGCAGTTTTTGAGATATTAAAGTGAATTCAATTGTATATATCTAGGGATGTGAAGGCTCCGCGAACCCTCCAGATCTCGTGCTGAGAGCTGATTATCTGCCAACACTTCAACCAGGAAGGGTTGGCAGCCATCTTGGGACTTGGCTTCAGCAGAGTCCCTGAAAAAAACATAAAAAATAAGAAAAGAAACCAGGTTAGGGACCCCTGACACTTTAGCTGTGGTGCTGGGGTCCCAAAGGGACACCCAAGGGCAGAAAAGCACTTTAAAAAAATAATTTGCTGTGAATATGCAACAGGGTTGTGAATTTGGGGCAAACATTTAAAAAAAAAAAAACAAGCACGATCTCCTTTGCTTATGTTACTAAAGCCCCCCCGGTGGGCCAAGTCATGGGGCATATAAAAAATAAAGGAGGCGGGCATGGGGCCCTCTTCCTGGACCTATTCATGCCCCAGAGACCACCACCTTCCCAGGGCTTAAATCAAATAGCAGGTGAATGTGCGCACCCCCTGCACCTCAGGGACCACCAACTACCTGGGCCAAAATGTTTTAATTTTAGTAGGGGGGTACTGAGGACTCCCATGGGCCCCAGCGACTGCCACCTCCCTGGAGCTGAAATAAGATAATGAATGGGGTTTGTAGCAGAACCACAGCCCCTGGGACCACCACCTCCCCGGGCAAAGTTAAAGGTTGGAGCATGACCGCATGGCCCCCTCATGAAGACCATTAAGGCCCTGGGGACCCATGTTGGGTAGCCATTTTAGCTATAGGTTTCTACATGTTATTTTAACTAGGCCTGCTGCTGTGCACTTTAACCTAGATATGCTTTATTCTAGCTCCGTTATATTATTTTAACAATAGCCACATTTGTGGTCTTGTTTTATTTTCTCTATCTAGCTGTTCTTCGCCTAGGTCAGCACTACGTTCTTAAACAAGACATTTCTTTCACTCTGTGCTTTTCTCAAGGCTGCAGTAAGATAGGTTGCCGGCAAAAGTGGTACACTTTGTCTCCAATATTCACAGAAACATACACACTCTTACGTGAGGATCCTTTTTAGAACATCAGCTGTTTTATGATATAAACACTACTTTGACCCATGGACGTTAGAGGGAGATTCCAGCCAGATGACCAAAACTGTATGCTGATTGCTGAGTGCTTAGCTGCAACTGCTTATGTAGTCTACAGTCTTCTTGCTCAAGTATGAGGGATGAGATCTTCCCAGGGGAACCTGAAGGGTAGAATTAGAGCTTAACATGCTATGCTTTAACTTCGCCTAGGTAGGAACTATCCTTAATGATCTTGGTGACAATATGGTAGCGTTATTTTTATGTTTCACTCTCCTTGTCACAATTTTAAGCCTATTGTGCTTCATCGTCCTAGTTATTGCAATACATGCTTTATTATCTAAAATGCAGTTACGTCAATAAAACCTTATTGAACTATACTCTGCCTCTGATTGTCCTTGCATATGTGAGACTAATGTAGCGGAGAGAAACGGATGAGATCTGAGTGACCACGATTTCCCTGAGGAGTCATTTGTGCCATGCGCCCAGTTGCCCAATCATCCCTGCTCTTGGGTGAAGATGAGGAACTGCTAGTTAGCCGGAAGAATACCCGGACTAGGCCAACAGCTGTCACCTGGTGTGGGTTCAGACTCAGTCCCCGCAGTACAAATGATTCTGCTGCCAAAATCTAGTAGTCTCAGTCTACGCGACACCCACACCCCCCCCCAGGACCGGCCCCTGCTGTGTCCCGGGATGCCCAGCCCTAGGGCATAGCTGTTTGCTGTGACTTGGTGGGAGCTTTGACAGCTCCCACCAAAACAGAGCAAACACAACTCTGCCCTCAGCAAGAAAGAGCTGTCAAACAGGCTCCAGGGGAGTGAGACATTAGGGCCCCCTCCTCCATTTAATGAAGGCTGGACCCTTAGGGATGGGGTCCCCAGAGCTGAGACTGGCCTGGGGAAGGGGGGGCTACGCTACCCCTCTCCCCCATTTAACAGCAGTGGGCCCAAGGGGATGGGGACCCTGTGGCCAAAATCGACGGGGGATGGCATACAACCCCACTCTGGCACACTTGCCATTCACCCAACGAGATAGCACTTATAAACTAACCAGTAGAAAGTGCTCCAGTTGGATTGATATCTTGTGAAAAACTGTTCACTCTTGTTGGATAAACAAGCAGGCGAGCTTCTGTTCTGGCCATGATGCTCATTTCACAGAAATTAAACCTCAACAGGAAGCACTTACAAATATAAACATAGCAGGTACCCCACTTGAAGCTCCACTTCTGCAAAGGATAAATGATCCTAACTCCTGGCCTTGGCAAAGGCAAAGCAAGTGTGTTTACTCCACAATTCTATATTGAAAAATGATCTGAAAACCTTTGTTGGGGTGATGCTTCTTTCGTCTATTGCAGCACAATCAGCCACTCTCATGCCCATTCCCACAGCCAGACAGACACCCTCACAGCCACTCTCACATCCATAGACACCCTCTCACACCTATTCTCACACTCAGAGAGACAGACCCTGCGGCCAAATCCCTCCGGCTGTGTGCAGCGGTCATTGGATTAACGTATAGTAATGAAAATTACTTTATGTTAAAAAAAAATAGAAATTCACTGAAAAAAACAAAGGTTACAGGGACATTATAGTTAGGAAATAGATTTAAAAAAATAAAGTAACTTAAAAAAACAAAGGTTACAGGGATGTTACAGCTAGGTTCTGAATTTTCAGAGGTCCAGGGCAAGAAGAAGAGGAAGCGCAATTTCAAGGAGAACCAAACATTAATTGCTGAGGTGACAAAAAATAAACACCTTCTCCTTGTCACCTCCAAATCACCATTAGAAAAGAAGGAAGGCATGTGGCAGTCCACAGTGGATAAGATTAACAGTGTAGGCCAAACTAAAAGGACAGTGCTGGAGTTGAAGAAGAGGTGGCAAGACTACAAGCGCAAGACCAAAGTGAAACTGGCCAACAACCTGAGGGTAGCCATGCGGACCAGAGGAGGGTCTGAGGACCAGAAGGAGTTCAACGGGTTGGAGGAGCAGGTGGCATCAGTGAACCCAACAGAGTTAGTAGCAGGAGTTGCCAAACAGGACAGTGCTGCAGTTGAGGACCAGCAAGAACTACAGGGTACGTGTGAACGAGAAACAATATGGTAAAAAATGTCATGCAGTGCAGTGCAAGGCACTTTGCTGTGCTGCACTGCGTGCATGGGACAGGGTAGAAATATCTCACATGTTGACTCATACATCACATCAGCGTACATTTCTTGCCCAGTGACCATTTTTCTAGCTCAGTCCAGCCCCGGCAAGTTTGTCAGGTCCATGCTGCCTCAATCCAGTTTGTCCTTTGACTACGCCGACTTGTAGTCTAATGTTTAACATGAGTGACCAGGACAGGGTCAACAATTCAAAGCAAAGAATCTGGACTGGAGCAGCACATCATGCATAGACCTAGAAACCTGCCCAACCTGACTGTGACAATGCGAACCCCCTTGCACCACAAGGCAAATGTGCTTGTCTTGCAGCTACACAGCCAAAATTGTGAAGTAATGGAATGGAGTGGGGTTGCCAGAAGACTAACTTCTCACCTGAGAGGGAGCCAGGTGCTGAGTATGTAGAGTATCTCCAAGTAAGCTCTGATGTGCTTGGTGAGATCTCACAGGTGTTGCCTGCCAAGTTTGAGATCACACTACCTCCTGCCTCGTACAAATAAATATTGGTGGTGAGGGCGAATGCAAGTGATGCACACCAGAGGTCCATGGTTGTCTGAAGCATAGATGGTGTGTGAGCTTGGTGGGCCCCTAGTAGTGTAGTGGCATGTAGGTGTGGAGGAGCACATTGAACTGGGAGTGTGTCTGAATAGGGAGTCGTATCTCAAGGAGTTGAAGGATGATGTGTGTGCCACAAGGTAGTCTGATTGATAGTCATGCACTGCTGTATTTGATAGTGTCACACTTGTGTAGCAGTTATGAAGGGATGGTGTAGAAGAAAGCATTAGTGCACTACACTTGACATGTGATGTGAGCCTGGGCAAAGGTGAAGTAGGTATCTGGAGAGAGGCGTAAGAAGAAAAGTCTGTTTATGCTACTTATTCAAAACAGCAGGGTGTGCAGGGAAGTGACAGGATGAGCTAGATGTCCAGGATCATGGGCAGATTTGGGGGATGGTTGGGGGGTGAGATGTCTGGACTTAGTCGTGTGGGCATCCAGTAAAGGTACATGGTACATAATATCATCAAAACTATTTTGTGAGGTATAAGAGTAAGTTC
Organism: Pleurodeles waltl; assembly: GCF_031143425.1. Taxonomy (NCBI): domain Eukaryota; kingdom Metazoa; phylum Chordata; class Amphibia; order Caudata; family Salamandridae; genus Pleurodeles; species Pleurodeles waltl. Next base: position 419,558,806 of record NC_090443.1, read on the forward strand.
TGGCCCTGCGCCCAAATGATGATTACCAGAGGAGTCATGTGCAGGTACAAGTGAGCGGTGCTGAGTGAAGAGATGTGTAATACTCTTCAGATGACCAACTTAGGTAATGACAAAATTTGGTGAGCTTCAGTGGTGGCTTCTTTCCAAGTGTGACGGTGCTTATCCCTATCAGAGATGGTTCATAGTGCCTATTGTTCTGGACTCTGGAGATGATGTTGTGTGCTAGAAAATCACAGAAGTATACACAAATAAGTAAATCATGGTATTTAAATCCCCTTACCCATTTGTGCAGTGTAGCAAGGCTGCTTGCTGTGTAGAGGTATTGTTGGAAATGGCCTTTCTGCAGGGTCGACCCCAGACTTTTTGCCTTCTTCCTTCTCTTTTTCTGACCTCATTTTTGCTGGCTTTAGGACTCTGCACACTTTACCACTGCTAATCAGTGCTAAAGTGCATATGCTCTCTCCTTAAAACATGGTGACATTGGCTCTCACCCAATTGGACTATTTAATTTACTTATAAGTCCCTAGTAGAGTGCACTATGTGTGCCCAGGGCCTGTAGATTAAATGCTACTAGTGGGCTTGCACCACTGATTGTGCCACCCACTTAAGTAGCCCCTTAACCATGTCTCAGGCCTGCCTCTGCAGTGCCTGTGTGTGCAGTTTCACTGCCACTTCGACTTGGCATTTAAAAGTTCTTGCCAAGCCTTAACCTCCCCTTTTTTCTACATATAAGTCAGCCCTAAGGTAGGCCCTAGGTAGCCTATAGGGCAGGGTGATGTGTAGGCAAAAGGCAGGACATGTACCTGTGTAGTTTAGATGCCCTTAGTGTAAAACTCCTAAATTAATTTTTACACTGCTGCGAGGCCTGCTCCCTTCATAGGCTAACATTGGGGCTGCCCTCATACATTGTTTGAGTGGTAGCTGCCGATCTGAAAGGAGTAGGAAGGTCATATTTAGTATGGCCAGAATGGTGATACAAAATCCTGCTGACTGGTGAAGTTGGATTTTTTAAACCTATTTTAGAAATGCTACTTTTAGAAAGTGAGCATTTCTCTACACACTTAAGTCCTTCTGTGCCTTCCAATCCACATCTGGCAAGGTTTAGTTGACAGCTCCCTTGTGCATTCACTCAGACACACCGCACACACAGGATACTCAGCCTCACTTGCATTCATCTGCATTTTGAATGGGTCTTCCTGGGCTGGGAGGGTGGAGGGCTTGACACGTCCATGTCAAAGGACAGCGGCCTGCCCTCACACAAAGGACTGCCACACCCCTTACTGGGACCCTGGCAGACAGGATGGAACTGAAAGGGGACCTTGTGCACTTCTGAGCCACTCTTTGAAGTCTCCCTCACTTCAAATCACATTTGGGTATTTAAGCAGGGTCGCTGACCCTACCAACTTAGACACTTCTTGGGGTAGACACTCTACCTCACAGACACTTCCTGGAGAAGAAACTTGTAACCTGAACCTGCATTCTGCCAAGAAGAACTGCCTGGTTGCTTAAAGGACTCACCTGACTGCTTTCTGTGAAGGACTGCTGCCTTGCTGTTGCCCTGCTGCCTTGCTGCTCTCTGGCTGTGGTGAAGAAGTGCTCTTCAGGGGCTTGGATAGAGCTCCTGTTCCCTGAAGTCTCAGAACCAAAAAGACTTCGGCCCAGATTTATACTTTTTTTTGCGCCGCATTTGCGTCGTTTTTTGACGCAAAAACGGCGCAAACTTGCAAAATACCATTTGTAGGTTTGCGCTGTTTTGCGTCAAAAAACGGCGCAAATGCGGCGCTAAAAAAAGTATAAATACGGGCCTTCATCTCTTCAAGAAGGACTCCTTGTGCTGTGAAATTCAACACACAGCCTGCCAGAAACGACACACAGCCTGCACCGTGGAGAAGATTGACGCAGCGCCAGCGTATCGACCAGAAATTCAAGGCACGGCCCACCGGATGGACGCACAGCCAACCCGGGACGATGCAGCCTGACTTCCAGAGATGAATTGACGCAGCGCCTGTCGTGCAGGAAAACATTTGACGCAACGTCCACCGGATCGACACAGCTCCTGTGACTTCATCCTGCCCATGCAGGAAATCCACGCACCGAAGAGGATCCACGACCGAGCACCAGAAATCCACGCACAGCTGTCCCTGCGTGAAAACTAAACAAAGCATCGCCGCGTGCGGCCCGAGAAATCGACGAACACCCTTTTGATTCCACACTTCTCCTCCTCTGCAGTTCCTTGCGGAGATTTTTCACGCAAACCAGGTACTGTGTGCTTGAAAGAGACATTGTTTGCTTTAAAAAGACTTAAGACACTTTATATCACTTTTCAGTGATATCTCTACATTTACTTATTGCATCTTTGATCGTTTTGATCTGCATTTATCCAGATAAATATTATATAGTTTTCTAAACAGTGTGTGGTGTATTTTTGTGGGGCTATATGGCGTTATTGTATGATTTATTGAACAAATACTTTACACACTGCCTTATAAGTTAAGCCTGACTGCTCTGTGCCAAGCTACCAGGGTGGGCACAGGATAATTTGGATTGCGTGTGGCTTACCCTGACTAGAGTGAGGGTCCTTGCTTGGGCAGGGGGTAACCTGACTGCCAACCAAAGATTAAATTTCTAACAGTAATGTCATGTGGGTGTGTGGCAAATATGAGTCCCAAATTAATGGACAAATTGCATGCAATACAGCACTGCAAGGCAGATTGGCATGGAGTACTATGTGAAAGGCAGAGTGTTGTACCAAAACTAATATATGACCACACTTACATTTCTTTGGCAGGAATTGTGGGCTAAGTAATGGCTAGAGGAAATGCATGCACCCCGGGGACATGGTTCAAAGTTCTCAGTAGTAGTGTCAATAAATTAACCTTACATCAATATAGCCATGCAATGAAATTTAGCCAAGCCACATGGTAACTGGGGCCATTACCTGCATTCACCGTTTCAGCAGGGCAGGCCACAAGCTGCGTAACTGCCTTGCAATGTGTGCTATGGCACAAACATTACCCCCTTGTCACACAGTGGTTGTGTGAACAATGGATAGATTTTGCTATGTGCAAGGCATCAACAGTGTAAATTGCCCTAATTTACTGTTAGTAACACATGTTGAATACATCTACATGTAACATGAAGTGAATGAAAATAAAGTCTGTCACCAAAATTACTAATGTCAACATCTGTCTTAGATAATCATTAGCATATTACAATTTCATTGCAGAGGAACAAACAGCACTCAAGTCCAGCAGCTTGTCCTGGGTGACCAACATGTTGGTTCAGGGTCTCCAGAGGAATCACCACCCATAGGACATGCCCCACCTGCCAGTCCAAGCACAGCTGTGGACTCCGAGGATCCCCAAGTTGTCTTCCAATGGTGAGTGGTAGGAGTCTAGCAGCAGATGGTTCATGAGGTATGGAGGAGAACGAAGACTATAGCGGGAACCCTAGAAGAAGTCCATAGGTGCCTCAGTCCCAATAAGGTTACATCTGAGTCAATTAAAGGCACCTACACTTGCCTCCATAGTATGGATAAGTCCCAAGCTGACATTTCCGGTGTCATGAGGCAGAGACAAGAACAACAAGCCTCAACAATTGATACCAGTAAGGTTTCCACCAAGCTGGGGAGCATCATTAACATCATGGCATCTATGGAGCGCAAGTTGTACTTCTACAGAGCAACAGCTGGTGCCCTCCATAAAGACGCTGTTGCAGGGCTGAGAAGCCATCAGACCTTTGTCAGTAATGTGCTGCCTTTAGGAAAGGGGGCCACATCTTCGGTCCCTGAAGTGTGTGTGCTTAGATCCCAACCACACAACAACCACCCTCAGGGGAGGCACAACACACTTCAGAGGAAGAAGATGTGGAGTTTTCCAATATCTATAGTAGAACTGCCAGGCAACATTTATCTGTGTCCCCTGGCCAGTTCACCAGTGGTCCTGTGTCTATAATCATGCCAAGTCCTTTGTCACCCAGTACTGCACCTTTTTCTTTGTGCACCTGTTAACCTTATGCACTTGTGGATTGTTGAAGAGGACTACCTTCCCTAATGGAAATTTGTACCTCCTCAATGAAATTCTACTCACCTCTATATGTCGCACAACATGGCTCCCAAATGGAGTCTGTCTGGACATCCTTTGCTCACTATCAATGTTGATGTTGTTGCTCAAAACACTGCTAAAATGCTCATGCTGAGTCACCCACAGTTGTAAACAAATTCACTCCTATAAATCTGAGTGTCGTATGTCTGTTGCAGAAGGGACTAACCATTCCACAGTGAATAGGTATTATCAGAACCCACTTCTAAGCTTCTCAAGGAGAGTGAGTTAAAGGCATTAACACCTGCTCCCTTTGGATATGTACCTACAACAAGCACATACGCTGTAATGGAATAATGAGGAATGTGGTGTCCCCAATGGAAAGTCAGAGTGTGACAATAAGGTGCAGTTACATGACTGGCACACAGTGAAAAGCTCTTACTAACCACACAAATGCCTATCCTGCTGAAAGTAGGGCCTGTGAGGGAAGTGAGCCAATAACACTGTTTCACTCATCCACATATATCTAGCTCATTGAACATGACAGCATGTTTAAACGCCTATGATAGCCTCAATGAACACTCTGAAGAGATCCTAAAGTACATAAATGATCATGGTTGCACTAATAATATGCAGTTATCCATGTCCAGAATTCTTCTGAAATTGCATCGTACCTGTACCACACTAGGCTGTACTAGGACAACCCAATACCATGGTTGTCAGTATGCAAGATATGCAAGGGTTTATTGCTGGAGTTCAGTGTCAACTGATAAATGGTGTCAAAAGCTACACTGGGATATGTAGGATATATTTGTTCCTCTGCCCCTGAGAGGCCTTGCCAGTTTTGAGGGTGAGTTAAACTGCACATGACATCTATTGCAAAAAATACATGCATATTACTGTAGAAGACCCAGACCACAGAACCAGGAACATTGCAACACGTGCCCAGAGTAAGAGTACACGGGAGACTCATATCCTTGAAACTTAGCAAGTGGTCAAACAAACTGACATGTCTGAAGTGCTACACTTAGCATGAGTCAATGTCAATGATGACAGTGGTATTTCAGGCAAGAGTGGCTACATTCACGATCTGTAACCAGCCAACAGGGATGACCAACTTGCAGAAAGGTGCAAAGGTGTGTATGGTACAAGCAGGCACCAGTGTGCATTCTGCAGCACACATAGATGGTGGAATATGGCTCACAGGACATTTTGATTTGCAGGAAGATGCACCTTAATGCACAAATACATTCCTGCATGCAGTAGAAGCATCCTTGCTTCTTGGTGGAAGTGTACCTGCATTGGCCCTAGGCAGTGAAAACAGCACCGACACAGAGGAAAAGGCATGAATGATTTGTATTCCATTAGATCCAGCACATTACTTGCCTTTTGCTTCCACGCATAGCAGTGCAGCAGGGATATCATCTGTGCTGCAGTACGTGGCTATGCTCATTATATGCCCCTCTGTTTACAGACACAGGGCATTATGGGAACTATACTGTGATCCATATTTGTCAGATGAACAGAAAAATCAATGACGTGCAGCAGACACACTCAGTTATCCCACACTGCTTCTACGCTCCCTTTGGTCTGTGCTAGAGTGTCTGAAGGTGAACATACTCAAGCAGCACACACACTGTCAGCACATGAACACTGTTACACATTGCAACCTTTGTGTTGGGTAATTCTTGCACAAGCACATGGTTTCTGCACATGGTGTTATCACGCATACATATTTTATTCAATATGATGTTGGGCAAGAGTGAATGTTACACACAGAAACAGACCTTTGGAATAGGTGAGTGAGCCAGCAGGCCTCACTGCAGTGAACGAAGGTCACATGGTCATGTTTACTACTATTGTTCAATGAACATCATGCTGCCAAACTCACATGATCTCTGTCTTACTCCTGTCAATGGCAGTAGCAGTACTTCTACTCTGAGGGCAGATCTTTGTGTAGCCCTCCTGGTCTAAGAAGACTGCAGTCCACGACACACACTCAAATGCAATTTCCCTTTTGGGATGATACTAAATGTGTGCCCCCCCCCAAACTATGCACTTGTAAACTCAGGGTAGGGGTAAACCAATCTTGCCCTGCTGAGATAACTTCATATTCAAATTCCTCCGTCAATCACACCATGTTCAATGAGGTAGTGAATGTACACATACATTTTTGTGTGACTTTTGACATGGGCACATCACACTCTTGACATCTCTATATTCTTCAGGTGTTGTGATGTTTGCAAAAAGATCTAAATTATCTTACTTCTCTGGGTAATTCTTCACATTGCAACGTCATTGGTTCATATTGTTGTGTTACAGGACTTTGAGTCTCATCACATTGCTCTGAATTTGTATTTTGACAACTGTGACCTTAAGTGGTATATAGAAAATCTGGCCAGGTATTGGCTCAGATGTGTAGTGTTTTGAGGATCCCCACACATGCATGTATGCCTTCTGTACAAACAAGGTTTTAACTTGTATACTTTTTACTTGGCCTTTGTCCATGACAACTATCACTCAATCTGTGACGGTATCTACTACTACATTTGCTCATAAAAGTGCTGCCATTCTGCATGCTACCACATTGGTGAGGCACACCACAATTAATTAATTAAATATTTGGAGTCATAGGCCCATGTTGCTCAATGGGTCTGACAACACTTATAGTTGGAAATATGTGAATGACATGTTTTGATGTTTGCAATAACTGTGACATAAAGACAACACAATGAATGAGTTAAATCATTTGTTCTCATGTTGGACATTTAAGAATATTTCGGAGATTTTGTCTGTCATGTTAAGCAATTATGAAACAAATTGGACACAATGGACCAGAGATTGTCATGTATGTCTCCACCATTGTCATCCTCCTCCTCCATTTGTTCTCCATCTTCTGCCTACAGGTGCCATGGGATATTTTTGTTCTCACACATGTGTTGTGTAGGATTGCACACATCAGAATTATCTTGCATACCACAGGTGGGAAGTATTACAATTTTCCACCTGACATATCAACGCATCTAAACCTGGACTTCAGAATATCGAAAGTTCTTTCATCCGCTTTCCTAGTCCTGGTCAGTGCCATTTTCCAGGCTCTGTCTGGGGATGGTGGAATGGGGTCATGACTCATGGCTGCAGATCATATTCTTGGTCAGCTGAAAGTAGCAAGAATAACTGTTAATGATTATGCACAGTTACTGAGACATACCAGTCCATGTGTGTTATGTATACTGAATAACTCATAAATGTTTCATACAGTATTGCACTTTATGTGTTATATATGCAGTTGATCATGGTTTGACACGTCTGTTCCTGTTGTCTGTGTCAATTCTAATGATGACCATTTCCTGATATTTTTAACACTTCTATCTGTTGACTTTCATGTTCAGGCATTAGATTACTGTGACAGGTATTTCTGAAAGCTGTGGACAATTCTCTGTTTTTTCATAAACAATGTTATTGCTTAATGGCAGTATGACAACCACCACATCCAGCTGTTGCTGGTTGACACTAAAAGATAAGGCAACATCATTACAGACATATCATCAATTCTATCATTAACCCACTGAAGAAACATTGGCCTAGCGCCTCCTTCCTCCACATTACCGTCAGTTTTTATGACCCTAATGTGACACAGAGGAGGTGTCAAAAGGGTGCATACTTTTGTTTTCAATGGGCCCCTATGTCCTCTGCAGGAATGGAGCCAACATTTTAGCACTAATCCTGCACAGTACTTCAATAGTGTCCAATTCAAGATAGGTCTAGTGCTTGCTCCAAATCTTATCATATTTTTTATGACAGCCTCTAGCTTCATAGACTTGTCTTTCCGGGTGAGCACCCCTGTCCACCCACTTATGGCATTGAGACTGCAAGGGCAGATGAGAGGATTTCCATTTACTAGTTACATTTCTTTTTGCCATCATAGTGGCCACTCCTAGAAGCACTTGATCAGCCCTTGTGCTCCCAACTCCCTCAAAGATACCCAAAATAAATTATTTCAGTGACAGCTCCACTGTTCATACCAAGACCTCCATCAGTCCTGCATCAATAGCCGTCCAGTATTTCATAATTACTGGACATATCCAAACCATGTGGTAAAAATCTGCAGGAGCATGTAGGCATCGAAAGTAGGCTGGGACGGGAGTAGATGTGCTTTGAATAAGCAGTTGGGCTAAATAAGAACCAGGCAAGTAGTATACCTGTATAATCCTCAGTATAGAAGAGATTGTGCGGGGGCCATCAAGGCATCTAACTAATTCCCATCATCTAGTATCCCACCTACTCCTCCCATTGAGCATGCGGGTGTGCCAGTGTATCAGGGGTATTGAGTACCAGTGTGCAGTAGATTTGAGAAATACCACCCTTCAATAGTGCACCCATCAGACGTTTGTCCGCCAAGGGGCTGAATTCCAGAAGCATTGTGTCCAATGGAATGTGTGATTATTTATAAAACTGGGTGGGTGCAGGGCGTAAGTTGCTTGAAGTTCCTGAAAGGTAAGCATCCAGGAACCAGATCAGATGTCCCCTAAAAGGAAGATACCTAATTTGTCCCACTGCCAAAACCACTCTTGGCCAATTGTCTCACTCAGCCACCTTCCCCTCCACAATGGAGTTTGCTGGGTAAGCTTGGAATCCTATCCGGTATGTTTAAGTGCAACGCAACAGCTCAGTAAAACCACCAGGGTCCCCTCCAAGAGAGCTTGCAGAAGGTGGGCATCATACAGCATCTCCAGTACCTCTTCAAGTCCCAGGGAGGACAACCCTGCCCTGCATGCTGGGTCCAATCACCCACTGCTGAACCAATCAGTTATAACCAGGACTTTGGATGCCAGGTAGTAAAGATGCAGATTGGTCATGCCAAGCCCACCCTCGTATGTTGTGCGCTGGCATTTATTAAAAGACCATCTCAATCTGGTATTACACAAGAGAAAGGATGCCGCCAAAGAGTCTATCTCTCTAAACTAATGCTAGGGTATACATTGTGGGAAGTTCTGAAAGAGATAGAGACATTTTGGCAAAATCATAATTTTATAAAGGGCAATACGCCCAATTACATTAAGTGGGGGAGGTTGCCAACTTTTCAAGTCTGCTTTTACCTTGCGAATGAGGGGAGTAAAATTAACACTCCAAGCCATGTCGTGGTGAAGTGCCATCCGGACACCTAAGCAGCAAAAACTCAGGCGAAGTATCGGTATGGTTTTTTGACATGCGCCACAATCGCGAGTGGGATGGAGAGGAACCAGCACTGACTAGGAATGGTTCATTTGTGGGCACGTAGCCTCTGCAAACAACTGGAGGAGATGAACACAGGGCAGGCCCATCTCCTCCGGTCTAGAAGGAAACATCATTACAGACATATCATCAATGTGATGCAGTCACCATGCCCTGTATCCCACTCTCATCCCCACACCTGGGCATCACTGTGTATAAGTCATGCGAGGGGCTCAATGACAAGGGCAAAAAGGTGGGATGGGGCAGCTCTGTTGGGTACCCTGGTGGACAGGGAACGGCTACGAGACCACTCCATTAATCTGTACCTGTGCAGTCGGGTTAGAATAAAGTAGCTTGACGTAATTAGAAAAAAGGAGTACCAGCACTGCTTTTTAGCGAACCCGACCTAGGAAAATCCAGTCCACCGAATCAAAGTCTTTCTCAACATCTATTAATAATTGAGCCGGGGAGGGCGGCAGGGGATGCCAGCTTGCTAGTGCAAAATGCTATGTGCAATTACTACATGTGCAAAGTGAAAAAATTGTTATCTGATTTTTATCAGCTCGTCAGCAGTAGGTGGGTTTGGACAGTGCCAACCTGTTTGACACACACATATACATGTCCTTTTGAAACATCTGAATGTAGTGACTTGCCTACATTAACTCAGCCTTTGATTTGTTAACTAACTTCGGCATGGAAATTTGCGGCCTACATTTATTGCATTCGCAACATGTGACATTGATGCTTACACATTTTGTTGTCAGCCTTCAGCCAGTGCTTGTTGTCAAACAAGTTATGGTGAACTTAGATGGACACACAGCTATGACAATGTGGGTCATTATTATGTAGGACACACTGATGTTCATACAAGTAGCTTTCTACTACAGACATGGACACAATACGTATGAATCTACATTGTAGGGGATTCTGTACTTCTATGCCAGAGGTCCTCAAACTGGGGGGGCAGGACCTCATAGGGGGGCCTCAAGTGATCCCGGGGAGGCGCCAGGCTCTGGCCAAAAGAAGCATTATACAGATAACAGGGCTTTTTTTTAAGTAGAAGCATGTTATTGCATTTTTTAAAACGTAACAGTACTTAACTGCAATGTTTAAATAAGTCTAGACATATTTAAATATTGCCATTTTTATAAAATAATTGTGAAAAATTCTAAGGGGGGGCAATGATTTTTATTTTTCATCTGGGGGGGCGCAGCATTAAAAGGTTTGGAGACCACTGTTCTATGCCTTGATTTTATCATCATTGATGTGGCTTGCAAAAGTTGAGCTCCCGGGTACATTGTCATACCTTGCCCTGGTTCAATTCCATTTCATGTTAGTTACTGGTGTATGATATATTTAACAGCGTTGTGTTTGAGTTTGTGAGTTTGTTTGAGTTTGTGAGTTTAACATTGATGACTTCATATGCAGGGAACCTGACCTTGTTACAAAACAATACTGGTGATCTATCGTATTGTTTACCTAGGTCAATGTGGCCTGCTACATTTGTATATGTGTGTGTACCTAGACTGTCAGTATGGATGATATATATATGTGTTTTGTGATGTTGGTCTCACAATGATACACTAAATTGTCCTTTACAGATGACATTGCATGACACAAATGGAATTTACAACTACTTCTTCCAGTGTTGCGTCAGAAACTATAGTCAACATACAAGTATTCTGCCATGTGTGACACACTTACTTATTAACACAGGATCAGTTCACACACCATTCATTTTTTTGAAGTTGAACTGTTACCTGGGCTGGGTATACTATTGAAGAAATACTCACCTCACACTTAGACATCATATGCAGTTTGTACTGATATTAGGTTGTCTTGTGTACCACATGATTATAATAATGATTTGTTAACCAGGGCCGATACTTTGGTTCAGTCCATTCAGACAGTATGAAATGAGACAATACTATGCACAGATATTCTGTTGTTGCTTCCATTACAGGATTAGTGAGGATACGACAGAATGTGATATCATTGTCTACACATTGCAGTTCGCTGTTTCCATGCACATGACACTAGGGGCCAGATATTTGACAAAGTGGCATAGTACAGCACAGCAAGTGACCCTGCTGTGCTGTATTATGTCACTGGGAAAGGTCAGGAGTGCACAATATTTAAGCCAAACTGTTAATTCCTGTCTTTTCACCCTGCAGTGGGACACAATGGGCTGCCTAGCACAAACAGGGGCACCCTCCCACCATGGTGCAAGTGTGCCTGTGTTGCATGCATGATTGTTTTAGTGTAGTTCTGGCACATAAACAATCCTTAGAGGCATATTCCTCTATCTATGTGTGCCACAGAATGCAGCACACCTAGGAAGTGGAAGTGACCTGGAAGACTTAGGTCATTTATCCTTGTTGCGCATCACCTGGGAAGGCATATTTATGTTATACATTCCCAGGTTTAAAATGTTTGGTATACATGACATGTCTCATCAATCATGGGAGTTGCATTGCAACACCCATACAATGGTCATGGATCACCTCTCTTACGCACAGTAATGCTCGACAGCATTTGGCACTGAGTTGCATTACTCCTGATATTGTATGCCATTCCAAGCCACACAAAGTGGCTTTGCATGTTCTCAGATATCTGACTTAGAGGTTTTTATCACACATGTGCCACATTGCATGGCGCAAGTATGAGGCACACCTCCCGTATGGTTTGTATAGTATGCATACTTTAGATTTACTTAACAACTAGTAGGCCATTCCCTTATTGGCCATTCTGAAAGCACTTGTTAAATAAGATGTAGGCATCATGCAGAATGCAGCACACAAAGAAGGAGGAAATAACACAGGGAATTAAATATATTTCTATTTCTTGTGTCTCCCCTGGGGAGGTGTAAGGTTCTGACGCCCCCCCAGGTGTTAAAGGTCTTGTAAATCTCAGGATGCATCAAAGTTCCTGGCTATTGCTTGGAAACAACCACCGCAATGCCCATGGAACGCCTCCCTTGCACAGAGTAAGGCAACACAGAGATTTTGGCTGCTTTGCCTTACTCCATATCTATGAGGACATTCAAAGTCACACAAAGAGGCTTTGCATAGCCTCATAGATATGATTTCAAGGTTTGCACCACCGTTGTGGCAGCCAATCAGATCTCATTTTGAGATCTCTGGGATCCGCAGACCCTCCACTTCCCTAGAGCTGCAAAAATCTTTTTACTTTCATAACTTCAAAACTACTGAATGGATTTACACCAAATTACAGAAAGCACTCTTTCTAAACCAAGATTTAGCTTTCTGCTAAACTTAGTGTAATTCCGTTCATCAGTTCGGGCTATAGCTGTGTCTAAAATCCCTGTGGGCAATTGCATGGAGGAAATGCGTTTGGGACCCCACTTTTTTTATCTGCCCCCACTTGCCGAAACACCCTTTAACTTTTAATCTTTCAAAATTATGTGAAGATTGGTCAAATGGTGCCAAAGTTATAGGCAAAACTAAAAACCCTTATCCTATGGAAACTAGGTCCTAACTATAACTACCTATTAAAACAAAGGTTAGAGTGCGTTATAGCTAGATGAAAATGTCAGTAACATCATGTCATTTTAAACTTTAAAAAAACACTGAAATACTGAAATTGACCAGTTACAGTTAGTTAGCTGGTAACTATAACTTGCGCGAGGGGTATGACCAGGTGCCAATGGAGTAAGGTGCAGAAACCTGAGCTCCCAGCAAGCAGGCCCAATACAGTGGAATCCTGACCCCCTCATTAGCACCGGGCGGGGGGTGCCCATTAATTGAGGGGAGCCCCCTTGTCCCCTCAATATCCGAGAGTGAGACAATCACTGAAAATGAACCGGTGTGGTACCCCGAAGCCAAGATCTGTGATCACGTCCCTAAAATGGAGGCTGGAGATTGCTGATGAGTAGCAAAGCCATGCTCCAAGCGGGCATGTTGGCAGCAAACGTAGTGGACAGCACTCTGGTGTGCAGCACCTGGGGACCATGCGAGAGTGAGAACAATAGACCTGGGGGTACGAACGGCCCTACACGTGTGCCTGGTAATGAAGGCACAGTGGCACCCAGCCATGAGGAAAGATAGCTGGCAGCCGCATATCGCAGAGGGCCGACTTACAGTGCAGAACGGCAGAGAAGTGGACGGACTTGAGAGCAGTGAGAAGAGAGGCTGGTGTGGTGTCCCACTGAGCTGGCGGCGGAATTGTTGAAGGCATCTGCAGGGTGGGGCCCAAGAGGAGTTCAATTGTACTGTGGGGACCTCTCGCCTTACCAAATGTTTGACCTGATGTGGCCCCATGCTCAGGGGAATGCCTTAGGAACTACCGAAAGTCTAGTCGAGCAGTGAGCAAAACTGGGGGCCGGGAAGAGAAGAGAGCAGCGGCTCCATCCTGGAACTGTGAGTAGCCTGTCGCCTCCCCGGCAAGGGTTGGATTTCATGGAGAATGAGTGAGGAGTGGCTAACCCTCTGACAAAGCCCAACTGCAACGAGTAGTCTGTGAGGAGGATAGTGCTGAGGCCTTGAAGGGAGGCACAACAGTCCTGGGTGCCCTTCCTCAATAGCCTACACACTTGGGAGCCCTACATGACTTGAAGGCCCTCAAGGCGCAAGGCAGTCTGACCATGCAAAGGTGTAGGGCTAACAGAGTGGGCCAGAGGCAAAGCTGCTAGCATTGTGGAGTGGAGAGCAAATAGGGATCCACTGGAGATCATTTCAAGGGGCACTGGTATTGAAAGAGGTGAGATCACTCCCACTTTGGTGGTCCCTAATACTTAGCTGACCATACAAAACAGGGGAGGTGTGCTGGCGATGTGGTACATGACAATTATTAGTAAAGCAGAGACCAACAACCACCGGGACCCAAAGCAGGGATCTGCCTTCTCAACCTGTGGTTCTCAGCCTACCACAAGGAGAGGAAGGAGTGTGACAGCATTGTTGTAGCATGTTATGACTGGATAACTGTTAAACCTGACAGCCTTAGGGTGGCCATCTCCTAACTTTTGGTCTGCCTCCCTCCACTTTTCTGACACTGTTTTTGCTGGCTTTAGGACTGTGCGCATGTTACCACTGCTAACCAGTGCTAATGTGCATATGCGCTCTTCCTCAAACATGGTAACATTGGTTCATACCCAAGTGGCATATTTGATTTATTTGTAAGTCCCTAGTAAAGTGCACTATCTGTGCCCAGCGCCTGTAGATTGAATGCTATTAGAGGGTCTGCAGCACTAGTTGTGCCACCCACATAAGTAGCCCCTTAACCATGTCTGAGGCCTGCCATTGCAAAGCCTGTGTGTGCAGTTTCACTGCCACATCGACTTTGCATTTAAAGGTACTTGCCAAGCCTTAAACTCCCCTTTTTTTACATATCAGTCACCCCTAAAGTAGTCCCTAGGTAACCCATAGGGCAGGGTGCTATGTAGGTAAAAGACAGGACATGCACATGTGTGTTTTATATGTCCTGGTAGTGTAAAACTCTTAAATTTGTCTTCTACTACTGTGAGGCCTGCTCCTTTCATAAGCTAGCATTAGGGCTACCCTCATATACTGTTTGAGTGTTAGATTCTGATCATAAAAGGGTAACCAAGTCATATTTAGTATGGTCAGAATGGTATTACAAAATCCTGCTTATTGGTTAAGGTGGATTTTATATGACTATTTTAGAAATGCTACTTTTAGAATGTGAGCATTTCTCTGCACATAAAATCCATCTGTGCCTTGCAGCCTGTCTCCAATCCACATCTGACAACCACAAACACAGGATACTCAGTCACACCTGCTCTCAACTGCATACTGAATGGGTCTTCCTGGGCTGCATTTCAAAGGCTAGTGACCTGCCCTCACACAATGAACTGCCTAACCCACTACTGGGACCCTAGCAGACAGACCTGTACTGAAAGGAGAACTTGTGCACTTCAAAACCACTCTTTGAATTCACCCCCACTTCAAAGGCATTTTGGGGTAGATAAATTGGGTCTCTGACCCCACCAAACTAGACACTCTGGACCTGAACAACCTGTCAAGAGGAACTGCCTGGATGCCCAAAGGACTCATCTGGACTGCTTTGGTGTGAAGGACTGCTGCCCTGCTGTTACCCTGCTGCCCTGCTGCCCTCTGACTTTGCTGAGAAGTGCTCTCCAAGGGCTTGGATTGAGCTTGCCTCCTGTTTTCTGAAGTCTCAGGGCCAAAAAGCCTTCATCTCTTCAAGGAAACTCCTGGTGTTCTGAAAATCGACGCACAGCCTGCCAGGACCAACGCACAGCCTGCCCTGCGACGAGAAAATGGCCGCACAGCCGAACCGGAACAATGCAGCCCGACTTCCCGAGCTAAGATTGACGCAGCACCTGCGTTGCGATAGGAAATCCAACACAAGGCCCTACCGGTTCGATACACAGCCGAGCTTGAATGGCACAGCCCGACTTCCTGAAGAATCGACTCAGCACCTGCTGTGCGACATAAACTTTGAGGCATCGCCTACCGGATCGACGCAACACCTGTGACTTCTTCCCGGAAGGCCAGGATTTTTCCTGCATCGTCCCTGGGTGCCAAAAGATCCCTGCCTCCCAGTGAGGAACCAAGACTGCATGCCGGAAATCGACGCAAAGCCCCTTGTAGCGTGGGAAGAAATGACGCATCATCTGTGCCAAGTCAGAAAATCCGATGCAGACTTTATTTTTCCACGCATCTCCCCCTTCTGCGGTCACCGTGTGTGGTAATTTTGATGTAAACTAGGTACTTTGTGAAAACAAGAGACAATTGTTGATTTATAAGATTTAAGACTCTTTTTAGACTTGTAAAAGTGATATCTCAACTTGTGCTTATTGAATCTTTATCATTTTTTACCTTAATTTAACCTGATAAATACCCTATATTTTTCTAAACCTGTGTGGTGTATGTTTGTGGTGTTTTCACTGTGTTACTGTATGATTTATTGCACAAATAAATTATATATTGCCTTTTAAGTTAAGTCTGACTGCTCAGTGCCAAGTTACCAGAGGGTGACCACAGGATAATTTGGATTGTGTGTGACTTACCCTGACTAGGATTGTGGTCCCAATTTGGACACAGGTGTATTCCTCTGCTAACTAGAGACCCCCTTTCTAACAATAGCCATAATCTTGGGGAAGGGGAGCAGGAAAAATGAGGCAGAGAAGGGCCGTTGTAAGGTGAAGTTAATATTGCTGCAAATGATGAAGGTGCACCTGCTTAGCAGCCAGGGTCCTCTAAAGGGCCCATCGGGAATGATATTTTGCAACCCTTAACTGTTTTTAGGGAGGTGCTCCAAACTAAAATAGACACACTGGTGACAGATCTGGGAATCATGAAAGATGACCATAGGTGCCTTGCAAAACGTGTTACAACAGCGGAAAGGACATTAGCTGAAGTCCCCCCACAGATGGTGACACTGCAGGAGCACCTCTGGTCCATGGAAAACAGGGTCAAGACTTTGGAATTCGGAGATTCAGAGAAGAGGACACTGAAAATAGACCCCTTAGGAAAAACATTAGAGTGATAGACTTGCTTGAATGTACAGAGGGGGACCATATGCTGGAATTCCTTGACCGCTGGCTGAGAGAGGAGGTGGTGCCAGAAGCGTTGTCTCCATTCCTTGTCTTAGAGAGAGCACACAGGGTCCCAGCATAGCCTCCACCCCTGGGGGCACTACCTTGTCCTGTGGTGGCCAGACTGTTACATTATAAAAATTTGGTCCACATACAGAAAAGACCGAATCCTGAGGGACCTGACAGTGGAGAACAGCAAATGTCATGTTATTCCTGGGCTTTTCTAAAGAGGTCCAAAAGCAGCGGTCCACATTTATGGAAGCTAAGAGGTGCCTCTGGCAATTGGGGATTGGCTATGCATTGTTGTTCCCCAACAGACTGCGAGTAACAATGACGATAGGGGTGCAGTTCTTCTGGACCCACAGGAGGATTAGGAGTGGCTCAATCAGCACCCGCCACCTGAAATTAGCTAGGTGCCCTCAAAGAGGAAATCAATGAGAACCAAGTTGAGACACAGAACTAGGAGCTACAACAGAGCCACCACCTCAAAACCTGATGTCCAGCAAGAACAGCTGCAGGCAGTGGAAGTGGTGGCAATGACGAGCGGATGAGGGGTGACCCCACCCCAACCATCGGCGCTGGGAAAAGATGAGGCACAGGTCTCAAACTCCAACTGTAGGTCAACCTTTTCCATGGGTTCTGGTTCAGTGCTACCCGCTGTAACAACAGGAATGGCTTATTAACTCCTGGAGCGTGGACACCCTTTGCTTTTATTGCACAGGTCAATGTAGGGGGTTCACCACTTGGGTGCCCGGAGAACCCTTTGAAAAGCACTTGGACTCCTGTGACAGCCTGATAGTGGTTGCATATAAGCTGCTGGATGGTGGGTTGCCCGGCTTGGTAGACTTGAACTAGAACCCCGCCTCTTTTGAGTGTTACACTTGGGTACGCCTGCAAGTGGTTGCAGTTGGAATCAGAGTTTGGATGGGGCGTTTTGCCTACTTGTCCTGGGGATGGGGAGCTGGGTTGATTGCTGTTTGATTGGGAGTTGTTTTCACCGGAGTAACGTCCTAATAGACTTAGGGCCATATTTATACTTTTTGACGCAAAACTGCGCTAACGCAGTTTTGCGTCAAAAAAATTAGCGCCGGCTAACGCCATTCTGAAGCGCCATGCGGGCGCCGTATTTAATCAATGACGTTAGCTGGCGTTAGCCGCCGGCGCTGCCTGGTGTGCGTGGAAAAAAACGACGTACACCAGGCAGCGCCGGCGTAGGGGGATATGGAGCTTGGGCGCCAAAAAATGGGGCAAGTCAGGTTGAGGCAAATTTTTCGCCTCAGCCCGATTTGCGCCATTTTTTCCGACTCCCAACCCCCATAGAAATGACTCCTGTCTTAGCAAAGACAGGAGTCATGCCCCCTTGTCCAATGGCCATGCCCAGGGGACTTCTGTCCCCTGGGCATGGTCATTGGGCATAGTGGCATGTAGGGGGGCACAAATCAGGCCCCCCTATGCCACAATTTTTTTTTTTTAAAATGACTTACCTGAACTTACCTTAATGTCCCTGGGATGGGTCCCTCCAGCCTTGGGTGTCCTCCTGAGGTGGGCAAGGGTGACAGGGGGTGTCCCTGGGGGCATGGGAGGGCACCTCTGGGCTCCTTCAGAGCCCACAGGTCCCTTAACGCCTGCCTTTTCCAGGCGCTAAAAAACTGCGCAAAAGCGGCCGTACGTCATTTTTTTTGACCCGCCCACTCCCGGGCGCGAATTTTGCCCGGGAGTGTAAATGTGGCGCACATGCCTCGGAGTCGATTTTTTAGACGGGAACGCCTACCTTGCATCTCATTAAATCAAAGTAGGTGTCCACGCAAAAAAATGATTCAAACTCCATGGACTTTGGCGCTAGACGCGTCTAACGCCAAAGTATAAATATGGAGTTAGTTTTGCGTCGGAATTGCGTAAAAAAAAACGACGCAATTCCAGCGCAAACGGAGTATAAATATGCCCCTTACTGCCTAAGTCTCAACCCAGGGAGTGTGAGATATGCAGCACCGCCAGGGCTAGAATGCAGATGCCAGCTGTGGTGCACATGTTTTCCAATGGAGACCTCCGTGAACTATGAATTAATATCCTTGAACATATGGGGAGTGAATAATATGGCCAAAAGGTGCAAAGTGTTTTCTACCTGAAGAGGACAGGGGGTCAGCTAAGGAGGGGGTTGGCACTGCAGAGAAAGTGGCAGTGCCAGCCTTCTACACCACTTACTTATTGTGCAGTGGTAACAGGGCGCTAAGTTGGTTGAGACCTGGCAGTGATTAATATTTATGACCCGAACAAATGTGGACCAGGGTGCATAACTGGAGGAATTGTCCATGGTACCGTTGCCCTACCTAGTGCAATCGGACATCATGGAGGTATTACCATTGCGTGGCTGACCCCATGCTAGATAAGTCCAAATCCCCCACTGGGTTACTCGCCGTTCAATAGGATTGCTCACATTTTTGCTGGGTGGCAGACCCAAGGGGGACTGATAGACTCTTGGCATCTCACCCATCCGGCGACCAGGGATTATTCCTTTTTTTCAAGCCTCCATGAGCTGCATGTGCACTTGGACACTTTCCTTTGTTCCCCCGAAGTGCATGGATCAATACACAATATCGAAAACCTAGAAAGGACTATATCGGACAATAATCCAGTACTGCTATACCTGAAATGAGAGCAGCCTTGACCCTCTAACTGAAACGGGAGTCAATGGAAGGCCCAGTTTTCCAGCCCACGATTGGGGATAGTAAAAGCAATACTTTGAGGACAATACTGGCACAGTGTCCACTCCAAAGCTCTTATGGGATGCTTTAAAAGCAGTGATTAGAGGGAAGTGCATAGTGGAAATGAGGGGTGTCAGGTGCACTTTGCTAAAAGAGGTAGTCATCCTAGAAGAGGAACTGAGGGAGGTTGAAAAATGGAGGCTTGGCCACCCGGAGCTACAACAGGCTCTGCTAGACTCCAGGAAACTCCTAGCAGGACAGATAGAGAAAATTAGACATTTCAACTACTGGGAATACATGATCTGGGCACATGTGGAGCTGGACAGAGTTGGCTTGCTCCTAGCCTGCCTTGCTAATCTGGGTAAACGGGGGTCAGTGATAGCAGAACTGGAAACAGACCTAGAGGAAAGACTATATAGGCATGCTGATATCAATTCTCACTTCAAGGATTACTACTCCCATCTATATGTGAGTACCCATTGAGCGCAACAAATGGCAACAAATGGCTTCCCAGATCCACTTGTCATGCCGGTTCTCACACAAGAGGAAGCTGAGGAATTGGGGGGGATATCATGCTTCAGGGAATCAGGGCAGTGCTGAAGGGCATGACATGGGGGAAAACACCTGAGACAGATGGGCTCTCTGTTGAGTTTTATGTTGCATACGCAGACATGCTGATGCCCAAATTAGTGAAACTGCACAAGGCAGCAAGAGATATGGGGCATCTGCCAACCTCCACCCTTGAGACACTAGTGGTATGGTTACTAAAACCGGGGAGGCTACCACATGATTGCAAAGCATGTCAACCATTGTTGATGCTTAACATTATAAAATCCTTAGCTAGATACTAGCGATTAAGCTTCTACCCTACAAGACTAAGCTTGTGCACTCAGATCAAGCAGAATTCATCCCAGGCCACACCACAGCGCTCAACATACGGAGCCTGCTAGCCCTCTTGGTGGCTGACACATTAGACCGGGGAGAGGCAGCGGTATTTCCAATCATCATATAGAAAGGTTTTGATAGCTCAGAGTAGGCTTCCTGGAGTAACAAAGAGGTTGCAGCTGGGGAGGAGATTCAAAAGCTGGACCAGATTGTTATATACAAAGCCTACAGCCCGAGTGAAAACTGGCCGAATGATCTCTGAGCGGTTATGTGGTAGGCCAGGGAACCTGACAGGGCTGCCCACTATCGCCTCTGCTCTTCACGCTGGAGATGGATCAACTGGCCTGCAGTGCCAGGATGGAAAACTATTACGGGGAATAGTGGTCAGGGGTCGAACACATCACATTGCCCTATATCCTGACGATCTGTAGCTATTTCCACGGAACATTGATGCAGAACTAGAAGGGACAATGAGCCTGCTGGATAGATTTGGTTTGTCATCTGGCTTAGGGGTTAGTGGTGAATTGGCAGAAATCTCAACTGTTAAAGGTGGCCACGGATCATAGGCCCCCAGAGGTACAGAGGGCACTGCAGTGGGACTCCTAATGCCTGCAGTATATATGGATGAAAATCTTCCATGACCCTTTTGACCTGCTGGAGTGGAATGTGGGAAGGGCTATTCGATCCATCTGGGCAAGTGTGGATTTTTGGAAAACGCTTCCCTTGTCATTAGTGGGACATATAGCTCTTCTTAAGGTGGTGGTGCTCCAAAGACTGCTATATATTTTTACTCTCCTGCCTATCTGGATTCCCTGTGTTTTGTTCAGGGAATTGGACTCACTAATTATTGCCTTCATCCGGAAAGTGGCATTGACAACCTGGCAACGCCCCACGGGAGAGGGTGGCTTAGCAGTCCCAGAATTCAAATCCTACTACATAATGGAGCACCTTCAGTGGCTCACTCAGTGGGTGGCTGGTAGGATGACTCCCCCCCCCACAGGAGGTTGGACCATTTGTACCAGAGCTTTAGCAGCTCTTCTGGGTGCATCTGTCTACCTGACGGCCCCTTGTGGACAGCAGAGGTTAATTTCAAATGCTTGCAAAAGACAAGGATGTGTGTTCAGTACTCGTCTGACTTGCCTAGAGGAATCTTAGAGTTGATGACAAATGGGGGAGGCTGACACAGACTTTCGGACTGGATGGCTGCAGGTAAAGCTCACATAGGTGACTTGTATCGAGCTGAAGAACTACTCCAGTTTGAGGATCTCAGCCTGGAATTTGATCTGCTCCAGGGACACCTTCTGCTACATAAGGCAGTGTTGGAGGTGATAAGGAAGCACCTGGGGGGGGGGTGGGGGGGGCAACATGTCAGAGCTGGCTAATCATAGGGGATGTCAATATATGGTCACAAGTTTTGGCACCTTGAAGGCGGTCTCCTGCTTCTACAGAGCGATAAGGACAGACGTAGTAACACTACTGGGTACCTTACAGGAATGGTGGGAAGAGGATTTAGGGATACCGATTCCTGAGATTGATTGGGCTAAAATCATGGAACAGTCCTCCAAAGTATCTAGAAATACCATATTTAAATTACTCAACTTCTATGTTTTGCATAGAGTGTATCTTACCCCAGGTAGGGTCAATAGGTTTTTCACACGGTTGGGGCTACATGCCCCTGATGTGGAGCAGTGGTGTTGGAAATATTCTGTATGTTATGGTCTTGTCTGTCCCTGATTGACTAGTGGCAAGAGGTAACAGCCACAGTGGCTGACATAATACAGACAGCGGCTCCCTGTTTCCCAGGGCACTGTTTGTTGAGCTGGTTTCCACATACCACCAAAGCTAAGGTCACAAGTGGGTTTCAAGATCTGGCGCTTCTATTAGCAAAGAGAGAAATTAGATGCAATAGCCAGAGGACCTACTGTGACAGCTTGGCACAGAGAGCTTGAGTGATGAGCAGAGTACGAGAGTGGGGTGTTGATTCAGGAGGCGAGGTGGGGTCGTGGTTCAATGGAGGTGGTCAGCACCTAGGATGCTTTGGTGGACTGTGTGAGGGACCCGGATCCCCCATGGCCAGTGGCATCTCCTGGAAATTCGGTGGTACAGGATCAGGCTCAGATCTAACTGAGAGGCATGGCTTACCACTACTTCTGCATGCAACCAGGTCTCTGGCCTTAAGCTGTATGATGCGGATTGATACTGGCACAAGTTTGGTAGGTGGGGACTGTTCTGATGTGATAGACTGGACCTGCAAACCAGCTGGGGGAGGAGGGAGGAATTGATTGGAAAGTGGAGTTGAGGGTTGAGTGATTGATTGGTATGATTCCAATGATATACATTGTTATGTTATGAGCTGTTGATTGCCAGTGTTATGAAAGCCCAATAAAATTCTGTTTAAAAAAAAAAAACTAACTTGCGCCGTCACTATGCATAGTGTTATCAGCAATGACATCACTTCAGATGTCATCAGTGATATTATCAAATTATCAATGATGTCATAGAACATGTCATGAGTGATGTAATATATGAGGTTAGCTATTGTGCATAGTGAGGGCACGATTTACACTTACCTGAAATAATTATAACTGGTATATTTCAGTGTACTTGTAGTTGCAAATATTATGTTGTAACTAACTTTTTCACCTAACTATAACAGCGCTTTAACCTTTGTTTTTTCAGTGAATTTCTAGAGGTTTTTTTAACATAAAGGTAAATCATGCCCATTGGTCCATCAGTCCTAGTACTGAAGTACCAGATGTGTGTGTGATCTGGCAAACTGCCATCACTCACAATGCAAGTTAGCCAGTGAAAGTGGGCTGCTCCATTGCATCATGCTGTATGTTGTGGTGGGTAGAAGCAAAATGTAAATGGCAGTTGGAGACACAAGGATGAAGAGGGGTCACCCAAAGCCTCTCCCGTCTATGCATGCATGCATGCAATTTTTATCGATTTTTTTCATTACATGAGGCTGCCAAGTAAGCTAAACCTGACTGTACGAAAATGCTTTTTGCAGGTTTTCCCCAACGTTTTGCCTCATTTTGGACTATTAGCTTCTGGATTTCTAATTTGAGAGTTTACTGAGGCTTGCTGTCCAGAACTCAGTGACAGTGTTCTTTCCTTTACAAAATGATATGTTTAATTGGGTGTCCCCAGTTGGCATGTGCTGACTTACTTCTGAGTCCCTAGTATATGATACCAAGGTACTTAGGGCATGTAAGGCTGGCTGTCCACACAAGAGCTAAAGCACTGGCCACTCTGCGTGCGGCAATGTGAAAACACAAATTTCAGCTGCTACTGCAGACTGAGAGGCTGTGTATGCATTGCACACTTGATTTTGCCATTACCACTTATGTCAAGGTGAACTAGTTGCTTAACTATTTATATCAGTCTCTTCTAAGGCAAGAATCTGTATATTGTTAAGATAAACATATGGGGCCTGATTACAATTTTGGATGAGGGTGTTAATCCGTCCCAAATGTGACGGATATCCTGCCCACCGTATTACGAGTTCCATAGGATATAATGGACTCATAATACGGCAGGTGGTATATCCGTCACATTTGGGACGGATTAACACCCTCCTCCAAAGTTGTAATCAGGCCCATATTTTTGATACGTCTACACAGCAAAGCCCTAAAGTGTTGGTGTTTGCTGAGGACAGTTAAGTAGCCTTATGAGGTAATAGCAGGGTTAATGGTTGGCAATCCATTGCATCTAATTCTTTACCTAACTATGCCAAGTAAGGTGTCAAATTAAAGGGGATATCAAATGTAATTCAATGGTGCAGTCGACATTTATGTCCAATTTAATGCTGGCCACTTTTCCGAAAGTTGCCACTCTGTGAACCAGTTAGCCCAGTGACTTCACAGAGGTACTGGGAATAAAACAGGTTTTTGCCTGCCTGGGGATATGTGTGAATGACTCCCAGGCTGAGAACAAAGGCTGATGCCGCACTGTGAGTGGGACCTTCTCCCAGAGGATGGGCTGGAAAGGGTGTTAGCCCAAAAGGCAGGCATCAAAGGGTGGTGCTGCATTTGAAGAGACGCTGTGACAACAAACTCATGCAGGAAGCCTTTTGTTTCCTCTTGAAAGGGTAGATCCAGGGCCAAGGAAGGGAAAACCAGTTTTAGAACCAGTTTTCCAAGGGCATGCAGCTCATCATAGCCACATGCCAGGGGTGGGTTACCAAGGTCCTCACACCCGAGGAGGATTTCAGCAATGTTGTTTGTGGCATGCAAGACACACTCTGGGATAGCCAGATGCCACACATTACTGGAACTGTACCATCAGATAGGAGGGGACAACTAGCCCATTGACTAGTGGTTGCCTTGGGGCACTTGACTGAGATAGAATGGGCATACCTGGCATCTGTGACTTCAATACTTTTTGGATTTGGACTAAGGATGAGAAGAAAACCATGTTGCATCCATTGGAAGCGCACAAAGAGATGCTGCGACATTGGAGCAACTGCATTTTCTGCACTTTTAGCTAGCGGAGTTTGGACTTTGTTCTGCATGCCTGACTCAGGAAAAAGTTGATTCCCAGCCCTAACCTGAAGCAGAGTCTCCAAGGGTCAGGAAGCGTGTTCCTCAGAACGACACTGGAGACATTAAAGCTGGAAGAGCCCTAATTGCATATCTGGTAGCCATCGTAGCTGTTTTGCCACTATCGGATGCCAGACACTTTGATGGACAGCTTGGGAATAGCCAGAAGTCACGCCTGAGCCTGCTGGATCCGTGGGTGCTGGTTGTGACTGGATTTGTCCACCCCAGGGGACACTAGCCCCCACCAAAGGTTTGCACAATGAGCACTATGTTGCAAGAACAAAAGGTCAGCATCAGTAGCCATTTGAACCCAGCAGAGGGGACTTTGTGGACCCCAAGATCCATACCCGGAGTTGGCCCCCTCACCTGTGGACAGAGGACTCAACCAGAAATCACCTATGTGGGCTGCACAACATCAGGCACATCCATTGAACATCCTTAAGACTACGTCCCTCAGTATCAGGACCATTCAATGGCAGTTGCCCTGTAAAGCTTGGAACTCGCTTTAAAAATGCTCTGGTGGTCAGATAACTGTCCAAAGATTCCTAATGAGACCCCTAGACCTATGCCCCGTCACATTTGGTTGCCCAACCCGGGTCGGAGTTGCCAACTCAGTGTTACAAACTGTTACAAGCTTTTCAAAAGTTTTTATTTTTTTTTACTTGCCAATGCTTGTTTGCACTTTAAGTCAAAGCTTTTAAATACTTTAAAATTCTTGACCGGGGAACCCTCCAGTGGATTTTAGTCATCAATGACAAAAAAAATCATAAAATACGCTCTATTTTTATAAATTGTTGTTGTGTTTCTTTCTTGTTTGGTGACTTTCTTATTCTGTTGTTTGGTGCTATTAAATGCTGTACACATTATTCCTTTGCTGAGCCTTGCTGCTTTGTGCCATAGCTACCAAAGTATTGAGCTGAAGGTTAAGTAAATAACTCTGCCTGGAAGACAAATGGGAGTCTACTGCACTATAAGGTCCCAACCCTATCATATAGTACATCCATTTTTTTTACACTGACTCGCAGCAAAACTTAATGAAGTTAAGTGGGGAGCTAGGCTCACTTTAAAAAATAAGTTATTTATGTGTTGCAAGAATCATTTGACTTAAAGTAAGTACAGTCCTGTGTGTCATTAAAAAGGTCATCAAATGTAGAGAACAAAAGTTCTCTTTATCCAGCCATGCATCGTTGATACTCACCACAGAACTGCAGAGCATTCCTTTGATGATGTTTGCTTGGGTTTTGGGACTTATTGTGACCTCATTCTCCGGACAGCCCCTTTAACGTGCTAGTCCCACCAATGGTGAATTGATGAAATCAACTACTAATAATATAGTGAGACAACAAGTTTTATCCTCTAAGTATTCAGATGTTTACAAAAGTTTAGGGCCATATTTATACTTTTTGACGCTAACGCAGTTTTGCGTCAAACAAATTAGCGCCGGCTAACGCCATTCTGAAGCGCCATGCGGGCGCCGTATTTAATCAATGACGTTAGGGCAGGCACAGAGAAAGCTGAGGTTGATGTGGGAGGCGGCAGCACGCTTGAATAGCAACACAGTACATTTTGCTATCTTAGAGTCTGCACATATCATTGCAAGAGTGACTTGCTGGAACTGAACAGTGACATCGATCTGTAGCCATATTGCATTCTGGAAAACACTTCCCCTCGCTTTTACAGGTAGAGTAGCCTTGTGTGATGTTCCTATGTTTATTATATTACTTGCTTACCTGCAGCTGAAGCTCCCAGTTACTTTCTTGCATGAATTAGACTCCTTGTTGGGAGATCTGATTTGGCGTAACGGCAGAATTGTGCTGGTCTATGGACAAAGGGGTGCCTGGAGTTCCCAATTTTGAGCATTACTGCTTAGCGACGCAGCTGCAGTGGATTATCCGCTGGTTCACTGAGTGCCATCTTGAAGACACCTTCAGCACAGCATCCCCTATTGACTGGAGCATCTCCTGCCGATCTTTCACTGTGTGCCCACCTTGCTCTGCCCGCTTCTGCGTCTTCTTCAGGTGGCTCACTACTGCTTCAGACGTAGCTTAGGCATTACAGCATCGACCGTCCCACATGTCCCAGCCATTCCCCATCTGGGCATACCACACCATAGAGGCTGCCTAACTCAACAGGCTCCTACCTCTTGAAGTGCTCACAGACCAACATACCATTCACAGAGGTCAGTTCCTGACATACCATGTACTGACCCATGCCTTGAGATCCTGCTGGAATGCCTCAGCATCCGAACCTCCAACTCACGCTGTGATACGATATTTGTATGTCATGGGTAATGAACGGCAATTGAAATCATGGTGCGTACAGGGTATTGGTGAACATAGGCAGACCCATGGATGTCATTTAGGCGTCGACACCTGGCTTGTCCCTTGGACCCCTGGGGCTTCCTTTGCGACCCCCTGGCCTCAGTAGGGCAAGACCGGTGTCTGGAATAGAGCAACAGCTCCCTATGGATGTCTGTTGGTGCGCCATTCTCCTTGTTTTGTGGGTTGGTGTGCCTGTGAATGTGAAGTCAAAGGGTGTGTGATGTCACTTCCTCTACCTCTGACACTGGTGAAGTGACGTCCATGGGTAGACCTTTGTTGATAGATTCGGCTCGATCATGCAAAACTGGGCTACATTTTTCCCAGTAGTGTGAGAAAATATTAGGTTGTGGGGGTTGCCAAATATTGGGCTATTTTATAAATGTTTTTGTGCTAATTTTGGCATATTGGGCTACAAATCTGTGTTGATAATAGGTTCAGTCTTTTAGCTGTTTTAACCAATATCCCTGCGTTTGCCGTATGCTGTGAACCACCCTCTAAGAAGTGTGATAGAAGCAAAGCACTTTAAAAGTGCAGCTTTGTCACTCACATTTTAACAGACACCTCTCAACTACACTGTCTCCCTTGTTTAACTGCATTTGCAGCAGCATCTATGAACAATGTGAGTTTAATAATGATAACGTTTTTTATACAGAGAGGTAGATAGCGCATCTTGATAGAGCGGTCCGTAGTAATAATTTACCTGTGTTCGGACGCTCTTTAGGCCGATGAATCTTTTGACTAAGTGGGAACTCTCTGTACTCTTAATCAATCAATTTCATTAAAATCAATAATCAATAACGAACATAAGCAATACCTTGTTCGACATAACACTTAACAATTAATCCAGAATACATTTCGGCGAACCCTGACCTTTCAGTCAGGAGTAACCACACCAGTTTATTCAAAGTTAGTGAATTTTATTTCCCTATATTAGCAAAGCTAGCACAATATATATGTGTCTCAACACCAAATGATAAACGTAGATGAACATTAATAGCTGTCCATAGCGGCGAAACAAGTGTAATCTATGTAGCATTTGAATCACAAGACATTCGATAATAGCAATGCAAATCACTAATACGATAATCTGTAATGAACTAATTGCATACATTTAGTCAGCATAACAAGGTCTCAGATTGCATCGTGCGACATATGGAATCCTCACCTAACCTCAAATTAGCATCAGCATGTGGGACTTCATGCAAAAACAATTTAGCAACATTAATTTAGAAAACTCCTAACTAGGGACCTTATCAAAATCAGCAGTTGGTTACCTAAAAGAAACACAATGCAATTTTACAATTTCCTTTCATATTTACCAATTACAATCAGCATACAAGGAAGTCTTCGTCTCACAGGTACCGTTCTTCGGTCAGCATGGGTACCGTTTCCATCAGCATGGGACGGGTGTAGGAGGCTGGACTGGCTTGTAGTGAGTACCAAGGGGGTACTTGCACCTTGCACCAGGCCCAGTTGTCCCTTATTAGTGTATAGGGTGTCTAGCAGCTTAGGCTGATAGATAATGGTAGCTTAGCAGAGCAGCTTAGGCTGAACTAGGAGACGTGTGAAGCTACTACAGTACCACTTAGTGTCATATGCACAATATCATAAGAAAACACAATACACAGTTATACTAAAAATAAAGGTACTTTATTTTTATGACAATATGCCAAAGTATCTTAGAGTGTACCCTCAGTGAGAGGATAGGAAATATACACAAGATATATATACACAATAGCAAAAATATGCAGTATAGTCTTAGAAAACAGTGCAAACAATGTATAGTTACAATAGGATGCAATGGGGAAACATAGGAATAGGGGCAACACAAACCATATACTCTAGAAGTGGAATGCGAACCACGAATGGCCCCCAAACCTATGTGACCTTGTAGAGGGTCGCTGGGACTATTAGAAAATAGTGAGAGTTAGCAAAATAACCCTCCCCAAGACCCTGAAAAGTGAGTGCAAAGTGCACCAAAGTTCCGCTAAGGACAAAATAGTCGTGTTAGAGGGAAAATGCAAGGAGAACACAAATCAGCAATGCAACAACGATGGATTCCTGACTGAGGGTACCTGTGGAACAAGGGGACCAAGTCCAAAAGTCACAAGCAGCTCGGAGATGGGCAGATGCCCAAGAAATGCCAGCGGTTGGTGCAAAGAAGCTCTTACTAGGCTGAAGAACTGTGAATACTGCAGGAACGACAAGGGCTAGAGACTTCCCCTTTGGAGGATGGATCCCCCACGCCTTGGAGAGTCGTGCAGAAGTGTTTTCCCGCCGGATGGACGCCAACAAGCCTTGTTACACGCAAATCGTGCGTTTGGCGTTTTTGGACGCTGCTGGGGCCCAGGAGGGACCAGGAGGTCGCAAATTGGACCTGCAGAGAGAGGGGACGTCGAGCAAGACAAAGAGCCCTCACTGAAGCAGGTAGCACCCGGAGAAGTGCCAGAAACAGGCACTACGAGGATGCGTGAAACGGTGCTCGCCGAAGTTGCACAAAGGAGTCCCACGTCGCCGGAGACCAACTTAGAAAGTCGTGCAATGCAGGTTAGAGTGCCGTGGACCCAGGCTTGGCTGTGCACGAAGGATTTCCACCGGAAGTGCACAGGGGCCGGAGTAGCTTGCAAAGACGCGGTTCCCAGCAATGCAGCCCAGCGAGGTGAGGCAAGGACTTACCTCCACCAAACTTGGGCTGAAGAGTCACTGGACTGTGGGGGTCACTTGGACGGTGTCGCTGGATTCGAGGGACCTCGCTCGTCGTGCTGAGAGGAGACCCAAGGGACTGGTAATGCAGCTTTTTGGTGCCTGCGGTTGCAGGGGGAAGATTCCGTCGACCCACGGGAGATTTCTTCGGAGCTTCTGGTGCAGAGAGGAGGCAGACTACCCCCACAGCATGCACAAGCAGGAAAACAGTCGAGAAGGCGGCAGGATCAGCGTTACAGAGTTGCAGTAGTCGTCTTTGCTACTATGTTGCAGGTTTGCAGGCTTCCAGCGCGGTCAGCGGTCGATTCCTTATCAGAAGGTGAAGAGGGAGATGCAGAGGAACTCGGCTGAGCTCATGCATTCGTTATCTAAAGTTTCCCCAGAGACAGAGACCCTAAATAGCCAGAAAAGAGGGTTTGGCTACCTAGGAGAGAGGAAAGGCTACTAACACCTGAAGGAGCCTATCAGCAGGAGTCTCTGACG
The DNA here is from genome assembly GCF_031143425.1 of Pleurodeles waltl. Classification (NCBI taxonomy): domain Eukaryota; kingdom Metazoa; phylum Chordata; class Amphibia; order Caudata; family Salamandridae; genus Pleurodeles; species Pleurodeles waltl. The sequence continues at coordinate 419,589,238 of NC_090443.1, forward strand.
TCACCTGGTGGCACTGGCCACTCAGAGCAGTCCAGTGTGCCAGCAGCACCTCTGTTTCCAAGATGGCAGAGGTCTGGAGCACACTGGAGGAGCTCTGGACACCTCCCAGGGGAGGTGCAGGTCAGGGGAGTGGTCACTCCCCTTTCCTTTGTCCAGTTTCGCGCCAGAGCAGGGGCTAAGGGGTCCCTGAACCGGTGTAGACTGGCTTATGCAGAATTGGGCACATCTGTGCCCAACAAAGCATTTCCAGAGGCTGGGGGAGGCTACTCCTCCCCTGCCTTCACACCATTTTCCAAAGGGAGAGGGTGTCACACCCTCTCTCAGAGGAAGTTCTTTGTTCTGCCATCCTGGGCCAGGCCTGGCTGGACCCCAGGAGGGCAGCTGCCTGTCTGAGGGGTTGGCAGCAGCAGCAGCTGCAGAGAAACCCCAGGAAGGGCAGTCTGGCAGTACCAGGGTCTGTGCTACAGACCACTGGGATCATGGAATTGTACCAACAATGCCAGGATGGCATAGAGGGGGCAATTCCATGATCATAGACATGTTACATGGCCATATTCGGAGTTACCATGGTGAAGCTACATATAGGTAGTGACCTATATGTAGTGCACGCGTGTAATGGTGTCCCCGCACTCACAAAGTTCAGTGAATTGGCTCTGAACAATGTGGGGGCACCTTGGCTAGTGCCAGGGTGCCCTCACACTAAGTAACTTTGCACCTAACCTTTACCAGGTAAAGGTTAGACATATAGGTGACTTATAAGTTACTTAAGTGCAGTGTAAAATGGCTGTGAAATAACGTGGACGTTATTTCACTCAGGCTGCAGTGGCAGGCCTGTGTAAGATTTGTCAGAGCTCCCTATGGGTGGCAAAAGAAATGCTGCAGCCCATAGGGATCTCCTGGAACCCCAATACCCTGGGTACCTCAGTACCATATACTAGGGAATTATAAGGGTGTTCCAGTAAGCCAATGTAAATTGGTAAAAATGGTCACTAGCCTGTCAGTGACAATTTGGAAAGAAATGAGAGAGCATAACCACTGAGGTTCTGATTAGCAGAGCCTCAGTGAGACAGTTAGTCACTACACAGGTAACACATTCAGGCACACTTATGAGCGCTGGGGCCCTGGGATACCAGGGTCCCAGTGACACATACAACTAAAACAACATATATACAGTGAAAAATGGGGGTAACATGCCAGGCAAGATGGTACTTTCCTACACAACCCCCCCCCAAACGAAGGACAATAAGACTAGCCATTACCTGATGAGTCTTCATTGTCTAAGTGGAAATATCTGGAGAGTCCATCTGCATTGGAGTGGCTACTCCCAGGTCTATGTTCCACTGTATAGTCCATTCCCTGTAGGGATATGGACCACCTCAACAATTTAGGATTTTCACCTTTCATTTGTTTTAGCCAAAGTAGAGGTTTGTGGTCTGTCTGAACAATGAAGTGAGTGCCAAACAGGTATGGCCTCAACTTCTTCAGAGCCCAGACCACAGCAAAGGCCTCCCTCTCAATGGCAGACCAACGCTTTTCTCTAGGGGTCAACCTTCTACTAATAAAAGCAACAGGTTGATCCTGGCCCTCAGAAATAAGTTGTGATAGGACTGCCCCTACTCCTAATTCAGATGCATCAGTTTGGACATAGAATTTTTTAGAGTAACAAGGGCTTTTCAGGACAGGTGCAGAGCACATGGCCTGCTTCAGCTCCTCAAAAGCTTTCTGACAGTTTGCTGTCCATAATACCTTTTTAGGCATTTTCTGGGATGTGAGGTCATTAAGAGGGGCTGCAATGGAGCCATAGTTCTTAATGAACCTCCTGTAATACCCAGTGAGGCCTAGGAAGGCTCTCACCTGAGTCTGAGTGGTAGGGGGAACCCAATCAATAATAGTTTGGATTTTCCCCTGAAGTGGTGCAATCTGTTCCCCACCAACAAGGTGTCCCAGATAAACCACCTTACCCTGCCCTATCTGGCACTTTGAAGCCTTGATAGTGAGGCCTGCCTTTTGCAGGGCCTCCAAAACTTTCCAAAGGTGGACCAGGTGATCATCCCAGCTGGAGCTAAAGACAGCTATATCATCCAAATATGCTGCACTGAAAGCTTCCAGCCCTTGCAGGACTGTGTTCACCAACCTCTGAAAAGTGGCAGGTGCATTTTTTAAACCAAAAGGCATTACCGTAAACTGGTAATGTCCTCCAATGGTAGAAAATGCAGTCTTAGGTTTAGCATCTTCTGACATTTTGATCTGCCAATACCCTGCAGTCAAATCAAAAGTGCTTAGATACTTGGCAGATGCCAGTGTATCTATTAGCTCATCTGCCCTGGGTATAGGGTGAGCATCAGTTTTGGTTACCAAGTTGAGACCTCTATAGTCTACACAAAACCTCATTTCCTTCTTTCCATCTTTAGAATTGGGTTTTGGTACCAGTACCACAGGAGAAGCCCATGGACTGTCAGAGTGCTCAACCACTCCTAGTTCCAACATCTTCTGAACTTCTTGCTTTATGCAGTCCCTGACATGGTCAGGCTGCCTATAGATCTTACTTTTGACAGGTAAACTGTCTCCAGTATCTATAGTGTGCTCACACCAAGAAGTGGTGCCTGGCACAATGGAGAAGAGTTCTGAAAATTGTCCTAGGAGATTTATGCAATTGTCTTTCTGCTCAGCAGTAAGACAATCAGCCAAAACTACACCTTCCACAAGAGCATCTTGTTCTGTGGAAGAGAAGAGATCAGGTAGAGGATCACTGTCTTCTTCCTGTCCCTCATCTGTTGCCATGAGCAGGGTGAGATCAGCCCTGTCATAGTAGGGTTTCAGGCGGTTGACATGGAGCACCCTAAGGGGACTCCTGGCAGTGCCTAAGTCAACCAAGTAGGTGACTTCACCCTTCTTTTCAACAATTGTGTGGGGTCCACTCCATTTATCTTGGAGTGCTCTTGGGGCCACAGGCTCCAAGACCCACACTTTCTGCCCTGGTTGGTACTGAACCAAAACAGCCTTCTGATCATGCCATTGCTTCTGGAGCTCTTGGCTGGCCTGAAGGTTTTTACTGGCCTTTTTCATGTACTCAGCCATCCTTGATCTGAGGCCAAGTACATAATCCACAATATCCTGCTTAGGAGCTTTTAAAGGTTGTTCCCAACCCTCCTTTACAAGTGTGAGTGGACCCCTAACAGGGTGTCCAAAAAGAAGTTCAAAGGGGCTGAAGCCCACTCCTTTCTGGGGTACCTCCCTGTAGGCAAAAAGGAGGCATGGTAGAAGGATATCCCATCTCCTGCAGAGTTTTTCAGGGAGTCCCATAATCATGCCTTTGAGAGTTTTATTAAATCTCTCCACCAGTCCATTTGTTTGTGGATGATAGGGTGTTGTGAACTTGTAAGTTACACCACACTCCTTCCACATGGCCTTTAAGTATGCAGACATGAAATTGCTTCCTCTGTCTGATACTACTTCCTTTGGGAAGCCCACCCTGGAAAATATTCCCAGGAGGGCCTTTGCCACTGCAGGAGCTGTAGTGGTCCTTAAAGGAATTGCTTCAGGATATCTTGTGGCATGGTCCACTACCACCAAGATAAACCTATTGCCTGAAGCAGTAGGAGGGTCAAGGGGGCCAACTATGTCAACCCCTACCCTTTCAAAGGGAACCCCAACCACAGGCAGTGGGATAAGGGGTGCCTTTGGAGTGCCACCTGTCTTGCCACTGGCTTGACAGGTTTCACAGGACTTACAAAATTCTTTTGTGTCCTCAGACATCCTAGGCCAATGAAACAGTGGTACCAATCTGTCCCAAGTTTTCATTTGACCCAGGTGCCCAGCTAAGGGAATGTCATGTGCCAGTGTTAGGAGGAACTTTCTGTACTCCTGAGGAATCACTAATCTCCTGGCAGCTCCAGGTTTAGGATCCCTATGCTCAGTGTACAAGAGGTTGTCCTCCCAGTAAACTCTGTGTGAGTCACTGACATCCCCATTAGCCTGTTTGACAGCTTGCTGTCTGAGACCCTCTAATGTGGGACAGGTTTGCTGTGCCACACTCAGCTCCTCTCTGGCAGGCCCCCCTTCACCCAAAAGCTCAGCAGTGTCTGCTTCCAGCTCCTCTGGTGTAGGTTCTGCACAGGGAGGGAATTCTTCTTCCTCAGAAGTAGAATCCACTGTAGAGGGAGGGATAGCAGGAAGTGGTTTGCTTCTACTAGCCCTAGCTTTAGGGAGCACTTGGTCCATTGTTCCAGGATCCAAGCTTCCCTGTCCTTTTTGCTTTTTGGCCTGAGCCCTTGTCAAAGCAAAAATATGCCCTGGGATGCCCAGCATTGCTGCATGGGCCTCCAACTCCACATCTGACCAAGCTGATGTCTCCAAATCATTCCCTAATAGACAGTCTACAGGTAAATCTGAAGCTACCACAACTTTCTTTGGACCAGATACCCCCCCCCAGTTGAGATTTACAACAGCCACGGGGTGGCTTTGTGTTATGTTGTGAGCATCGGTTACTTGGTACTGGTGTCCAAGTATGTGTTGTTCAGGGTGCACCAGTTTCTCAATCACCATTGTGACACTGGCACCTGTGTCCCTGTAGGCCTGGACCTCAACACCATTTATTAGGGTTAGTTGCTTGTACTTCTCCAAGTTATGGGGGCAAGCAACCAAAGTGGCTAAGTCAATAGCCCCTTCAGAGACTAAAGTAGCCTCTGTGGTCTCCCTAATTAGACCAACCCCAACTAAATTACCAAAAGTGAGCCCAGCTACTCCCTTGGATTGGCTATTAGTAGGTTTGCTCCCACCACCACTGCTATTAGTAGGGACACTAGGTTTAGCAGTAGGGGTTGTAGTGGTAGGAGCTGTGGTGCCTTTCTTTGGACAACTGGGATCTGTTGTCCAATGGCCTTTTATTTTACATAAATAGCACCATGGTTTCTTTTCCTTGTTCTGATTAAAGGAGGATTTGGGCCCACCACCCCCACCAGAGTGTTTTTGTGGGCCTGATGAAGACTCATTTTTAGATTTGTCCCCACCCTTGTCAGAAGACTTACCATCCTTCTTTTTGTTGCCATCTTTGTCACCCCCTGTATGAACTTTTCTGTTCACTCTTGTTCTGACCCATTTGTCTGCCTTCTTTCCCAATTCTTGGGGAGAGGTCAGATCAGAGTCCACCAAGTACTGGTGCAACAAATCAGACACACAATTATTAAGAATATGCTCTCTCAGGATCAAGTTATACAGGCTGTCATAATCAGTAACTTTACTGCCATGTAACCACCCCTCCAAGGCCTTCACTGCCTGGTCAATGAAATCAACCCAGTCTTGTGAAGACTCCTTTTTGGTATCTCTGAACTTTATCCTGTACTGTTCAGTGGTTAAGCCATAACCATCCAGGAGTGCATTCTTAAGAACTTGGAAATTGTTAGCATCATTTTCTTTTACAGTAAGGAGCCTATCCCTACCTTTTCCAGTAAATGATAGCCATAGGATAGCAGCCCACTGCTTTTGAGGGACATCCTGTACAGCACAGGCCCTCTCAAGTGCAGCAAACCACTTGTTAATGTCATCCCCCTCCTTATAAGGGGGAACTATCTTGTGCAGATTCCTAGAATCATGCTCTTTTGCAGGATGACTATGGGGAATACTGCTGCTGCCACCATGGGTATCTAAACCCAACTTCTGTCTTTCCCTCTCTACTTCTAAAGACTGTCTATCCAAATCCAGCTGTTGCTTCTTGAGCTTCAGTCTGGTTTGTTCCACTCTCAATCTATTGAGCTCCCTTTCTAACAATCTGTCATCAGGGTGGGTGGGAGGGACATTTCTAGATACAGAGGTATGATGGGAATGAACAGAAGGAGACCTGTCCCTTACAGAGGGCACCCTAACAGCTTGGCTACCAGCATAATGTGAGAGCACATCATCAGTATGATGTGATTCAACCTCTGTACCAACTATGCTAGACTGTCTAGTAATGGGCAGGCTGAGAAGTTTCTTTCCTGAACCTTTTCCTGGGGGAGTCCCTGGATCAGATTGAGAACCATTAGCTACTTTTTCTACAGATTGGGCACTTATGGCCTTATCCTGTACTCTAAGCATATTAATTAACAGTTCTAAGGAAGGATTCTTCCCTACACTCAAACCTCTCTCTATGCAGAGACTCCTTGCTCCTTTCCAGCTAAGGTGATCATATGCAAGTTTGGACAGTTCAACTTTTTGGCCTGTGCCAGACATTTTTAGAGAGAGTTAAAGTGATAGACAAAGAGAAAAAAGTTTTCAGAACTTTTTGGAAAGACAGAAAAAAACTTTTTAAACTTTTAAGAACTTTTTGAAAGTTTAGAAGTACTTTTCAGCAAAAGAGTGAAAAGAGGAAATGCAAAACTTTTTGGCTATGTGTATATACACTGACCTTGTTTTGTATATTTTTCTCTTATGAAAAGTACAATGACAAGAGTGGTAAGTAGTCTCAAAGCACTTATCCCACCGCTGCACAACCAATGTAGGAGGCTGGACTGGCTTGTAGTGAGTACCAAGGGGGTACTTGCACCTTGCACCAGGCCCAGTTGTCCCTTATTAGTGTATAGGGTGTCTAGCAGCTTAGGCTGATAGATAATGGTAGCTTAGCAGAGCAGCTTAGGCTGAACTAGGAGACGTGTGAAGCTACTACAGTACCACTTAGTGTCATATGCACAATATCATAAGAAAACACAATACACAGTTATACTAAAAATAAAGGTACTTTATTTTTATGACAATATGCCAAAGTATCTTAGAGTGTACCCTCAGTGAGAGGATAGGAAATATACACAAGATATATATACACAATAGCAAAAATATGCAGTATAGTCTTAGAAAACAGTGCAAACAATGTATAGTTACAATAGGATGCAATGGGGAAACATAGGAATAGGGGCAACACAAACTATATACTCTAGAAGTGGAATGCGAACCACGAATGGCCCCCAAACCTATGTGACCTTGTAGAGGGTCGCTGGGACTATTAGAAAATAGTGAGAGTTAGCAAAATAACCCTCCCCAAGACCCTGAAAAGTGAGTGCAAAGTGCACCAAAGTTCCCCTAAGGACAAAATAGTCGTGTTAGAGGGAAAATGCAAGGAGAACACAAATCAGCAATGCAACAACGATGGATTCCTGACTGAGGGTACCTGTGGAACAAGGGGACCAAGTCCAAAAGTCACAAGCAGCTCGGAGATGGGCAGATGCCCAAGAAATGCCAGCGGTTGGTGCAAAGAAGCTCTTACTAGGCTGAAGAACTGTGAATACTGCAGGAACGACAAGGGCTAGAGACTTCCCCTTTAGAGGATGGATCCCACACGCCTTGGAGAGTCGTGCAGAAGTGTTTTCCCGCCGGATGGACGCCAACAAGCCTTGCTACATGCAAATCGTGCGTTTGGCGTTTTTGGACGCTGCTGGGGCCCAGGAGGGACCAGGAGGTCGCAAATTGGACCTGCAGAGAGAGGGGACGTCGAGCAAGACAAAGAGCCCTCACTGAAGCAGGTAGCACCCGGAGAAGTGCCAGAAACAGGCACTACGAAGATGCGTGAAACGGTGCTCGCTGAAGTTGCACAAAGGAGTCCCACGTCGCCGGAGACCAACTTAGAAAGTCGTGCAATGCAGGTTAGAGTGCCGTGGACCCAGGCTTGGCTGTGCACGAAGGATTTCCGCCGGAAGTGCACAGGGGCCGGAGTAGCTTGCAAAGTCGCGGTTCCCAGCAATGCAGCCCAGCGAGGTGAGGCAAGGACTTACCTCCACCAAACTTGGGCTGAAGAGTCACTGGACTGTGGGGGTCACTTGGACGGTGTCGCTGGATTCGAGGGACCTCGCTCGTCGTGCTGAGAGGAGACCCAAGGGGACCGTAATGCAGCTTTTTGGTGCCTGCGGTTGCAGGGGGAAGATTCCGTCGACCCACGGGAGATTTCTTCGGAGCTTCTGGTGCAGAGAGGAGGCAGACTACCCCCACAGCATGCACAAGCAGGAAAACAGTCGAGAAGGCGGCAGGATCAGCGTTACAGAGTTGCAGTAGTCGTCTTTGCTACTATGTTGCAGGTTTGCAGGCTTCCAGCGCGGTCAGCGGTCGATTCCTTATCAGAAGGTGAAGAGGGAGATGCAGAGGAACTCGGCTGAGCTCATGCATTCGTTATCTAAAGTTTCCCCAGAGACAGAGACCCTAAATAGCCAGAAAAGAGGGTTTGGCTACCTAGGAGAGAGGAAAGGCTACTAACACCTGAAGGAGCCTATCAGCAGGAGTCTCTGACGTAACCTGGTGGCACTGGCCACTCAGAGCAGTCCAGTGTGCCAGCAGCACCTCTGTTTCCAAGATGGCAGAGGTCTGGAGCACACTGGAGGAGCTCTGGACACCTCCCAGGGGAGGTGCAGGTCAGGGGAGTGGTCACTCCCCTTTCCTTTGTCCAGTTTCGCGCCAGAGCAGGGGCTAAGGGGTCCCTGAACCGGTGTAGACTGGCTTATGCAGAATTGGGCACATCTGTGCCCAACAAAGCATTTCCAGAGGCTGGGGGAGGCTACTCCTCCCCTGCCTTCACACCATTTTCCAAAGGGAGAGGGTGTCACACCCTCTCTCAGAGGAAGTTCTTTGTTCTGCCATCCTGGGCCAGGCCTGGCTGGACCCCAGGAGGGCAGCTGCCTGTCTGAGGGGTTGGCAGCAGCAGCAGCTGCAGAGAAACCCCAGGAAGGGCAGTCTGGCAGTACCAGGGTCTGTGCTACAGACCACTGGGATCATGGAATTGTACCAACAATGCCAGGATGGCATAGAGGGGGCAATTCCATGATCATAGACATGTTACATGGCCATATTCGGAGTTACCATGGTGAAGCTACATATAGGTAGTGACCTATATGTAGTGCACGCGTGTAATGGTGTCCCCGCACTCACAAAGTTCAGTGAATTGGCTCTGAACAATGTGGGGGCACCTTGGCTAGTGCCAGGGTGCCCTCACACTAAGTAACTTTGCACCTAACCTTTACCAGGTAAAGGTTAGACATATAGGTGACTTATAAGTTACTTAAGTGCAGTGTAAAATGGCTGTGAAATAACGTGGACGTTATTTCACTCAGGCTGCAGTGGCAGGCCTGTGTAAGATTTGTCAGAGCTCCCTATGGGTGGCAAAAGAAATGCTGCAGCCCATAGGGATCTCCTGGAACCCCAATACCCTGGGTACCTCAGTACCATATACTAGGGAATTATAAGGGTGTTCCAGTAAGCCAATGTAAATTGGTAAAAATGGTCACTAGCCTGTCAGTGACAATTTGGAAAGAAATGAGAGAGCATAACCACTGAGGTTCTGATTAGCAGAGCCTCAGTGAGACAGTTAGTCACTACACAGGTAACACATTCAGGCACACTTATGAGCACTGGGGCCCTGGGATACCAGGGTCCCAGTGACACATACAACTAAAACAACATATATACAGTGAAAAATGGGGGTAACATGCCAGGCAAGATGGTACTTTCCTACAACGGGGCTAAGGGGCAGGGGTGGACGGGGCAATTGCCTCACGGCGGCAAGATGAAACTACTACTTCATGCAAAGGGATCAAATCAAAGTTAAAGTCTCTAGGGCCAGAATCATCAAAGTCTCTTTCTCTCGATTAGAGAAAGCATCAAAGTCTCTCAAAATGGCGTCGCAGCAAAGTGGGCCATAATAGCTACGAAGTCTGCAAAATGGCGGGTATCGAGCTGGTAATGGCTACTTTCTTCTCGTGCACCTGATTTTTATAGACAACAGTTCGAATCCAGTAGGGTCTCCATTGGAGGGTTCATAGGTTAGCTTCAAATTGTCCAATCAAAAACGACAGTTCTCAAGCTTTTACTTAAGCATACATTATCCTTGGAGATGGGTACGCAAGTTGCAACATTGTCTACCAATTAGCTCACTTTCAGAGCCTCCATTGTCCGCACCTGCAAATCGACCTTGAAGTAAAGAGAAAATATGCCAGGCTGGCACGAAACTTTAAGATAAGCATGTGAACGGTTTCTGTGGAAAAGTACAGCTTCAAGCAAAAATACACGTTTATTAGCACAGTGGAAAAATACGAGCATCTAAACCGTGAGACCAGGCAACTAGGCCAAAGCCTCCGCTAAAGTCATGCTAAGCTAAAACATTTCAAACAAGCAAATCGTAGCACACGTTTATGATTATGTCGGATTAGTGCAATTCTAGTACACCACGTTATATAAAGCACGCGTATAAATGATGGCAAACTACTCTGAGGGCACATTTTGTCCCCGTACAATCTTTATTAGTTCGGTTAAAGTCACACATGATTATTTCAGCACTACGTTTAAGCGTTAATAAATCAAAACCTTCATTTTCTGCTTCATCAATCCCTCCTCTGATGACTACTTGTCATCACACCAAATCATGCCCACAAATTTTATTCCATTAAAATTCTGTCTGTTCCCATTTTCTTTTAGTTCCCCTAGTTTGCGCTTTGTATTCTTCTGCCATTCTTTTCATAATTTTCTCTTCTCTTCTTCTTTTAATTCTTTCCATAATCATTATTATTCCCCTTTTTATTCCCCAAATTCCAAATACACAAATTATTACTATTAATATTCCTTCTATTATTTTCAATAGTATTCCATTCCAAATTCCCCCAATCCAATGTCCCACTGAAGCAAGTCCCTTTCCAACCTTCTCCCACACTCCTGGTTCTTTCAATTCCTTCAAATCTGCACTTTCTTTTGTTAGATTAGCAAGCATAGTTTTAATCTTCACACTATTGTCGGGTATATAGGTACAACAGTGTCGTGCACCAAGCATTTTGCAAACGCCTCCATCCTTTGCTAAAAGAATGTCTAAAGCAAGCCTATTTTGAAGAGTCATAGCTCTTTCCGCTGCAAGTTCAGCATCTATCAGGATTATAGCACATGACAACTTTGTCAACATGTTATCCACTATAGTAGACAACTTTCGTATCTTGATGGAATTCAACACAACTCCCAATGAAGGAATCATGGCTCCAAATATATCTCCTACCACAGCAGCTGCGGTCTCTCTTTTCTGGATACGATGGGATCCAGATGTCTTTTGAATCATCGATACGTCATCCAGTTGATAAACCTTTGGGAACACTATACCCAAATAACATCTCCCCCACCATCCCTTTGGAAGACGATAATAGGCATTATATCCACAAATGTAATATACACCTGGAATGACAGGGTCAAGTCCGTTCATCATGAATGTCCATTTGGCCTTAAATATAAACGTATGTTTACACTCACTCGCTCCTACAAAAATGTTGTCATAATAAGATTCACCTCGATATATACAAAATTTCCCTACATGCCAAGCATCTAAAGCTATTTTCCCTTGTGTCTTTATAGCAGCAAAATCATAATTATCTACTGAAGTCCTCTTATGTAGCTCTTTTTCTAATTTCGCCTTCATTTGTGCCCTTATATGATCTGTGCGATCTAAAAAGCTTATCTCTACTGCAGAGACTGAGCAAGTAAGGTTCTCCCTATGAGCATGAGCCGTTTCAAAAGGTTGCATTGGCTCGAAAAATTCCCTCATTATCTTAGCATCCCAATCTTTAGCAATCTGGCTTAGCTGTGCTATTATAGGAACGTAAGCAAAAGTAACATCATAATTCGAGTAAAAATACTGTATGTTAGTTTGACCATAAAACCTAGACATTACTATACTACATGTAATCCCGTATGTAAGAGGCATGTGGTGATAAGTCACCCCTTCCTTTACTGATGTCGGTATCTGTGTACACACATAACTATCTTTCGCATCCATAGTCTCAACATACTCTGTTAGCAAGCGATAGAAAACGTTATACGAAAGCTCTTTCTTATCATGCAAGAGTCTCTCATCCAATGCCAGTCTTTTCAATGGGGTTAGTTCAGTGACAGTAACAGGAGCAAAAGTAGAAGCCTCAATATTCTCATTCTCACCCTTTCCATGCATTCCAAGCACAATTGCCATTATTATTAGTGCACATGCAATTACCAAGCCTATACACACATATTTACAATATTTCCTTCTATTATTTTGCGTAGCGTACCTAGTCATGATCTGTATAGAATCAGAGAGCTAGAAGCACCTATAAATGAAACTATTTAGCAATTCAGTTACAAAGCTGAACGAGCGCAATGTTCACACCGTCTTCTTCAAGAGGCCAGTCACTTATCGGTTAGCAGCATTTGTCTCAATTCGGCAATAACACAGTCTTTATCGGTTTAGCAAATGTCTCATCCGGTTTAGCAATGTCTCAGCTGGTTGTTTGTTTCACATTAGATTGTAGCAAGCAATATCATTTATTACTCTTTCAATCGACAGAGTCTATGAAACTTTTCTTTTCTATTGGTATCTCTTCTTCTTCTTCGTTCTCGATGCTTAGAGATACAAACTCGTCAGTCCAATCGTCATTGACTGCATATGCCCATTCAGGACCGGAATATCTCCTGTTTGTTATCCTTTTCCTTTTCAATTTTGCTTCTCTTTTGGATTCTGCTTCGCTGGTACTTTCCTCTTTTGTCAAGTCTTTTTCTTCACTTGACGATTGTTCCACAACAGTCACTTCCTTTCTTTTCTCTTTCACTTTTGGCCTTTCTCCGTCGTTCAAACTTTCTCCAGTCCTTTGTTTTACTGGTGATATACTTAGTCTTCTTTTTGCACCGTGTCCATTTGACGGACCTGCGACCTTTTCTGTAGAAGTTTGAACTGTTTCGTTCTGTTCTGCTTTGTCCCCTCTTTCTGGGGAATCGATCACGTTCTCCTTTTCTTTTTCTGTATCGTCTGCTTCTGGGAAAGCCCTCCTCTGATCAGGCTCTCCTGCTTTTTCAACTTTTTCGAGCCCTTCGTCACTGTTACTTTCGTCAGGCTCTTTATCACTTTCAGCTGCTTCAGGTTCCTTGTCACCTTCAGCTGCTTCAGGCTTTTTGCTACCCTCAGCTGCTTCAGGTTGTTTGTCACCTTCAGCTTCTTCGTCGCTGTCTGAACTTTCTCCTTGGACTCCCCCAAGCGAGTTGGTGTCTTCGTCCTCGGAGAATATCTCTTTCTCTCCCGTTTCTGCCTGTTCGTTTTCTGTTCGGTTCTGCTCTGTCTCAGCACTCAGCACTGTTTTATCAGGCACTGGCAGTTTCAGCGCTTCAACTTCCTCATCTGTGGGACACAACACCTTCTTTGTGTGACTGGCGTGAATCCAGTTGGGAACCCCCGCACACTTCACAGCGGTAGTTGTCGTCAGGATCACTTGGAAAGGGCCTTTCCAACGGGGTTCCAGACACGACTTCCTCACGTGCTTCTTTACCACGACCCAGTCACCTGCTTTCAGTGCGTGTCCTGGACCTTGTATCGGTGGCAAGGTGGTTGCTTCCATCTGGTGAGAGAAAGAGCGAACCACGTCAGCCAGTCCTTTGCAGTAGTCTAACACCATATCATCTGTAATATTCAAAAGCGCGTTTGCGGGAACTGCAGGAAGTCTCATAGCCCTGCCCATGAGAATTTCATGCGAAGACAATCCAGTCTTCCTATCGGGAGTATTTCTCATTGACATTAGTACTAAGGGCCATTTCAAATTTGTCGATGCACATATTTTCGCCATTCTTGATTTCAGTGTACCATTCATCTGCTCCACCAGTCCTGATGCTTCAGGGCGATAGCTACAGTGCAGCTTTTGCTCAATGTTCAGCGCTTCGCAAAGTAACTTTATCACCTCGTTATTGAAGTGACTTCCCCTATCTGATTCTAAAGAGATCGGGAATCCAAAGCGTGGTATCAACTCTCTCAGCAATAGCTTTGCAACCGTAAGGCTGTCATTTCTACGTGTGGGGTATGCCTCAATCCAGTGACTAAAAATGCACACAATCACCAACACATATTTCAGACCTCCATGCACAGGCATCTCAATGAAGTCCATCTGCATTCGACTAAAACGCCCGCTTGCCCTACCAATGTGGCTCGCGTTCACAACTGTTCCCTTTCCTGGGTTCATCTGCTGGCAAGTGACACATCGATGGCAAACTGCTTCTGCAGCTTGACGAAATCTGGGCTTAAACCAATCAGTTTTGAACAATCTTATCATGGCATCTCTCCCTAGGTGAGCCTGCCCATGATAAAACCGCGCAAGCTGTGATAAGAGACTGTTTGGCAAAACAAATTTTCCCTCATGTGAAACCCATAACTCGTCTTGTCTCTTTATACATTGTGATTTAATCCAGGAATCTCTTTCATCCTCCCTGACATTATTTTGTAATGCTTTTAGTTCATCTATTGTATCTACGACCTTCAAGGCAAATGCTTCAGCTGGTTCGAGTTCTGGTTCATTTATTGAATTCCATTCGTCCCTGAGTAATATACAGTTCAAGGCGCAAAATCTTGCGACTTGATCCGCATATGCGTTTCCCAGAGAAACATAGTCCTGTCCTTTCGTGTGAGCACTGCACTTTACTACTGCAACTTCGGCTGGCACTTGAATGGCGTGTAACAATTCCCTTATCCTCTCCCCGTTCTTCACTGGGGATCCTGAAGAAGTCAGAAACCCTCTCTGTGACCATAGTTGTCCAAAGTCATGCACAATCCCAAACCCGTATTGACTATCAGTGTAAATGGTGACTTTCATCAATGCAGACAGTTGACATGCTCTTGTAAGTGCTACAAGTTCTGCCACTTGTGCTGAATAGACTCCTTGAAGCCATCCCGCTTCCAAGACCCCTGTTACAGTACATACAGCATATCCTGCTTTCAAAATCCCCATCCCGTCTCTTAGACATGAACCATCAACAAAAAGAATTTGGTCATTTTCATCAAGTTTAGTATCTTTAATGTCCGGTCGAGGTTTTGTGCAAAATTCAGTCACCTGAAGGCAGTCATGCTCGACGTCTTCAGCGTTCTCAATTTCAGCATTTTCTCCAGGAAGCAAGGTTGCTGGATTCAACGTAGTGCACCTTTTCAGCTGCACATTTGGTGAGCCCAGAATTATCGTTTCATACCTTGTGAGTCTTGCTCCAGTCATGTGCTGCGTTCGGGAGCGGGTCAAAAGTATTTCAACCGAGTGAGGGACCATGACTGTTACTGGGTGTCCCATCACTATTCCTTCACTCTGAGTGAGGCTGATACCAACTGCTGCTACGGCGCGCAAACACCCTGGGAGTGCTGCTGCGACCGGGTCCAAAGTAGCTGAAAAATACGCTACTGGTCTGTTTACGCCACCATGGGCTTGAGTCAAGACAGACAGAGAACATGCATCACGTTCGTGACAAAACAATGTGAAAGGCTTTGTGTAATCAGGCATACCTAAAGCTGGAGCCCTGCACATGCATTCTTTCAATTCAACAAAAGCATCCATCTCATCTCCTTTCAGCTCAATTTGATCCAAGGCATCCTTCTGGGTCAGTTTTAGTAGAGGCTTTGCTAGAGTCGAGAAGTTGGGAATCCACTGGCGACAATAACCCACCATTCCCAAAAACTTCCTCACCTCCCTCCTTGTCTTTGGTGGACTCATTTGAAGTACGCTTGTTATTCTTTCCTTCAATATTCTCCGTGACCCTTTCTCTATTTGGTGACCCAAGTATTTCACTTTCTTCTGACAGAACTGCAACTTGGAAGGAGACACCTTGTGTCCATTCCTTCCCAAATGTTTCAACAGAGCAATGGTATCGGCTGTGCAGCCACTTTCTGTCTTTGATGCAACCAATAAGTCATCAATGTACTGTACTAGGGTTGACTCGAATGGCAATTCTAATGCTTCCAAATCTTTCTTTAGAATCTGATTGAATATTGACGGTGACTCAGAAAACCCTTGAGGAATTCGACACCAACTGTATACTCTGTCTAGGAATTTGAAACAAAAGAGGAATTGGCTGTCCTCATGAAGAGGCACCGAGAAGAACGCTTGTGACAAATCGATGACTGAGAACCACTCAGCATCGCAAGGAATTTGAAACATTATCACAGCTGGATTCGGTACTACTGGGCAGCACTTGACTATGATGTCATTTATTTTCCTCAAGTCCTGCACGAGTCGGACCTTTCCACTTGGCTTTATTAGTCCCATTATTGGTGAATTACATGGACTGCTTAACACTTCTCTCAGTACTCCCTGCTTTACAAATTCATCAATGAGTTGGGCAACTTTCATGAGGGTATCTTGTGGCATGTGGTATTGTGGGGTCTGGGGAAAGATTGCATTGGGCTTTACAGCCACTTTCACTGGTTCCACTCCTTTCATCAATCCCACCTCTTTCCCAGTCATGTCCCACACTTCCTTTCCGACTGTCTCTCGTAATTCAGCTGGAATATCTTCTTCAGTTATCATCGGGAAAAGACAAATCAGAGGATATTCTTCATCTACAGTTTCCACCTCATCCCCCTCTACACTGTCCTCTTCTTCCCCATCACTGCTCGTCTGGATTGTTATTCCTTCGTTCGAACACATAATCGAACAACCCAATTTGCACAATAGGTCTCTCCCCAACAGTGCTATTGGGCTTGAGTCACATACCACAAACTGATGTACCCCTTGATAGTTACCGATGCTGACTGGTACCGGATCTGTAATTGGGTTCGTTAAGTGCCTGTTTGCTACTCCCACCACTTGAACTGTCCTCCCTGAGAGTGGCAAATTTGGTACTTCACTGCTCTTAACAGTTGAACGTGTTGCTCCTGTATCAACCAAGAACGAGACACTATGACCCATTACTTTTCCCTCTACGTACGGACCCCTTTGATCAACTTCCAAGGATGCTGCAAGCACACAATCTCCTTCTTCTTCTGAACTTTCACTCTCCCATACATTGTTTATTCCACTCTCACTGTGTAATGGGAACTGTTGTACTGTGCCATTTGTACTCATTACCTGACCCGAGACCTGTGGAGGAACCATCACTTGCTGCTGACCCATTGGTGCCAATGGTATTTGCATTTGCTGATTAGGTACCATAGGTAACTGCTGTTGCATTGGCTGCATTTGCGTCATCTGCATACGAGGCATCTGCATCTGCTGCGGCTGCATAGGTTGTAATCCCTGCAATTGATTTATGGTCTGAAAATTTGGGTTTGGACCTCTCAATTTCAGTCCCCTCATTGTCTGAAATGCATTGACATCATTGTTTTGCTGACCAACACCTGCACCTGCACCTGCACCTTCCTGCACCACCATCGGGCACTCGCGTTTCCAATGACCTACAATTCCGCACACGTGACACGGCATCACCTTCTTCATTGCCTGCACACCCGTCACAACAGTGTTCAAATCCGGACCATTATTCACAAAACCTCCTCTACCTCTGCCTCTCGCCTGTGGCTGAAACGCCATGTTTCCCTGCAACTGCGGCTGCGGTTGCGGTACCTGCTGTTGGAACCCTTGCATCCCTTGCAAACCCTTCAAACCTTGTAAACCTGTTTGAGCTGCCTTAAGCTGCATCATCATCACCTTCTCTTTCAACTTTTTCTGTTTCACTTCGATTTCATCGCTACAGTATTTCGCATAATTCAACACCTCATCAATCGGTTTCGATTGCCAACAAATCAAATGCGACTTTATCATCTGACTTATCTCTGGCCTCAGCCCTTCCACAAATCTGAAGACAAAATGGAGCATGTCCTTCGCCTCTATTGTTTCCGTGCCACTGTAATTCTTGAACGCCTTCAACAACCTCTCATAGTAACTATGAATCGATTCTTTAGTCTCTTGGGCAGTTCGATCAATCTTCTGCCAGTCCACGTTTTTCGCGGGTACCTTTGTTTTCAAATGCTCAATCACCTTATAGTACAAGCCCATCACCATAGGCGATGGTGCGCCCGTCTCCCTGTCTCTCTGGTTCACTTGTCGGCCAACCTACAGCTCTTTTGCAATCCTCCCACAAATCTGCCGGAACCACAATCTCAAACAGAGTGTTCAGGTCCTCCCAGAGACATTTTGCAAGCTTCACAAACCTATCAGTCTGTTGATACCATTCAATCGGCTTCTCCCTCAGTTTGGGAAAATCGTCCGTAAAAGACTGAATGTCACTCCTGTGCCATGGTACATGTACTAATTTTCCCCCTGCTGTCTCCCTCATTGGTAACATTGTTACTGTATCACTACTCTGCGGTCTTTTCTCATTGTGCTCTGTAGCACTGTCCCTCCTCTTTTCCTTTCTCTTTACCCACCTGCTTTCCCATTTGTCTAAGCACCTCCACACTTGTGCACTCTGCAGCAATTCTCTAAGGTGTGCCTTCATGCCTGCTGACCTCATGTGTTCAAAATCTGTGGCCCCAAAATCCAGCCTGTAGCTCCTGCTCAGATGTTTTGTCTTGTCTATGTCAACCCCGTTTCTGTCAGCTGCTTCCTGCAAGCTCTTATGTACCTTGTTCACTTCCTTCGTAATCCTGGGACATAGATACCTCAGCTCTTCTTCTGTGTAGGACTCTAACCTGTTCACACCCATGGTCCCTTCCACCAATTCTTGTGCTTCCATGTTCAACCTGACCCTGTTCATATAGTCTTCTCCTTTCCCACTGGCTGAATTTTGTGTGGAGTTTAGACTGTTGAACCATTGTGTCAACTGTTGCGCATTCACCCCCATCAGCGTGGCATTCACATCGACTGCCATTGATGGTTGCGGCAACTTTTCAGTGTTCGATGTCAGAGGTATTATCAGTGGGGGGCTCGACCTCACCAGTGTCGATTGAGCACATACGGGACTAAACTCCATCAAGGATCCGGGTCCATTGGGTTGAGCCGCTATCGGAGTTATCCCTGGAGTGTTTTCTATGCACCTCCTTTCGGTCCCATTCTGCAGCATTGATCCCTGACCGCTCATACCCAACTGAGGCTGACTATACAGAGGTACCGGTGGACCTACAGTAATGGGTAGTGATATCGCGTCTGGGTTCTGTCCATTTCTCATGTTCTGTGGCATGTTCATGCCCACACCATGGGTCATCATTGCCGGCATGCCCATCTGACTCCCCGTCATTTGAGCATGTGCGTTTCCCCCCTGCATATGCTTCTGGGGCAGCAAAAACTGAGTTGATTCAGCTTGTCCCATTGTTTGGTTGTAACCATTCTGTCCTCCCCTTACGGTTGGGTCCATAATCATTCCTGTACTATTGTCGCTGCTGTAATACCCTGGCATCTGCGGCTGATAATTTTCTGCTGGTTTCAACACTGGCACATCTGGATATATTCTCCTAACCTGCGGTATCTGCGGGGTGAACAATAAACTCGGGTCCTTAGATCCCGATGACGCTCCTGAACTCTGGGTTTCACTGTTCTGTACCGATGCCGGAGGGGCAGAACTGGTACTTGGACCTTGTCCATTCTCTGCATAAGGCGGTGGACGGTCGTTCAGCAATTGCATTATTAACTCCTCATCCTCTAACTCCTCTTCTCTTCTCAACTTTTCCTCGTCCTCTCTATCCTTGGAACACTTCCTGTCCGTCTTACAGGTAGCTTTCTTCCCTGTCTCCTCTTCTTCCTTAGTAATTGCGGGAAACAGTTTTATCCCCTGCAATACATCTGACCTCCACACCTTCTGTGCATTATCCCACCTAGCATCCGCTAGTGTCTTTTCTACCTTTCTCATCCTGGTCTCAAACTTCCTTTGCTGTTGCTGTCTGGCCATTAGTTCCCAAATCGCTAGAGCCTCAAACTGTGCTGGCCTTGGAGGCACCTTCATGTCGTACATCGTGAATCTCAAATTCTCTAGAATCCTTATATTGAATGTCCCATGTATCGGGAACGCTACGCTCCCATGTTTCTCTGTCAACTTGTGCCATTGCTTTAGCCAAAGGCACGGAGCTACCCCCTTCTCTTCCATTACAATGTAAGCTGGTGTACCCTCGGGCGGCGTCTCCTCTCCTACGCTCGCTTTAATGTAAGACTCCCCCTTCATCGCACTCCTAAATGCTTTAAAGAATTTCATTTTCTCGTCTTTTATTTCACAAAGTTCGTAATCAATGGGTGACTTTAATTCCCGGAATACTCTTCGCTTGCCTTTCCCCTTCCAATCGAGTCCCACGGACTGCGTCCAATCCGTGCGCGACCCTTCTCTGCAACCAACCTATCCCAGCGCGGCTCCTAGTGACGTCACACTCACACACACTGCGGCTGACAAAGCCTCGCGGCTAGTCCTCCTTCATTCACCTCTTTTCGTAACAACTTCTTGCATATATCGCGAGCTACCAAAAAAATAAAACAGATCTGTCAGTTTACTACAGGAAGGGTAACACAGTCGCTTCAGGACCTTAGGGACTTTTCACTAGCCTCGGCCGCTATTCCGTCTTTCTCAGACCCCACGTTCGCAAGCAAATCTGACCCGCAGACTTACTCTCAACTTGTCAATGATCTATTCTAGTGCACTTAGAATCTTGTCAAAGCCCGAAGTCGAAGTTCCTTTCACTCCCTAACACACGTACCGACTCGTTGACCACGCCCGATCAACCTACTAAACTGCCCAGACCACAACATGAATCAACATACTCCGGAGTCTCTTGACCTCGCAGGGCCCGTCTCAACAACAACAACCACGTGGACCTTTTTATGCACAAAGCGCCACACGCACATGAAGTTCGACGACTTCCCTACTCTCACACTCGGAGCCGCACCTCCGATATCTCTATGAAGTTCGACGACTTCACTACTTCTACACTCGGAGTCGCACCTCTGCTATCCTCTAAAAAAAGAAAAATCCTCGCAACCTTTTCACACACTCTGCGGCAATAAGCTGTGCAAGCGCAAAACCCTAACTTCACTCATACCATCACTAGTACCGCCAACGCTGATTCCACACCTCCGTTCTCTCCATTCGCAAGCTCCGAGATCCCGGGAAAGTCGCGGTGGACCTAGCCCATCATCATTCTGTCAATCTATTTTATCCAAGAAAAATCTAATTCAACTTGTCAAGTGGGGTCCCAAAATGCGTAACCGTTAATTCAACACCATGTACTCCAATAGTACAGGGTCCCAAAAGACGAAACCGTCCTCTGCTACCATCTACTGATAGAGCGGTCCGTAGTAATAATTTACCTGTGTTCGGACGCTCTTTAGGCCGATGAATCTTTTGACTAAGTGGGAACTCTCTGTACTCTTAATCAATCAATTTCATTAAAATCAATAATCAATAACGAACATAAGCAATACCTTGTTCGACATAACACTTAACAATTAATCCAGAATACATTTCGGCGAACCCTGACCTTTCAGTCAGGAGTAACCACACCAGTTTATTCAAAGTTAGTGAATTTTATTTCCCTATATTAGCAAAGCTAGCACAATATATATGTGTCTCAACACCAAATGATAAACGTAGATGAACATTAATAGCTGTCCATAGCGGCGAAACAAGTGTAATCTATGTAGCATTTGAATCACAAGACATTCGATAATAGCAATGCAAATCACTAATACGATAATCTGTAATGAACTAATTGCATACATTTAGTCAGCATAACAAGGTCTCAGATTGCATCGTGCGACATATGGAATCCTCACCTAACCTCAAATTAGCATCAGCATGTGGGACTTCATGCAAAAACAATTTAGCAACATTAATTTAGAAAACTCCTAACTAGGGACCTTATCAAAATCAGCAGTTGGTTACCTAAAAGAAACACAATGCAATTTTACAATTTCCTTTCATATTTACCAATTACGATCAGCATACAAGGAAGTCTTCGTCTCACAGGTACCGTTCTTCGGTCAGCATGGGTACCGTTTCGATCAGCATGGGACGGGGCTAAGGGGCAGGGGTGGACGGGGCAATTGCCTCACGGCGGCAAGATGAAACTACTACTTCATGCAAAGGGATCAAATCAAAGTTAAAGTCTCTAGGGCCAGAATCATCAAAGTCTCTTTCTCTCGATTAGAGAAAGCATCAAAGTCTCTCAAAATGGCGTTGCAGCAAAGTGGGCCATAATAGCTACGAAGTCTGCAAAATGGCGGGTATCGAGCTGGTAATGGCTATTTTCTTCTCGTGCACCTGATTTTTATAGACAACAGTTCGAATCCAGTAGGGTCTCCATTGGAGGGTTCATAGGTTAGCTTCAAATTGTCCAATCAAAAACTACAGTTCTCAAGCTTTTACTTAAGCATACATTATCCTTGGAGATGGGTACGCAAGTTGCAACATTGTCTACCAATTAGCTCACTTTCAGAGCCTCCATTGTCCGCACCTGCAAATCGACCTTGAAGTAAAGAGAAAATATGCCAGGCTGGCACGAAACTTTAAGATAAGCATGTGAACGGTTTCTGTGGAAAAGTACAGCTTCAAGCAAAAATACACGTTTATTAGCACAGTGGAAAAATACAAGCATCTAAACCGTGAGACCAGGCAACTAGGCCAAAGCCTCCGCTAAAGTCATGCTAAGCTAAAACATTTCAAACAAGCAAATCGTAGCACACGTTTATGATTATGTCGGATTAGTGCAATTCTAGTACACCACGTTATATAAAGCACGCGTATAAATGATGGCAAACTACTCTGAGGGCACATTTTGTCCCCGTACAATCTTTATTAGTTCAGTTAAAGTCACACATGATTATTTCAGCACTACGTTTAAGCGTTAATAAATCAAAACCTTAATTTTCTGCTTCATCAATCTCGCTATTACGCCATTTACAATCCTCAACTGGAACCTGTGTTTTGTCATGCATGAAAGTCATGCTTGCTTAATCCATCAGTTTGTTATACCGTTTTATAGGTGGTGTTAGACCGATCTATAGCTGGGTGACAGGTAACCGAGCCCCTGAAAAAAAATATCGGATTTAATTTGTCAAGTTTGCCTAAAATATACCAGGGCTGCTGACTTATAACTGCGGAACCAGGATTCATTCTCGGCGTTGCCTCAACATCCTTTAATTCTGAGCAAATCACTTAATCGCTCTGTGCATAAAATAAATAAATAAATAAATGTGTCTTTGCTTAATGTAACTAGTGTCAAGTTAAGCACTCAAATACCTCCAGGTCGAGTTTCAGCTACATGAAAATGCTGAGAGGCATCTACCTCTTAAAACGCCAATCCATGGGCTATAGCGCAGGACCGCCCGTCCTTTAGGGCGGAGGAGCCACGCCCCCCCATCTTTTGTCCCTCATGAAGAGTGTCTGTCAGGATGAGCAAAGGTCAGCCTGACAGACACTCTTCATGTTCTGGTTAGGCAGCCAGGAGCAGACGTGCAAGATTTGCGCAAACTCCTGGCTGCCTGAGCTGAACTTTGCTGGCCTGAAGAGGTCACAGCTCCTATGGGCGTGACCTCCTCGGCTCAGCAAAGATGCCTCGAGGCCCTCCCCCAGGTGACGAGGAAAGCGTCACCTATTGACTTTGACCTAATCTCAAAATCAAATTATAAGCATACAGAAACAATACTGGTTGACCGAATCTTCTAAAGAATCTTAATGTAATCAAAGTTTGGATCACCACACATTCCAAAGTTAGAGTACAAATTAATAGCAAGAATAGATGTGCAATGGAAATGACATACATTTAGATTCAGAAAAGAAAAGACATCAACTGTAGTTTATATTTAGCAGGCATCAATCAGTGAGAATCCTAACTAACCTTCAGATTAGAATAACATGTTTGGGCTTCATGGAAAAGAACACAAATTTGAAAAAACATCTAACTATGGCTCTAGAACAAATTAGTGGCTGGTACCCAAGAACAAAAGCAAATAGATATAACAATCAGTAACATCGTTTTATACCTTGCCTCAGTATGGTTCAGCAAGCTGTAACTGTGTTTGTCAACTGGACATCTGTTCAGTCAGCAAAGCTTCGGAATTCAGCAATAAACTTCAAGATAGGAAATGTTTCTTCGTGAAGTTCAGAAAGAATAATAGCTAAAAGCTCGTCTCTACTCGGGACGGTTAGGAAGAATGGGCTAATGGCCTTCGGGACGGTTAGGAAAAATAGGCTAATGGCCTTTCTCCTCTCTGTGCAGTCTGGTTAGGTTAGATTCCCTTAAACTACTTCCCATGTTGCTATTGGTCAAAGAATCATACGTTTACGTTTAGTCCAATGAAAGTAGAACCTCAAATCTAAGAATTTACTAAACCTTCATTCACATGTTGATGATTGGCTCCTCTTCTCCTGTTTCCGTTGTTGGGCTTGTCAGGTAACAAATTTGTATCAGTTTATATTCCAGTCAGTGCATCCATTGTCCACTCCTGGGAACATTGCCTTTACACACACTAAATTATACAAAGTATCCTTAGCTAGTACAACATTTTCTAGCAAGTAGTTCTCATGGGAAGAATTCTAGCTACTAACATTCAGTCAGTGCAATGGAAAATTACACTTTAATTCCCTGAGTAGCCATTTTATAATGTGTCTAAGCAATGCAACTTGACATGAGGCCATGCAACTAGGCCCTAGACCTTGCTACATTAAGGCCTATGATTAATAAATCAAATACATAACATATAACCATTAATATGGCATACTACTACAATAATCCAAATATAAACTCAACATTTTACATTAATAGGCTGTTAATAAGTACACTTCGTAATCATTGATGGTCACTCATGTAGGCACATTTTCAAATGCATGTATTATTTTTCTACGGTAACTCATTTTCTATGCAGATTCAACACTCAGAATACATGAATATTCATTAGTAAAATTTCAGCATTAACAATGCCACTGCTCTTGGAAAAACGTGCAGTGACAAATGATTGTAGGGCTCTTCTCCCTCCTATGCTAGCAGCCTGACAAAAATCACTACTTGCATGGGCATCGGCGAAAAGTACCGTCCTAAGAGCCTTCACAAGCATTCAATTGCAGTGTTTTAGGATGCCTTATTGCTTTGCATCGGGCAGCATGTAGAGTTGGCACTCTCCCTCCCTGAATGAGCTTCATTTCTCTCCATTAACCTCCCTCAGGTTCTGTTCTCTTGAAACGACATTGTCCAGAAGTGGGTGCGATTGTGCTAGCACCTCTGACCTCTCTTACAGGCTGAGCAAACTGCCCCCAGCCACCGCTGCCGCCCCGGCCCTCCTTGCTGCTGGTAGAGCAATATACTGAGGAGATCCATACTTCTACCGCTAGGCGAATCCTCCCATCCCCTCTTATTGCTCCCATATTGCATGATTTCGTACATCTAATTGTCCGCTTCATCATCCATTCCTTTTTACGCACCAGTGCCTGAAATATAACTAATATTCTTTTGTACACTACGATGCGGAACTGCATCTAGACCTCATGTTAAGATTGTTGTGTAACCTGTTTTTATGTTCTAACTAGTCGAGGCTTGTGAGAGGGAAAAGGAGCAACACGTGCATGGCGGGGGGACAAAAAATATTGTAATAATAAAAAAACGTACCTTTCTTGCCGCGCCGCTCAGATCCGCTCCGGTCCTCCACTGCAAGCAAAGGCTTCCAGTCTGCCCTGCATCCAATCTTAATGTTGCATTCATGCTGCTGGCAGCATGAAAGCAGCATTAGGATTGGACTGAGAGCCTAGCCAGGGCGCTTCAAGGCAGAGTGAGAGTCTGCCTGCTCTCTCACACCTGAGAAAGCTGGCCAAACATACATGCGCACTGAGGGGGAGTGCTGTGCACTCCTGCTCTGTCCCTGTAGTGCCCCATGGGCCCACCCCTTTTACAGTAAAACCATAATAAACATGGGCCCATATTTATAATTTTTAAGTGACGCATTTGCTTCAGTTTTTTTACGCAAATACGGCTCAAACTTACATAATGCAATTATATTTTGTATGTTTGTTCCGCTTTTGCATCAAAAAATTACGCAAATGCGGCGCTAAAAAAAATATAAATAAAGGGCCATAGTTTATTATGGTTTTACAGTAAACGTTTTACAGCTGCTGCTGCTGGCTGGGGGTGGGGGGACTCTCCTCTGCCATAGCAGAGGTGCCGCCCCTGGTTCGCCCAGTTGTATTGTTATTCTTGCTTTCCCTCTGAGAAAAACGACGGACCGGTAGTACTTAGTGGACAGACTTGTCAGGCGATGTATTTGCAAAAATATTGTTTCTGTAACTTGGCAATGATGCAAGCTGGTGTACATGTTGCAGCCCCACTATCACTAGCAGAATGCCGGTAATATGCTACAAACTGGATGGAAACTTGTTAAAAGCCAAATAAAGAAATATTTTAAAAATGTACACCATAGCTTTGTTAATTTTGTAGGAGTTAACCATACATAAAATCATTCCCAAACCTGAGTACATTTTGGGACTAAGCCTAGAGCCACTTGTACTCTCTATTTCATTGATTTCAAAAGCTCACCACCTTCCACAGCAGTCTTGATAGCCACCTTATTGCTCCATATCACTCTCATTATTGCAGGGAATCTTGCCCCCATACTTCTTTCCAGCTCCCTCTCCTGTCCTCAGCGCTTCACGGCAGATCTTAAAACGTCAGAAATTGAACCACTTGACCAATAAGCCACTCTAGGTTTTCTTTTTAGTCCTCTTGTGGTGGGATACAAAGGGTGTTTTTGGAAAACTCTGTAGTTCCTTGACTAACTCTTCCCCTCCGACCTTTTTCAAGACTCAGCTCCTCAACAATTTAATCAGAAACGTTTTTGTATCCGACCCATCTACTGCGCCTGGGGCAGGTAACTGCATCTTGCCTGGTTTCCCTTGGTGTTTGATAGTCTCTTTCAGTGATAACCAATTGGCTTGGAGTTTTGCCATGCTCAAGTATTTGCTTCATTTGTAACGTGCGATTTTAGGGTTATTAACATTTTCATTTCTCAGAGTTACGTCTTCAAACGTCTTATGTAGGGCAGTTTCTTTTAGGTGTTAATCAGGCCTATCAATACATATTCTCCCTTTTCATCGCCTTCAATGTCCTCTCCAAGATGGGCTGTTCTCATAGGCCCACCCCTCTTCTGCTTCCAGAATCACATGCTTTTTCCCTACCTTTGCCACACCTCACCCTGAACCTCTAGCTCGGCCAATCCCTTTGATGATATTCCTAAAGCTCTAAACGTGTTATGAGCTGGAATTAAAAAGTCAGTACTGGGCCATATAGCAACTTAATGTTCCCTGCATCGCCCCTCACTTTCCTTTGTATTACTCCAATTTCTTAACTTCGATTGGCGAGGGACATTATTTTATTTCTCTGGTGATGGGAAATCAGGTCAGTTTATTCATCCTGTGGCTGAGCCCCTGTGCCAAATTCAACTCTTACCTCCCCATCTATCCCCTTACCCCAGACTAGAAGGAGTCCATTGCAATTGCAACTCCCCTCCAATCTAACGCCACTTTTCAAAATGGAGGTTTCCTGACATGCCACCTCCACACCTATGTTGGCATCAGAAACTAATGAATTTTGGGGTTTAATTTGGGAGATTTTTTAGCCTCTATATTGTCCTTGACCAAACTAAAGAAAAGCTGCGCTGAATGGGTAGTTTTCTAATTCATCTTGATTTTAGGAGGCTTATTCAGCCGTCTTTTTCCTTTCCACAGGTTTCCTACTCATGTTTGCCCTCTTTCCACACTGTGGGTCATTCTTGGGGCAGAAGGCCTGGTTACTTTTGTGTGCTTGCTTTCTCAGATGAAGCAGAGCTCTTAACCATGCATAAAGGCACACAACCACCCTTGATTCCCCGCCAAAGACCCTGGTTTAACCTGGGTACCGTTTTAAAATAATACCTCTGTTTTTTTTATAAGCAGTGTCCAATAAGGCACCAGGATGCCATTCTCCCAACGTGCCCTCACACTCATTTCTTTTGCTTCTACTACCTCTTCACCACAGTGGAAGGTGCCTTTCCTCTATTCCTATCTACTGCTGGAGTTCACATGACAGGTATATTTGGCTTCCATACTTCCTGCTACAATTGCAGCAGATACTGTCACTGTTTTATTCTCGCTGTACGTTTGTGTGAGTGAACACACCAGAGATCAGGTCCCCAAAATTGCAACAACAGCCTGCTGAAGCTGTTGTCACAATTGGGAGACAGCTTCTTTCAGAATAACTCTTCCACAGACAGCCCATTGTGACGCCCAAGGGAATGTCCAAGAGTGTAACTCACACCCCTGCCGCCCAGGTAAGCCCCTCCTCTTCAGAGGGCACCCTAGTCAGACTAAGGTCTATGAATATCTCTGCGATGTGGAAGTCTTAGTGTCCCCTCAACGCATTCTGCAAGGTTAGCCATCAGCTTGCCTTACACCACTGGGAATGTCACTTTTCCTTGGCAGCTGGAGTGCCATCAGTGCCAGCAAAAGATTCCCCACCCACGTTCCAGACTTTGGTGATCCCAAATTGCCAGAAAAGAAACATGAAGACCACGGTGGAAAGACATGTTATCAAAAATAAGGATAAGGGGGGAATCTACATAGATAAATGGGTGGATGGGTTGAGCTCCTTGGTGCTCTGTTGAGATGGATGCCCAGTGAAGGGCCACAAGATGGGTAAGAAGAAGAAGAATCATTGAGGAATCATTCTGGTGCAAGAGACTGCCATCACAGTGCTAGCGACCAGCCCCCAGAAAAACAAAGGAGGGTCCAGGGTTTGATCAAGAAGGTTAGGGGGGTATGGGCAGATTAGTTAAGCAGCTGGTCCCAAATATGGAATCTTTTACCTGCTTTTCCCAAGCCATTTACAGAGAGGAGTTAAAGCCAGAGGTGGGTGTTGCAGAAAGGTTGCTGAAGGAGAGAGGACTCCTGGCCTTAATAGTGGTTGAACATTTGCACTGGAGCAGCTAAATCCATAGGCCAGGGTGGGTTGCCTCCAAAGGTATATAAACTAATGTTTTATCTGCTAGCACCACATTTAGCTGCATTTCTATGCCGATCCGGGAAGTACCATCGCTGCCCTACATCCAGATTTGAGGCAATTATATACTTGATACTGAAGCTCATGGAAAATGAAATAAAGTACAGAACCTACCGGTCTATTTTACCCCATTGCTCTGGCCACGAGATTTTGTATGACAATGTCAGCAGCTAATTTAAGTGAGGTGACGCTTATGCTTGTCCACGTGGATCAGAAGAGATTATAAGCAAAGTAGTATGGCAGTCAAGTCTTTTCTGAAGAAATGTGAAAGCTGATCAACATAGTGAAGATGAGCGTCTCCCCCCAATATATATGCTTTTCAATAGTATTCGGCCGCAGTTTGTGATCATTGGCCTTGTGTGGGGTGGCAAGAGGTACAGACTGACTGGGAAGAAACTGACTATATCAAAAATGAAGGGAAGCTGAACTTTACCTAACTTTTAACTATATTTTTGGGAAATTCAGTAGAAGCAGATGAAGCAACTCCTAGCTTAAAGGAGTGAAGTTGAGCCAGACCAACTTCGGCACTGGTCAGCACTGGTTTGTGAAGACGATAAGTCCATACATTTTAATCCAGACATGATTATTTGGAACTCCCACTACTGGTTGAGTCCATCAAGGTGGTATTCACCTATCTTGGTGGGGAGATGACACCTATGGTGTAGCATGCCACGAAAAAGTCTGGGTGAGTTGAACTCTTCCAATATCTTTTGATACCTGACATAGGTGGAGAGACATCCAATCAAGGTCTCTTTATAACGACCCACTTACCTGTTGTGTGTTTACTTGTGGATTTAGAGAGGATGTACATAGGTTAAATTCTTAACTCACATGCTATTATGATAACAAACATCAGCCGCAAACTTCACAACTCTACTGCTTAATAACTGTATCTAGTGACATTGGGTCCCTAGTGATAGCAAAGGAACTCCATCTGACTTGTGGTACACAGCAGGTACTGTGCATGTGCTGAGAGCTCATGCACCTAGCACCCTATGACATGCAGATACATGACAATGGTCCTTTGGTCCACCTTGGAAATATGAAGCCCAAGGAAGCCACCAATGAACATGAGGCAGGGCTGCATCCAATCGATGTGCCACAGGTAAAGGAGATTATCACCATCAATAACTATGTGGAAGTGCATGAGCCTCTGAACAGAGCCCTAGCCCCATAAACTCCTATGGACTGGATCCTGACTGACTTCAGCCTGTGGGGTGTACCAAGTCCACATTTGCACCTGCAAGCTTCCCTATAAAGACCAGTCAACAAGATCCTGGAACTGTGAAAATCTGTGCAACACATTCTGGTTTCTCAAAGGTAGTGTTGTAGTCACTAACCCCATCAGGCCTCTGAAGCACTCAATAACTATAGCAGCCTGTGGATTGGACCATTCAGTATGAATTTATTAATGGTGCTTACAGTGTGGACCTGGACACAGGGGGATCAAGGTACTTTACGTATAACATAACAAAGATAGAATGACAATGTAAGAATGGTACCAATCTGTAACAACCACAGGACAAATGAGTGTAAAGAGAGGATGAGTTTATGCTGGATTTATATGTACAGCGAGGACAGCTTAGTTTGACAAATTGAGTTTTAACAAGTAGGTGTTACAGTTTTTCCAAAAGTAGTGGAGGTTCGGATTCAAATTAATGATTTTGGTTCCAGACTCTGGGAGATAAACAGGAGAAGGTCTGGTTGTTTTTTTTGTTGTTTTTTTTTATGTTAGGCTCTCCAGAAGACAAACTTTGCCTCTTGTAGGTTACCCTTGCAGTAGAGAGGAAGTCTGAAGTGCAGAGCCTTGTGTGATGTACATGCTAATTTAAAGTTGTTCCGTGCTTTTCGCAGTAACCAGTGGCATTGTTTTAGATTTGGGGTTGTACGAATAGATTATTTTTTTATTTGAATACTAATTGTGCTGCTGTGTGCGGGTGACTTTAAGTAGCAAAGTTGCGATTTTGCAGAAGCCAGGTCACAAACAATTAAGACTTTGGAGGTGGAAATACACCAAGGATTGGACTGCTGCCATGAAGTCTGTGTGAGGGTTGATGGGCTTCATTTTCTTTAAAAGGGTGAGCTAATACTTTTTCACCATTACATTGGAACTGATAACGCGTCCCTTTATGTTAATTTATTACACATTAGGACTCGTTTTAGGCCAATGAATCTTGTGACCCAGTGGAGAGACACCGTAGGACGAGATAGCTAATCAATATGTCAAGCAATATATCAATAATGTCATCAATATTTATCACAACAATGCACGTTACTTTGGTTAAAGACATTAATCAAATGGACGACGCAACCATGACCTTTCAGTCATGAATAACCACACCTTTTAATAGAATTTTATGTATTTTATTCCCTATTGGTTACAATCTACGAGCAAAAGGGTTAATCTCAATACCAAGAAGCATAATAGCATAGTCACGATATGGCAACTGTGATAAGATTTCATTAATGCAAGAATCACAAACATCAGAACATAGCACAGCGTAAACATAGATCAGAATACAGCAGGTGTCATATACGCGTCAGTTCAGCATGGCATAATGTCAGTAGTTTGTCTATTTGCGTCAGTCTAAGTGAACTCCTGTCCTAACCACTGATTAGCATTAGCATGTTGGGCGTCATGCAAAACAATTTAGAACACCAATTTGGAAAACATCTGACTATGGTCTCTATCAAAACGAGCAGTTGGTACCTAGAAAGGAAAAGCAAACAGACACATCACAAATTGCATTGTCATAATTACCCTCCAAAGATTAGGTCAGCACACAAGATCAGTCTTCGTCTTCAGGACATCAGTCAAAACGCCATCATTCTAAACTCAACTAAAGGCACATTGGACACTTCCCTCATAAGGAGGAGAAGTGTAAAATGGGCAGTCTATGGGTGAGGATTGTTTTAATAAGTCTCCAAGTCACCAAACAGAGTGACAGAGTTTCTGGATAAAATCAATAGCATTCCCTATCTAGTTCTAATGACCCTTCTGTGACATGGGTTTTTATCCCTTTTTCGTAATACATTCCCCCAAGACTCTATTGGACATTTACTATACCCCACTATCTCTAACCTATCAAATTAAACATTAGGTAATCCCAATTGTCACCCCACATTTATTCATAACATTTTGAATGGTCTTCATAATTGACATCTTCTGAGGTGGCACGTCCGGTGTTACTTCATACCTTGGCACGTCTTCTCGGGTCAGCAGTTCCATTGTCCATTGGTCTAAATGTCCTTGTACATTACATTAATATACATTTGTTTCAATTTGTATACAAAACTTAAACGAAGGCACCAAATATGCACTTGGGAACGGAATCACATAGATACATTCATCTTCCAAGTTGAAGATAAAGAACATTTGCAGGGTCATGGCCCTTTGCGAGTCAGCACACTGGAAAACAGAAAAATGCATTTAATATGAGAGCTAAGCAGCTAAAAAACCCACAGCTCACGCTAACTTAAGGCCTATAAGATTTTCAATATAAATGCAATAACATAAATGCTAATATCAACTTGATTAATCATAACATGAACAATTTTACTCATCATTATTAGTTTGCATATACGTTGGTGGCCACACACCGTAGTCATAATTCAAGTGCACGTTTTAAGCAAAACCGCTATTATTATTGTTTTCTATGTAGCATCGTAATACATTAATATATATATGTTTCATGTTAATATAGATTATATAAACTACGCTCTCTCAGTCCCTCCTCTGATGACTCTCGTCATCACACAAACCTTTCCCTTTGACCTTTTACTTTAGTTTTTCACTTTACGCATAATGCGCATTTCAACACCTTGTCTTTTATGTGAACTCTCCCAAATTTCATTGAACATCTTCTCTCTTTCACTTTCTTCATTTCTTCTGGTTCTTTTAGTCCAATTTCTCTTAATTGTGTCATTGATTTTGCATGCCCCCCATAATCCTAATAGACAGGCCAGAACAATTAATAGACCCATTAATATTTTAGCAAGTACCCCATTCCAAATGTTGGTAAACCAGCTCCCCACTCTGGCAATTCATTTTCCAAATTTCTCCCAAACTCCAGGAACTCCAGGTTCCTTCAAATCTTTCAAATCTGTACTATCTCTAGTTAGGTTAGTAAGCATACCTCTAATCTTTTTACTATTGTCCGGGATGAACGAGCAACAATGGCGCTCGTTAAGCATCTTGCAGACCCCTCCACTCTTTGCTAAAAGAATGTCTAAAGCGAGCTGATTTTGAAGAGTCATAGCTCTTTCTGCCGCAAGTTCAGTATCCATCAGGAGTATAGCCCCTGTGAAATTTGTCAGCATGTTATCCACAATAGTAGACAACTTTTGAATCTTCATAGAATTCAATATAACCCCTACTGAAAGGATTATAGCTCCAAATATATCACCAATGACAGCAGCCACTGATTCTCGTTTTTGCCTAACATGTTGTAGTTCAGACGTTTTAGGTATTTGTTTTAAGTCATCAATCTGGTAAATTTATTTGGGAAAACTATTCCCAAATAACATGTCCCATACCATCCCTTAGGGAGATGGTAATAAGCATTAAGTCCACAAATGTAATAAATCCCAGGGATCGCTGGATCTTGTCCATTCAGCATAAATGTCCACTTACTCTGAAACAAAAACACATGTCTGCATTCACTCGTTCCCACAAAAAATTGTCCTGCTCAGATTTTGGCCTATATATACAAAGCCTGCCTACATGTAATGCATCTATAGCTAATTTGCCTTGTGTTTTGATTGCGGTGTAAGCATAATCATTTGCATATGTGCGTTTCTCTAATCCTTTTTCTAATCTTTCTTTCAATGCTTTGCATCTATCATCAGTGTGATCTAAAAAGCTTTTCTCTACAGGTGATAGTAAGCAAGTCAAATTATTGCGATGGGCATAAGCAGTTCCAAATGTAAGCGTCGGCTCAAAGAATCCTCTAACTATCTTTATATCATGATCCTTAGCTTACTTGTTCAGGAATTCAATCACAGGCACAAAAGAAAACACAACATCCAGATTTAAATAAAAGTATTGCACATGTTCTTGATTATAGAATCTGGTTAGTAATAAACTACAGCTAATCCTGTAGGTTAAAGGAAGGCTATGGTAGGTAACCCCTTCTTGCACAGATGAAGGAATCTTGGTGCACACATAACAGTCTTTCGCATCCATGGTCTCCACATACTCATTCAGCAAGCGATAGAAGACATTAGTAGAAAGTTCCCCCTTTGAATTAGTTCCCTCATGCAAGTGTCTTGCATCCTGCTCAAATCTTTTCCACGGTGTTAGTGTTGTAGTTTCAGGTTTTGAAGTAGCTTTAATAGTCTTTTTCTCCAACCACGGCATTCCCACAATCACACTCACAATTATTATCGCACACACAATACCTATTATACGGCTTAACCAACCACACATCTTACTCCCCTTGTTACTACCTCTATTGTAAGCCATGTCTGTATAGAATCAGATAGCAGAATAACAATCAACTCGAGGATTATTTAGAACTTTTCTCTTGCTCTTCGCGTGTATTTACAGCGTTTTCACTCGCACCAGGACCCCTTTGTCAAATCAGGTTAGCAGCTTGTCATAATCAGGTTTCTCAAAGTCGAATCCGGTTCTAATGTCACATTCGGTAATTTATAAGTCTCTTTTCTCAGTTTTAAATTTTCGATTTCAACCAGGTCTTTCCTTTGAATTAATTCAGGTACCGTAGTATTGGCCTGTTACATCTCAATCAAAACAGAATGCTAGAAATTCTTGTTGCCATTCAGATGTTGTAGCATACGCCCATTCAGGACCTGTAAATCTTCTGTTCGCGACTCTTTTTCTTTTCAGCCTTCGTTCACCTTGCTGTTCTCCTTCACTTAGGTCTTCCACTCGGGATGTATCGGTCTCCTCTATTATTGTTTCATCTGGTATGTTTCTTATTCTTAAGACTGGTTTCTCTGGCCAGTTATCACCCTTATGCGTCTTCTTTTGATGTATCTTTTCAGGACGTTGGACAGCACCCTCCTCTTGTGATATGGTGTTTTCACTTGATGGACCTGCAGCTGGCTCAGGGGATGCTGGCACACTCTGATCTTTTTCTATTATTTCTCCTTCTTCTTCTTCTTGATCTGTACTGGGTTCAAGTTCTAACCCGTATCTGTCTACTTCTGGGAGAACCTCTCCTTGACTTAGTTCTCCTGCTGCCTCTACTGAGATAGGCACTCTGTCACCTCTCTCGAACTCATTCACTGTTTGAGGGACAAGGCTGTTCTCAGTGGGCTCTCCTGCAGTCTCAGTTCCTTGTTGGCTGTTTTCTGGCCCTGAGACTTCTCTTCCTGGAACTGTTGTGCCGGAAACTTCAAGTTCCTCATCAGCAGGACACGTTACCTTCTTCGTGTGACTGGCATGCATCCAATTTGGAACTCCTGCACACTTCACGGCAGTGGTAGTTGTCAAGGTTACTTGATACGGCCCTTTCCAGCGTGGCTCCAAACACGACTTTCTCACGTGCTTCTTGACAACCACCCAGTCACCAACTTGTAGGGTGTGGCCTGGATCTCCAATCGGTGGCAATGTGTTAGCTTCTACCTGGTGAGAGAAAGAGCGAATCACATCAGCCAAACCTTTGCAGTAGTCCAACACCATATCATCTGTGATATTCACTAGAGCATTTGCAGGTACTGCTGGCAACCTCATAGCTCTACCCATGAGGATCTCATGGGGGGACAGTCCTGTTTTGTTGTCAGGGGTGTTTCTCATTGACATCAGCACTAAGGGCAACGCATCTGGCCATTTCATATTTGTGGCTGTGCACATTTTTGCCATTCTCAATTTCAGAGTACCATTCATTTGCTCTACTAGTCCTGATGCTTCAGGGCGGTAGCTACAATGCAGCTTTTGTTCGATGTCTAGTGCGGCACACAAGAGTTTTATCACCTCATTGTCGAAGTGTCTGCCCCTATCTGACTCTATAGAGACCGGAAACCCGAACCTTGGTATTAGTTCCTCAAGTAGCAGCTTTGCAACTGTGAGACTGTCATTTCTGCGTGTGGGGTGAGCTTCAATCCAATGACTGAAAACACACACAATCACCAACCACATACTTCAATCTTCCACAAGCAGGCATTTCAATGAAGTCCATTTGCATTTTGCTGAACGGACCACCAGCTCTCCTAATGTGGCTCAAAGTTACCACAGTTCCTTTTCCAGCATTCATCTGTTGACAGATGATGCACCTGTGACAGATAACCTCGGCAGCATGTCTGAATTTTGGGTTGAACCAGTCAATTTTAAATGACCTGATCATTGCATCTCTCCCAAGGTGAGCCTGTCCGTGATATAGCCTGGCAAACTGGGACAGAAGGGTGTTTGGCAAGACTAATTTCCCTTCTTCTGAGACCCACAGATCATCGGCCCTCTGTACACATTGCATTCTTTGCCAGGATCCTTTTTCCTCTTTGCTAGCACGACTTTGTAATGTTTTGAACTCATCTAGGGTATCGACCACCCTTAATGCAAGGTTCAAACATGTGTCATTTTCAGTTTGCGGTAACAATTCCCACTGTTCTTTGAACGATATACAGTTCAATGCGCAAAATCTTGCGACTTGATCTGCATAACCGTTTCCCATGGACACAAAGTCTTGTGACTTAACATGAACATTGCATTTTACCACGGCAATTTCAAGAGGTAACTGAATTGCATGTAACAAATCCTTTATTTGTTCACCATTTTTCACAGGAGAACCAGAAGAGGTCATGAAACCTCTCTGTGACCATAGTTGGCCAATATCATGTACAATTCCAAATCCATATCTGCTCTCAGTATGAATAGTGACTCTCAGATTCACAGCTGTGTGGCATGCCTTAGTAAGGGCAATTAATTCTGCCACTTGTGCGGAAAAAACTCTCTCGAGCCAGGAAGCTTCAATGATACCGGCTATGGTACATACAGCATAACCAGCTCTCAATGTTCCAACAGAATCTCTTAAACAGGACCCATCGACAAACATAATACAGTCATTTTCTTTCAGCTGTGTGTCCTGAATATCTGGTCGTGGTTTGGTACACAATTCCGTTACCTCAAGACAGTCATGTTCTAATTCTTCCTCATTGTTAATTTCAGTATTTTCAACAGGAAGTAAAGTTGCCGGGTTCAATACAGTACATCGTTTTAGTAAAACATTCAGTGACCCCAGTATGATTGCCTCATACTTAGTAAGACCGATCATTTGTCATGTGCTGAGTTTTAGTTCGAGTCAACAAGATTTCAACTGAATGCGAAACCATTACTGTTAGGGGATATCCCATGACTATGCCTTCACACTGCGTAAGGCTCTGACCAACTGCTGCAACTGCGCACAAACAACCCGGTAAGGCTGCTGCGACGGGGTCCAGGGTAGCTGAAAAATACGCTACAGGGCGATTTACACCTCCATGGACCTGTGTCAAGACAGACAAAGAACAAGCATCATGTTCATGGCAAACCAGCAGAAAAGGCTTCGTATAATCAGGCATACCTAACGCTGGTGCCCTGCACATGCACTCTCTCAATTCCATAAATGACTCAAGCTCTTCTTTGGACAAAGCTATGGTATATGGTTCATCCTTGATCTCTTTGCCTGTCAGTTTTATCAAAGGATTTGAGATGATCGAGAAGTTGGGTATCCACTGGTGACAGTAGCCCACCATTCCCAAAAACATCCTGACATCCCTTTTTGTCGTTGGAGGGTTCATTTGCAATATGGCTGTTATTCTTTCTTTTGATATTCTCCTGGACCAAATATGCACTTGGGAACGGAATCACATAGATACATTCATCTTCCAAGTTGAAGATAAAGAACATTTGCAGGGTCATGGCCCTTTGCGAGTCAGCACACTGGAAAACAGAAAAATGCATTTAATATGAGAGCTAAGCAGCTAAAAAACCCACAGCTCACGCTAACTTAAGGCCTATAAGATTTTCAATATAAATGCAATAACATAAATGCTAATATCAACTTGATTAATCATAACATGAACAATTTTACTCATCATTATTAGTTTGCATATACGTTGGTGGCCACACACCGTAGTCATAATTCAAGTGCACGTTTTAAGCAAAACCGCTATTATTATTGTTTTCTATGTAGCATCGTAATACATTAATATATATATGTTTCATGTTAATATAGATTATATAAACTACGCTCTCTCAGTCCCTCCTCTGATGACGTTCGTCATCACACAAACCTTTCCCTTTGACCTTTTACTTTAGTTTTTCACTTTACGCATAATGCGCATTTCAACACCTTGTCCTTTATGTGAACTCTCCCAAATTTCATTGAACATCTTCTCTCTTTCACTTTCTTCATTTCTTCTGGTTCTTTTAGTCCAATTTCTCTTAATTGTGTCATTGATTTTGCATGCCCCCCATAATCCTAATAGACAGGCCAGAACAATTAATAGACCCATTAATATTTTAGCAAGTACCCCATTCCAAATGTTGGTAAACCAGCTCCCCACTCTGGCAATTCATTTTCCAAATTTCTCCCAAACTCCAGGAACTCCAGGTTCCTTCAAATCTTTCAAATCTGTACTATCTCTAGTTAGGTTAGTAAGCATACCTCTAATCTTTTTACTATTGTCCGGGATGAACGAGCAACAATGGCGCTCGTTAAGCATCTTGCAGACCCCTCCACTCTTTGCTAAAAGAATGTCTAAAGCGAGCTGATTTTGAAGAGTCATAGCTCTTTCTGCCGCAAGTTCAGTATCCATCAGGAGTATAGCCCCTGTGAAATTTGTCAGCATGTTATCCACAATAGTAGACAACTTTTGAATCTTCATAGAATTCAATATAACCCCTACTGAAAGGATTATAGCTCCAAATATATCACCAATGACAGCAGCCACTGATTCTCGTTTTTGCCTAACATGTTGTAGTTCAGACGTTTTAGGTATTTGTTTTAAGTCATCAATCTGGTAAATTTATTTGGGAAAACTATTCCCAAATAACATGTCCCATACCATCCCTTAGGGAGATGGTAATAAGCATTAAGTCCACAAATGTAATAAATCCCAGGGATCGCTGGATCTTGTCCATTCAGCATAAATGTCCACTTACTCTGAAACAAAAACACATGTCTGCATTCACTCGTTCCCACAAAAAATTGTCCTGCTCAGATTTTGGCCTATATATACAAAGCCTGCCTACATGTAATGCATCTATAGCTAATTTGCCTTGTGTTTTGATTGCGGTGTAAGCATAATCATTTGCATATGTGCGTTTCTCTAATCCTTTTTCTAATCTTTCTTTCAATGCTTTGCATCTATCATCAGTGTGATCTAAAAAGCTTTTCTCTACAGGTGATAGTAAGCAAGTCAAATTATTGCGATGGGCATAAGCAGTTCCAAATGTAAGCGTCGGCTCAAAGAATCCTCTAACTATCTTTATATCATGATCCTTAGCTTACTTGTTCAGGAATTCAATCACAGGCACAAAAGAAAACACAACATCCAGATTTAAATAAAAGTATTGCACATGTTCTTGATTATAGAATCTGGTTAGTAATAAACTACAGCTAATCCTGTAGGTTAAAGGAAGGCTATGGTAGGTAACCCCTTCTTGCACAGATGAAGGAATCTTGGTGCACACATAACAGTCTTTCGCATCCATGGTCTCCACATACTCATTCAGCAAGCGATAGAAGACATTAGTAGAAAGTTCCCCCTTTGAATTAGTTCCCTCATGCAAGTGTCTTGCATCCTGCTCAAATCTTTTCCACGGTGTTAGTGTTGTAGTTTCAGGTTTTGAAGTAGCTTTAATAGTCTTTTTCTCCAACCACGGCATTCCCACAATCACACTCACAATTATTATCGCACACACAATACCTATTATACGGCTTAACCAACCACACATCTTACTCCCCTTGTTACTACCTCTATTGTAAGCCATGTCTGTATAGAATCAGATAGCAGAATAACAATCAACTCGAGGATTATTTAGAACTTTTCTCTTGCTCTTCGCGTGTATTTACAGCGTTTTCACTCGCACCAGGACCCCTTTGTCAAATCAGGTTAGCAGCTTGTCATAATCAGGTTTCTCAAAGTCGAATCCGGTTCTAATGTCACATTCGGTAATTTATAAGTCTCTTTTCTCAGTTTTAAATTTTCGATTTCAACCAGGTCTTTCCTTTGAATTAATTCAGGTACCGTAGTATTGGCCTGTTACATCTCAATCAAAACAGAATGCTAGAAATTCTTGTTGCCATTCAGATGTTGTAGCATACGCCCATTCAGGACCTGTAAATCTTCTGTTCGCGACTCTTTTTCTTTTCAGCCTTCGTTCACCTTGCTGTTCTCCTTCACTTAGGTCTTCCACTCGGGATGTATCGGTCTCCTCTATTATTGTTTCATCTGGTATGTTTCTTATTCTTAAGACTGGTTTCTCTGGCCAGTTATCACCCTTATGCGTCTTCTTTTGATGTATCTTTTCAGGACGTTGGACAGCACCCTCCTCTTGTGATATGGTGTTTTCACTTGATGGACCTGCAGCTGGCTCAGGGGATGCTGGCACACTCTGATCTTTTTCTATTATTTCTCCTTCTTCTTCTTCTTGATCTGTACTGGGTTCAAGTTCTAACCCGTATCTGTCTACTTCTGGGAGAACCTCTCCTTGACTTAGTTCTCCTGCTGCCTCTACTGAGATAGGCACTCTGTCACCTCTCTCGAACTCATTCACTGTTTGAGGGACAAGGCTGTTCTCAGTGGGCTCTCCTGCAGTCTCAGTTCCTTGTTGGCTGTTTTCTGGCCCTGAGACTTCTCTTCCTGGAACTGTTGTGCCGGAAACTTCAAGTTCCTCATCAGCAGGACACGTTACCTTCTTCGTGTGACTGGCATGCATCCAATTTGGAACTCCTGCACACTTCACGGCAGTGGTAGTTGTCAAGGTTACTTGATACGGCCCTTTCCAGCGTGGCTCCAAACACGACTTTCTCACGTGCTTCTTGACAACCACCCAGTCACCAACTTGTAGGGTGTGGCCTGGATCTCCAATCGGTGGCAATGTGTTAGCTTCTACCTGGTGAGAGAAAGAGCGAATCACATCAGCCAAACCTTTGCAGTAGTCCAACACCATATCATCTGTGATATTCACTAGAGCATTTGCAGGTACTGCTGGCAACCTCATAGCTCTACCCATGAGGATCTCATGGGGGGACAGTCCTGTTTTGTTGTCAGGGGTGTTTCTCATTGACATCAGCACTAAGGGCAACGCATCTGGCCATTTCATATTTGTGGCTGTGCACATTTTTGCCATTCTCAATTTCAGAGTACCATTCATTTGCTCTACTAGTCCTGATGCTTCAGGGCGGTAGCTACAATGCAGCTTTTGTTCGATGTCTAGTGCGGCACACAAGAGTTTTATCACCTCATTGTCGAAGTGTCTGCCCCTATCTGACTCTATAGAGACCGGAAACCCGAACCTTGGTATTAGTTCCTCAAGTAGCAGCTTTGCAACTGTGAGACTGTCATTTCTGCGTGTGGGGTGAGCTTCAATCCAATGACTGAAAACACACACAATCACCAACCACATACTTCAATCTTCCACAAGCAGGCATTTCAATGAAGTCCATTTGCATTTTGCTGAACGGACCACCAGCTCTCCTAATGTGGCTCAAAGTTACCACAGTTCCTTTTCCAGCATTCATCTGTTGACAGATGATGCACCTGTGACAGATAACCTCGGCAGCATGTCTGAATTTTGGGTTGAACCAGTCAATTTTAAATGACCTGATCATTGCATCTCTCCCAAGGTGAGCCTGTCCGTGATATAGCCTGGCAAACTGGGACAGAAGGGTGTTTGGCAAGACTAATTTCCCTTCTTCTGAGACCCACAGATCATCGGCCCTCTGTACACATTGCATTCTTTGCCAGGATCCTTTTTCCTCTTTGCTAGCACGACTTTGTAATGTTTTGAACTCATCTAGGGTATCGACCACCCTTAATGCAAGGTTCAAACATGTGTCATTTTCAGTTTGCGGTAACAATTCCCACTGTTCTTTGAACGATATACAGTTCAATGCGCAAAATCTTGCGACTTGATCTGCATAACCGTTTCCCATGGACACAAAGTCTTGTGACTTAACATGAACATTGCATTTTACCACGGCAATTTCAAGAGGTAACTGAATTGCATGTAACAAATCCTTTATTTGTTCACCATTTTTCACAGGAGAACCAGAAGAGGTCATGAAACCTCTCTGTGACCATAGTTGGCCAATATCATGTACAATTCCAAATCCATATCTGCTCTCAGTATGAATAGTGACTCTCAGATTCACAGCTGTGTGGCATGCCTTAGTAAGGGCAATTAATTCTGCCACTTGTGCGGAAAAAACTCTCTCGAGCCAGGAAGCTTCAATGATACCGGCTATGGTACATACAGCATAACCAGCTCTCAATGTTCCAACAGAATCTCTTAAACAGGACCCATCGACAAACATAATACAGTCATTTTCTTTCAGCTGTGTGTCCTGAATATCTGGTCGTGGTTTGGTACACAATTCCGTTACCTCAAGACAGTCATGTTCTAATTCTTCCTCATTGTTAATTTCAGTATTTTCAACAGGAAGTAAAGTTGCCGGGTTCAATACAGTACATCGTTTTAGTAAAACATTCAGTGACCCCAGTATGATTGCCTCATACTTAGTAAGACCGATCATTTGTCATGTGCTGAGTTTTAGTTCGAGTCAACAAGATTTCAACTGAATGCGAAACCATTACTGTTAGGGGATATCCCATGACTATGCCTTCACACTGCGTAAGGCTCTGACCAACTGCTGCAACTGCGCACAAACAACCCGGTAAGGCTGCTGCGACGGGGTCCAGGGTAGCTGAAAAATACGCTACAGGGCGATTTACACCTCCATGGACCTGTGTCAAGACAGACAAAGAACAAGCATCATGTTCATGGCAAACCAGCAGAAAAGGCTTCGTATAATCAGGCATACCTAACGCTGGTGCCCTGCACATGCACTCTCTCAATTCCATAAATGACTCAAGCTCTTCTTTGGACAAAGCTATGGTATATGGTTCATCCTTGATCTCTTTGCCTGTCAGTTTTATCAAAGGATTTGAGATGATCGAGAAGTTGGGTATCCACTGGTGACAGTAGCCCACCATTCCCAAAAACATCCTGACATCCCTTTTTGTCGTTGGAGGGTTCATTTGCAATATGGCTGTTATTCTTTCTTTTGATATTCTCCTGGACCAAATATGCACTTGGGAACGGAATCACATAGATACATTCATCTTCCAAGTTGAAGATAAAGAACATTTGCAGGGTCATGGCCCTTTGCGAGTCAGCACACTGGAAAACAGAAAAATGCATTTAATATGAGAGCTAAGCAGCTAAAAAACCCACAGCTCACGCTAACTTAAGGCCTATAAGATTTTCAATATAAATGCAATAACATAAATGCTAATATCAACTTGATTAATCATAACATGAACAATTTTACTCATCATTATTAGTTTGCATATACGTTGGTGGCCACACACCGTAGTCATAATTCAAGTGCACGTTTTAAGCAAAACCGCTATTATTATTGTTTTCTATGTAGCATCGTAATACATTAATATATATATGTTTCATGTTAATATAGATTATATAAACTACGCTCTCTCAGTCCCTCCTCTGATGACGTTCGTCATCACACAAACCTTTCCCTTTGACCTTTTACTTTAGTTTTTCACTTTACGCATAATGCGCATTTCAACACCTTGTCCTTTATGTGAACTCTCCCAAATTTCATTGAACATCTTCTCTCTTTCACTTTCTTCATTTCTTCTGGTTCTTTTAGTCCAATTTCTCTTAATTGTGTCATTGATTTTGCATGCCCCCCATAATCCTAATAGACAGGCCAGAACAATTAATAGACCCATTAATATTTTAGCAAGTACCCCATTCCAAATGTTGGTAAACCAGCTCCCCACTCTGGCAATTCATTTTCCAAATTTCTCCCAAACTCCAGGAACTCCAGGTTCCTTCAAATCTTTCAAATCTGTACTATCTCTAGTTAGGTTAGTAAGCATACCTCTAATCTTTTTACTATTGTCCGGGATGAACGAGCAACAATGGCGCTCGTTAAGCATCTTGCAGACCCCTCCACTCTTTGCTAAAAGAATGTCTAAAGCGAGCTGATTTTGAAGAGTCATAGCTCTTTCTGCCGCAAGTTCAGTATCCATCAGGAGTATAGCCCCTGTGAAATTTGTCAGCATGTTATCCACAATAGTAGACAACTTTTGAATCTTCATAGAATTCAATATAACCCCTACTGAAAGGATTATAGCTCCAAATATATCACCAATGACAGCAGCCACTGATTCTCGTTTTTGCCTAACATGTTGTAGTTCAGACGTTTTAGGTATTTGTTTTAAGTCATCAATCTGGTAAATTTATTTGGGAAAACTATTCCCAAATAACATGTCCCATACCATCCCTTAGGGAGATGGTAATAAGCATTAAGTCCACAAATGTAATAAATCCCAGGGATCGCTGGATCTTGTCCATTCAGCATAAATGTCCACTTACTCTGAAACAAAAACACATGTCTGCATTCACTCGTTCCCACACAAAATTGTCCTGCTCAGATTTTGGCCTATATATACAAAGCCTGCCTACATGTAATGCATCTATAGCTAATTTGCCTTGTGT
Organism: Pleurodeles waltl; assembly: GCF_031143425.1. Lineage (NCBI taxonomy): Eukaryota > Metazoa > Chordata > Amphibia > Caudata > Salamandridae > Pleurodeles > Pleurodeles waltl. The sequence continues at coordinate 419,633,619 of NC_090443.1, forward strand.
TTTGATTGCGGTGTAAGCATAATCATTTGCATATGTGCGTTTCTCTAATCCTTTTTCTAATCTTTCTTTCAATGCTTTGCATCTATCATCAGTGTGATCTAAAAAGCTTTTCTCTACAGGTGATAGTAAGCAAGTCAAATTATTGCGATGGGCATAAGCAGTTCCAAATGTAAGCGTCGGCTCAAAGAATCCTCTAACTATCTTTATATCATGATCCTTAGCTTACTTGTTCAGGAATTCAATCACAGGCACAAAAGAAAACACAACATCCAGATTTAAATAAAAGTATTGCACATGTTCTTGATTATAGAATCTGGTTAGTAATAAACTACAGCTAATCCTGTAGGTTAAAGGAAGGCTATGGTAGGTAACCCCTTCTTGCACAGATGAAGGAATCTTGGTGCACACATAACAGTCTTTCGCATCCATGGTCTCCACATACTCATTCAGCAAGCGATAGAAGACATTAGTAGAAAGTTCCCCCTTTGAATTAGTTCCCTCATGCAAGTGTCTTGCATCCTGCTCAAATCTTTTCCACGGTGTTAGTGTTGTAGTTTCAGGTTTTGAAGTAGCTTTAATAGTCTTTTTCTCCAACCACGGCATTCCCACAATCACACTCACAATTATTATCGCACACACAATACCTATTATACGGCTTAACCAACCACACATCTTACTCCCCTTGTTACTACCTCTATTGTAAGCCATGTCTGTATAGAATCAGATAGCAGAATAACAATCAACTCGAGGATTATTTAGAACTTTTCTCTTGCTCTTCGCGTGTATTTACAGCGTTTTCACTCGCACCAGGACCCCTTTGTCAAATCAGGTTAGCAGCTTGTCATAATCAGGTTTCTCAAAGTCGAATCCGGTTCTAATGTCACATTCGGTAATTTATAAGTCTCTTTTCTCAGTTTAAAATTTTCGATTTCAACCAGGTCTTTCCTTTGAATTAATTCAGGTACCGTAGTATTGGCCTGTTACATCTCAATCAAAACAGAATGCTAGAAATTCTTGTTGCCATTCAGATGTTGTAGCATACGCCCATTCAGGACCTGTATATCTTCTGTTCGCAACTCTTTTTCTTTTCAGCCTTCGTTCACCTTGCTGTTCTCCTTCACTTAGGTCTTCCACTCGGGATGTATCGGTCTCCTCTATTATTGTTTCATCTGGTATGTTTCTTATTCTTAAGACTGGTTTCTCTGGCCAGTTATCACCCTTATGCGTCTTCTTTTGATGTATCTTTTCAGGACGTTGGACAGCACCCTCCTCTTGTGATATGGTGTTTTCACTTGATGGACCTGCAGCTGGCTCAGGGGATGCTGGCACACTCTGATCTTTTTCTATTATTTCTCCTTCTTCTTCTTCTTGATCTGTACTGGGTTCAAGTTCTAACCCGTATCTGTCTACTTCTGGGAGAACCTCTCCTTGACTTAGTTCTCCTGCTGCCTCTACTGAGATAGGCACTCTGTCACCTCTCTCAAACTCATTCACTGTTTGAGGGACAAGGCTGTTCTCAGTGGGCTCTCCTGCAGTCTCAGTTCCTTGTTGGCTGTTTTCTGGCCCTGAGACTTCTCTTCCTGGAACTGTTGTGCCGGAAACTTCAAGTTCCTCATCAGCAGGACACGTTACCTTCTTCGTGTGACTGGCATGCATCCAATTTGGAACTCCTGCACACTTCACGGCAGTGGTAGTTGTCAAGGTTACTTGATACGGCCCTTTCCAGCGTGGCTCCAAACACGACTTTCTCACGTGCTTCTTGACAACCACCCAGTCACCAACTTGTAGGGTGTGGCCTGGATCTCCAATCGGTGGCAATGTGTTAGCTTCTACCTGGTGAGAGAAAGAGCGAATCACATCAGCCAAACCTTTGCAGTAGTCCAACACCATATCATCTGTGATATTCACTAGAGCATTTGCAGGTACTGCTGGCAACCTCATAGCTCTACCCATGAGGATCTCATGGGGGGACAGTCCTGTTTTGTTGTCAGGGGTGTTTCTCACTGACATCAGCACTAAGGGCAACGCATCTGGCCATTTCATATTGGTGGCTGTGCACATTTTTGCCATTCTCAATTTCAGAGTACCATTCATTTGCTCTACTAGTCCTGATGCTTCAGGGCGGTAGCTACAATGCAGGTTTTGTTCGATGTCTAGTGCGGCACACAAGAGTTTTATCACCTCATTGTCGAAGTGTCTGCCCCTATCTGACTCTATAGAGACCGGAAACCCGAACCTTGGTATTAGTTCCTCAAGTAGCAGCTTTGCAACTGTGAGACTGTCATTTCTGCGTGTGGGGTGAGCTTCAATCCAATGACTGAAAACACACACAATCACCAACCACATACTTCAATCTTCCACAAGCAGGCATTTCAATGAAGTCCATTTGCATTTTGCTGAACGGACCACCAGCTCTCCTAATGTGGCTCAAAGTTACCACAGTTCCTTTTCCAGCATTCATCTGTTGACAGATGATGCACCTGTGACAGATAACCTCGGCAGCATGTCTGAATTTTGGGTTGAACCAGTCAATTTTAAATGACCTGATCATTGCATCTCTCCCAAGGTGAGCCTGTCCGTGATATAGCCTGGCAAACTGGGACAGAAGGGTGTTTGGCAAGACTAATTTCCCTTCTTCTGAGACCCACAGATCATCGGCCCTCTGTACACATTGCATTCTTTGCCAGGATCCTTTTTCCTCTTTGCTAGCACGACTTTGTAATGTTTTGAACTCATCTAGGGTATCGACCACCCTTAATGCAAGGTTCAAACATGTGTCATTTTCAGTTTGCGGTAACAATTCCCACTGTTCTTTGAACGATATACAGTTCAATGCGCAAAATCTTGCGACTTGATCTGCATAACCGTTTCCCATGGACACAAAGTCTTGTGACTTAACATGAACATTGCATTTTACCACGGCAATTTCAAGAGGTAACTGAATTGCATGTAACAAATCCTTTATTTGTTCACCATTTTTCACAGGAGAACCAGAAGAGGTCATGAAACCTCTCTGTGACCATAGTTGGCCAATATCATGTACAATTCCAAATCCATATCTGCTCTCAGTATGAATAGTGACTCTCAGATTCACAGCTGTGTGGCATGCCTTAGTAAGGGCAATTAATTCTGCCACTTGTGCGGAAAAAACTCTCTCGAGCCAGGAAGCTTCAATGATACCGGCTATGGTACATACAGCATAACCAGCTCTCAATGTTCCAACAGAATCTCTTAAACAGGACCCATCGACAAACATAATACAGTCATTTTCTTTCAGCTGTGTGTCCTGAATATCTGGTCGTGGTTTGGTACACAATTCCGTTACCTCAAGACAGTCATGTTCTAATTCTTCCTCATTGTTAATTTCAGTATTTTCAACAGGAAGTAAAGTTGCCGGGTTCAATACAGTACATCGTTTTAGTGAAACATTCAGTGACCCCAGTATGATTGCCTCATACTTAGTAAGACCGATCATTTGTCATGTGCTGAGTTTTAGTTCGAGTCAACAAGATTTCAACTGAATGCGAAACCATTACTGTTAGGGGATATCCCATGACTATGCCTTCACACTGCGTAAGGCTCTGACCAACTGTTGCAACTGCGCACAAACAACCCGGTAAGGCTGCTGCGACGGGGTCCAGGGTAGCTGAAAAATACGCTACAGGGCGATTTACACCTCCATGGACCTGTGTCAAGACAGGCAAAGAACAAGCATCATGTTCATGGCAAACCAGCAGAAAAGGCTTCGTATAATCAGGCATACCTAGCGCTGGTGCCCTGCACATGCACTCTCTCAATTCCATAAATGACTCAAGCTCTTCTTTGGACAAAGCTATGGTATATGGTTCATCCTTGATCTCTTTGCCTGTCAGTTTTATCAAAGGATTTGAGATGATCGAGAAGTTGGGTATCCACTGGCGACAGTAGCCCACCATTCCCAAAAACATCCTGACATCCCCAATCTGTCGTTGGAGGGTTCATTTGCAATATGGCTGTTATTCTTTCTTTTGATATTCTCCTGGACCAAATATGCACTTGGGAACGGAATCACATAGATACATTCATCTTCCAAGTTGAAGATGAAGAACATTTGCAGGGTCATGGCCCTTTGCGAGTCAGCACACTGGAAAACAGAAAAATGCATTTAATATGAGAGCTAAGCAGCTAAAAAACCCACAGCTCACGCTAACTTAAGGCCTATAAGATTTTCAATATAAATGCAATAACATAAATGCTAATATCAACTTGATTAATCATAACATGAACAATTTTACTCATCATTATTAGTTTGCATATACGTTGGTGGCCACACACCGTAGTCATAATTCAAGTGCACGTTTTAAGCAAAACCGCTATTATTATTGTTTTCTATGTAGCATCGTTATACATTAATATATATATGTTTCATGTTAATATAGATTATATAAACTACGCTCTCAACACGCTCATTCAATTTGAGGTTTGGATCAATGGTAAAAGACAGAAGTTTGGCTAAAGGACATGGGGGCAGGAGAAATGTCAAGTGGTGTGAGGATGTTGTGCAATTTCTGCACTGGTTTTGAGAATTAGAGTAAATAAGGAAAAGTTCTGACTTGCTGGAGTTCAGTTTCAGAACGAAAGCAGAAATCAACTCAATTAGCTTCTCTAAAAAGCTACCATTGGAAGCTCCATTAAGAAGTCCCCCCCTAGTGTGTTAAATGGATCACAGTACCACAAAGCTCAGTGGATTCTACACAAACCGTGTAAAGATTTGCAGAAGACACTGTAGCCCCGTTCAAGCCATTCAGCCAATCTGAGGTATTCTTACCCAAGTCAGGTATGCTCATTTTAAGGGATCCAAAATGAAAAACTGACACACACTTTTTTACTTGCAAATCCTGTGTGCTGAAGTTCTCAAATTCCAAAACGTTTTATCAATCAAAAAAAAAGAATTAAAAAGGAAACTAGTAATATTTAGTCTTCGGTCGTGCATGAGACAATGCATGCATTGTCGCTTTTAAGGTATTTTGTTAGGTTACAAGGCTTAGAGCCCACCCATTGCTTACGACCGGTTAGCTTCATCATCATTGATTTCCTTGCTTCGTCTTGGTCAGCAACTGCCAGCTTCACTTCCTCTTTGTGTGTTTATCCCTCGCTTGCAGCTTAGCCGAAGTTCTGCTTCTTAGTTCAATTGTGTGTCCTTCACTTGTTGCGCTTTTAAAGGTACGTTTTTCAAAATGTTTGTTGCTTGCCTCGTCGTTGTTGCTACTCCATCATGCTGATTTGTCCCATTGTCAATGCATGCCCCTTTTTGTCGCTTTCTCTGCCCTCCTTCCTCATTGTTGCTGTTGCCTTGTCCCTCTCACCCCTCTCCACCGTTGTGCTGCTTCTCCCATTATTCCCACCCCACGAGGTTTCTGCCATCCCTGCCGTTGTCTGTGATGCTCTCTGCCTTTGTCTGTGGTGTTGGTTGCTCTCTCCCACCCTCCTCCAACTGCCTCTCATTTTGCTTGCACTGTATCTCACTTCCTGCTGTCTGTCGCCTTGATGCCTCCTCACCCCACAGTCCAACATCTTCTTAGACTACTCCCACCATCCTTCTTCAGTCACTCGTATTGCTTGTCCCCTTTCACCCTGAGCCTTGAGCCAGCCATGTCATAGCACTTTTTTCCTAACTCTATTTTACTGTTTTACATTTTATTTAACTAGACGCGCCTTGTGTGTTGTGGCATGCACCCTCCAACCCTCCTGCCCTACCGCAAAACATTGAAAAAGTCAAATAGCACTTGCATACGTGAGAGTTATTTGGCTTTGTCCTTTTTTAGCCATGCTGTACCGCAGCACAGCTGCTATGCAGCAGAGCTGAAAGTTAAAAAAATTAATAATTTCAAAAAAGTGCTGTGATACAGCTAGTGTAGACTTTGTCGTACTACTTTTTCTTAGAACTTTCAGCCCTGCTCCATAAAAGGCAATCAATATCGCACAGGCAAGACATATCAGCCTTGCTGATGCTTGTTAGATTTGTACCCCACTCTATAAATAGACTGTTGTTTTCCATAATTGATGGGTTATAGTGAATGGGAAGGGAAAAAACTTTTCTTCAGAGATAAAATTCATCACAGTACACAACTCGAATGCGAGGACAAGCCATGGAGATAGCCGAGCCACTCAAACGTTTGTGTGTACTGCTCCTTTAAGCATCTGCCAGAGGTACAGATAAAGGAAAAACAAGATCACATGGGGGTGAGGGTGGAGGGGGAGAGAGAGAGAGAAAGAAGAGAGAGACAGAGACAAGAGCTGCTGTTAAGAGAAAGGAACAGGAAGTGATTGATGGTGAGCACCAGCAGTAACATGTGCAGCCTCGGACATTAAACATCGACCTGAAACAAGAGAGAGAAAGGCAGTGGAAGTAGAAAGAAGTGAAAGTTAGGAAAACAGTGACAAAGTGAGAAAGCAGAGATGAAAATGGACCCGCAATCAGTAGATGAAAAACTGAAAGAGTAGGGTGAAGGGAGAAAGGGTCATTAGGTGGAATAAAATATTTTCTAGCTAACGCGTCAAGAATTTTCAATTCTATTAAGGACACGGAGGCGAGGATTATGCTTTCTATTTCTTTACTGACTTAAACAGCAGCCAATCAAATACAAGTAACAGAAAAAACTACACATCCCAAGATGCCTAACATCCCATCACATGGTCCAATCACTAGTCATGTCCTCTGCCATAAGTCCTTTGACCTTTGATGTCACTTCCTCTTTGTTTGGTCAGAACAGATAAGATCAACATGAAAACAAAACTTCTTACGCCCATCTCGAAATCCGGAGTCATGAACATCCTCTCCTACTGGATAACCGTCTCCTGGAGAGCTCAACACCGGGGAATCAACCCAGGCTAAACGTTACACACAAACCTTTCCATGAAGATAAGAATTTCAGGAATTCTGATCAGAACCTGTAACAACAAACAGGCAGGTAATATCCCAACGAAATTGAAAATGTCTCAATAAACTGATGTTTCTATAATTGACAATAAAATGGGAGGGAGAAATAACAATAGATCATAAATATCCACAATAATTGATATTAAATATGTCATTGTGCTTAAGGGAGGGATAATCCTCGCCTCCGTGTCCTTAATAGAATTGAAAATTCTTGACGCGTTAGCTAGAATTTTTTTTATTCTATGTCAGGTCCGGAGGCTCCGATTATGCTAGTTTAAAGCTGTTCCATTATTACTACAGTAGCTACGTCCAATACTGATTTGTGATAAAACGTATGAAAAGTATTTTCTGAAGACCAATCTGCTGCCTTCATAATGTCTTCTAACCGGGAACCAAGGGCAAAAGATTTAGAAGCCATAGCCCCTCTAGCAGAATGAGCCCCAAATATAGAGGTATCAATACCTGCTTCCTTCATCAACCATCTCATCCATCTGGCCAATGTGGCTGAGGTAACCGGTTTAAAAGGTTTTTGCAAAGAAATTAACAATTGACCTTTAACATCCTGTCGAAATTCTTCTGTGACAACTTCATAATCCTTTAAACATTGGACTACACATAATTTCGAATTTTCAGTATAAACTGGATAAGATACTGACCTGTAATTTGTTTTAGTCCTTTTTGTCACTGAAAAAGTGACTCCATCTGGAGAAAAGGTTCTACCAGCTAAATCCAATGCTCTGACATCTGAAACCCTTTTGCAAGAGATAATACATAAAAGCATGGTCAGCTTAGCTGAAAGCTGCTTGCGAGATAAATACCTGTTGGTAGGCCAAGAATCCAAAAATTGTAAAATAATGTTAACATCCCATAATACAGATTATTTAGCTTGAGGAGGTTTAGAAAGACGTATACTCCTGCAAATTAACGGATGTTCTCCAATGGGTTTACCTTCTAGATGAGAGTGTCCTGCTGAAATAGCTGATCTAAAGTTATTGATCATCCGATAAGCCAAACCAGAACTAGCTAGCTCTGCTAAAAAGTTAACAATCATACCAATATGTGCCACCACTGGATTGGCACCTCTTCCATCACACCAACTAGACCATCTGCGCCAAGCTGAGTCATATCTTTTATGGGTACTACCGGCCCAGGCCTGCTTAATGTATTCCGCAGCTTGTTTCGAAACATCTGGGGTACTCCATCTTGACCTGAAATTAACCAGGCTAACAGAGTCAACTTCCCTGACGAGACCAGTGGATGTTGAAGGCCCTCCGGACTCAATAGAAGATTTCGACGAGGCGGAATTAGAAGAGGAGAGGCACAAGCTAAATGAAGAGCTATGGGGAACCAAGGCTGTGCTCTCCAAAAGGGCGTCACCAGAACAATCTCTGTCTCCTGTCTCCGCACCTGAGACAAAACCCTGGCAATCATCAGGAATGGAGGAAAGGCATAACCCCGAAACTGGGACCAATCCTGAAGAAAGGCATCTGTCTTTAACGCACAAGAGTCTGGACGACAACTGTAAAATTTTGGAATTTGGCAATTGAGCCGTGAGACAAACAGATCCACTTCTCAATTGCCCCATTCCCTGACTATCTGAGAAAAAATCAGAGGATCCAATTTCCAGTTGCTGGAATCCGACATGTATCTGGAGTTCCAGTCTGCTATGATGTTCTGGTCCCCAGGAAGGTATTCCGCTATGACCACTAGGCGTTGAGTTAGGCAATAGTGCCAGAAATCCATGGCAATCTCTGCCAGATTTCGGGACTTCGTGCCTCCTAATTTGTTGACATATCTCACTGCTGAGACATTGTCCATCCGTAAGAGTATGCAACAATCTGTTTTCTGTGGGGAGAGGCTCTTTATGGCAAAAGATCCCACCAGAAGTTCCAGGCAATTGATATGAAGGGTTTGCTCCCATTCTGACCATCTGCCCCCGTCAATAGGGAGTTGCAACGTGCTCCCCAACCCCATCTGCTGGCATCGGATTCTGTCACCACTTCTGGGTGAGACCCTAAAATCGCCCTGCCATTCCAAGCTTCCATATGATGGAGCCACCACTGAATCTCTGATCTTACTTCGGCAGTCAATGGGATTTGTTCCGAATAACTCAGACCCTGTTGTAGATGTCTGATCTTGAGTCTCTGTAGTGCCCGATAATGTAGGGGTGCAGGGAAGATCGCCTGAATAGACGAAGCTAGTAAGCCCACTACTCTGGCTATATTCCTCAATGAGACGGTCTGACTAGATAGAACCGATCTCAATTCCCTCTTGATGTTGCGGATCTTTTGAGAGGGAAGAAGGAGTTGGCATAGAATAGAATTTATCTGAAACCCCAGGAACTCTGTCACCTGAGAGGGTTTCAACAATGACTTCTGCACATTGATAAGGAAACCTAAACCTTGCAGAAGGCTGATGGTCCACTCCAAATGAGATAGTAGGACTTGAGGAGATTGGGCCATCAGCAGGATGTCGGTCAGATATATAATCAATCTGACTCCCCTGGCTCTGAGCCATTCCATCACAGGTCTCAGGAGCTTCGTGAAGCACCAAGGGGCTGACAACAGACCAAATGGAAGGGCAAGAAACTCCAAACACTGCCCCTTCCACTGGAATTGCAGAAATCTCCTGTGAGGAGGAAAAATTGGAATTGACAGGTAGGCATCTTTTAGATCCAGTCGAACCATCCAATCCCCTTCCAAGAGAATATCTCTTAACATGTGGATGCCCTCCATCTTGAAGTGCCCGTATAGGATCCAATGATTGAAATCCTTTAGGTTCAAGACTAAACGGTGACCTCCGCCTTTCTTGTCTACTACGAAAATAGGGCTGAGGAAACCGTAAGGATGAGGTGAGGCAAACTGGACGGCTCCCTTGTCTAATAGAGCCTGCACTTCTTTGACTATAAAATTTTGATTTGCTAGGGAAAAACACATCTGTAAAGGAGGGGAGAGTTGTTTGGGAGTACTGATAAACTCCAGACGAAATCCCTCGACCGTTTGGAGAATCCATGGATCTCCGGAGATTCGCTTCCAATTTGCCAAGCATGATGCTACTCTGCCCCCAAGTTTGACCTGAGAGAAATGAATAATGCTCACCAGTGAAACTTGAGTCCTGTATGGCTCCTTGCTGCCCTCTGCGATGGCCCCTGCGGAAACAAGGATGTCCTCCTCAGGGGTGTGTGGGGTAGAAGGTGGTGTCTTGTGCCCCGTACCAACCACCTCTGCCTCTCGGGTAGTAGTTTTGGGGACTATTGAATGTTCCTCAGCCGGGCATACGTCCCCCGTAACGACCGGCCCTGACAAAAAGGCCTCGTTTAAAAACCTTCTTGAGGGACATTTGGGCCTTGTCTAGCGAAGAAAAGGTGGAGCAGAACTTAGCCAAGTCTTTGATAAAAGATTATCCAAAAAGAAGTCCTTCAGCCGATGGGCCCGCTTCCAAGGTCGCAAGATCTGACAACTGAGGATCAATGCGCATTAGAACAGATTTTCTGCGTTCTGCAGAAATAGCACAATTAGAGTTTCCTAGCAGGCAAATGGATCTTTGTGCCCAACCAATAAGGACATCTGTGTCCACAGGAGATCCTGATTCCTTAGCCACATACGCCATCTCAAGGATCTTGGTCAAAGGTCCTGAAAGATCCAACAGTTTGTCTTGGCAATTACGCCAGGATCGATCCAAGCCTTTTTTGGGGTCCTTCGCAAATTTCCTCATAAAGGTGACCATGGTGGGGTCTATTTCTGGGGTATCAGAAACCTTGCCTTCTAGGTCAGGTCTGGGGCACTCTGCTTTTAATCGTGACCTGACTTCCTTATCAAAGCTTTTCCTTAAATTAGATTGGACATATTGAGCCACTTCGGGTGGAGGAACCCAATTGGAAGCTCTGGGGTGTATGATTTCTGTGGGGTCGAAGTCCAAAACCTGGCAGGGAGGGGGTGCTTTTTTAGCCTTTTTACTAGGCATAGGAGGGTCGGAATCATCCGAATCATCAGAGGAGGAATCTTTATCAGAGGAAGAGGGAGAGAAGGAGGCTTCCTTCTTAGAGCTATAATTATGTTCCCCACTACGTTTCTTACGCAGTTTTTCGAATGCGTCTGCATGAATACCACTAACCTCGGCTCTAGATTCCAAATTTTTTGTCTTGTCCTTTACTTTTTAGATTCGGGTTGCGGTTGTTGCCCTTGCATCCAACCCTGTGATCGAGCGTGGTCAAATAGCTGCCCTGAAAAAGCTCTCACCAGGGCATCATTTACAGATTGCTAGACCCTGGTATCAAGGGCTTCCACTAGATCCACCTCCAGTTGATTACCCAACTCATCTGTATAATATTCTGTTTCTTGGTCATCCCACTGAGCCATGACCAGAGTATTAAGGTACAAAAACCTTTAAAAGATTAATGTATATTGTGTAGGTAAGGTTGGAATCAATGGGGGAGTGCAAAAACCCCAATTCAGGCAAGTGATGAAGAGCCCTTTTTTTAAAGTGTGGAGGGAGCTGCCTGAAAGGCACTTTCGGCAATAGCCTATTTTTAATTTTACAACCCAGTCAGTATTATGTGCTGCTGGGCGTCAGGGAGCAATTAAATTACTGTGGGGGCACTTACACGCACTCGCTGCAATCTCACGAGCCGATCAATTCCAAAATGGAAAGGGATCGGCTCGTTAAGACGCGCGCATGTAAGTTAAAAATAGAAAGGAGACTGCGGCGAAGTGCAGCTCCGCTCCCGCTCCACATCAAAACGGGCCTCAAACCTTGACAAAAAGCCAAGATACAAAGCGCACGGGCGCTTAAATACACATAATAAAAGCGCGCTGAATCGCGACGCTTAAATAAACAACATTTACAGTAATTAGAACTAAGTAAACATACAAAGCATTAGAGAGAATCAAAACGGGTACTTCTCTGCTGCGAAGCAGCAAAGAAAGAGGAAGTGACATCAAAGGTCAAAGGACTTATGGCAGAGGACATGACTAGTGATTGGACCATGTGATGGGATGTTAGGCATCTTGGGATGTGTAGTTTTTTCTGTTACTTGTATTTGATTGGCTGCTGTTTAAGTCAGTAAAGAAAGAGAAAGCATAATCGGAGCCTCCGGTCCTGACAGAATTAGAAGGAATCAAGACTAGGCATTCATCAACACTGAGTTTTCACAATGCAGATGGCAGGCTCTTGCAAGCATTTGCTGAGAAAAACATAAGTGAAAAGAAAGAGAGGAGGCAGCCATTTGAATATCTTAGCAGGCCATTCTGGCCTTTTTTCCCAGCAGGCATTTCTCTGGGGTAGGGAGTGGTGGATAGTTTGCAGGAGGGGTGGTGAGGGAGGTGTTTTGAAGTTATTGAAGATTGGTTTTTAAAGGTCACTACCTCTGTTTCCAGCTCCACAGGGCTTTTGTCAGCGGACAGGGTGGGGTTAAAGAGGGAGAAAATGAATAGATGGAGAATGCATGGAAAGCAGAAGAAAGGGCGCGGGCTGCTTTGAACACATTCCACAGCATGTCCTTGGCTCCCAGATCAGCACCTTTTTTTGAGGCCTGTGTAAAAATTAGCCTTCTGCAGTGAAAGAACCCCCAGCTATTTTCTTTCTACATTACATGCATGAGATTAAGCATTGAAAGTGTGGTGATTCAGAGAACTAACATGCAGAATAGTCACGCATGCATTGCAGTGCAAGCACTCCATAGGAGGTGGAATGATGCACCTAACAGCCAATAGCATTAGGCAGAAAGGGAACAACTCTTCTGGACGGAGTCAAATCCCACTCTATGTATATTTTAATTAATTAGTACCAGTAAGTCTATCTATACTTTAAAGAAATAGCAACAATTAGGAAACCTACAAATGTGATGTAAAGCCAGACCAAAAAAGAAAAAAAACAATTAGGGAACTAATTGCTGAAGGAGCCATGGGGCACAGAGATTGGCAGAGGGGGAAGATGATGCATAAAAACGAGATTATTTCATAGTATTTTTAAGACTGATAAAAAATAGTCATACCCTTGGCAGGAGACGACAGGAAGTGAACTAGGCAGATAAATCTAAACTGAGCCCTCGCCTTTATTTTTTTGTGTGTCAGCATGATAGCGCACCTCTCACAACCGCAGAAGGATTGCAAAATCCCAAGTGCTCCCACCTTCCGCAGCCCCAGAGACAGGAGGTTTTGTTTTTAGAATCGGGAACCTTGGTTGGTCAAGACATTCTACTATTGCACTTCTTCAAAACATTAAAATATTTGAAATAAACGTACACAGCTGCAATTGGGTGATAGGGAGATTGTGTTTGGTCCCAAAACAGTTAAAGTTATAATATTTAGTAAATAATAATTTGCAATTAAAACAAAAACAAACTGTGCAACTTTTGCACTTTTTATTATAAGTAGTTGGACATTATTAGGCAGAGTCACAAAGACTTGTAGGAGTACTGAAAAGAGTACTCTGGTAGTACTTCTTTCACTACTCATAAATGGTTTTGTGAATTAGCTCCTCTGTGCATGTTGACTGCTAAAAGTGTTTTTTTTCTCAGTATTGAATGATTACTCAAACGTCTATTAACTCAAAGTAGGTGTACTTACAGGGTAGAAAGACAAATTGATAAGCAAAGTGAGCCCTCGATTTTTTTTTTCAAATCTCACATTGCAGAAACATGCAACTAGAATGCGACCGTGTTGGCTTTCATGGTCGGTTCACGGTAGCCCACCCAACTCTGAAAGCAGCTCAACAGAACTCTATTAAATGCATCTATTCCCACAAAATCTACATCCAGCAGACATTTTTTCTCGCTTCTTATTTTTTTAATTAAATTCCTAGAGAAGTAGCTAAAAAACATTTAGTTGGTGAGAATAAATATTCGAATTCTCAACAGTAACATCACGAACACATGGCAGATACAGTAACAATAGCTTAGTAATATGGCTGATTATGACTAGGCTTTGGGTGAATCGCGGTTGAGAAAAAATATATAATCTATTTTTCTAACCCTATGTGGAGAAGGTTTGTGGTGTTTTCATTGTGTGTGTGTGTGTGTTGCACAAAAACCTTACACATTGCCTCTCTAGATAAGCCTGATTGCTCTGTGCCAAGCAACCAGAGGGTGAGCACAGGTCACCTCCTAGTGTGTATGTAGCTCACCCTGACTATACATGGTGGTTCCTGCTTTTACAGGGTGCATACTCAGACAACCACAAACCCCAATTCGAACAACTCCAAAGTAGAGGCCCAAGGGAACATTCACGTAAGTCCAGTGCTTGAAATGGAAAAAATAAAGTGCAGGTACTCTGTGCTAGAGTACCTGCTTGTTTCTGAGAAGTGCTGGTACTCCCCAATTAAAAGTATTACGTTTTTCTTGAGATGTGCCGGTACTCTCCCGCTCAAAATAGAAAAGTGCCGGTACTCAGTACCGGACAGTACCGGCCCATATAAAGCACTGCGTAAGTCTCAATGTTCCAGAAGCACCCGATATATGTTTATGTGAGGTTGATATCACACCTGTTTTCAATAACAGATGAATTCCTGAGTCTCTGATGATACAGTTTAAACAAGAAGACTGAAACAATTATGATTCATATAAATTGGGAGGTTCCTCCTCTTGAACTAAGATGCCACGATCACTAAAAATGTTAGATACTTGGGAAAGATGGTTGCTTCAAAGGCAAATAAATTAATGCAAATTGTTGGATAAAAATAAACAAGCTTTTCAGAGGTGGCGATTACTGTGTTCATCAATAGCTGGACATGTTACTATAATCAAAATGATTACCCAGCTCTAGTGTTTACGCCTATTCCAAGCACTTCCATGCAATCAGAATCAGAAATTCTTTTTAAAAACATAATAAATAGATTAATTTGGGTGGGTAAAACTCCTTGAAATTGAAATAATGTACTTAAACATTGCTACGTTGTCACAGCCTCACAAGTATTGCAATGGGTGGTAATCTTCGAATTGAATCCACAATTCTCTAACATTTCTAGTACAATTGGTCAGTGATTAAGGAATTTCTAGATATTCACCAAGATTTTAAAGCTCCAAATAAGAAAACAGATTAAATTCTCTTTACTATAAATAATACGTCAGAATGATTACTTGTGGCTCTTGCAACTCTGCCCTACTGGAGAACTAAGTGCTCTTTCTTCATAGAGTGATCATAATTATCCGAGCAACCTCACCATGCATTCTCAAGACTTGGAGATGAAGGGAGATAAAAAAGTTGCTCAATTAGATCATTAAGATATGATGAAGCAATTTCAGAGATTGAAAGTGAACTTGAGCTACATTTTAGTAGTAATTTTTCAGTAATTTTCTGGGTGAGATCATCTGTCGAAAAAGGTATAAAGGTAGATCACCCTCGAAATATGAGGGGATGTATTTTTTCAATAGGACAGTAAAGTTCATAAAGTTTGAATATATGAGTATCTACATAGGTTCATCAAGTTCAATCCTTGAAAGATTCGAACAAGATGTGTTGCTTGTTTGTGAAAAGATCTCTGATTATAAAGGGGCACAAATTAACCAACCAATGCATACAATCAGTTTCAACATATGCAGGATTCAATATATCTCTGTATAACCAATAAATTATGTACCCTATGACAGCATACATTTTCTTGGAAATACTAAAATGATAGACGTTGCCGCTGTACTACAGAATGAGGAGCATATATGTTCTTTTTGCAAGTTATTATCATGAAAATATCAAACTGTATAGCCACAGAATTCAAGCCAACCATTGCGCCTCTATGCTCGGTCACTCATTTATTTAGATCGATCTTCCTAGACTAATAATAAAATATGATCTTTTTCAGCTCCCATATAGCTCACTCTGATTGCACAGATCTGGTTGTCCACGGACACTCCATCATTTCTGCCTTGCATACCAAATTGAAATAATACATTTAATAATGAAAGAGAAGCTAGTTTACAAGTGGCGAAGACAACCTTGAGCATCGATGTAGATATGGGGATTAGTAGAACTTAATATGTCAGATCAAAGTTTAATAAAAGAACAATTTGCTATTAATAGACCTATAAAATGAGAATGCAACTGGTGAATAGCTTGTTGAATTAAAATGATTAGCCATCTTTGAACACTGTCATCTTAGTACTGTTCGTAAATAACATATGTTCCTAATATCTACATACAAATTAAAAAATCAGTCACAGAATCCAGACTGCGATAAGGCAATTTGAAACAATATTTTCTTCAAACTAGTTTTAGAAACACTTTTCTCTGTGTAGACATACTAAGCTGCTCTAAATATTGATGCACCGGGCACAATACATTTTTAAAACTGCACACAATAGTCAGTTTGCCAGCCACTGTTTTGGCATGTGCTGCCACGCTTCCCCTATTTATTTCAACAGTTACAACCCCCAGCAGCAGATTTCCAAGATGGCGCCTGCTCTCCCATGAGTGCTTTTCTTGCCATTTCGGTTTCTAGATTTTGGAGCTCATACACACAGATTTCTCTGGTCAGTTAGGATCCAACAGAGGTGCCACCTGTGCATGCACTGTACCCTAAAGACTGTGTCTATTAACAGTCATTTTTAAACCATGCATGGTAAATATTTTTTCAACTATGTGAGATGTTCTGTTTGGGCATGGCTAACCACCGTCTCCTTGTTTGTTGCCGTAGTGCAAACCACCAGACATGGATTCCCAAGGTGGCACTGTAGGAAAGTCAAGTGTTATGTGGTGTGGGGGTTTGTCATCACAATTTAATACTCTCACAATACCCCAGAGATGGTCTTGGATTCACACTAGTAGATCCTTGGCTCAGCCCTGGTATAGTGGCAAAGAGAAGTCAGGCTTTACTTGTTAAGCATTTCACAGTACAAACGTGGACGATAAATAACTGACATGACAAAAAAAAAAATTGGCACCAATTTATAAAAATAGGACTTATTTTTATACAAATTTAGACACCAAAACAGACAGAATTTAATAAGTTTAACCGGAGTTCTGGATTTTTGAAAAAATATTAAATCACATCAGAACTGGCATTTAAATGTTGCATTGAAGGTTATGGAAGAAATACCTCTGCTTGCAAAAATGCACTTAAATAGTGAGTTACGTGGAACCCTTAAGATTGTGCAGTCCCTAGGACCAGATCACGACAGTCAGATAAGTTTTACCTGGCCCATGGCATCCGGGTCCAGAGTTGTCCTGGCTGTCAATGGTGCTGAATGGGACTTGTGTTTAAGTCAATGGCAGAAAGCCACTGGAGACAAACAACCACTTGTAGGTCGTGCAGCAGGGAACCCTTTTGAGCTTAAGGTTCTGCAGGTCCTGGGACTAGGCCACAGCAGTCAGGTCACTTCTACCTGGTCCATGGGGTCCGGGTACAGAGCTGTCCTGGCTGTCCGCAGTGCTGAACAGGACTCACGCAGGTGCTGGTTTTTCTACACACACAGTGCTGCAACTAAGGGAATGGAACAACTCAGCTGAGGGGTTATTGCTGATGTGGGTCGCATGTGCTGGGCAGTACTGTCCTGTGGCAGCGTCGAGCTAAGGGGTCTGTTACCAGGCTGGTGAACAGCAAGCCTTGGTAACAGTAAGCACAACAAGATACTTTGGAGACGTCTGGAGGAACGGGGGAGTATGGCAGCGACCTGTAACTTGGTGGGAGGCTGGACTGGGGGTGCTTCTGGCTTCCACAGAAGTCCGTCTGGTCAGGAATGTCGAGTTTCAGCCAAGGATGAGAGTCATTCATGTAGGTCCCAGTCTGTTGCATCAGGGACAGAGTATCCCTCTTTTGCTTTGGTGCAGAGGGCAGAGTCTGGTTGTCAGTGATGCAGAACTCCTATGTTTCCTTCTTTAAAATTAGTCCACCAAATCTGAGGTTCTGGTGTCAGGAGTGTCCCTTATATCCTAGATTTAGGGGAGTTCGAAGTGTGGAGACTAGTGCTCAATGGGCAGCTGGTCCTACAGCTAATCCACCCCTGAGGTGACCACATCCAGTCACCTTTAGCTACCTAGAACCCTCTAGTCTGCCAGTCCTAAGATTGCAAAAACCAAAATTTAGTGCACAGACCGGGCTACTCACCCTATAGGTATCGTCAGCCAGCTGGGGGTGTGCACAGTCCTGTATACCTAATTTCCTGCCTGTCCACAAGCAAATGTACCTGGGGGTAGGGGGAGGGCTGTTTCCTCTGCTAGAGGATAGCACAGATGGCTATAATGGGCGGTGAAGCCTTTGAAGCTCACCACCCTGATGGCTCTATTCAGTAGCCAGGCTGGGAGGAAGGAGGTGTGACCTCCTTCCTGCGTCAGCCATTGTTTCTGACCTCTGAGAGGAAACAGGCTGCCTGGCTGTTCAGAAACCTGTCTTTGCGGAGGTAAGCATGTAAAAACAAAAGCACAGGCTGCTCAGCTAGGGCCCAAAGAAGGGTAGTAAACAGGTGGGCAACCTCTAGTGTGCTACCTGGATGCATGCCAGCCGTCCCTCAAAAACAGATTTGTGTTGGGGGAGAGAAAGCAAATCAAACTCAACATATCTAGGCTGTACCATAATGTAGCTAGTAGCCCTGGTCCGCTGGTGCTTAATTCCCATGTTATCCTATGGACCGGCCTGCACTTCCAGTGTACCTTGATGGAAAATACACTATTCAGACATGTAAGCTCATGCTTACATGCCTGCACCTCAAATATAATGCACCCTGCTCCCTGGGCTGCAGAGGTCGTCTTTAGGGGTGTCTGCAATGGCAGACCTGCCATGAGCAATTTGGATGGGTTCACCTAAAGTGGCACAAACTCATGCTGCAGCCCCAGGGACTCCTTTACCAGCTATGCCCTTGGCACCCTGGGTGCTATTCACTAGGGCCTTATAAGGGAGTAAAGTCTTGCCAATCAGGAATTCACCATGTCAACATGACAATTCAGAGAGAGAGAGAACACATACATTGGGGCCTAGTTATCGGGTCTCAGTGCACTATCAGAGTAGGAAACCCAACATCTACGGGATACAAATGGGGCATCTGCAAAGAGCCCAATTTTCTTACAGACACCTTCTTTATAAGCGCCTCTCCTAATTTCCATGGCCTAAATTTTAGAGCTCATGTACATGGATTTCTGCAATCAGTTAAGACTTAACTGAGATGCGACTCGTGCAAGTGCTACACACGAAACACACATTGAATATCAAAAATTCAAAGGTATGCTGACATGCATGTCCCTCTTTAACAATTAGGTGTTATCTTTAATTTCTTGAGGTCCACCTGGAGAATTGCTTTGCTGTTGGTTAATTTGCCTAGATTGCCTTGCGTCGCTTTGGTGACCTGCAAATCTTTCTACTCTTCATCCATGTATGCACCATACCTTGTCATTATTATGAGGATTCTGTTTGGTATTTATAAAGTCCCCTTTTCTACTTATTTAATCTTAACATTCATATAATTATTTAGTGGGATACACATTAGAAATTGCTTGTTTTGCTTGTGTGAATTTCATTTGGTTATCATAAAGTAAAGGTTTCATGGCTTTAATACTATGATGAATGTTATGTTTCAGACGCTTATCCAAATGATAGCGGCTGTTCTCCGAGATACATTTATTAATTATTATTAAAAAAGGATCCACCAAGAACATGGAGATTTAAGATTACTAGGTTACATCATTTATAGTAAATTACTGCTGGAAAATATGTGCATGCCTGATTAGTAACTATGATGATTTGTTCAAACGGTCTTGATGCACCCTGATGGAAAGCATTTTCTTAATGCATTCAGGGCTTGCATTAGTGTCATGGATAAAACATAGAAATTAAAGTAAAAATCACACAAAATTAAGAACTGCTTTTAAAAACAGTGACTGTTGGAAAGAATGAAAGAAAGATACAAATTTGAGAAAATTGCATGGTTAAACATTTAGACCAATGCATTGGGCTCTTCAGAATTAGTGGGCCAGGAGACACTCTCTAATCAAGATATATATATATATATATATATATTTTTATTTTTTTTATTTTAAAGGGTGCCACGCACAATTCAATGGATTTACTGCATGGATGGTTTAGCCTCAGTTTATTCTGGGACACAAGGAATGTAAATGTGAACAATAGATGAATTTGATCAGACAAGGGAATATGTTTCTTCTGCATCCAAATCAAGGTTTGCAGACCTTCAAAGGAACTACAGATTATCACCATTGGATTGCTGCAAAAGACCATTTTTATTGCGGCTGCTCTACATGATGTGGAATGTAGCAGAATAATGGAAAACATAAAAGGAGGCTAGGGGCTTGGTGATGAGAGCAGGTAAGTTTATTCCTTGTCATCTTAACGTCCTGGCAGGAACCAAAATAATTCCCTCCAGATTCCATGCAGGGAACACAGAACCATAGCAATCCCTACATTCCATCCCTAAACCCCCTTCTTACGCAAAATAAACTAAATAAATTGTATGAAGAGTAAAACACTGAAAATGAACATGAACGAAAATGTGCAAAATGAACTGTACAATACATATGATAGACAGATTCAGAATTAATGACAAGCTATGAAATTACAAAATGTATGCCATAAACATCTACAGCTTTAACAAAGTATTTTAGTTATACATTTCATAACTCTTGATCTACACCAGGATTGATCTTGTCCTTTCCAGAACTCTCCTGGTGGGACCTTTGTTGTCAGTACTAATATCTGTATGTACCCCCATCTTCTTGCAGACATACTCAGTTTTGGATTTAATGACTATTGAAATAAATCATTTGTTCCAAGGTTTTGCCATTTTCTGGCACCACTACCTGATCTTTCACTTCTTTTACTGGAAGAGGTGCAGCAAAGTGTGACAAAACCAGGTCTCTTAATCCTAACCCAGCCTCCAACCTGAATAGCCAAGGTCCTGTGTTGATCGTTCTTAGTACAATATTTCTCCTTTATGCAGTCCTAATATGCCTCACACTTGCCATTTTTACTGCATTAAAAGTCTTCCAAGACGTATACTCCTTTATTATCTCGGACCCTGCCTCTCAGCAACGTAAAAGAGGATATTCCTGTACTTATGTGAGGGATAGTTCTTATTGCCCACAACATATCGTCAATTGCTTCTTTCCAATGCAATTCATTGATGATTGCAAGCTGTATCTGGTCCTTGGTGACACGGTTCACCCTCTCTACAAGACCATTACTGTGTGAATGGTACAGAGAAGTTAAAATGTGTTTTATACATGATTTTTCTAGGAAACATTTAATTTCCCTGGACAACAGTTGGGTACCATTATCAGTCACCAATTCCTCTGGAAATCCCTCTCTCAGAAATGTCACTTAAAGTAATATAGTCATGTAGTCTACGATGAATAAAGCATAGTTAGATGTACTACCTTTATCCCCAAAAGGCCCAGACACATCAAATGCCACTTTCCTCCAATGTGTACTTTTAACTACAATAGGATTGACAGGAGAATGGCACGTCGCCTGTGATTTGTCACTGAGGACACACATGCAACAATCTCGGCCATAATGTTCAATAGCTTTGTTTACTCTGGGCCACCAAAAATCTTCCCCTACTCTCCACTTCATGGCACAAATCCAAAGGTCAAAACTCCTTTGTGTAGGCACACTAGAACAATTAATTGTCCACTCCTGCGCATAATGATCCCAACAATAGACAATTCCTGCTCCACTCTCTTGTAAGGCATCCGTGCCTCTGGGTATTCCTGATAGTAAGCCAACCAATTACCACAAAATGTGTCACTTTTTGTAACTCCTTATCATTCAACACAGCTTCTAACAACTCCTGCTCAGATAAAGCCCCCTTTGTTGTGTCATTAAAAGAACTCACAACAACTAGCATATCAAGATCATCCACCATTTCCTGTGTTTCTTCACTCCCCTCTAACAGCAATCTAGAAAGGTAAAAAGCTACATAATTCTCGGCACATACTCTAATTTGTAATGGCATTCTTGCAGTCTGTATTGCCATTTAGCAATACATGGGGTAGCTCTACCTCCTCCTCTTGTGGTGAAAAGATCCACCAAGGTTTTGTGGTCCATTCTCGAAACAAATTCCTTCCCCCACAAGAAGTTCTTGAAATGTTTCACACCCCACTAACATGACCAAAGCTTCTTTCTCTATTGTAGAATACATGGACTCTGATCCTTTCTTAATGGGTAAACAATGGTTTGCTCCCTACCATATATCACATTTTGTTTCAGAAGTCTAGGCAAACATGCTGTTTTATCAGAAAAATTTACATATTTGGAATAGAATTCTACCAGTCCGAGGAATGCACAAAGCTGGTCTTTATCTCTGGGTTTAGTCCCACTTTGCATGGCATCTAAAATGTTCACTTTAGGTTCAACCACTTTCCCTCATACATGATAACCCACATAATCTAAACTTTTTTTGAAAAATGAACATTTATCCTTCAATAGGGTCAATCCACTATCCATAATGATCTCTAACATATCCCTCACTCTGTCATCGTGTTCCACCTCTGTTTTACCAAATATCAAAATGTTATTCTGAAGAAACATAACACCTTTGGTCTTTTTAAATAACCGGTTGTAATACGGCTGAGGCCGACGCCAGGCCAAATAGCATGAAGATATAACGATATGTCCCTTCACCTGTGTGTTAGGTGTCTACAATCACAAGTTAATTCAATTTGATGATAAGCAGAGGATACATTGAGAGAAGGGAACACTTCAGCACCACCCAAAGTTGCCGGCATGTCATTCATGTTGGGAAAAGGTTGGCGATTTACTCAAATGTTAGAATTTAAATCTCTTTGATCTACACAAAGTCTCAAAGACTTATCAGCTTCACACGCTAGCACTATGGGGGCCAATTATTCTGACCCTTCAATAGGTTCAATTATGCCTAAAGAATACAATCCTTTTTCATTCGAGCCTCAATTCCTCACACAGACCTAATGGCACTTTATGTACTTTGTTAGCCACCGCTCTTGCATCATGTTTTAAAATTATGCGAGGCTGGTAACCCTTAAGCTTTCCCCATTTCTCATTAAAAATCTCAGGGTAATTCTTAATCCACTCCTCTGCTTTTACATGTCTGACCAGTCTTGAATTGGGATAACTTGGCAACCGTTGTGCACAATACACTCCACTCAGGTTTTGTTTAGACAATGCTGTGTCAGGATGATTGGGGTTCAAAATGATTCCTAGTTCCCCATGCTCGTCCCAACCCAACACATTTGCACCATCCTTGACAAAGCATACTGGTCCAACAGCAGATTTTCCATCCAATTGCAAATTAGCATCACATTTACCCACCACCTCCATTCTTTTGTCCCATATACGAACATTTTATACAAGATTGTTGCACTACAACTCTCTATTATTCACAGAGATTACACAATATGGGGTTTCCTTTGGCCCTCCATGGGTGATATTTCCATGACACACTCCACTCCTCTCCTGGCCTGTTGAAGGTAACATTAGTACAAAATTGCTAGCCTCATCAGAGTCAATAAAATCTTCCTCAATACCTCTGAATGTCTGCAAAGGTGCAGCTATTGGGCCAAACTTGCTATGCACAGATGTGTAAAATGCCTTTTCTTGAAATGTTTAAAACAGCCTTCAATTTATAGCTATACAAATCTACCATTTTCTAAGTAGGACTTGCTTCCATAGTGGACACATGAAGTATTATTCCTCTCAGTCTTCGTCTTAGATGGCAGGACTTGAGGATTACAGAGAATACTTGCACCAGCTCCTTTTATGGTTTGTTTCAGATTGTATTTCACAATCAGGTGCTTTACTTCAGTGGATTTAACACATTCATTCATTTCTTTGATGCAGATTTGAGAGTGCTCAATGCTCTTAGCTAACTTTAGAGTTGTCTCCAAATTTGGGTCCTTGGTGGACAAAAGTTTTTACTTGTACTTTCTTGTTGCTCATTCTTTCAAGTAATTGATCTCAGATAATTTAATCTCTTGTTGATAATGGACGTACATTCATCAATCACAGCAGAAGAATCACCTTCCCCTTCTCTTACTGTGAGGCTACTATCTGCAGGGGTAGTGTTTTTCAGAAAATTTCTGCCTTTTGAACCCAAATTGTATATTAGAAGCACCTTTTTCTTTTTTGACATAAATTTGTCACCATTAATTGCCTCTAAATAGGCTTCAAACGTTTCCTTCCACTGTTGCCAATTCAATAGAGGAGTAACTGGTACTTGCAGAAATGGTGCTTGTGCTAATATTCTTTCTATGAGGTGACCTACGTGGGTCAGTTGCTGCCACGCTGTTCTAATATTCACCTAAGTTTAAGTGTACCTGTGCAGGAAAGTGCTCCTCTATGCGTGGTCACCCCCTAATTTTGCCCCAAATGCTGATGTTTATGACTGATTGCATTAGAAGCCTGCTAATCAGGCACCAGTGCCTGTGTGCTCACCCTAAATTGTCATGTCGACATGGTGAATTCCTGATTGGTAAGGCTTTACCCCCTTACAAGACCTTAGTAAATGCTTCTCTGGGCAAAGATTGTAAAGGGGTCTCCAGGACTGCAGCACGGGTTTGTGCCACCCTAGGTGACTCCCTCCACACTGCTAATGGCAGGCCTGCCATTTCAGACCGCCAGAGTGGTGCAAACCGCTCAAGTTCGACTGTGCCCTACCAAGAGTGGCACGGTCCCGTGCGCTGCTTTATATATCTGTCATACACCCCTAAAGAAGACCTCTACAACCCAGGAGGCAGGGTGCATTATATTTAAGGTGCATAGACATAAGCATGAGCTTCTATGTTTCTATAGCATCCTTTCCATTAAGGTACACCATAATTGCAGGATAGCATGGGCCTTAAGCCCCGGCAGACAAGGGCTTCTAGCTCCATAATGGTACCACCTAGATATGTTGAGTTTGGTGTCAAACACCTTGCTTTTTCCCAATACGAATCTGGGCGAAGCACCCGGAACGACTCCGAAACCACAAAGTCGTGAAAAACGAAAGCGAAACAACGCTTTCGTTTTCCACGACTTCCTGGTTTTGGTACCTTATCCACACGTCTGAACCACGTACATGCGTGGTTAAGGTACAGAAGAAGGGTGTCGGAGTCGACAAGGTGAAGGAGGCGATAAGTTGGGCTGGGGCTGTTTTTTTTGGGGGGGTGGGGGCTCTGGGTGATTAGGGTTTAGGAGGGTGGGGACGGGGTCAGGATTTCGGTTTAAGGGCTGGGTTGGGGGGTTGGGGTGTTTAGGTTTTAGGGGCAGGGTGGGGACTCAGGGTATTTTTAGTTTTTGGGGTGGGGTGGGGCTGGGGGTGATTAGGGTTTGGGGAGGGGGGTCAGGGTTTAGGTTTAAGGGGTGGGTTGGGGTGTTTAGGTTTTAGGGGCGCGGGTGGGGACTCAGGGTATTTTTAGTTTTTGGGGTGGGTTGGGGGGCTGGGGTGTTTAGCTTTTAGGGGCGGGGTGGGGTCTCAGGGTATTTTTAGTTTTTGGGTTGGGGTGGGGGGCTGGGGGTGATTAGGGTTTGGGGGAGGAGGGTCAGGGTTTAGGTTTAAGGGGTGGGTTGGGGTGTTTAGGTTTTAGGGGCGCGGGTGGGGACTCGGGTATTTTTAGTTTTTGGGGTGGGTTGGGGGGCTGGGGTGTTTAGGTTTTAGGGGCGAGGGTGGGGACTCAGGGTATTTTTAGTTTTTGGGGTGGGGTGGGGGTTGGGGTTGATTAGCTTAAGAAATCCTTTACGAACTTTACAGGTCCGAGTGAGTGGTGTAGTGGCTTGACACTTGGAGGCAGGCTGGACTACAACTCCCAGAAGACAATGGACCACCTGGTTTGTGACGATCCCACAGTGGGTGTCCCTTAAGCTTTCCCCATTTCTCATTAAAAATCTCAGGGTAATTCTTAATCCACTCCTCTGCTTTTACATGTCTGACCAGTCTTGAATTGGGATAACTTGGCAACCGTTGTGCACAATACACTCCACTCAGGTTTTGTTTAGACAATGCTGTGTCAGGATGATTGGGGTTCAAAATGATTCCTAGTTCCCCATGCTCGTCCCAACCCAACACATTTGCACCATCCTTGACAAAGCATACTGGTCCAACAGCAGATTTTCCATCCAATTGCAAATTAGCATCACATTTACCCACCACCTCCATTCTTTTGTCCCATATACGAACATTTTATACAAGATTGTTGCACTACAACTCTCTATTATTCACAGAGATTACACAATATGGGGTTTCCTTTGGCCCTCCATGGGTGATATTTCCATGACACACTCCACTCCTCTCCTGGCCTGTTGAAGGTAACATTAGTACAAAATTGCTAGCCTCATCAGAGTCAATAAAATCTTCCTCAATACCTCTGAATGTCTGCAAAGGTGCAGCTATTGGGCCAAACTTGCTATGCACAGATGTGTAAAATGCCTTTTCTTGAAATGTTTAAAACAGCCTTCAATTTATAGCTATACAAATCTACCATTTTCTAAGTAGGACTTGCTTCCATAGTGGACACATGAAGTATTATTCCTCTCAGTCTTCGTCTTAGATGGCAGGACTTGAGGATTACAGAGAATACTTGCACCAGCTCCTTTTATGGTTTGTTTCAGATTGTATTTCACAATCAGGTGCTTTACTTCAGTGGATTTAACACATTCATTCATTTCTTTAATGCAGATTTGAGAGTGCTCAATGCTCTTAGCTAACTTTAGAGTTGTCTCCAAATTTGGGTCCTTGGTGGACAAAAGTTTTTACTTGTACTTTCTTGTTGCTCATTCTTTCAAGTAATTGATCTCAGATAATTTCATCTCTTGTTGATAATGGACGTATATTCATCAATCACAGCAGAAGAATCACCTTCCCCTTCTCTTACTGTGAGGCTACTATCTGCAGGGGTAGTGTTTTTCAGAAAATTTCTGCCTTTTGAACCCAAATTGTATATTAGAAGCACCTTTTTCTTTTTTGACATAAATTTGTCACCATTAATTGCCTCTAAATAGGCTTCAAACGTTTCCTTCCACTGTTGCCAATTCAATAGAGGAGTAACTGGTACTTGCAGAAATGGTGCTTGTGCTAATATTCTTTCTATGAGGTGACCTACGTGGGTCTGTTGCTGCCACGCTGTTCTAATATTCACCTAAGTTTAAGTGTACCTGTGCAGGAAAGTGCTCCTCTATGCGTGGTCACCCCCTAATTTTGCCCCAAATGCTGATGTTTATGACTGATTGCATTAGAAGCCTGCTAATCAGGCACCAGTGCCTGTGTGCTCACCCTAAATTGTCATGTTGACATGGTGAATTCCTGATTGGTAAGGCTTTACCCCCTTACAAGACCTTAGTAAATGCTTCTCTGGGCAAAGATTGTAAAGGGGTCTCCAGGACTGCAGCACGGGTTTGTGCCACCCTAGGTGACTCCCTCCACACTGCTAATGGCAGGCCTGCCATTTCAGACCGCCAGAGTGGTGCAAACCGCTCAAGTTCGACTGTGCCCTACCAAGAGTGGCACGGTCCTGTGCGCTGCTTTATATATCTGTCATACACCCCTAAAGAAGACCTCTACAACCCAGGAGGCAGGGTGCATTATATTTAAGGTGCATAGACATAAGCATGAGCTTCTATGTTTCTATAGCATCCTTTCCATTAAGGTACACCATAATTGCAGGATGGTCCGTAGGATAGCATGGGCCTTAAGCCCCGGCAGACAAGGGCTTCTAGCTCCATAATGGTACCACCTAGATATGTTGAGTTTGGTGTCAAACACCTTGCTTTTTCCCAATACGAATCTGGGCGAAGCACCCGGAACGACTCCGAAACCACAAAGTCGTGAAAAACGAAAGCGAAACAACGCTTTCGTTTTCCACGACTTCCTGGTTTTGGTACCTTATCCACACGTCTGAACCACGTACATGCGTGGTTAAGGTACAGAAGAAGGGTGTCGGAGTCGACAAGGTGAAGGAGGCGATAAGTTGGGCTGGGGCTGTTTTTTTTGGGGGGGTGGGGGCTCTGGGTGATTAGGGTTTAGGAGGGTGGGGACGGGGTCAGGATTTCGGTTTAAGGGCTGGGTTGGGGGGTTGGGGTGTTTAGGTTTTAGGGGCGGGGTGGGGACTCAGGGTATTTTTAGTTTTTGGGGTGGGGTGGGGCTGGGGGTGATTAGGGTTTGGGGAGGGGGGTCAGGGTTTAGGTTTAAGGGGTGGGTTGGGGTGTTTAGGTTTTAGGGGCGCGGGTGGGGACTCAGGGTATTTTTAGTTTTTGGGGTGGGTTGGGGGGCTGGGGTGTTTAGCTTTTAGGGGCGGGGTGGGGTCTCAGGGTATTTTTAGTTTTTGGGTTGGGGTGGGGGGCTGGGGGTGATTAGGGTTTGGGGGAGGAGGGTCAGGGTTTAGGTTTAAGGGGTGGGTTGGGGTGTTTAGGTTTTAGGGGCGCGGGTGGGGACTCGGGTATTTTTAGTTTTTGGGGTGGGTTGGGGGGCTGGGGTGTTTAGGTTTTAGGGGCGAGGGTGGGGACTCAGGGTATTTTTAGTTTTTGGGGTGGGGTGGGGGCTGGGGTTGATTAGGGTTTGGGGAGGGGGGTCAGGGTTTAGGTTTAAGGGGTGGGTTGGGGTGTTGATGTTTTAGGGGCGCGGGTGGGGACTGGGGGTATTTTTAGTTTTTGGGGTGGGGTGTGGGGCTGAGGGTGATTAGGGTTTGGGGAGGGGGGTCAGGGTTTAGGTTTAAGGGGTGGGTTGGGGGTTTAGGTTTTAGGGGCAGGGGTGGGGACTCGGGGTATTTTTTGTTTTTGGGGTGGGGTGGGGGGCTGGGGGTGACTAGGGTTTGGGTGAGGGAGGGGTCAGGGTTTAGGGGTGGGTTGGGTTGTTTAGGTTTTAGGGGAGGGGGTTGAGGTTGTGGTGATTTTGGGGGTGATGTGTTGTGTTAGTTGTGGGGATGGGGGGGGTCGTGGTAATTTTTGGGGTTGGGTGGTAGGGGGGGAAGCATGCTGGAACTGTGCATGCTGATCACTAATGCCTTTACCAGGAATGCGTTTACAATGGAAAATCATTGCAAACGCATTCGTGGTAAAGGCATTAGTGATAAGAACGAGGTCGTTGTTCCGACCTCGTTGTTGAGCCATGGGTGCTTGAAGCACTTGTGGTTCCGACATATAACCTGAATCTGGTATTGAGGAACGGCTGGCATGCACGCAGGTGGCACACAAGAGGTTGCCCACCTGTTTACCACCCTTCTATTGTGCTCTGGTGAACAGCCTGTGCTCTTTTGAGACCTTGCTACAGCCAAAACAGGTTTCTGATCTCATGCCAGGCAGCATGGGCACTTCCAGAGGTCAGAAACAAAGGTTGAGGCCGGAAGGAGGTCACACCTTACACCCCCAAGCTGGGTTAGTGAATAATGCCAATCAGGGTGGTGAGCTTCAAAGGCTTCACTGCCCCGATAGCCATCTGTGCCGTCCCCAAGTGGAGGAAACAGCCCTCTCCATGCACATTTGCTCATGGACAGGTGGGAAGTTAGGTATGCAGGACTGTGCACACCACCAGCAGACTGACCACACCTCTAGGGTGAGCAGCTTGGTTTGTGCACTAAAGTTTGATTTCTGCTAACTTAGGAGTGGCAGAATAGAAAGTTCTGGGTAGTTAAAGGTGACCTGTCCCACCGGATGTGGTAATTTCAGGGGCAGATTAGTTGTAGGAGCTAGCTTTCCATTGGGCACTAGTCTCCACACCCCAACTCCCCTAAATCCAGCATTCAAGGGACACTCTTGACATTAGAACCACATATCTGATCTACCACCTTCGGAGAAGGGCCAGGAGGAGCTCTACATCACTGACAACCAGACTCTGCCCACTGCACCAAGGCAAAAGAGGATTACTCTTTCTCTGTGATAACAGACTGGTAATTGCATGATCGACTCCAGTCCTTGGCTGAAACTCAGTACTCCTATCAAGAGGGATACCTTTGGAATCCAGAAGCACATTCAGGCTTCCTTGGACTAGTGCCACTAGTCCCCTGCAAACTGCAGGTAAAAACACCGTAGATTCCAAATCTCCATCGGCCACCGGGCCCACTGTGGGATCGTCACAAACCAGGTGGTCCATTGTCTTCTGGGAGTTGTAGTCCAGCCTTCCTCCAAGTGTCAAGCCACTACACCACTCACTCGGACCTGTAAAGTTCGTAAAGGATTTCTGCACCCTTACCACTGCCAAGGCCTGTTGGTTGCGGCCACACCGTGCTACCCTCATCCGACATCTGCAGCCCAGACCTGCTGAGATTTTGCACCCCTTTGTTAGTGATGTCATGTAAGTAGTAAAATTAGCACCAGTGCGAGTCCCGCTCAGCACCACAGAAAGCCAGGACAACTCTGAAACCGGATCCAACAGGCCAGGTAAAAGCAAACTGACTACTGTGGTCTAGTCCCACGACCCGCACAACCTGAACCCTGCAAGGGTTCCTCGCAGCACAACCTCCAAGTGGTCGTTTGTCACCAGTGGCTTCCTGCCCATTGACTTCAACACAAGCCCCGTTCAGAACCATTTACAGCCAGGACAACTCTGCTCTCAGACGCCACAGGCCAGTTAAAACTGCATACCCCAAAACAGTTCCACGTGACTCGCTTTCTAATGGTATTTTTGCAACCAGTAATATTTCCCCCATGGAATACAATGCAATGTTTAAATGACAGTTCTGCTATGATTTACCATTACTTCTAAAATTTCTAAATCCGGTTATACTTATCCAATTCTGTTTGTTTTGGTGCCTAAGTTTATATAAAAATAAGCTCTATTTTTATGAATTGGTGGCAGATTTTTTTCAAATCATGTTGATTACTTATCGTCTATGTTTCTACTCTGAAATGCATAACACTTGTTCCTCTGAGAAAGCCTGACTGCTCTTTGCCACACTACCAGGACTGAGCTAAGGATTTACTTGTATGAATCCAAGGACTATCTCTGGGGTATTGTGAGAGTATTACATGGTAAGGACTAACCCCAACATTACATAATACTCCACTTTCCTACAACCTGTCACTGATTGTTTTTGCCCTACTCAGGCGTGCCTGTCACCAACTGTTGATGCAGACTCAGGTAAATGTGTACTGCAAGTTTAATGTTTTTTCATCTTCCCCAATTCACAGATGTGCATGTCACCGTAGTTAGTTGTATATATATTTTATGACAATGATTTGAATACTGGTGTGCCTGTCATCAAAGAACAGTGCAGGCTTGTTAACGTGTCATCTCCAATTAAAATTAATACATTTCTCCCAAATCCAATATGTCTACCACATTGCACATATGATGCGTGTGTTTCAGCAGGCAGTTGTGTACCCTCTGGGAAAGTTCCCAATCTCCCAAAATGGTTGCTAAACACGAGCGTTAGTATTTCCAGAATGATTGAACTTGCCCGATATTTTGTCCAGGCAAGGTCTTTTTCTATGGGCAGTTGGGCTTAGTGAAAGTGACTAAGCAGATCGGTGAGTGGCATGCATGCATTTTTAGCAGAAGCTCATCATAACACCTGTTGGACAATGTGCCTTGCTGGCAAGCACGCAAATCACAAATGAGCGATTCACTCGCCAGCATGCACCCACCTTTCTGATGGATACAACTACCTGTGGATTCCTCACCTCATGAATACTCCCATGGCGCCAGCATTCGACGGAAATCTTCTTACTAGTCTCTGCACGTCGACGAGGACGTCACTGTCTCGCACGCGACGCCGTCTGACGTCATACAGGCAATAAGAGGTCCTCGACGACGTGCAGACGTCAGTTCCCTTTTTTCCGTGCATTCGAAACGGTTATCTTCGAGGGAGCAACTGTTACTCTTGCGGTTACAGTGTATATCTTGCTGCGTACTCTTTCTCTGTGGAAATAATGTCGCAGAGAAAGTCTGGATTTAAGCCTTGTCGTGAGTGTGGAGGCAAGATGTCGGTGACGGATCCTCATTCCGATTGCCTTTGGTGTTTGAGCTCCGACCACGACGTCTCGACTTGTGATTCGTGTCAGCACATGAATCCGAAGGCCCTTAAAGAACGCGAGGCGAAGCTGTTTATGGCCAAGTCAAAGGAGAAGCATCATAAGAAAAAGTCTTCTCCAAAACATCGGCGTCATCGAGACTCCCGGCGCCGTAGAGAATCTCGGCGTCATTCAAGGGAGGCTCGTTCCAGGTCTCCGGATCGGCGCCGGAGGACATGGGAGATCAGCCCCACGGTGACGCCGCATCCTTCGACGCCGTTGCTCTCTCCGGCGTCTCCAACTTCGCCTGGACAGGCGTCGGTGATTGAGGTATTGGAGCCTCAGGTGTTTTCTCCGGCGCAGACGCCGAGGCCGGCGTCGGGGTCGCCTCCGAGTCAGGCACCCCAGTATCCAGCTTTTCCCACCCCTGGAGCCGATAGTTCCGCATTCTTGAATGCGATGTATGCCATCTTCCAGCAGATGGCTCCAGGGGGTGCTCCGGCTGGGCCTTTGGCCTTTTCTTTGGGTGATCCTGCGCCTCTTCGGCCGGCACCCTTTATGCCCTTTCTCCCGTTTGGGAACGTGGGCTCGGCGCCAGTGTCGGCGCCGGTGGCCGCTCCGATGGCTTCGGAGGGATTGGCCCCAGGGATTCCCATCCCGTCGACGTCGAGATTTCGGCCTGTGACTCCGGTGGGTCCATCCGTTTCATCTGCTCTTCAGTCGGCGCCGAAGTTACCTGTGGCGCCGGATGCGGCGTCGGTGGCTTCGGAAGATCGGCGCCGATCTCTGACTTCGGCGGAGGTATTGTCGACTCCGCGGATTGAGCAACGACTGCATTCAAGGAGGCGTGCTCTCCGGGTACTAGAGGAGCAGGAGTACCAACGAGCTCTAGAGGAAGGAGAGCTAGAGGACTCGGGTGATGGGCTGCGTGGACTGGAGTCGGCCAGTGGGCTGGACACTTCCCCTGAGTGGGACCTTTCGTCCCCGGGGGAATATACCGAGGAAGCTGCTTCCTTTCATACAGTGGTACGGAAGGCAGCTAGTTTTTTGGACCTGCCTTTGCCGGTGGTGGAGGCGAAACAAAACCTTTTGACAGAGGTGTTGCATCCGGCCTCAGCCGCGGCGGAGCCTCTATTACCTTTTAATGACGCTCTGCTGGATCCGGTTTTAGAGGTGTGGAAGAAGCCGGCATCTTCCCCAGCAGTTCACAGAGCCGTGGCCAGGAGGTATCGGACGGCTCCAACTGATCCTGGTTTCCTATCTAGGCACCCTACGCCGGAGAGCTTGGTTGTGCAGGCCTCCTGTTCGTCCAAGTCAGTGCCTGGTTCTTTTCCGACGGTGCCTGGGGACAGAGACTCAAAAAAGCTGGAGGCGCAGTCGAAGAAGATTTTTTCGTCCTGCAGTCTGGCATTAAAAGCCACCAATGCAACCTGTATCCTGGGGAGGTATATTCATGCTCTGATGGATGACATCTCCTCTTCGTTTACAGAGCTTCCCCAGGGTCTTTTGGATCTTGTCTCTGATGCCCAGGCTGCTGCGACCCAAATTATCCAGACGGGACTGGATACCACCGACTCGGTAGCCAGAGCAATGGGCACAACTGTGGTGGAAAGGAGACAGGCCTGGCTCCGTAACTCGGGCTTTTCGACAGATGTACAGTCCACATTGTTGGATCTCCCGTTTGATGGGGACAAACTGTTTGGGGCTAAGGCTGATTCGGCCTTGGAACGGTTTAAGGAGAGCAGGGCCACGGCTAAGTCGCTGGGACTCCAAGCTCCTTCTTCCACGGCCTCTTCCAGATTCTTCAGGAGGTTTCGTGGATTTGGGCGTGGCTCTTCCTCCTCTTCCTTTCGGGGAAGATATCAGCAACCTGCCTCTTCCCATCCCTATAGATCTTTTAGGGGGAGGGGTAGGGTCCGCACCAGGGGAGCTTCTCAGCAGCACTCTGCCTCTTCCTCATCCTCTGGCGGGGTGCAGCAGGGGAAGCAGCCTTAGGCTTCCACCATTTCCCACTCACTCCTCTCCTGTAGGGGGAAGATTACAGCATTTTCTCACCAAATGGGAGACTGTTACGTCGGACACTTGGGTTCTCAGTGTTGTGGGAAAAGGCTACACCCTTCCCTTTCGGGAGTTTCCGCCCCTCATCCCGCCCCGCCCTTCGTATTGTTCACAAGAACACCTCCTGTTGCTAGAACAGGAGGTAGAAGTCCTCCTTTTAAAGGGCGCGGTGGAGTTGGTCCCGGAGCAGGAAAGGGGTCAAGGAGTTTACTCAAGGTATTTCCTGATTCCCAAGAAGGATGGTCGTTTGAGACCAATTCTGGACCTGAGGATCTTGAATTGGTTCCTCAAGCAGGAAAAGTTCAAGATGCTGACCCTAGCACAGGTGCTTTTGGCGTTGAACATGGAAGACTGGATGGTGTCTGTCGACTTGCAGGATGCTTACTTTCATATCCCGATACTCAAGTCACACAGGAAGTATCTCCGGTTTGTGGTGGGATCGCAACACTACCAGTTTGCGGTCCTTCCGTTTGGTCTTACTTCAGCACCTCGAGTCTTCACGAAGGTGATGTCGGTGGTTGCGGCAGAGCTCAGAAGGAAGGGGATAGCAGTATTCCCTTACTTGGACGATTGGTTAATCAAAGCCAAGTCCCCGGAGCTTGTGTTGCGTCATCTGCAGTCAACAACCCAGTTGTTGTTCGACCTGGGCTTTTCGGTGAACGAGCCCAAATCTCACCTAGAGCCCTCTCAGCGCCTCCTGTTCATAGGGGCAGTACTGGATACAACATTGGGTCGGGCCTTTCCTCCGCCTCAGCGGATTCAAGATATTCAGGATTTGGTTCCAATGTTTCGAAATGGAGCGGTAGTTCCAGTCCTCAAGGTCCTTCGTCTGCTCGGTCTTTTTGCCTCCTGCATTCTGTTGGTCACGCATGCTCGCTGGCACATGAGGGCTCTTCAGTGGTGCCTCCGAAGGCAGTGGTCTCAACACAGAGGGGATCTAGAGGGTACTGTCAAGATCTCCAGAGATGCTGCTGTGGATTTGAAGTGGTGGATTGCAAGCAACAATCTTTCACAAGGAAAGCCGTTCCAGCAGTCGCCACCAGTGACAACAGTCATAACGGATGCTTCCACTCTAGGGTGGGGAGCTCATCTGGGGGATCTGGAGATCAAAGGTCTTTGGTCTCCAGAGGAACAGATTTTTCACATCAATCTGTTAGAGTTACGGGCTGTACGTCTGGCTCTCAAGGCCTTCCTCCCTTCCCTTCGTGGTCAGTCGGCACAGGTCCTAACGGACAATACTACCACGATGTGGTACATAAACAAGCAGGGAGGAGTGGGGTCGTACCTTCTCTGCAGAGAAGCTATTCGACTATGGTCCTGGGCAAAGGACCATCGGATTTGCTTGATAGCAAACCATCTGGCCGGAGTTTTGAACGTGCGTGCGGACAGTCTCAGTCGCCACTTCTCGGCAGACCACGAGTGGCGTCTCCATCCAGATCAAGTCCGTTTAATCTTCCAGAAGTGGGGGTTTCCTCGGGTAGATCTGTTCGCCACTCGAGAGAACGCGCATTGTCCGTTGTTCTGCAGCCTTCAGTATCCGATGCAGGAAGCGTTGGGGGACGCGTTTCAAATGACCTGGTGCGGCCAGTTGTTTTACGCGTTTCCTCCCATACCCTTGATTCCTCGAGTATTGAGGAAGATTCGCCAAGACCGGGCTCTAGTAATCTTAATAGCTCCGGATTGGCCAAGGAGGGTGTGGTACTCCGATCTTCTCCAACTCTCAACGTGCCCGCCGCTCCGTCTCCCTTTCAGGGCAGACCTCCTCTCGCAGTCGCAGGGGCAGGTTCTACACCCCAACCTCCAGAGTCTGCACCTACATGCCTGGAGATTGAACGGGGCAACCTGAGTTCCTTCTCTCTCCCGCCTGAGGTAGTGGATGTTATATTAGCGGCCAGGCGACACTCCACTAAATCTATCTACGCTAATAGGTGGTCTAAATTTGTTGCGTGGTGTGGAGAGAGGCAGATTGATCCCTTACATGCTCATCTATCGGACATTTTGTCTTTTGCTCTATCTCTGGCGCAAAAAGGTTGTGCAGTGGCTACCATTAAAGGTTATTTATCGGCCTTGTCAGCCTTCATATGTCTTCCAGACCAACCATCTTTATTTAAATCCCCTATTGTTATCAGATTCTTGAAAGGTCTTCTAAATCAATATCCTCCAAAGCCATTCGTTATGCCGCAATGGGATTTGTCCTTAGTCCTGACTTTCCTTATGGGGTCCCCTTTTGAACCTATGCATTCTTGCCCCTTGAGGTATTTGGTTTTAAAAACAGTCTTCCTGATAGCTATAACATCAGCAAGGAGAGTGAGTGAGTTGCAGGCCTTATCAGTAAAACCCCCTTATACAACTTTTTATGGGGATAAGGTGGTGTTGAGGACCAAGGCTGCTTTCCTCCCGAAGGTTGTTTCACCCTTCCATTTGGCCCAGGCAATTACTTTGTCCACGTTCTATCCTCCGCCTCATCCTTCCAAAGAGGAAGAAAGACTGCACCGTCTGGACCCAAAGAGAGCGTTGAGCTTCTTTATCGATAGAACAAGGGATTTCAGGCTGGAGGATCAGCTGTTTATTGGATACGTGGGCAAGAGGAGAGGAAAGGCAGTCCACAAGAGAACACTATCCAGGTGGGTTGTTCTTTGCATTAAAATATGTTACTCTTTGGCAAAGAAGGATCCTCCTGAGGGCATTAGAGCTCATTCCACCAGAGCTAAGTCGGCCACTTCGGCCTTAGCCAGAGGTGTTCCTGTGGTCGACATCTGCAAGGCCGCAACTTGGTCGTCCCTTCACACTTTTGCAAAACATTACTGTTTAGATTCTGAGGTTAGAAGGGACGGCCATTTTGCACGGTCAGTGCTGCAGGATTTCTTGGTTTGACCATTTAGGCACCCACCGCCGGGCGTGGTACTGCTTTGGGACTCTATTCATGAGGTGAGGAATCCACAGGTAGTTGTATCCATCAGAAGAACGAGTTACTTACCTTCGGTAACGACTTTTCTGGTGGATACATTAGCTACCTGTGGATTCCTCACGGTCCCACCCGCCTCCCCGTTGCCTTTATGGTCTTGCCAAGTAATCCTTGAGTGCGCTCCTCTTGGTCCTTGAGGGTGCAATAGATGTATATATATAATATATTTGTATATATATATGTGTATATATCTTTATGTATATACTTGGTGTGTGTATATATTTTAAAAGAGAGAGTTTTATATATATATATATATGTACATAAAAAGATTTACAGTTATTCATACAATGTGGTGTATTTTACAATATAATGGATGTTGCCTTGCTCTTTCATTGCATTGCCTGGTTGTTCTCATGCACGTAAAAAATGATTGGTACTGACGTCTGCACGTCGTCGAGGACCTCTTATTGCCTGTATGACGTCAGACGGCGTCGCGTGCGAGACAGTGACGTCCTCGTT
This sequence comes from Pleurodeles waltl, assembly GCF_031143425.1. Lineage (NCBI taxonomy): Eukaryota > Metazoa > Chordata > Amphibia > Caudata > Salamandridae > Pleurodeles > Pleurodeles waltl. The sequence continues at coordinate 419,670,848 of NC_090443.1, forward strand.
GACGTGCAGAGACTAGTAAGAAGATTTCCGTCGAATGCTGGCGCCATGGGAGTATTCATGAGGTGAGGAATCCACAGGTAGCTAATGTATCCACCAGAAAAGTCGTTACCGAAGGTAAGTAACTCGTTCGTCTGGGCAACAAACCAGCCCTCTGCAATCTTCTGAAACTCCAGGGTAAGGATCCAAATACCTAAATTAAGATGAGTGCCACCCAGATCAGATCCTGAGGTGAAGGAAATTACCACAAAGGGAACGCTGCACATGGCAACAACAGATCGTCAACACTTAAAGGAAGCTGGACACTTGGAGATGAGAGCAAGTAAGTGTATTCCTTGTTGTCTCAACGTCCCAGCAGCAATTGCCAACCAAAAGAATTCTCAGGTTCCACGTAGGGAACACAAAACCATAGCAACCTCGGTATTATTTCTCTACACATTACCATCCCTTGACATCAGTGAGAGTCTCGCAGGGCTTCCAAGAGAAATAAATACTGCATGTTAAAAGCCAAATTTATACTGTTTTCCCTTCTGGGCTGGTGGCTTTACCAGCAGATTTGCAAATTCCTAGAGCTGCCATTTTGTATGTGTACGCTCTATCATTCAGACTCAGATTCATGCAATTCAAGGAGTTGGCTCTCGAGCAAAAGCACCGCACAAGAGTAGCAAAAAAAGAAATGGAGGCTGTATATCTCAGAATACATTGAACATAAAGAGGATGGGGTGGATTGTATAGGGACAGCTATTAATCCCCTCCCTAAAAACAAATCCTCATTCTAGTCAAAGTGGAATTTGTGAAGACACTCCCGATTTCACAAAATCCTGTTTGATGCCATTTTGCAATTGCACCCTCTGCCACAGGACCTACCGGCACAGATCTACAAACATCACATCAACAAGATCCAAAACCAAAGGTATATCAAAGTTGAAGTGGTATGACCGCTGATGTCATTGACTATGTCATATAATTTAGGTCCCTGAGGTCCTGAGCAGTGCATTGTGTTATGAATGAATTGCGTACATAACCTTTCAATTTCAGTTGTAAATTGTAACCATAACATCCATCCAACTGATGTATTTTTTTAAACATTGATATTATAATTTAGTTGCACTTTGTGTAGAAAAGGTGTTTTTTTTACTTTGCTTATATCTTTTGCAATATGACAGATCTGAAAACAATTTGTGCCACACAAAATGCACTTTTTTGAGTTTTGACATGTTAAGTTTCCTGCCGATCCATTTAGGGGAGCAAAACATGAAGCCCAAAATTTTTTTTTTCATTGAAGCGTCATTGGTCATTGGACTTACTACTCTCTGCTGAAGAAGAAAATGCTGAGCTGAATTATAAAAAAAATGTTGCCTGAAACTAGAACTTTACTTAGACCAGACTTTTTTGTGGGTTGATACGTGTACTTTTAAGGAATAGGCTATGGAGGTATATGCTATTACATCATTAATTCAGTCAATTGAATTTGAATTTTTGAATAGATGTGATTAGTTTGAGAAAAACCTTAATTTTTACCAATGTCATGAAATCTGCAAATTTTGCGCCAGGGAACAATATCTTATAAATTTAGCATCATTTTTAAGACCAGCAAAATTACTGATGGACACTGAGAAAGTTCACCTTTCTGTCTATAAGTAAAGGTTTGTGCCCTTCCAAACTTGGAGGAGACTTTGCATTTGTTAATAACTTTGGCAGTTTGATAAATCTACACAGTATTTGTAGGTCTGCACGTTGAGCCCAGACATAGCTTCTGAAGTTCCATGTAGATACATCAGGAATGGTGGGAAGCATGAGGGTCAATTATAATTGGAAGGGTATTTAAAAAATGTGGATTTGCTAATAACTTTGGTAACATTCAAAAGAAATGCACAAAAGCGGATACACCAAACACAGGGTTTACTTGCCATCTGCTTGCCCAGAGGAAGAATGCCTGCATGGGATATTCGCTGCATGGCCTACTAAAGGCTAGGTCTTGCAGCCAGCCTCGTCTGTGAACTGCCACACAGTGGATCAGATGCAGGGCCTGGCCACAGGCTAAGCCCCTCAGCCAGTCACCACTGTGCACAGGCAAAGGTGGCTGCACTGTCCACTGGCCAATTCCTACAATGAGTACCAGCTCCACAAGACCAACGACTATGGACAGCAGGTGCCATGCTGCAGGGGAGATTGGATGACGGAACATGGCCACTGGACAGGCTCTGTGGCCAACCCTTACTGCGAAATGGTAAAGGCAGTGAGCAGCAGGGGTGGGCATAGTCAAATATAAAAACATGGTGGCTGAATTCTGTAAACAAACTAAACAAAAAGTTAAAACGTGTAAATTATAGTTTCATTAGTTCATAGTATAAACATATGATAAACTCCACATTTTCTGAACAAACACAGTTAAAGTATAATTATTGATACAAGTGTCAGTTAAAAAACACAGAAAATAATTTGGTAGTTAGGGTTAGATATGCAGTCATATCTCACTCACTAATGCACTGTTCATAACCTTACACATACTCAGTGACATCACTTGTGAAATCCTAGATCACCTCACAATTGACATCCTTGCTAACAAAGATGGTCTAGGCAGTGCAACTCTCTAGCAACAAAAACTAAGACATGAAACACAGTATCTCAAAGCATGGTTTTGTTAATTTCACTAGGCTCTTCACTGAGACTGTTATGAAACTTCAATTACGAAATTAAAATCATAATTGGTATATTAAGTGTACTAAGAATGAAATGTTTGCCATTCAACCGTCTGTAGAACTACGGGGAAGAAATGCTGATATTCGAACATCTTTGGTCACTTGGACGGGGCATGGGTCCAGAGCTCAGCAAAAAACCTATGACTGAAAGCCATGTACAGTGGGTCATTTCCACACTGGGGCTTAGCCCAGGGCCTAGCTGAAGGACAAGCCCTGTGCTCAACCACCATTGTACACAGCTTATGGAAATGTGCAGAGGGTTATGTTCAAATGGGAGGGAATGACGTCAGGCCTGGCCAGAGGCCATGCTTTGCAGTCAGTCTCGGTTGCACAAGTCTGGAGGCCCTGCTGCCTGAGTTATTTCCACCAAGAAATGTGTGCAGCTCATGTCAAGGTAAGGTGGTAAGTTAGAAGAATAAGTAACAAGACGTAACATATCTGCAGTTAATAACAAAACTTATTTAAGCAATTACAGATTCATAGTGACACTGAAAACGTCAACAGTGAAATGATTTGCAATGATGTCCTTGATGTTATCATTTGTAATGCAATGTGTCACATCATATGTCAGCAGGGCATTGTGGGCGAGTAATGGTTGCATAGCTAACTCAATGGTTTTTTCCAACTGAAATTTGTAGCCATAATTTCACATAACTACATTTATCAAGGGATTTGACTTTTTCTTTTAAACCTGAGTTAATGTCATAAAAGAGAAATAAATCATAACCTACCTTTTGCAAAGTTTTTGCTCACTATGTAGAACACATAGATACACACACACACACTAGTTTTTGGGGAAAATTAGACTCTTAAAATGCACTCTCTTTATTTATGATTTTCATTGAATGCTTGTCCACAAAGTTAATAAAAATAAAAAGGTTAGAGAGCTTCCATACCGGTACTCATCCTTTACAATTGTTTTGCACACAGATTGTCTGATGATCGTGACATCAATATGACATAAAACATAAGGTATTTAAGAATTACTCACAGACATCAACTGGATCTCTGTTTATAAGGTTGATTATTTCAGGAGAGCTACAACATGGAATTGTCAAGCTTTTTGTAAATTATATCAGAATTTCTTTACCTAGGCATTTGGTTAGGTTATGTCAAACATGGATTACTTGTTTTCAGTTAAACTATCATAGAATATACAATGTCACAGGATTTAGGTGACAGGGTGAATCACTGCTATGAAAATTATGGCTTTACTCACATTTATGTTTCTATTAAAGGCCCTCTGTATTATTGCCTCCAAGCCGTATAAAAAAGCAAGAATAATAGCCTATCTGCGTATCTGGGGGGGAGGGGGCAGTAGTAAAATAATGTCTGACCTTTACTGTTCATCTCTGTTTTAATCTGGATATGTATTTGAAGTCTGTAAATAAATGTAAAGTTTCTTACCTCTAGGTGTAGTTTTGCAGCCTGAAGAATTTTCTGGATTCACCTGCCTTGCATTATTCCACCATCTAGTGGTTGAGTCCGAAATTTCTACTATTTCTTGTGTAAACAAAAAATGTTGTTGTCCGTCTTCCTTTTCTACCTTTGTTTGTTGGTAGTCATTGACGGATTCTCCATTTGGTGTCTTTTTGTGACACTGTCGCACTACCTCCGGATGTTCACACCCTGGGTCGCCATCTTCAGATCATTTATTGTTTCTTTTTTTTCCTCCCTTCTTCTTCTCCCATCTTCCTGATGGAGGTGGGTGGGTCGCTTGTGAATCCAGCAATTTTTTCAAGCTGCAAAACTGCACCTACAGTTAAGAAACTTTACATTTGGCAGAATAAAACGTTTCTGGATTCACATGCTGTGCATCGATTTTAAAGTGCTTTAACTATAGGAGGTTGGGTTAAAGATGGGCATTGATTGTAAATCAATTTTTTAGCACCTTCTATCCTACTTGAGTCTCCTTATTCATCTAAATGTCAACACAGTAATGTTTCGTAAAAGGGTGCACTGATGACCAGATTGCTGCCATGCATATCTCTTGTAATTGAGAATTAGACATAAAGGCAATAGTTGCACTCTTTTTCCAGGTTGAGTGTGCTCCTGGTAGTTTTGTTAATGCTTCTCCCTCATTGGTGTGACATAGTTGAAATACTTGTGCAATCCATTTTGCTTTTGTGTTTTTTGTAACAGATTTTCCCCAGAAGCCCTTTGAGAAAGATGCACACAATTGCTGAGTTTTCCTTAAAGGTTTTGTCTTCTCAATGTAGAACATAATGGAGCATTCAATGTGTGTAATGTTCTTTTGGCATGCATCTTTGGATTCTGGAAAGAATTTGGAATTTGAATAGATTGTTTAATGTGAAACTGCAAAACCACCTTTGGCAAGAATCGTGGCCCTGTCCTCATGACAATTCTGTAATTTTGTGTTTGAAGATAGGGTTCCTGAATTGCGAGTGCTTGCAACTCACTAACCATGCACAGGTAAGTAATAGAAACTAAGAATGCTGTTTTTAGAGTCAGCATCTGTAACGTACCCTTGCGTGAGCACTAAATTTAGGTTCCAGTTGGGTGCTGATAACTTTCTTGGTGGTGCTATTCTTTTGACACCCTCTAAGAATCCTTTCACCACTGGTGCTGTAAAGAAACTTCTCCCCATTTGTCCTCCTGTATAGGCCACAATAGCAGCCAAATGGACCTTCAAAGATGCATATGTTGGACCTTCTTGTAAAAGGTGTATGAGATATCTAACACTCTCTTTTATTTTGTGATCTTCTTATACAACTTATTTTTAACACACCAACTTAACAATCTTTTTGGGGGGAGCGTGGGCAAGCAAGATGACAGTGTAACTGCACCTTGCAGGAGCTCCACTCCTTGAAAAACTATTTGACAACTATCCTGATCGTCCAAACAGTAATCCGGTTGCAATTGGCAGGGCAAATGTGCCGGGCGACACCCCAATCCTGACGATGTTAATTATATTATATATATTATATGCTTTTGTGGTTACAGCATCCCTCCTTGATTGCTAAATCTCACCTCCTCTGCATACCGTTGACCACAATATTACACCATCCACTGCAGCCCCCCCACCAAAAGCATTGCAGCCTTGCTCTCAATTGGTTCCCTCAAAAAGCACGTTGACAACCAAATCCCATGGAGATAATCTGGACATAATAACAGGCCACAGCTGACATCTGGGACCAAAGGCACCCTTCTTACCGGCCCTGGGCATAGAAATTTGCCACAGTAATTGGTGCCTCGCCGTTGGTGCCTCAATAGTGAAGGACAAGACCGCGAGAGGCTCATAGGCCAACACCATCACACAGTATACAGTGCCAGGCCCGCGACAGACGTCACCCTACCGGAAGGCCATGAAGGGGCACAGGCCACACCCGAAATTTTAGCAGCCAACCATGTATACGAGAAGCCATTAAAACCAAAATTGACTCAATGGCCATAAACATTAACCACCTGCTCCTCGATGTCCAGAAAGTAGTAGACAGCATAAATGCCACGGAAGGAGACCTTGTCTCACTTAACACCACCATCCATGAGCTACAATCCAAATCCTTCAGCATACTACAACATAACTGGAAGACCATCTGGAAGACGCAGAGGGTCACTCCAGATGTAATAATCTGCCCTTTCTGGGATTCCTGGAAGGCGTAGAGGGACCCTCCGCAGAACTCCTCTTGGAAGAATGGATTCAATTGACGATTCCTTCACTCAGACTTTCTAAATTATTTTTGCTGAAACAGGCTCATAGGTCACTGGGCCCTGAACTGAAATCTGGGGCCCTGACGCATGCCATGATCCCGCAAGATGAGACCTCATCCTTCAACATGTCCGGACACATGGTTCACACACACCCCCGATATGAAAGCACCGCCATACACATCTTCCCGGACTATTTCAAGAAGGCCCAGGCATTTCGACAAAAGTTCCTAATAGTCAAGCAAATAATGAAAGACCAAAATCTCAAATATAGCCTAATCTTTCTTGCACGTTTGCGAGTACAACTCGAAGGCAAAGCCCATGTTTTTTAAAACTCTGCTGGAAGCGGCTAACTTGCTGGACTCGATCGGCCTAGATGGCGGAGAACGGTTCTGCGAATGGCAAGATCCCCGACATAAAAACAACCAAAAGAAGGGCAATCACCTAAGGGTGCACTCACAAAGATGGGATACTCCTCAATCCCTATAGATGGATCACATTGTGGTGGCCAAAGATGGAACACTACAATCAGAGAGAGTCACAACTGATCTACAGAACCCCTATACTCCACTGAGCCAACTCCCAGAGTCCACAGAGGAAAACGTTTCCCTAGGCTGACAGCACATGGTCGGTCCAGGATCAGCTTAATGGACTAGGGATACCAGACAACCATAGACCAAATGAAAAAGGGAAAGGAACAAACATGGCTGGCTACGCACTTGCAGATGTATACTGCGCAATGTTACCAGTAATTACCCATTAGGAGATGTGCCACAATATTGGGCGTTGGTATAGATTGGGGAAGGCGAAGTCTAGGGACCTCCGACTGCTGAGACTCACCGGACTCCTTGCAGAGAGTTTGCGACGAACAGGGCTACAGGACCTAGATAGAATCTACACTACGCTACTGATCATCATTAGCATTCATAGCTGGGGAAATGGAGACTTGGGGCAGGCTACATCAACCTCATGTGTGCACAGCTACACCTGGAGGGGGGTACGTGGCCACTGCGCGAAGGAGGGAGGGGCCAGATCAAATTGTGCTTTTGTTGTTTTTTATTGCAATTTATTGTCTCTAATAAGAGACCTTTTGCCTAATTTAGCATGGAACATTCAAGAGAAGTTAGTGTTACCCATGTTGTTTATGTTTGAGCAAGGAGCTTCCATGGGGTAGGGGGCGACATAAGGAAATCCAGGGAGAGGTGCCATCATATAGGCCAATACCACTACCAGAGACCCATACCATGGAGTGAACAAGACTAACGGCACACTATAAATTTCTGTTGTGGATTGTACTGGGACTTGGGAACTCTGTGACAGTTAACAGAATACTAAACTATCCTAAACGATATGGGGTAGCCATTGGATGCCTACATGAGACATGCATGTGGGGGAACTGCATTAAAGCCCTACAAAAAAAGATGGCGAGGGAAAGTAATTGCGACCTCCTACTCAGGATGCGCTAGATGCATCCTAATATGGGTGGCCCGAAGCTCCCCTTCCAGATCACTAGACAAACTATAGACCCACCACTGATGATGGGAACTGCCTAGGGTCAGTAATTCATGCAGCACATATCCCCCCGCCCCTCCACCTTGGGTCAGCCTTAAACCCCAGGCCACAACAACGTTACACCAGACAATCAGCATTATAGGACTCCTCGATATATGGTGCCAGCGTAACCCTCAAACCAGTGCACATTCCTGTCACTCCCCTGCCAATAACACCCATACTCTGGACTACTTTTTCCTTCAAATGTCAGCTATCCATTGAATGTCAATTATCCAGTACCTGGCGAGGTATAGCTTAGATCATTCCCTGCTTCTACTGACTTACTCTCTTAGTAGACAGCCACCCAAGGTCCTATTATGACACCTACGGGTAGAATCTCTGTCCGGCACAGCATTTCTCACCATTATAGCAAAAACTTTGACACAAATATTTCAAGACTAACTGGAACATGACAGGGACTAGTGCCATTGAATGGGACGCTATGAAAATGATTGCCCAAGGGATATGTATCGCCACCTCGGTCCGGGTGCAGGGGGCCTTGGAACAAGACCTGACTAAGCAGGAGATTGAATTAGCACGATTAGAAAAAATACTTGCTTCTGATGTATCCCTGGCTCCAACATGGGATAGACAAAAACACAAGTTCTGTGAAAGATGGGATCTCTTATATAAACACAGCAGAAAAAGAAAATTTATAAAACTGGTACTGTGACATAGACAATGCAGGGAGACTAGGCAGATCAAGTTGGAGCAAACACCTCAACCCATACTTCCATTAAAAGATGGCTATGGCACTCTGAATTGCACACAGCAGTCAATTAATGAGATATTTGTTGCCAACCTAAGTGCAGTATATGCAAACCCACAATTACCAGGCAGGGATCAAGACCTAAAAACCTATTTAGATCGACTTCCATCGCTGTATCTATCTCCTGATGAACGGAAAATTTTGGGGGCCCCTGTCACCAAACAGGAACTCCTAGAGGCACTAAAGATCTTAAAATCAGCCAAAGAGCCTGGAGGATACGGCCTACTCTCTGAATTTTATAAACGTTTCCCAACCATACTAATAGATAAACTAGGAGAAGTCTTTGCAGAGGCGTATAAGAGAGGGGAACTACCAGGTTCTATGACCAAAGCACTGATTTCACTAATGCCAAAACCAGGAAAGGGCCAGATGGAGGCCAGGTCCTACCATCCTATATCAATGTTAAATGGTAATCTTAAACTTCTCAGCCATGTATTGGCAGCCTGATTCCTTTCATATCTGCCTCGACTGATTCATGAGGACCAGTCGCGATTTATCCCAGGGAGGAACACTTGGAGAAACTTAAGGTAATCAGAACATGTATGATACATGATCCAAAAGTGCAGGAGGGAAGCTATGCATTGGGTTTTTTGGACATAGAACAGGCCTTTGGCTCCCTGCATTGGGAATTTGTAAGGAGGGGTCTGGAGAAGGCAGGGCTGGGCTCTCCCTATATTAAGTGGGTCAAACTATTATACGTATATAAGAAAAGGAGTACACTGTTCCAATATATATATCTAAAAAACTTTTTTATACATACACAAATATACATGTAGGGTGGACAAAGTCAGTAATTTCAGGAGAGCCCTCAACCATCCATTAGGATGTCAAGTTTCATCACTGGGCAATCTCCTCGTCAGACCGGTGCTGCAGTGTCTGGCGGACCACGCCGGAATCGGTGGTGGTACTCAACCGAAATTTAGTGTTAGCAAAATGGGGTCTGAGATGGAAACTGACTAAGAAAAAAACAAAGGAGAGGAAAGTGGGTTAAAATTGTCTTTGAACCTCTAGCATCAAAATTTAATAGATCAGAAGAAAGGCTCAAGTCAAGATTAAAACATGAAGGGAGTGAAAATACGGGGGATAATGTCCCACTACACTCCGTGTAAGGAAAAAGGTAGTAAACCTAGTCCTAACGTATCATGGTCAACATGTTTCCCGTCTTAACGGTCATAAAAATGATCCAATGACGCTTCATCAGGACCCTAAATCTACTTCTCCTATTTAATGGTGTATTTATAAGTGCTGGGAGGTCACTTACTGCATGAAGACTAGTCGTCAACGTCGATTTGGTCAATCAGTCACCCTGCATAGATGAAAACACAGACAAAACATCGCAGTTTGAATAGTGCAAACAATAAAATATTAATTAAAACCCCGGTCCAAAGGTGTAGTGAAGACGGAAACAATACACAGAAAGGCTTACCATCCCACAGTGGAGGATAAACATCATAGGAACGTGCAAGACTCTAAACCTCAGAAGAATTACTAGGTATGAAAAAATTAAGAAGCAATGCATAGATTAAATAAACACAAATGGGTAAGTCTGTAGTCAAAAGAGCAAAATGTGCCCTGTTGCAGTCTAGTATGTCAGGTAGTCGTAGCCTGTACACATAAATATTTCTACAAGTGGTAATTGTCAAAGACATAGAATCATACTACTGTACGTAGAGAGCAGAAACAAAAGAGAACATTCCAAAGCAAATTAGTCTCGCTTAGGGCTAACATGGACCCCAACTGCTGAATCTTAATGTGCAATATCAAAAAGAGTAAAATGATAGTGCTTCAAAGAGAGTAGTAAAGCACATCGGAACCACGAAGAAAAATAAAGCGTTTTAAGCGGGATCGCGAGCAGACTTACTTGGGTCTCCCACCGGTCCTGCTGATCAACCTGCCCCGAGGTGCACGCCTGAAAGACGCTACACTGCGCGTCTGCAGGCTAAAAATAGTCTAGGCTCAAAGCGCAAAAAGAAGCGATTGAGCCGGAAAAACTCAGTGCCGGAAGCTGCCCAGTCTGAGGCAATGAAAATAGAAGATGGACAAAAGTCCAAAAGAACGGCGGCCATCCTGTAAGTATTTTCGACCATTGGGAGAGTTATCTTCAGGGAAATACAGCAGCCATGTTTGTAGTAGGGGCACTAAAGTGTACATCCTCATACGGTGAAATGTAAAAAGTCATAGTAGACATCTGAAGTGAGATAAATCCATACACAGTCATCAAGATAATATATATAAGCAAACGAAAGAGAGACAAACTCTGTTTTCATATATAAACATAATTAGTCCCCAGAGTAAATTAAGGGAATAGCTATTAAGTCAACCATGTTGGTCCTTGGACTAAAAATAATATAAAAAAATACAAAAAAATAACAATCAGAATGGGGGTGGTACAAAGTGGAGGAATGTCAAGTCAGTGAAAGGATTGAATATCATAACTCAATTACGAGGACAGGGAGCACCAAGGGATATCATCATTTAGCCCTTCGCTGGATGTCCTAAGTCGAAAGACCCAACGTTGTTCTGTCTTAAATAAATACTGAGGGTCGTTATTACTAGATTTAGGAACCTGTAAAACGACCCACCACATATTGTTGGGACCATGATTAGCTTCCAAGAAATGCGAGCTCAATTTTGTAGTAATCCGAGAGCACCTTATGTTGCTCCGATGTTCGTTGATTCTCTGCTTCTCAGGTCTGGTAGTCATCCCAATGTACTGTAACCCGCAAGGACAAGTGATCATGTAGATACACTGTCGGGTGTTGCAATTAGTGTGCTTATTGAGATGCCAAGTACCAACATGTTTTAAGTCCAAATGGTCAACCCGTTTGGTCAAAGGGCAGACGTTACAGGAACCACAAGGAAAATGCCCGGTAACTGGAGGCAGATGCCATAAGGTGGTCTGTTTTTGCACGTCCGCTTGTTGGCGGGGCCGTGTATGGACGACCAGATCTTTAATATTGGGTGACCGTTTGAAGGCAAACAGGGGACAAGGTATCAGGGTCCCCCCACTCTGTAGGATGTTCCAACGTTTGTTAATAAGTTTCTTCACTGAGTTGGACAGAAGGGTGTATGTAGAAACGCAAGTCATACGGGCCTCTGTATCCTTCACTACAGGTGCCAGTAGTGCCTCCCTGTGGTTATTACGAGCTCTCTTATAGGCCGGGTTAATGATATTGCGAGGATAATGACGATTGTGTAATTTACGTTTCAAGTCGAGGGCCTGGATGTCAAATAATTTGACCGTACTACAATTACGCCGTAACCTCAGAAATTGGCCTACAGGTAGATTGTCACGTAGAGCCTCTGGATGATGGCTGTCGTATAATAACAAGCTGTTACGGTCGGTGCTCTTGTGATATGTGTCAGTTATCAGTTTGCCATCAACAATATTGATCATCAAATCCAAAAAAGAGACCTGTGTGGCTGAAGTATGAGCTGTAAATCTCAAAAAGGGGTCCAAGGTGTTGACCCAATTCGTAAAGAGTTCAACGTCATGAAGTGGGCCTTGCCAAATAATAAGGATATCGTCTATATATCTCCGCCACAATTTGATGTTATCAGAGAATGGGTTCGATGTAGGCAAGATGAACCGTTTTTCAAAATGATACATGTAAAGGCAGGCCAGACTAGGCGCGAATGTGCTGCCCATGGAAGTACCTTGAATCTGGTGAAAGAGTGATTCTTCATACTGAAAGAAATTCTTAGTCATGGCTAATTCAGCACATTGCATCACAAATTGGACTGGAGTGGGTGAAGACCAGGAACTCTGGAGTAGGGCAGTCTCCACAACGTGTAGAGTGGCCTCCTGGGGAATGTTAGTATAGAGGGCCTCTACATCCAGAGTAATTAAGGCCTGAACATGCAAAGTGGAGTTGACAGTCTCAATCAGATTAAGTACATCCTTGGTGTCTTTTAGGTAAGTACTCAAATTTCTCACCAAAGGTTGGAGAAAGAAGTCACAAAAGGTGGACAAGGGTTCTCAAACCGAGCCAATGCCTGATACAATAGGGCTATTATACACCTGTCCCAAAGCAAGAGTGAGAATGGGGCATTACGTCTCAGAGGAGATCATTCTACAAAAGGAGACTCAACATGGATGCCACCTTCCTCCATTAATATTCATCATTGCAATAGAAACTCTGGCATACAGACTTCAACATATCCTAATAGGATGGGGCCTAAAAGTGGGAGCCAGGGAACATATAATGTCCCTATATGCAGATGATGACCTGATCTAGCTCGTATGCCCAGACATTTCAGGCCCACTTTTACTAAACGTGATGCAAGAATACTGGGAATTCTCAGGACTCATAGTTAATTGTACAAAAATCTGTCTTGTACCCTTTAGGAAACTTAGTGAGTCAGCAACTAGAGACAAACACACTAGAGAGTCTCCAATGGATAACAGGTAAAGTAAAATATTTAGGACTACACATTACTCATGATAAACATAAATTGTATTATCTAAATCTGGGTTCGGTGATTGTAAACTTGAAATCTACCATACAGTTTTGGAACACACTGCGCTTATCATTAATGGGCAAAATAACTGTCAAAAATAGTGGTACTACTGTTGGAAATGGCCCTTTTTGCAGGGTTATCCCCAAACTTTTTGCCTTCTTCCTCTTTTTTTGAGGTCTGTTTTTGCTGGTTTATTGTCTCTGCGCACTTTATCACTGCTAATCAGTGCTAAAGTGCAAGTGCTCCCTATAGAAATTGTTCAGTTGTTTGGTTTATCCATGATTGGCATATTTGATTTACTGGTAAGTCCCTGGTAAAGTGCACTATAAGTGCACAGGGCCTGTAAAGCAAATGCTACTAGTGGGCCTGCAGCACTGGTTGTGCCACCCACATTAGTAGCCCTGTAAACATGGCTCAGACCTGCCACTGCAGTGTCTGTGTGTGCAGTTTTAAACTGCCAATTCGACTTGGCAAGTGTACCCACTTGCCAGGCCTCAACCTTCTCTTTTACTACATGTAAGGCACCCCTAAGTTAGGCCCTAGGTAGCCCCATGGGCAGGATGCAGTGTATGTTTAAGGTAGAACATATACTAGTGTGTTTTATATGTCCTAACAGTGAAATATTGCCAAATTCGCTTTTCACTGTGCAAGGCCTATCTCTCTCATAGGTTAACATGGGGGCTGCCTTTAAATATCATTAAAGCGCAGATTCCCTTTGAGAGTAAATAAAAATGTGGCATCTAGGGTCTTTGATTTCACAATTTAAAAATACATCTTTTAGTGAAGTTGGTTTTTAAATTGTCTGTTTGAAAATACCACTTTTAGAAAGTACGCATTTTTTTGCTTATACCATTCTGTGACTCTGCCTGTTTGTAGATTGTCTGTCTGGGTCAGTTTGACAGTTGGGCTGTTTTGCACCTCTCGAGACAGTGACACAAAACGAGGAGGGGTGTAGACTGCATATCCTGACGAGCCATCTGAGCTAGAGAGGAGGGAGGAGTGGTTGTTCACACCTGAAAGGAATGTGCCTGCCCTCACACAATGCAGTCTCCGACCCCCTGGTGTGCGTCTGAGGCCTGGCCTGGACAAGTAAGTATCTTGCAAACACTTGAGACTTTGCTTTGAAGTTTGCCAACTTCAAAGGCAGAACTGGGTATAAGGAGAAGACCCAAAACCCCAGACTTTTAGAATCTTTCTGGAATCAAGAGGAACGTCTGCCCAGGATAAAAGCTGAAGAGCTGAAGGAGGAGTACTGTCCCTTGGCTGTGGTGCTTTGCTGGGCTGGTCTGCAGTTGCTGCCTCTGCCTGAAAAGAGTGCAAAGGGTGAACTTTGCTGTGTGTCCTGCCTGAGAAAATTCTCCAGGGGCTTGGAGTAGAGCTTGCATCCTGTTGGAAGTCTCAGGGACACCAAAGACTTCAGTTTCCTCGACCTGCAGCACTGGGAACTGTGTGTTTTGTGCTGTTCCAGAGGAGAACCCATAGTGACGCCGCCAACGATGCCGCTGGCCTGCTCCGTGACCTGCCGACACCAAACGGAGTCGCATTGCCCCACTTCGCACCCCAACCCTGGTCTCCCCGACGCCGCGACCTGTGGGCTCCGCACTCTGGCATCGCCTGCTCACGCCGCAGCCTGGGCATCCCTGACAACGACGCTCCTGCAGACACCGGTGCCGCTGCCTGCACCATGGCCTGTGGAAACCACTCATAAGGTACACAAAGCACTGTCCCATCCTGCACTGCAGCCCCAGTCCACCGACGCCAGCACCATCGACTCCTGTGTCGTCACCGGGCATCCTGCCTGAACCGTGGCCTGTGAACACCGCTCGTGAGGGTCACAAAGCACCGTCCCGTCCGGAACTGCTGGCTTGGGGCCTACAGATGACAGCGCTTCAGCAACGACGCCGACGCTGCCTGCACCGTGACCTGTGGACACCGTACGTCGCACCGCCCCGCTTCACACCGCAGCCCTGGTCTCACAGACCTCATCAGCCTGGAGTTCGATCTGCAACGCGTGTGACCTCAAGGGCCCGACAACTCCTGCACCGACTCCGGAACCGATACCGCAACGTCAGTGACGCCGCTCTCCATAGCTCACCGCAAGGATCACAACGCCCTGCAAATCCAAGGTACTGTTTGCGGGTCTTCCCGACACCGTAGCTGGCCCACAAAACCACGGCCGGCCTGAACTGTTGGTTTTGTTGATCACGACGCCGTGGTAGCCCCAGGTGGAGCTATTGACTTCAAGGAACTGTAGTTTTGAGTACATCTTGCAGAATTCATATTTTTCTTACTGTATGTTGGATTTTATTCGTATTTGGCCTTGTTTCATATAGATAAATATTGGCTATTTTTCTAAAACTGGTGTGGTGTCCTTTTGTAGTATTTTCACTTATTACTGTGTGCTATGTGCAAATGCTTTACACATTGCTTCTGAGATAAGCCTGACTGCTCGTGCCAAGCTACCACGGGGTGAGCAGGGGTTATCTGAGCGGGTATCTCCCTTATCCTGACTAGGGTGAGGGTCCCTACTTAGACAGGGTGAAAACCGACAGCCAACTAGAGACCCCATTTCTAACAACTACCATGATGCTTATACATGATGCAGGGGTCTTATTATGAGATCCCAAAGTCAGTATTTAAAGAACTAGACCAGCTGCTGGTTGACCTCCTGTGGCAAGGCAAACAAAATAGGGTCAGTCTGTCCACACTCCAGAGAGAATGGGAGAAAGGTAGCTTTGAGGTCCTAGACTTTGAACTATACTATCTAGACACCCAGTTGCAACATGCAGTACATTGGCTAGACAGGGAACCAAACTGGAAGAGATGCCTTTTGGAGGGAACACATGGGACCTACCAGCTAGGGGACCTTATGATACAGGGTTGAAGAATTTCCCACAAGTTCCTACTTCTGATTCAATTAATGGGGAAGATTTGGGAGCGGACGGTCCGGAGAGTTATTAAGAGAGTACCTTACTATCCAGACATGGATATCTGGATACGACCTCCCTTTTTTCAGATGAAGCAGGTAAAGTCAGTGACCAAATGCTAGGAGGGAGGTTGTCTAATGCTCTCTGACCTCTACCTAGATGATAGATTTATCACATCAACAAGCACAGGATTTTTTTTACATAGGTTCGGGACACTTTTTACAATTTGCAAAAATCACGGCAATAGCCAGACAACTATGGCCCAGATTCCCTGATGCACCCACTCAGGCCCAAGCATTAGGCACCCTGCTTGGGATGACAAGGGGCTGCAAGCTCGTAACCCACACATACAGATACAATAGAATTGTTGGCACTAGTATCTGGGAAGAGAACCTACCCCAAAGGAGTGGACCAAAGTATATATGGGGGTTAAGTAAGTAGCGGTTAGTGCCTGCTTCAAACTAATTCAATATAACTTGATACATATGCTATACCTGACCCCCAGACGTCTAAATGCCCTATAACCCTCCCGAGACAATAATTGCCCAAAATGTGGGGCAACTGACGACGACTTCTTTCACTTGTCATGGACCTGCCCCCACAATAAGGAGATACTGGAAGAAGGTCCTTGCCCAGTTGAAAGCAGCAATGGGATGGGATGGGATGTACCACTGCAGATAGACAAGTGCTTGCTAGGACTCCTACCACAAAACCCACCTAGGAAACTATACAATTTTAGGCTTTGTGGTTGCAAAAGGAGGCATAGCTATCCACTGTCTTAGTCCCAAGGCCCAAACAAGAAGTTCAAGGGAATCAGATGTGACTGAATGGGCAGGGAGGAAGAGGTACACATCAGGAGGACCAGAAAAGACGACAAGCCAAAAGAAACACTGGTGGCCTGAGGAGAGATGACCACAGCACTACTTGTCTATGGTGACAAACAAATTGACACACTTACATCCCAAGGGAGTGGGATGGACTAATAATCACACAAATTGAAGGAAAGGGGGCTTGGGCCTGATTCCTATGACCGTTAGGACCACTACAATCCTTTGAAAAAGAGAAAAGACAAATCTAGCACATACGGATGACTTGAAATAAATGGACCCTATATGGAAGCTGGGATGGGAGGGAATGGGAGCGGTTGAGGGATTGTTATTGGTATTTGGTTTAACTGTTTAAGATGTCAGCTAATTTGTGTCACAAAACAGGTCGAGCTGACCTTATTGCATTTGCTCTATGTAATAATATGCCTGTGAACATCACCTGACATACTTTATTTGCTGACTGTATGTTTATAAAATAAATAAATTGCAAAAAAAAAAAAAAAAAAAAATTTGAAAATCTTTTCCATTTTGCCATTTAGCATTTCCTAGCTATAGGTTTCCTTGCTTCCCTTAATAATGCCACTGTTTTTTCTGGTAACGTCATGAGACCAAATTCTAAGTCTTCAGGAGCCATGCCATCAGCTTGAAATATTCGGGTTCTGAGTGTAGCATTTTCCTATTTTCCATTGACAGCAGTTCTTGTTGATTTGTTAGTGTCATAAAAGTTCCCTCAGCTAGCTGTACTATATCCAAGTACTACGTTTGCCTTACCCATTGAAGCGAAATTAGAATTAAGGTCATGTGACCAATTTCGTATTTGTTGATACCATTGTACAACAGTGGAATTGAGGGAGACACGGGGTGGCTGTCTGGAGGCAAGGTTTTGGCATTCTGCGTTTCAAGAAGTTGCAAACAGATGTATTGTGGTGTGCCCCACATTTTGAAAATCTTTTGGATCACTTTCTGATTGAGTTCCCATTCGTGGGAGCAGGAGGCCTGTCTGCTCAATCTGTGTGCCTTACAATTGTCTTTTCCTGGTAGATGTATTGCCTGAAGTTCTCCTTGGTTGCCCAACTCCAGAGCTGCTGGGCGAATCTTGAAAGTAGTGGAGATTGAGCCCCCCCACCCTTGTTTGTTGATGTAAAACATTGCTGTTGTTTGTCTGTCTGAATTAATATGGTCTTTCCCTGAATGTGCTTCTAGAAAGCTTTCAAAGCTAGAAAAACTGTCTTTTAATTCCAAGAGGTTGATGTATTGTGCTGCGTCTTCATTCCTCCAGATTCCTCATATTTTCAGAGGGCCCATATGAGCTCCCCATCCCATATGTGAGGCGTCTGTGGTTATTATTACAGAAGTTGTTGGTTGCTGAAAAAGTCTATCCTTTGTAATGTTTCCATGTTGAACCATGCTATTTTCTCCTGCACCTTCTGTGTGACAAACACTAGATCCTCCCAACTCCCTGTTGCTTGTGACCATTGATTTTGAAGCCACTTCTGAATTGATCTCAAATGAAGTCTCACATTTGTGATCAGAGGAATGCATGAAGCCATTTTTTTCCCAATAGTTTCCCCACAGTCCTCACTGTCAGAGCATGGCCCTTCTGGTAACCGTAAAACTCCTCTAGGAGAGACTGCATCCTCTTCTAGCTGAAGAATGCTTTCCCCTGAATTGAATTCAGTCTCGCTCACAAGAAAACCTTCTCCTGGCTCCGGTTCTGGAGATGACTCCATGTTTAATGAGAAACCCAGGGAGTACAAAGTCTTCATCACTACTAGGATGTCTTGTTTGCATTTTTGGTACTAGTGAGCTCTCACTAACAAATCGTCGAGATATGGATAAACATGAATATCCATTTTTGTGAGGTGACGTGTCATTTTGCTTTTGTCACCCTAAGTAAGAAGGGTATGCACAGACATAGGTCTCATGATCACTGCACCACTGGATTCAAGCTAGCCTAGCTGATGAAGGGTGATACCCTGAAACCGGAATTAGGATGCTTGTATCTGGTACAGGGAGGACCTGACTTGGCAGTTCGGGTGGACTGTTATGAGGAGCAGTGTCAAGACTGATTTGCATATGGCTGGGTCCAAACTGGGTGGCTTGGTGGGCAAAAAAACAATGGATTAAATCCAGATCTTTGTGACTGTGGGTGAATGTTTACATTGTTCAGCATTCCCTCCATCATCTGTTCTTTTTGCCACTGCAGCCAGGCATTTGGTAAACACTCTTGGAACTGATTTTTTTCCGAAGGTTAATACTGTGAACTGATGATGTTTCCTGTTTACCATAAACCTTAGGTGTTTCTAGTGCTTTACATTTATTGGACTGTACAAGTAAGCAACTTTCAAGTCTATTGTGGCCCAGAAATCTCCTTTTTGCAAATGAGGGATGACTTCCTGTAAAGTTGTAATTTTGAACTTTAGAGTTTTTATAAACTTGTTGATGAACTCGAGGTGTAAAACTAGATGAGGGGATCTGTCCACTTTTGGAATTAGAATGTGTGTTGAGTAATTTTCCTTATTGTTTTCTCTAGTTGTTACCTGTTCTATCACCTATTTAGCAGTTCTTTGATCTTTTTGTGGAGTCATTCTGTTTCTTCCTTTGTTATTACTCTTTTTCTTTGGCCTCCTTGTTGGAGGATACCTTTCTAGTTCTATGCAATAAACGTATTGTATTGATTTTAGCATCTATTGGTCTGAAGGTATTTTCCTCCACTCCTGGAGAAATGTTTGTAATCTTTTACCTTCTGGTGTATTGTGCAGATAATGAGTGTCTTTGTTGTCTCCTACCACAGATGGATTTGGGGCTATTGCTGTTAATCTAATGTAGTCACTTATTAGTCTGGGTTGTCCCTCCTCTAGCAGATTGCCCTCGTCCACGAAAGGAACCCCTTTGTTTTTGTTGGAACTGCCAGCTTTGTTGTGTAGCTGAGGCTTTGGTTCTACTGTGGACTCCCTGGTGAGAACTCTCGGCCTAAAAAGTGCCTTTTGAGGCTAGCTTTCTTTGAGTGAAGGATCCTCTGTGAATTACTCCTCGAAACTGCGAAACAACCCATGGACTTTGCTGTTTCATTGTCCTTCTTGAGTTGATTGAGGTTTTCGTCAACAGTATTCCCAAACCATTGTTGTCTATTAAACAGGGTATTTATTACATTGGCTTGAACTTCTGGATTAAATCCCGAAATTCTTAGCCATGAATGGCACCTTAATGTAACCCCCATCATCAGTTGAATACCAGATGTGTTAGCCATGTCTAATGCAGACTTCAAGCAGGTGTTCGCTATATTCTGCTCGCTCTCCACCAGATGAGCAGCCCTCTTCTATATGATATGGGAGATGTTTCATTTATTCTCCTATCTCCTCCCAATGCTGACTTGTATGTCTGTTTAGTAAGGCACTGGAATTTGCAATTTGCCACTGGTTAACCGCACTCCTCTCACTCTTGTGGTCCATTAGCTCCATCCTTTTACTTTCTTTGTCTGGGGCAGGACTGATACTGATGGGATGTTCTCCCCTTCCTTGCTTTTGAGGTTATGATAGAGTCGGCAGGCACAGTACCTTTAATGTACTCTGGATCTTTCGAGGAAATGTTTTATTTTTTCCTCTGGCCTCTGCATTACTGCTCTGCAGGTGGCTGGTTCCTTGATATTCTCTGCGTTGGTCCAAAATACTTGGCAGCAAGGGCAGATATTGGTTCATAGCCTGACTAGGAATCAGTCTCTCCAAAAGAAAGCATGACTGAGGCTTGGCTGGGTTTCTTCCAGTTGCACATAAAATTTGTCTGCAGCATTTTTAATCACCATATTATACACGCCAATATCATCAGAGGGAGAGGCCTTAGATGGATAACATTCCACGACCTCCTCTGGTGACTCCCCATCCAAATCTTCGCATTGCATCTCGACATATTCTCCTTCCTCTGATGGTTGATACAATGTCTGTTCCTCTTCTTCTGTATAGAAGATTTCCTCTTCCTCTTCTTGAGCTTCAGGTGTTAAGGGGGGGAATGACCTCAACCTCTGTCTCTGTCACTTCCTTTGTCTTCAAAGTTTTTTGAGGAATTCGGAAACTACTTAGGCTTTTGTCAAATTCCTTCTTTTTCTGAATCAGATCAGCCATTTCGGCCTCAAGCCTTTTCCTCAATCTCAAAGGCTCTATTTTCAGAACTTGCATTTAAGTGTTTCCTCTTCAATGTGGAAATCTCTTTAGCAGATTGTTCTGAATTTTTGCTTCAGCGAACCCCTTGAATATCAAGGCATTTTGATGAGGATGAGTCTTTTGCCTTTCTGTCTTTAGGAGCGGAATACTTTTTTGGGAGTTTTTTTTTTACAATGGAGAACCACTCTAGTGCTCCACATGACTCCTTTTCGTGGGGCATGCCTGAGGTCGGCAAGTGTTTCGACGCTGAGGCTCCTTTCTGTGGCCCCAAGTCAGATTTTTTCAACTTCTGTGCTGTAACGGAGTTGGCTGACTCTCTTACCTCCTTTCTGATTTTCTTCAGTGGATCTTCCTTTAATTCTGTGATCTCATGATCACCCTCTGAGAACTTTCCTTCTGCTCCATTGGAGACATTTTCCTCCTTGCCACTGGAAATTCCCAGATATTTAAGGGATGGAGTGGATTTTTGGCCTTGTAGTGACTGGTGAGCAGAGATTTCACACCAGATGTTAGTCCTTCTGGGCATATTTGAAATGATAATTTTGACAAAATTGGAATGGTGTCTTCTCCATCATACTGATTGGGGAACCCCCCCCGTCCATGCATTCTCGACCCTTGTGGAAGTATTGCACTAAATCTTTGCATTCGATCTTACTTCTTTGCGCCAACAGCTATCCCAAGATTCAGTTCTGAGGCCTTGATAAACTTTTCAAACTTTCTTTGGTAAATCTCTGATTTTCCCCTACGGGCTCGAGAAGTCACTGCATAACTGTCCATGCCCAACGGCTGAAAACAAGAATCTGAGATCGCGACCCAAGGTGTGAACATACAGAGGAACTGCAACAATGTCACAAAGAGACACCAAATGGAGCTTTAGTCGACGCCCACCAACAAACAAAGGTAGATTTTTATTTTATTTTTTACAAACAAATAGTAGAAATTCCGGACCCAACCACTAGATGGTAGAATAATGCACAGCATGTGAATCCAGAAAAGATTCATGCTGCAAAACCTTGATTTCTCCAATGGTCTGAGGTAGATCTAATCTGCTTGAGAGCCTTATTATGCTAGAATTTCAGCTATGGCATGCTTATCAGGAGTGAAATGTGTCCTCAAAGCCCTCTGTGACATGGCCCTGTCACTCTTGAGGCTTCAAGAGGTATGTCAATCAAGCATGTTGGAGCACACGGTTCCCAAAGATTTTGAGAATGAAGTGGGAGCTCATATGACAGGAACATTGAAGATTCACCAGAAAAGGACACCTAAAGGAGTACACAGTTTTGTGTTAATTACACTATGCATGTACAACCAAATGTGACACAGGTATAAATTCTATGGTCCTAGGAAACATGAGGACTATACACCGTGACATGGAAAATTAAACCTAAAAACAATACAAGGTCACTTTTCCAGATATCTTTTTTCTCTTTATTGTTCGTGTTGTAAAATATTGAGAATATGAAGGTGAGTGGTGAAAGGGTGACTACAACAAAGCCACCGCTCTCCAAATCTGTACCTTATAGATTTTCATTTTACAAATTCACAAATCCCAAAAATAAGGTATATTTATAGCATCTTAAATACATACAAAATGAGCACAATTACATAACGGCCACATGGTTTGTATGTTGAATACTGTGTATCTTTAAAAACAGTGAATAAGCAAAAATAGACCTATGAACTGCAGGTGGCCCGATTTATGTTACAGGCCATCAATTATTGAACATATATGCATAACAGTACAAAAAATGATAACTGAACAAAATATTAAAACATATAACTTAAAAATACTTTAAGGTATGGCCGTAATACTTTTCATGTCACCTTTTCAAATGCAGCCAACAAAGTGTCCCCTTGCTGTAGGAAAATGGTAGGTGAACGCCATCAGAGTGATTCACATTTTAAACAGTCCCAACATGTTGTTGGAATTCTGTGATCCCATAGTACCATAAATAGGTTTAAACACTCGCCTATTAAAGTTGTGGTGGGTGAAAACGTCATCTGAGGACAGATAGCCAGATGTAGAGTATTACTAAAGGTTAGAAGTTGGTTCTTCCCTGGCATTAGATGGGATGTTAGAAGACCCGGTGCAGAAAAGGAAAAAGGGCGTAACACAAAGTAGGGGTTACACACAGGAACAAAGGATGCGGATCAGGAACATGCGTGACCGATTCTAATGGCCTCAACTTTTTAATATAGATTATCACACAGATTTCAGTAAATGCCACTGAGAGGCAGCACTTTCAGGTAGAGCTGAATGTATATAGGCTAGAGGAAAGTCACATTTTCAACAAACTTGGTTACAAAAAAAAGAAGAAAAAAAAGAATAATCACTTTATTGCTGCTATTCTTCCAAAACCACTTTCCTGTGGGTTTCTGGAATTTGGCACAGCTGCATTATGTGAATTGTGTGAAAGTGGAGGAAGCATATATGACCAAGTCATGCAGCAAGAAAAGGAAAATTATGGGTCCTAATGAGGCACCATGTGGCAATATTATTTTGACATTTTCATGCATGTTAATACAGTTTGGACAAAGGTAGCACTTCAGTGGTAGCAGGTAGACACAAAACTACATTAACCAACAATTGAATGGTAACCAGTCTACTTCTGTAAAGGGCCTGTCTCTCTCTGTTCCGCACCAGGTAGGTCTTTTTTTATTAGTAATGTTTGATCCAGTTCAGGTACAAACTAATTTTTTGTTTAAATATGCAAAGTATGCAGTACTTTGTGAATTATGTGGCAAGGATGTAAATCCACGATTCTGTGGAAAATGCTGGGCAGCAGAATCATATAATGTCAGTGGCGCTGGGCATAAGAATACTATTAAGTGGTTACCCCGTGCCAGATTTAATAATACTACAGCTTTTCAATGTACTCCGCGTTTAACTGTTGCAAGTATTGTTGCTATTTAAGCTGTCCTCCGCTTTCAGTATTCCTCGTTTTTTTTACCTTGAGCCTGCTACTTTGCACATGAAATTTGAAACTTGTTTTGAAGTATTTGTGGGTTTTGTCTTTTCTGTTGTTGGTGTAGACCAAGAGAAATGAAATGTTTTACTTCGCATCTTTGCTGTTGCAAACATGCAAACATTTACATGCTACACATCCTGTTTCCCAATGATTTTCCTCCTTCAAGAGTTGAAAGTGCTTCATAAAACAGAAGAGAAAGACCAGGTAATTAAAATGATTACAGAAGAGTCACAACAGAGAGCACTGCGGCAGATGCTATACATCAATAGTTCACCCAAAGACGGTACAAACAGTTAGCCCTGAATACTGATCTGGCAAAATCATGGCACTAGTTCACACAGCTCACAACATTCAACTTAGAAAGCTCACCTATTAGGACAAAACCCATCAAGATTAAGAACATAGAACAGGGATTTCTTTTTCACCCTGAAGAAATCCTAAGCAGAAAATAATAGCAGTTGTCACGTATATAGAAGTCTGGAATCCTAGAGCTCCAAGAAACGCCCGAGCTGCTGAAAAACGCGAGATGAGATGACTTGGGTGTGCTTGATAGTCTTGCAGTGCTGTTCAGCATGGCTGCATTCTGCACGTCCAAGCATGTATATCCAGCTAACAACTGCTAAGAGCTATTCCCAAGAATCATGAAGACGTAGTCTGCCACCAGGGCCACTGACTGTGGAACCATGAGATAAAAGTTCTAATCAAGACTTCAACACAACCACAACAGTGATCCTGTGCAAATCACTATGTCCTTGTGTTTCAGGTCCTAGGGCTGCCAAACCAAAGCGTGCTCAGAAACTATGTGACCTACAGACATGAAGCACTCACAAGGACCTGGACAACTGGAGCCTAAAAATGCCAAGAAGTCATATCACCAAGAGCTACTCTCCTATAAACCTTTTGTGATGGATCACAACAAAAAAACTTTTCTGCTCTTGCCTCCAAGTACCTAGTTTCCTTGCTGTGTTAACCAGCATTTGTAAAATTCCCACTACCACTATACAAGTCGTATGCACTACACTACCAAAGTTAGTCATCACAGCAGCAGCAGATTGCTGTAGCAGCGGCAAAAATAAGCGGTACATATAGGGAGGGGCAGTGAGGAATTCAGGAATTGTAACACTGTTTGGTTTACTAAGCTCATTAAGAGGACCCTGCATAAAGGAGCCGAGCTAAAATGGGCAGCACAGCCCCTAAAAGGTGCAATATTTATAATACTGTGACTGTATTTTTGCTTGCTTTAAATACAAGTGCTCAGCTTTTTCTGCCAGTGCACACACTTTATATTTACAATGAGGTCATGTTTCTTTGAATATACATTTTATATTGGTAGGTTTGTATGTATAATACAAGTCATCTGATATCTTGTAGTTCGAGTGACAGCACAATTGATCTTGTGATGTTTTACCCAGTCTAAAAACGGTGCTTTGTGGCTCTGATGGATAGGCGGAACATTAAAGGAGCAGCATTAGTCTGTAATAAATTTTTTAGTGCCAGAGAATGTATCACAGTCCTCCCACAATCTCTGGGTGATTCACACAGGCCTGTAAACACAACAGCTCCTTAGATTAACATTATGGTAATATGAAAAGATTAAACACGAGTAAGGCAAACACTTCCCCACAGTTTAAGTAACATATGTGGTGCTGGTGTAGTTTCCCTAACGACTCCAGGATGAAATACAAGCTGAAAATTAATGAATGCATCTGAAAGGTTGCTCATGAGGGTAAGATGAAATGGGGTGGTAGGTACTTGATTGTTTTTATCAGGAGTCTGTCTTAACCTTGAAGTGACAAACTGTTTCCTAACACAGCGCCCCCCCCTGAATGAAAAGCATCAACTTTAAACACATGTGTAGATGCCCTTGTATCATAGAGTCTTCTTGTAGCTAGTACTGATGCCCATCTCAGCCTCATACTCAGAGGCACCTGTGCCGAAGACACAAGGATGTATCAGACAAGTTAGGAAGCCATTCTAAATGGGTATCTTAAACAACCCATCAGACACCGCAACCTAAATTGCTTCTAAGCCTACCCAAGGTTGAAAAAGGAAAGTTCTTTGGACAACTTTCTGAGGGCATTAGATATCCTTCTGGATGCATCCCGACTTCAGAGGAGGATTCTACGTACTCCCTAAAGGGCAGAATTAGCCTTGCTTGCCATATATCTATCCAAACTAGTGTACTTAGTTTAAGGTCAAACCAACACGGCATTGCATAACACCTGCCACCTAAGATGGTTACATCTTGGACTTCACTCTTTGCTGGTCAGGTTTGGAACCTTTTCCATCCCAATTCACATTTTATATATGTAACCAATGTCTGCCAACCCACATTAGCAGGGAAAAAGAGAGGCGCCTCATGTGGAATTATTAACATCATGTCACAGATCATTCTTGTAACAAAATGGCCTCAAAGACTCAATCCGTTCTACTGTTGGAAGAAACAAAAGAAAAACTTGGTTAAATTTTTCCTTCACTACAAATTTCAGATCTCCAGCCCATTCCATTCTATGTAAAGATATCTCACTATAATTGAATGTGGGTCACAGTAGAAGAGAAAAACATCCTGCTAAGAAAGGGATGTCCATCAGTTGGTTACTATTGACTATAAATGATTCTCATTTAGATTAACTATATAGAAATTTAACATTTGTGAATATACTCAAAATATCACAGGACTGTCACCCAAGGACCAACAGGCACTCTTGAGAGGAGGTCTTCATATTACAAGACATCAGTCATTAGAACAAAATTTGAAAGTGCTTTGTTATTACAGGAATACAGAAGCATGCATGCAGCCACCATAGGCATGGATTATTAAGCATAGTGATTCCTATAGGATCATGGGAGCCTCTGCAGTAGGGAGTCAGGGCTGATAACATACAAATAGATATAAAAGAAGTAAAGTGCCTTTTCATAACAAAGAGCTGAGACTCCAACACATGGGATGGGCTCTTAATTTTGCATTACAGCTCTCAAAACTACTCCTCCAACTACAATAATGTGGTCCCAAACACTACAATTAGCCTGTTGCATTAACGCTCCAATCCAAGAACACTAACACCAAGCCGAGGTTATGGACTGGCTCCCTTACATTACGTGAATGTTTCCTACTTTGGTCTTGTTGCTCATTTGCATACTTTTACTACATCCCTGCCCTTGCCAGTAACCTGGGTATGGATACCACAACAGCACACAGTCCCTATTGACTAAACCATGCCTTGACCTACAACTCCTATCAAATCTGAAAACCACAGGTCATGCAGGTAATCATGTCAACAACTCTGGTTGACTCGGAGATTTCCTCATCATCAACAGAAACAATAAAACCTTGAAGGCATCAAGAAACTTTCTCTCAAAGTGCCTACAACAGGACATTTTCAATATACAAGGTAGCCACCACTTAATATTTGTATAAGGACCTCTACTGGAGGCTCTCACATGTGAAGTCCAGGTGCTTTAGTAAGCAAACACTTTTTTGACCATCATCTGGGGCTCATAGGCAGATGTTAATCTGTTTGGAAAGTTCCCGTTCCAGGTCTAAAATCAAAGCATCAAAATCCTTCAGGTTCAGCCGAGGGCTATAGGGAGTCTCCAAATCAATCTCTGCAGTGTCATCCACCAGTGCAAAGTCCCTAACAAAGACTGTCCCAGTCTGAGTCAGGAAGCCCTCCCTCAGATCAAGGACTGCATTCTCCTCTTCGTTCTCACTGTCTGTCCCAGCCACTTCATCGTAGTCAGCATCCACCAGGTTCCCACTCGGAACCAAAAGTAAGTCCTGCCCACAGATGCTCCAGTCCCCAGCATAGCGATTACTGGGTGGACTCTCAAGGCCCCTGCACCGGTTTCTGGACACCACCTCACTTGGAAAGAGTTCCAGCTTCAGCTGTGTTTTCTGTCTCAGGTAATCAGTGGGTTTTGCAAATGATTTATCCTTAAAATCTTCAGCTTTTCTTCTTGGATCTGTAAAAGAAACATTTGTGAAGTTTGGGGGTGACAAGTTTCCGAAATTCAATTTTAAAAACAGTAGGTGAATAAAGACTGCATAAATGCCAGAGACAACAACTTGCTAATTATTTGGACACTAACTGTGGTCACTGAAATGAGGCAGAATCTATACCTTTACTACCTGGATGTCTACCCCCTCAATTCATACTGTTTTTGTTTCTTAAGGCAATACACAAAATTGGCCTTAATAGCTTTAATAACTTTTGCCCACTTCTTAAGATTGCCAAAGCTGCCAAACTAGTGTTACAGGTAATCTACACTTGTGCAGAAGGAATTGGCCCAGTGCATGCCTCAATACTTTTTTCCAAACCAAGTTAACAGGTTTACTTTTTGTCACATTGCCAAATAAAACAAATGCATTGGATTGCGGTGTTTCAAAGTTTGCACTCCTCTCTCGTTGTGCAAGCAATATTGTATTTGCTTTGTGCCCTCTACACAAGTGTGCACTTTTCCGATGTAGGTTTGGAAAACCTCAACATGATGTGGTGTATGCCCCTTCCTAGTTTGTTACGAGGTCATATCCTTTGCTATAACAGAGTCTATTGGGTGGTCTACAAGCCTTGAACAAATACAGCAATTTTGGACTCTCATCCGAGGATGACTCTGCAAGATACTGGCAGCAGGTACATCCACCATAGATGGTTCTTTGGTCCTTAGGGACCTCGTACAGCCCTGGCTCCACAACAAAACAAAGCCTCACACTTACCACAAGGGATTATGATACAGTTTCCTTTGAAAGGGGCTTCTCAATAGTCTCTACCATCCCATGAGGTTATGTAAGGTTGGTGCTTGGAAGGAGCCACCCAGCACTACACATCCTTAACATTAAGGCAAGAAAGAAAAGTGTTGTAATTTGTTGCAGGCTGCTATTGCCATGCCACTGAAGAGCTCACAGGTGAAAGAGACTGATCCACATGCCAGATCAGAAATGACGCTGGTGCCACAGTAGATAATTTATGAAATGGCAGAGCCTACATTTTTCTAACTCCGCAATCAAAAGTAATTTTTATAATAACACCCAATGCATTTATGGATTCAAATCGGGTCCAGTGGTTGACTGCATTCAAAAGGGTATGGGAACTGTGGTGCTGCACACAATGGGTTGGGTTGGAAGAGTGTGGGGGAGTAGTCAAAGGCATGGTTGAATAAACAAAATATTCTGTATCTTTTTTCGGTCTTTCACCTTTAGGTAACTACATATGAAATAACACAGCTTAAGTGAAAATTAAATGCAAATTATGTTAATCAGTAATACACTATTGTACATTATGAAACCTCTATTAGTTAATGCACTGCAACAGAGAGCCACAGAATTGATCCTAGTTGGTGCAGTGGAGAATAGTGACTTGTGTATGTTTAGTGCTATAAGATTGTTTGTGAAAGCTCTATGAACAATCAAGTCATTATGTTACACTTGCATTACACACAGTATAAGATAGGCTGCTACAAAATATGCATCTAGGTTTAAGGTAAAAAAGTGCTTCAAAAAAATAGATTTTAGTAATACCTAGACAGCACATAGTGCAATTTATTTTATATAACTGTCCATTAAAAGCACACACTTCACAGCTTAGCTGTCGGCTCCCTTACAAAACCTCTGAAAAAGAATGTGTCATCAAGAAGCTTCAAGTGATTCCATCAATTAAAGCCAATACCAACTTCAAGTACCCTTTACATTTGCACATTAAACAGTTGCACACATATACATTTCTTTCAGGCAGCAACACTCTGGCAAGAAGGCTTGTTTAACTGTCTGCCTCGCCCTCGGTTTAACACAACAGGAGACTCCCTGCCTTAGACTTCAGATGAGGCATTTCAGCTGTCAGAATTAACCGTCCCAGGATGGTTGTCTTAACAAAAAGTAGGGGCACTGTTTTTTTTTTTAAAATTAAAAAAGAATAGGCGCATCATGCCCCTCAGAAACACCGCTCCTCCCCACCCCCCATCTTTGACCACTGATTGGATCCAATTAGATGTGTTAGCTATTAAGTCCTAACAGCAGAATCTATTTACTGTCAATTATCTAATAGCACAACTAGTGTGAACATAATGGGTGTCATTCTGTTTTTGAGACCCTCCATGACCTGATGATATACTGAAAATCTCTGAATTCTCCCTTCGCACCACTGTCATCTAAGGCAGGAAGTACATCTGGTGAGTGCCACATTGGAACTCTCACCTTACAAAATGGTGGCAACACTAGAGGCACTCAGAAAGATACAAGTGAAACTTACTTGGCACATAAAAAAAACACAAATGGCCTGGTGAATCAACTAGTGGTGATACATCGCACTCCAAAGTACTTAAGGCTGGCTATTATTTAGGATGAACATGCATCTGATATATTTTATACCCAACTATCCAAGAGGCAGGGCAGGCAATCGCATAAATCCCTAACCTGGCATGTTGTGAGAGAATTGGTACTTAAAGCAGATACATGTTAGTTAGTACAGCAGCTGATTTTTGGGGTTTAATAACATTCAATGATATAAAGACCCTTTCTGATGGATACAACTACCTGTGGATTCCTCACCTAATGAATACTCCCATGGCGCCAGCATTCGACGGAAATCTTCTTACTAGTCTCTGCACGTCGACGAGGACGTCACTCTAGCCCACGCGACGCCGTCTGACGTCATACAGGCAATAAGAGGTCCTCGACGACGTGCGGACGTCAGTTCCCTTTTTTCCGTGCATTCGAAACGGTTATCTTCGAGGGAGCAACTGTTATTTTTTTGGTTACAGTGTATTTTGGCTGCGTAGTCTTTCGCTGTGGTAATAATGTTGCAGAGAAAGTCTGGATTTAAGCCTTGTCGTGAGTGTGGAGGCAAGATGTCGGTGACGGATCCTCATTCCGATTGCCTTTGGTGTTTGAGCTCCGACCACGACGTCTCGACTTGTGATTCATGCCAGCACATGAATCCAAAGGCCCTCAAGGAACGTGAGGCGAAGCTGTTTATGGCTAAATCGAAGGAGAAGCATCACAAGAAGTCTTCTTCTCCAAGACATCGGCGTCATCGAGACTCCCGGCGCCGTAGAGAATCTCGGCGTCATTCGAAGGAGACTCGTTCCAGGTCTTCGGATCGGCGCCGAAGGACATGGGAGATCAGTCCCACGGTTACGCCGCATCCTTCGACGCCGTTGCCCTCTCCGGCGTCTCCAACTTCACCTGGACAGGCGTCGGTGATTGAGGTATTGGAGCCTCAGGTGTTTTCTCCGGCGCAGACGTCGAGGCCGGCGTCGGGGTCGCCTCCGAGACAGGCACCTCAGTATCCGGCTTTTCCCACCCCTGGAGCCGATAGTTCCGCATTCTTGAATGCGATGTATGCCATCTTCCAACAGATGGCTCCAGGGGGTGCTCCGGCTGGGCCTTTGGCCTTTTCTTTGGGTGATCCTGCGCCTCTTCGGCCGGCACCCTTTATGCCCTTTCTCCCTTTTGGGAACGTGGGCTCGGCGCCAGTGTCGGCGCCGGTGGCCGCTCCGGTGGCTTCAGAAGGATTGGCCCCGGGGATTTCCATCCCGTTGACGTCGGGATTTCGGCCTGTGACTCCGGTGGGTCCATCTGCTTCAGCTGCTCTTTCGTCGGCGCCGAAGTTACCTGTGGCGCCGGACGCGGCGTCGGTGGCTTCTGAAGATCGGCGCCGATCTTCGACTTCGGCGGAGGCATTGTCGACTCCGCGTATTGAACAACGACTTCATTCCAGGAGACGTGCTCTCCGTGTATTAGAAGAGCAGGAGTACCAACGAGCCCTGGAGGAAGGAGAGCTAGAGGACTCGGGTGATGGGCTGCGTGGACTGGAGTCGGCCAGTGGGCTGGACACTTCCCCTGAGTGGGATCTTTCGTCCCCGGGGGAATATACTGAGGAGGCTGCTTCCTTTCATGCAGTGGTACAGAAGGCAGCTAGTTTTTTGGACCTGCCTTTGCCGGTGGTGGAGGCTAAACAAAACCTTTTAACAGAGGTGCTACATCCGGCCTCAGCTGCGGCGGAGCCTCTGTTGCCATTTAATGACGCTCTGCTGGATCCGGTGTTAGAGGTGTGGAAGAGGCCGGTATCTTCCCCAGCAGTTCACAGAGCCGTGGCCAGGAGGTATCGGGCGGCTCCGACTGACCCTGGGTTTCTATCTAGGCACCCTACGCCGGAGAGCTTGGTGGTGCAGGCCTCCTGTTCATCCAAGTCAGCACCTGGTTCTTTCCCGACGGTGCCTGGGGACAGAGATTCAAAGAAGCTAGAGGCGCAGTCGAAGAAGATTTTTTCGTCCTGCAGTCTGGCGTTAAAAGCCACCAATGCAACCTGTATCCTGGGGAGGTATATTCATGCTCTGATGGATGACATTTCCTCATCGTTTACAGAGATTCCCCAGGGTCTTTTGGATCTTGTCTCAAATGCCCAGGCTGCTGCGACCCAGATTATCCAGACGGGACTGGATACCACCGACTCAGTAGCCAGAGCAATGGGCACAACTGTGGTGGCAAGGAGACAGGCCTGGCTCCATAACTCGGGCTTTTCTGCAGATGTACAGTCCACATTGTTGGATCTCCCGTTTGATGGGGACAAACTATTTGGAGCCAAGGCTGATTCGGCCTTAGAACGTTTTAAGGAAAGCAGGGCCACGGCTAAGTCGTTAGGGCTCCAAGCTCCTTCTTCCACGGCCTCTTCCAGATTTTTCAGGAGGTTTCGTGGATTTGGGCGTGGCTCTTCCTCCTCTTCCTTTCGGGGAAGATATCAGCAACCTGCCTCTTCCCATCCCTATAGATCTTTCAGGGGGAGAGGTAGGGTCCGCACCAGAGGAGCCTCTCAGCAGCAATCTGCCTCTTCCTCATCCTCTGGCGGGGTGCAGCAGGGGAAGCAGCCTTAGGCTTCCACCATTTCCCACTCACTCCTCTCCTGTAGGGGGAAGATTACAGCATTTTCTCACCAAATGGAAGACTGTTACAACGGACACTTGGGTTCTCAGTATTGTGGGAAAAGGCTACACCCTTCCCTTTCGGGAGTTCCAGCCCCTCATCCCGCCCCGCCCTTCTTATTGTTCAGAAGAACACCTCCTGTTGCTAGAACAGGAGGTACAAGCCCTCCTTTCCAAGGGCGCGGTGGAGTTGGTCCCAGAGCAGGAAAGGGGTCGAGGATGTTACTCAAGGTATTTCCTGATTCCCAAGAAGGATGGTCGTTTGAGACCAATTCTGGACCTGAGGATCTTGAATTGGTTCCTCAAGCAGGAAAAATTCAAGATGCTGACCCTAGCACAGGTGCTTTTGGCGTTGAACAAGGAAGACTGGATGGTGTCTGTCGACTTGCAGGATGCTTACTTTCATATCCCGATACTCAAGTCACACAGGAAGTATCTCCGGTTTGTGGTGGGATCGCAACACTATCAGTTTGCGGTCCTTCCGTTTGGTCTTACTTCAGCACCTCGAGTCTTCACGAAGGTGATGTCGGTGGTTGCGGCAGAACTCAGAAGGAAGGGGATAGCAGTATTCCCTTACTTGGACGACTGGTTGATCAAAGCCAAGTCCCCGGAGCTTGTGTCGCATCATCTGCAGTCAACAACCCAGTTGTTGTTCGACCTGGGTTTTTCGGTGAACGAGCCCAAATCTCACCTAGAGCCCTCTCAGCGCCTCCTGTTCATAGGGGCAGTACTGGATACAACATTGGGTCGGGCCTTTCCTCCGCCTCAGCGGATTCAAGATATTCAGGATTTGGTTCCAATGTTTCAAAATGGAGCGGTAGTTCCAGTCCTCAAGGTCCTTCTTCTGCTCGGTCTTTTTGCCTCCTGCATTCTGTTGGTCACGCATGCTCGCTGGCACATGAGGGCTCTTCAGTGGTGCCTCCGAAGGCAGTGGTCTCAACACAAAGGGGATCTAGAGGGTACTGTCAAGATCTCCAGAGATGCTGCTGTGGATTTGAAGTGGTGGATTGCAAGCAACAATCTTTCACAAGGAAAGCCGTTCCAGCAGTCGCCACCAGTGGCCACAGTCATAACGGATGCTTCCACTCTAGGGTGGGGAGCTCATCTGGGGGATCTGGAGATCAAAGGTCTTTGGTCTCCAGAGGAACAGATGTTTCACATCAATCTGTTAGAGTTACGGGCTGTACGTCTGGCTCTCAAGGCCTTCCTCCCTTCCCTTCGTGGTCAGTCGGTACAGGTCCTAACGGACAATACTACCACGATGTGTTACATAAACAAGCAGGGAGGAGTGGGGTCGTACCTTCTCTGCAGAGAAGCTCTTCGACTATGGTCCTGGGCAAAGGACCATCAGATTTGCTTGATAGCAAACCATCTGGCCGGAGTCTTGAACGTGCGTGCGGACAGTCTCAGTCGCCATTTCTCGGCAGACCACGAGTGGCGTCTCCATCCAGATCAAGTCCGTTTAATCTTCCAGAGGTGGGGGTTTCCTCGGGTAGATCTGTTTGCCACTCGAGAGAACGCGTATTGTCCGTTGTTCTGCAGCCTCCAGTATCCGATGCAGGGAGCGTTGGGGGACGCGTTTCAAATAACCTGGTGCGGCCAGTTGCTTTACGCGTTTCCTCCCATACCCTTGATTCCTCGAGTATTGAGGAAGATTCGCCAGGACCGGGCTCTAGTCATCCTAATAGCTCCGGATTGGCCAAGGAGGGTATGGTACTCCGACCTTCTCCAACTCTCAATGTGCCCTCCGCTCCGTCTCCCTTTCAGGGCAGACCTCCTCTCGCAGTCGCAGGGGCAGGTTCTACACCCCAACATCCAGAGTCTGCACCTACATGCCTGGAGATTGAACGGGGCAACCGGAGTTCCTTCTCTCTCCCGCCTGAGGTAGTGGATGTTATATTAGCGGCCAGGCGACACTCCACTAAATCTATCTACGCTAATAGATGGTCTAAATTTGTTGCGTGGTGTGGAGAGAGGCAGATTGATCCTTTGCATTCTCATCTATCGGACGTTTTGTCTTTTGCTCTGTCTCTAGTGCAGAAAGGTTGTGCAGTGGCTACCATTAAGGGTTATTTATCGGCCTTGTCAGCCTTCATATGTCTTCCAGACCAACCATCTTTATTTAAATCCCCTATTGTTATCAGATTCCTGAAAGGTCTTCTAAATAAATATCCTCCAAAGCCATTCGTTATGCCGCAATGGGATTTGTCCTTGGTCCTGACTTTCCTTATGGGGTCCCCTTTTGAACCTATGCATTCTTGCCCCTTAAGGTATTTGGTTTTAAAAACAGTCTTCCTGATAGCTATAACATCAGCAAGGAGAGTGAGTGAGTTGCAGGCCTTATCAGTAAAACCCCCTTATACAACTTTTTATGGGGATAAGGTGGTGTTGAGGACCAAGGCTGCTTTCCTCCCGAAGGTTGTTTCACCCTTCCATTTGGCTCAGGCAATTACTTTGTCCACGTTCTATCCTCCGCCTCATCCTTCCAAAGAGGAAGAAAGACTGCACCGTCTGGACCCAAAGAGAGCGTTGAGCTTCTTTATTGATAGAACAAAGGATTTCAGGCTGGAGGATCAGCTGTTTATTGGATACGTGGGCAAGAGGAGAGGAAAGGCAGTCCACAAGAGAACACTATCCAGGTGGGTTGTTCTTTGCATTAAAATCTGTTACTCTTTGGCAAAGAAGGATCCTCCTGAGGGCATTAGAGCTCATTCCACCAGAGCTAAGTCGGCCACTTCGGCCTTGGCCAGAGGTGTTCCTATGGTCGACATCTGCAAGGCCGCAACTTGGTCGTCCCTTCACACTTTTGCAAAACATTACTGTTTGGATTCTGAGGTTAGAAGGGACGGCCATTTTGCACGGTCAGTGCTGCAGGATTTCTTGGTTTGACCATTTAGGCACCCACCGCCGGGCGTGGTACTGCTTTGGGACTCTATTCATTAGGTGAGGAATCCACAGGTAGTTGTATCCATCAGAAGAACGAGTTACTTACCTTCGGTAACGACTTTTCTGGTGGATACATTAGCTACCTGTGGATTCCTCACGGTCCCACCCGCCTCCCCGTTGCCTTTCTGGTCTTACCAAGTAATACTTGAGTACGCTCCTCTTGGTCTTTGAGGGTGCAATAGATGTTGTATATATTATATTTATATATATGTATATATCTTTGTGTATATACTTGATGTGTATATATATTTTTTTTTAAAAGAGAGAGTTATATATATATATATAAAAGATTTACAGTTATTCATGCAATGTTGTGTATTTTTACAAGGTAATGGGATGTTGCCTTGCTCTTTCATTGCATTGCCTGGTTGTTCTCATGCACGTAAAAAATGATTGGTACTGACGTCCGCACGTCGTCGAGGACCTCTTATTGCCTGTATGACGTCAGACGGCGTCGCGTGGGCTAGAGTGACGTCCTCGTCGACGTGCAGAGACTAGTAAGAAGATTTCCGTCGAATGCTGGCGCCATGGGAGTATTCATTAGGTGAGGAATCCACAGGTAGCTAATGTATCCACCAGAAAAGTCGTTACCGAAGGTAAGTAACTCGTTCATCTCTGCCTTGATCTGTAGATGGAGACACAATTAGAATTGTGGTGCCTAACCTATGCTTTAATCCAGTCAAGAAAGCAGACCCAAAACTCCTCTACTCCTCTTTCAAACACCAAATATAGGGAAGAATAAAAACTGCTGGAAGACAGAGGAGTCTACTTTAGAATGTTTCCAAGTAACCCTACAAAAAAGGAACACATCTGAGTCCCCTAGGGAAGCGGAAGCGGCAATTCTGAACATACCCCGATATGTTACTGTATCCTGCAGCATTAGACCCACCATTGGAAGTCACAAGCAGTGTTGTTTACCTGAAGACAGGAAAAGCACACAATCTTCTTGCAATACCAAGATCCACATTTCCTTCCTTTACTTGTGATATGTTCTCTAGCAATTGTGAGCTGGAACCGTATTTTGTTTCAAGAGACTTCAGTCCAGAATGTTTTTATGAATTGGAGGCAATGAATGCGGAGGAGCCAAAGCTGTTCCTTGACTCACACTGTTGTCGACTCAGCATGTCGCATCCCTGAAGCAAATGCTTCTCAATATGTTTTGTCCTTCTTGGCAACTGCTTACCTGAGCTATCTGAACTTGGGGGAGACTTCTGGGTGTGTGTGTTTTTTTTTTTTTTTTTTACATTCAGATAACATCAGGCATCAATATGGCTTTAAACTCCCCTGCACCCACTCAGACTTAGTTTCTTCCCCTCATTAGGACCTTTAGGATCATATCTACAGCTGTTCCTCCTAATGAGGGTTGTAGTCATGAATGTCCTCTATTACAAATTGTGCCTTTTATAGGATATATACTGAGATTCAGGCCCTCATTAGGAATTTGGCGGGCGGAAAAGACAATTTCCGCCCGCTGGCCCAGCGGGAAATGCACAACATTGAAGCCGGCTCATAATAGAGCCGGCTGCAATGCTGTTGTGCCTCGGGTGCAAAGCAGACAGTGATCTGCGCAAAGGGGCTGGGCCAGGGGGGCCCTCGCACTGCCCATGCACTTCCCGCATTGCCCATGCCAAGTGCATGGGCAGTGCAGGGGCCTCCCCGGAGCCCCCGACACCCTGTCTCCACCAGCATTTACATGGCTGTGAAACCGCCATGTAAATGCCGGCGAAGAGAGGGGTCGTAATCCCCAGGGAAGCGCTGCTTGCAGCCCTGGCGGATTGGGACTGGTACCACTGCCAGGTGTAGGGTGGCCGAAAAGTGGCAGTGCCAGCAGTCTGACCGTGGCACTTTTGCCATGGTCGTAATGTCATGGTCGGGCCGCTAATTGGGCGGTGGTCCAACCTCGACTGTGACCCTGGCGGTCTGGTGACCGCCAGAGTTATAATGAGGCCCTCAGTCTCCTGTGAGCCCAGCCTCCTAGTTTCCCCTTATTTTCTGATATTTCTGTGGGTATCCTCTCCTAGGTAAACTAATTTTTCTGCAGCCATGCCACAGTTCATATTCCTTTCCCATTCTAAAATTGCTGGTGGTTCTGCCTCTACCCATTTTTTTGCAATTTATATTTTAACATTTGCTAAATCCTGATTTACTAATAATTCTTGATACTTAGTTAGGTCCAAGTTCTCCCTGACACCTGACAGTGCTCTCAATGCCTTAGCCAGCATCATTGCCTATAAGCAAGTTTCAATCTATTCCCAGTATTTCTCAATATTTTTCAATCTTGAGGTATATGGAAAAATGCTCCCTTCCTTCAGCATCCATGTAGGTCATATCATCTTTATGTGGTTGTGTTCTCTTATAGTATGTTCTGTGTAGCACTTTAAACTGCATCAGCTTAAATTTTGCATTAAATTAGATTTCTCTTGGGAATCTTAATAGCATCTTCGCAAATTCAGTCCTCCAGTTCAACAATATATTACTGCCATCTCATCCTCATGGTGTATAGTTTTCGTTTTTTGGGGGGATTTAAAATAGTGTGCTATATGTTAGTGAGATGGCTTTGCTCGGTTGCTGTCCATATAACAATCACCTTCCTAGGCTGGAGTGTTCTTTAGTTACTTTGTGTCAATTTCAGTGGTTAGTGCATGTTTGAGCTGTACATCCTTAAACAATTGTGTCTTGTTCATTTCATAATTGCTTTGTAAAATGGTCGAAAGATATCATTCCAATTTGCATTTTAGAATGTGTTCAGGGTTGGGATGCCTGCATCATCCGATTTCCTGATACTCCTACAGTTTCACCATTGCTTTCATGGGTTCCTGGGGATGTCAATCTGCTCTCCCACCCCATTTGTTTGATCAGGTTGTTCCATGTTTTGGCTATTGTGTCGGTAGTGAGTGGAGTGTTACATGGCAATGTTCCCCCATAGAGTGTATCCTTTTAGTCCAAGAATACGGCAATATTTTGAATGCTTACATTTCTAGTGGTGAACAGACCCATTCATTTGTACATTAAAATTGTGCTGCTCCATAATATTTCGGAATGTTTGAAAGCGCAGCAGTCTGTTGTGTCCTTAGTACTATGAATGGAGATCCTCCTGCCTTTATCAACGCTCTTGTCATGTTGCCTATTTTCCTAACTAAGCACTTATGAATTAGATATTGAGTATTTTGTAATACATACCAAAACCTAGTGAGGGCTATCATTTTGTAAATTGCTGCCCTTCTGAGCATTGACAGTGGAAGATTGCGCCAGTGGGAGCCTTCAGCCTCTACTTTACTCGTTTATGGTTGGAGGTTCCCTCCCCAGAATGTGTTTTTGATTCAAAGGTATTCACAATGACTGTGTTCAATGCTATGCAGTAGGAGGAGCGTAGCCCATGGGGGTCTCACTTCCTAGTATGAATATTAATGATTTATTCCAGTAGACGCCTATGCCAGTATGTTTGTTTTATATGATGTCAAATATTGTTTTGAGGCTATCTAAGGAGTACTCTGGGATACACATGCAAACACGAGTGTGAAGACGCAAGTTATAGTTACCTTAGGGCATGAGTTATGGTTACTTGAAATAGCTAACTATAACAGGTAAATGTCTATGGTTTTGAGCGTGTAAATTCAGTACCTAACTATAACATCCCTGTAACCTTTTATTTTTTCTG
Source organism: Pleurodeles waltl (assembly GCF_031143425.1). Classification (NCBI taxonomy): domain Eukaryota; kingdom Metazoa; phylum Chordata; class Amphibia; order Caudata; family Salamandridae; genus Pleurodeles; species Pleurodeles waltl. The sequence goes on from NC_090443.1 coordinate 419,710,394, forward strand.
TGAATTTCTATGGTGCTTTTAACTCAGTGGGGTGTTGGCCCCACTCATCCAGCCCCATGCTGCACACTGCCTAAGGCCATCCGCAGCAGGCGGTTGGCCGCAGCGAACCCCACCGTAGGCATCCAATCCTCCACCATGCACAGTGGAGGTTGACAGCGGGCAGGAAAACAGATGAAGTCTGCTCCCAGTGAGCAGGATCCGTTTTCCTGCCCCCACCCGCTGGGAGCGGACTTACAGATTGCTCTCACTTGGCAAGAGCTGTCAAAGCTCCTGCCAAGTGAAAGCAAACTGCTATCTCCCAAGGGTGTGCACCCCAGGAGTTAGGGAGCTGGCCCTAGGTGGGTGGCAGTACCCAAGGCCATTAATGCCTCCAGGAGGGAGGGCACGGTGCCCCTCCTTTCAGTTTCCTTTCAGTTTTCAGAGGCAAACCCCAGGCAGGTGGTGGTGGTCCCCGGGGCCGTATAAGGCCTTCCCTCCCCATTTATTTAGATATGTTGTCCCAGGGAGGTGGTGGTCCCTGGGGTGCCTCTGAGCTATGGGGTGGGGTGGGTGGTCTACACGGCCCCCCTCCAATTTTCCAATAATGCCCTGGGGGTGGTTGTCCCCAGGGCTCTTAGGAGCACAAGGAGGGGGGATCTGAGCAGCCTCCTTCCATAATTTACATAAAGGCCCGGGGAGGTGATGGTCTCTGGAGCTCAAAGAGCACCGAGGATGGGGGCCACGTGCACCCCCTCCCAACTTTATTATATTTGCAATGTCCCGGGACCTGGCCCACATGGGGGCTAATCTTTAAACAAGCATGGGATACTGTGCTTATTTTCTTTAAAACAAAATTTGCTGTGGATATGCAGATTCTCGCCGAATTGGCGGCAAAATTTTATAAAAACATTCGTTTTGGGACTTGGCTGAGTCAGAGTCCCAAAGTGGCTACTAAACACCTCCTAGTTGAAACGTTGGAAGCCAATCAGACATCAGCACAGGGATGGTTGGATCCGCAGAGAATCCATGTCCCTAGATATCTATATTTCTTTTTTTCATTATCTCAAAAACTATTGAACGGATTTACGTCAAATAACAACGAAGATTTGCAATGCAAAGGGTCTCGCATTTGCTTGAGTTAGAGCTATTAGCATTATAAACTTCTAACCAGACTTTTTATGCAATATAACTTGAACATCAAAAATAAAACAGTTGATATAAGCAAGTCGATTCAAAGCACCACAGCGACCATGAGCATTCGTGATAAGGAGAGACACAAAAGGAAAAACAAGTTTGTTTGAGGTCAAATTATCGACAAAAGTGCAATTATCCATGTAACAGAGTTGGTGGCCAAGGCGTTAACAAAACTGCCCCAAGGAGGGACAAACATAAACCATTTACCAATGTCATCAAAGGATTTTTGAAAGGCAAGCCCACGAACAAGTGATAGTGATGGACGTGAGGTTGGCATTGTTAAAAGCCCAGATACATACCAACACGTCGAAAAAGCAGTGCATGCAAGCTGCTATGCTCGATCTAAAAAGGGCTCTTTCTTGACAAACAGCTACTTTTCTGTCAAATATGTTGTCATTTCCATCCAGCAGTTCAGGATGTAGTTGTGTTCAAAATCCCTATGGGAAATTGCATGGGATAAAAGCATTTTGGGACCCCATGTTTTTCTCTGCCCCCGCTTGATGAATCACCCTGAAATTTTCAAGACAGCAGCTGAACTGAGTGGCGTACTAATTTGGAACATTTTGTGAAGATTCATCAAAAGGCAATTAAAGTAATTGGCAAAACAAAAAAAGTTGTACCTATGGAAGCTAGGTTATATATATATATATATATATATATATATATATATATATATTTGGAAAATGTCACTTACCCAGTGTACATATGTTCGTGGCATGAGATGCTGCAGATTCACATGCTGTGCATTATCCTGCCATCTAGTGTTGGGCTCGGAGTGTTACAAGTTGTTTTTCTTCGGAGAAGTGTTTTCAAGTCACAGGATCGAGGGACTCCTCCTCTTCGGTTCCATTGCGCATGGGCATCAACTCCATTGTTAGATTGTTTTCCCGCAGAGGGTAAAGGAAGGAGTGATAGAGTATATAGGTACAAAGTAAAAGATGTCCATGCTAATGTAAATGTATATACATATGTACAAATGTTTGTAACTTAAACAACTACATGCTTCCGGGGAGGTGGGAGGGGGCATGTGAATCTGCAGCGGAACATGCCATGAACAGATGTACACTGGGTAAGTGGCATTTTCCGGTCAATGGAATGTGTAGCTGCAGATATACATGCTGTGCATAGACTTCAAAGCAGTTAGTCCTCCCATAAAAGAGCAGTATTTAGCCTGTTGGAGTTGAAGTTGTTTGAAATAATGTTCTTAGTACAGCTTGGCCTACTGTGGCATGTTGGTGTGATAATATGTCTACACAGTAGTGTTTAGTAAAAGTATGTGGTGTTGACTAAGTGGCTGCTTTACATATTTCAGCCATTGGTATATTCCGTAAAAAAGCCATTGTGGCACCTTTTTCCTTTGTAGAATGTGTTTTGGGAGAAAGAAAATTAGTTACTTACCTGTAACTGCAGTTCTCCAGTATTGGTATCTTTCATAGATTCACATGCTTGAATCATCCCCGTCATCGAGGTGGGAGCCTCACGGTAAGTTTAAATAGATAAAGCAGTAAGTCAGTAAAAATAAAACTAGTAGGCCCCAGTAGGCCTCATAAGGTATTTTACAGTCTATCCACTTTGTTTTGTGAAAAGACCCAAACTTCAGTCTCAACCAATCAGGATTCAGCCCCTCCCAAATAGTCCCAACAGAGGCTGAATTCCCTCAGATTTTCTAGTAGGAGTGTGAAGTTTAATATCTGTATAATAGGGGAGCCTCTGAGGGGAGGAGGGTGGGTCGCATGTGAATCTATGAAAGATACCAATACTGGAGAACTGCAGTTACAGGTAAGTAACTAATTTTCTTCTCCAGCATTGGATCTTTCATAGATTCACATGCTTGAATCAGAATAACGAGCAGTAATGCTTTCTTAATTAGTGAATTACATTGACTGTAATTCTATTTGTAATTTTACAAATGATGTGAATCCCATCAGTTCAGCTTTAAAAACCACATACCTATTAATATATGTACATCAATAGACATTCGAATAGAAGAGCAATAACAGGTGTGTGGCAGAAAAAACCTGTACTCTTTTCATGATGATGAAGAGTACGACAAGCTAAGACATTATAAAGAAGTGAACAATCTGAATCAGATATGTAGAGTAAAACACACTGTAGCTATTAAGAAGACTAAGAACCAATAATGAACATACCTTGAGTGTGGTGGTGGGATGTGTTAGAGGCTCACCTTATCGGAATAAATGCCTCAGCACTGCCTGCCCCACTGCTGTATCGACGTTGTTCGTTTCTTCGAGACAGTAATGCCTCGTAAATGTGTGTTGGCTGGACCATGTTGCTGCTCTACAGATGCTATGTAGTGGTACCCCTGCAAATAATGCAGCAGAAGTGGCTACCGATCTTGTAGAGTGGGCTCTCACCTTGGTGTGGAGCGGTTTTCCTGCTTTTGAATGGCAGAATTGAATTGCCAGACCAATCCATCTTGCTATAGTCTGTTTGGACACCGCGTGTCCCTTTCTTGTTCCTCCGAAAGCTACAAACAATTGATCCGACTGGCGGAGAGCTTGAGTCTTCTGTAGATAAAACTTTAAACATCTTTTAATATCAAGGGAATGTAATGTTTTTTCCGCTACTGTTTGCGGATTTGGAAAAAAGGTTTTTAAGATAACTGGTTCATTTAGGTGAAACGTTGAAGGAACTTTTGGGATGTATTTTGGATTTGTGCGCAAGATGACACCTGAGTTTGTGAATTGGAGAAAAGGCTGTTTGATAGTGAAAGCCTGAATGTCACTGACTCTCTTTGCTGAAGTAAGAGCTAGCAATAACGCTGTTTTCCATGAAATGAATTTTTGGTCAGCTTTGTGGATCGGTTCAAAGGGGGCTTTCATAAGCTGCATCAATACCACATTCAATGACCATAATGATGGAGGCTTTCTAACTGGCGGGAAAACCCGAAAAAGGCCCTTCATAAATTGTTTGACGATTCTAGTGGAACACAAAGAAACTCTGTCTGGAGATCTGCGGTATCTGGAGATTGCTGCCAGATGTACCCGAATAGAAGAAAATGCAAGCCCTGATTTTGCAAGGAGCAGGAGATATGGAAGTATCTGTTCTGGAGTAGAGGACAAAGGATGTATATCTTGTGTTGCGCACCATATACAAAAACGTTTCCATTTAAGTTTATAGGTTTTGTTGGTAGTGTCCGCTCTAGCTTTCGCCAATATGTCTCTACACTCTGGGGAAATGTTGAGATTCAAGTATTCATTGTATTCAGGAGCCAAGCTGACAAATGAAGAGATGACGGATCTGGGTGTCTGACTTGTCCCTGGTGCATCGTTAAGAGAGTCGGGCTCTGTCTGAGTCGTAGATGTGGTCGTTCGGAGAGCATGAGGAGCTCCGTATACCAGACTTGTCTGGGCCATTTGGGAGCTATAAGCAGAAGGCGACACCCCTCCGCCTTCAGTTTGTTGATGACTCTCGGAATGAGCGGGATCGGAGGAAAAGCGTAGGCATAAACTCCGGACCATCTCATCGAAAACGCATTCCCCCACAAATCTTTTTGGGGAAGCCAACTTGCGTAGAACTGGCATTTCTTGTTCTCGAGAGTGGCAAATAGATCTAAGTTCGGTTTGCCCCATAATAGAAAAAGGCTGTTGAGAGTTTTCTGGTCTAGTTCCCACTCGTGATAAGGAATCACTGTCCTGCTCAGGGTGTCTGCTAGAATATTGGTTTGTCCTGGCACATGCTCCGCCTTGAGTGAAATATTGTGCTTTATGGCCCATGTCCAAATTTGTTGGGCTAGCTGCGAAAGTTGTAGGGATCTTGTGCCTCCTTGCTTGTTTAGATAAAACATGCTGGTTGTATTGTCTGTCCTGATTAAGACGCTTGAACTCTGTATCTTTGGTAAGAAAGCTTTCAGAGCTAAGTGTATTGCCTTGAGTTCCAGATAATTGATGTGAAGCTGACGTTCTTTCTGATTCCAGATTCCGCTGATTTGCAGGTCCTGGCAATGTGCCCCCCATCCTGCAAGAGAGGCATCCGTTGTTACTATGTAACTTGGTGTTTGGAGAAGAAAAGACAGTCCGTTTGACAAATTGGTTAGATTCGCCCACCACCTCATGATGTTCTTCATTGGAGGCGTTATGCAAATCTTGTCTTCGAAGGAACCGTTGACCTGGGTCCATTGTATATCTAATTGTTCTTGTAGGGGTCGCATTTGGAGCCTGCAATCTGGGACTAGCGGAATGCATGAAGATATCATTCCGAGCAATGATTTGTAGATGTGGACTGAAACGAACCTTCTTCTGGAGAGCCTTTGTGCCAAGGAGGTTAACTTTTGTTTCCGCTTGTGAGATGGGTAGGCTTTGTTGCGGACTGTGTCCAGAATTGCCCCCAAGAAATTCAATTCCTGTTTGGGGTAGAGTTGAGATTTCTGATAATTGACTACGAACCCTAGGTTGTGTAGCAATTGAAGGCAATGGAAAATATGATTTTTCACTTGCGATTTTGAGGGTGCCTTTATAAGCCAGTCGTCCAGGTAAGGGAAGACCTGGATCTCTGACTGGCGGAGATGTGCTGCTACTGGAGCTAACATTTTTGTGAAGATTCTGGGGGCTGATTTGAGGCCGAATGGCAGAACTCGGAATTGAAGGTGCATACTTCCCACTGTGAACCTTAGGAATTTGCGATGGTTGCGATATATGGGGATATGAAAATAGGCATCCTGGAGGTCTAGGGATGCATGCGATCTCCGGGATTTAACAGACGCAGGACATCCTGTAGAGTTACCATCCTGAACGATTGCTTCTTCAGAAACTTGTTCAGGGCTCTCAAGTCCAGAATGGGGCGCCAGTCTCCGGAGGGTTTCTTTACAAGGAAAAAACGGGAGTAGAATCCTCTGTTCTTTTGAAATAAAGGGACTGGTTCCACTGCTCCTTTTCTCAACATTATTCTTACTTCCCTGAGGAGTTGGTTCAACCTCGGAGGCGGTGGGCCCGATGGAGGAACAGTTGGTGGTGTTCGAGTGAATTCCAGAGTATGACCTCTGGCCACTACATCGAGTACCCATCTGTCCGATGTTATCGCCTTCCAGTTGGGGAAATAGGAAGTGATGCGACCTCCGACCCTCGATGTTGGTTGGTGGGGAAGCGTTGAGATGATCAGCGGGTCATTGTTTCCTGCCTGTATCTCTTCCCCGGGCAGCTCCTCGTCCTCTAGCTGGGTGTTTGTAAGCTGCGGCCGGAGGCAATCGATAATGCTGCTGTTGCTGATGGTATTGCTGTCGTGATCCTTTGGAGGAAGATGGATATTGTGACCTGTATTGCTGGTATCCACCTCGAAAGGAGTAATTACCTCTACCCCTTGCTCCACGAAAAGGTTGTTTTTTATACTGCAGGGTACCTAGGGATTTTGCCGTATCGGTATCCGTCTTGATAGCCTGCAAAATGTCGTCCACGTGTTTGCCAAACAAACTCTCTCCATCGAAAGGCATGTCAAGAACACGAGTCTGGACTTCTGGTCTGAAAGAAGTCGCCTTTAGCCATCTTTGTCTGCGCAGGACTGCTGCACCAGCTAATTGTCTAAAGCCAGTGAGAGAAATGTCTATTGCGCGGTCTATTATTTCTGCGGAGACCCTTTCTCCCCCCTGCAAGACCTTTTTTGCTTCCACCTTGACGTCTTCTGGCAGTAAATCTAAAAAAGCAGACATGTCTGCCCACATCTGGCGATCTTATCTTCCCAAGATGGCGAGGGAATTAGCCGCCTTAACGGTGACTGCGGCCACAGAGGAGAATTTCTTGCCAATATTGTCTAATCTCCTTCCTTCTTTATCCGGGGGAGACGCAATAGGTGTGGAGGGGTTTTTGGAACGTCGCTGAGCCGCCTGTGATATCACAGAGTCAGGTTTCGGCTTTGAGACTAGACAGGCCGGAGAATCATCTGGGGCCTTATATTTTTTCTCTAGTCTTGGCATTTGTGAAGGCACTGTTGCTGGGTTTTTCATTGCCTTCAAACCCTCCTGCCATAAGAAATCAACAATGGGTATGGCTCGTACAGATCTTTTTGATGGCTCTTTAAAGTCGTACAAAAAACATTTGGTTTCATGAGAAACAATTGCAAGGCCAAAACGTTTCGCCGCTCGCTCTATCAGATTATGGAAACCACCTATGTCCTCTGGAGGAGAATCTACTGGACCTGCTGGCGGTGGAGATGGTGTGGGGACGAGGTAATCATCCCATTCACTATTCGCCGAATCTCTTAGCTCACCCTCTTCCCTTTCGTCGTCCGATGAGGGGCAAGTTTCCTGGGTTTGGCTAATTACAGGTATAGTAGCCTGTGGCGTTACGGAAAGGCTAGTAGTATGAGCTTGCCGAGGTGTCTGGTAGCTCTCAGGTCTAGGTGGCGTGGACTGAGTTGACGGTGGAAACCTTTTATAGTAGTCCTTCAACATAAATTGAAGATCTGTTACTAATGTGCTAGGCATAGCGAGGGGCGATGGTTGTCGTGTCTGTGGATAAGATGTTGAGGCATAACTAGGCTGATACTGTTGATCCTCTTCTTCGTCAAACTCTTGACATTTTACATTGAGTTGTGACGGGCTACTAGCTGCCCCAAACATTCCGTGCGAGTATGTGTCGTCGTCGTCATCCTCTAAAAGATGTTGTGGTGGGTATGGCAACACTTTACTTGGTGAGGTATGCATTGGAAGAATATCAGACGCCTTGTCCCCTATATTAATAATTGAAAGGGGTAAGAATCTGGAGGAGTCGTCCTGATGGTACGAGGAATGGTGAGGCGAAGTATCCAGGTAGGTGGATGGTTTGTATACTGTTAATGCTGTAGATGATATGATCGTCGACGGTTCACTCGTCTGCGGTTCCCTCGTCGACGGCTCTCTTTTGGCCCGTTCTGTCGTCGACGGTTCTCTCGTCGACGGTTCCTTCGTCGACGGTTCCTTCGTCGACGGTTCCTTCGTCGACGGGTCTCTCGTCGACGGCTCTCCCGTCGACGGTACTCTCGTCGACGGCTCCGTCGTCGGCGGCGTCTTTACTAACGGGTCCTTTGTCAGCGAATGCTCCATCGACGGTCTCTTTGTCGACGGGTACTTTATCGACGACGGTCGTGTAGGTGCCGTCGTCGGCAGTGCCTTCTTGAACCTCATTGAGAGGTGCTTCGTAGACGGGAGTGCCCTGGTTGATTGGTGAACCCAGGAGGCCTCCGCTGTCGACGATGTGGTTGCCGACGAAGCTTTCTTAAAAAAATTTGCCGTAATTATCGTCGTCGATGACAACGGCGACGACGTCATAATCATCGGTGAGGCTGGCGTTGTGAACGTCGACGATACCGTAGTCGCTGTTACCGTCGACACAGTCGTCGACGGGGTGGTCGTCGACGGATGTTTTTTCACCGAAAAGAGTTGTTCTGCCTCTTTTTGTGGTGACAGAGACAGAGATGGCTTTTTTGAGGTACTTTTCTGGTGTAAAGGCGTAGTAGGTTCTGAATGAACCTTTTTTGGCCCATGTTTAAATGTCTTTGAATGAAAAACATCCTTTTTCGTCCCAATAGAGACTTGTCTTGTCTTCTTGAGCACCTTCCTTGGTGGTTCATCCGACCCTCTGCTTCTCTCACCTGTTCTTTTCTGAGGGCGAGAAGTTTGTGATGATGCCTCGCTGTCATCTGAGGAAGGATGCTCTAAGGCTTTCTGTTTTTGTAGCCATAAGAGAAGTCTACCCTCCCGGTCTTTGAGGGTTTTTGGACTAAAGGTGCGACAGATTTTGCAGTCTCTCACCTTGTGGTCTGGATGAAGGCAATAAATACACTTCTTGTGGGGGTCATCAACATGCAGTCTCTTCTTCCCACAGGTGTCACAATCTCTGAACAGACCCTTTTTTGCCTTTTCAGACATAGTGGAGCTGTAGCAAGTTTCCTGAGAGAAAAAACTAATCTTCAGTCAGAAAATAGGAAAAAACTGAGCAGAGCTCAGGGAGACTCCCTTCACACGACGTGCGGTAGAAAATCTGAGGGAATTCAGCCTCTGTTGGGACTGTTGGGAGGGGCTGAATCCTGATTGGTTGAGACTGAAGTTTGGGTCTTTTCACAAAACAAAGTGGATAGACTGTAAAATACCTTATGAGGCCTACTGGGGCCTACTAGTTTTATTTTTACTGACTTACTGCTATATCTATTTAAACTTACTGTGAGGCTCCCACCTCGACGACGGGGATGATTCAAGCATGTGAATCTATGAAAGATCCCATACTGGAGAACTAGAAGCTGTCTTTTTGCTTTAATGTAACATGTTTGGATGCATCTTACAATCCATCGTTCTAAACCTTCTTTTGATATGGGATTCCCTGTATGAGGTTTTTGGAAAGCGACAAATAGAACTAAACCATTTAGAAAGACTAAACAACTATCTATATAGTACATTAAAGCTCTTTTGATTTCTAATGTATGTAGAGCTCTTTCTGCCACAGAATCTGGCTGTGGGAAGAATACTGGCAGTTCCACAGTTTGATTTATATGAAATGGTGATACCACTTTTGGTAAAGAATTTGGGTTTGTTCTTAGTACAACTTTAGCCTTGTGTACTTGGAAGAACGGTTCTTCAAGAGTAAAGGCTTAGACTTCACTTACTCTTCTTAAAGAAGTAATTGCCACTAGGAAGGCAACTTTCCATGTTAGAAATTGAATTTAGCACGAGTGCATAGGCTCAACTGGTGGTCCCATAAGTCGTGTAAGAACTATATTTAAATTCCAAGAAGGAGGTGGTGTTCTGGGTGGAATGATGCATTTTAAACCTTTCATGAAAGCTTTAATGACAGGAACTCTAAATAAAGAGCTATGTTGTCTATTTTGTAAATATGCTGAAATTGCAGTAAGATTAATTTTTATTGAAGAGAATGCTAAATGTGCTTTTTGTAAATGAAGTAAATAACATACGATGTCTTGTGAAGATGCTGTAAAAGGGTCAATATTTTTGGATTGACAGTAATATACAAATCTTTTCCATTTGTTTGCATAGCACTGTCTAGTAGTGGGGGTTTTCTTGCTTGCTTAATAACTTCCATACATTCTAATGGGAGTTGTAAATATCCAAACTATGACCTCAGGAGCCAAATTGCTAGATTGAGTGTTTTGGTATTTGGATGTCTGATTTGACTTCTGTTTTGTGTCAACAGATCCGGACTGGCTGAGAGTTTGGAGTGTGGAGTGTGGTACTACTGACAGATCTAATAATGTTGTGTACCACGGTTGACAAGCCCATGTTGGTGCTATGAGTATCATGCTGAGTGAAGTTTGACGCAACTTGTTGACTAGAAACGGAAGGAGTTGGATGGGGGAAAAGCGTATGCAAATATCGCTGACCAATTGATCCATATAGCATTGCCCTTGGATAGGGAATGTGGGTGTCTGGATGCTAAGTTTTGGAATTTTGTGTTTTCGCTTGTTGCGAACAGATCTATGTTTGATGTTCCCCATTTTTGAAGTACTTGAAGATGAATCTCCCATTTGTGTGTTTGTTGATGATTTCTGCTGAGGAGGTCTGCCAATTGATTGTCTGTCCCTGGAATGTATTGTGCTAGCAGGTGAATTTGGTTGTGAATTGCCCATTTCCAAATTTGTTCGGCTAGGAGGGAGAGTTGGGATGAATGTGTCTCTCCCTGTTTGTTTAAATAGTACATGGTTGTCATGTTATCTGTTTTGATAAGAACATTTTTCTGTGTGAGAAGAGGTTGAAAGGCTTTGACTGCTAGAAAGACAGCTAATAACTCCAAGTGGTTTATGTGTAGCTGTTCGTGTTTGACATCCCATTGCCCTTGACTGTTGTGATTTTTTAGGTGAGCTCCCCAACCAATCATTGATGCATCTGTTGTAATTATGGTCTGAGGCACAGGGTCTTGAAATGGCAGCCCTTTGCTTAGATTTGTGGAATTCCACCACTGAAGGGACATGCATGTTTGGCGGTCTATCAACACTAGATCTTGAAGTTGACCGTGTGCCTGTGACCACTGTTGTGTAAGGCACTGTTTTAAGGGCCACATGTTTACATGATGCCATCATTCCTAAAATGTTCATGACAAATATGACAGTATATCATTGATTTCTCTGTATTTGTGAGATTATATTTTGGAAAGCTTGTATCCTTTGTGTATTTGGATATGCTAGAGCTTGTCAAGTATTTAGTATTGCACCCAGATACTGTTGTATTTGTGCTGGTTGCGGGTGTGATTTTTGGTAATTTATTGAGAACCCTAGTGTGTGCAAGGTTTGTATTACATAATGCGTATGATTTTGGCATTGCGTATGACTGTTTGATTTTACTAGCCAATCGTCTAGATATGGAAAGACATGTATATGTTGTCTTCTTAGGTAGGCTGCGACTACTGCTAAGCACTTTGTGAATACCCTTGGAGCTGTTGTTATTCCAAAAGGCAATACTTTGAACTGGTAGTGCTTTCCTTGAGTGACAAACCTGAGATATTTTCTGTGTGCAGAATGGATGGGTATATGGAATATACGCATCTTGGAGGTCTAATGCTGTCATGAAATCTTGTTATTGTAGTAGTGGGATGACATCGTCTAAGTTTACCATGTGAAAATGTTCTGACAGGATGTAAAGATTGAGGGTCCTAGGTCTAATATTGGCCTGAGGGTGCCATCTTTTTTGGGAATTAGAAAATATAGTGAGTAAACTCCTGTCCCTATTTGAGATTGTGGCACCAATTCTATTGCTTGTTTGAGTAGTAGAGATTGGACCTCTTCTTGCAACAGACTGATGTGTTCTGTGGATAGTTTGTGTGACCTTGGTGGGATATTTGGAGGAGTGTGTATCAATTCTAGGCAATAGCCATTGCGGATAATTGATAGCACCCAATTGTCTGTGGTAATATTTTGCCAATTTGTGTGGAACTGTTGTAGTCTTCCCCCCAGTGGAGAGGAGTGGAGTGGAAGGGAATGAGAGAAGTCACTGTTTTGGGTGCTGTGGAGGTTGCTTAGAGGCCTGAAATTTCCCTCTATTTCTGGGGTACTGCCCTCTATATGTGCCCCTAAAACCACCCCGTTGGTATTGCGGTTGGTGGGTTGGCTTTGCTTGTGATGTGGATACCTCAGCTGTCTGTGGTCTGAACATACCTCGAAACTGAGGTTTTTGAAAGGACCTCCTGTATGGTGCGGAGAAGAGTGTGCCCATTGCTTTTGCTGTTTCAGAATCCTTTCTTAATTTTTCTATGGTTGTATCAACCTCTGGCCCAAACAGGTGTTTTTTATCGACGGCATATTTAACACCGCCTGCTGTATTTCTGGTTTGAATCCAGAAGATCTGAGCCATGCATGCCTGCGTATTGTGACTGCAGTATTGACACTTCTAGCAGCGGTATCTGCTGCATCTAGGGCAGATCGTATTTGATTGTTAGTAATAGCTTGCCCTTCTTCCACTACTTGTTGTGCCCTTTTTTGGTATTCTTTGGGGAGATGCTGGATTATGTCTTGCATCTCGTCCCAATGGGCTCTGTCATAGCGAGCTAACAGTGCTTTTAAATTGGCTATCCTCCACGGATATGCTGCCTGGGATGCAACTCTGTTCCCTGCAGCATCGAATTTCCTGCTCTCCTTATCAGGTGGGGGCACATCTCCTGATGACTGACTGCTCTTTTCCTGGCAGCGCTAACTACCACAGAATTTGGAGGTGCCTGGTGGGTGATGTAATCAGGGTCAGAGGGTGCAGGTTTATATTTTTTCTCTATCCTGGGTGTTATTATACGTGCCTTAACAGGTTCACTAAATATTTGATCCGCGTGTTTTACCATGCCTGGGAGCATGGGAAGGCATTGATATTTAAAGTGTGTTGAGGATAGGGTGTTAAATAAGAAATCCTCTTCTAGGGGTTCTGTATGCATGGTCACACCATGATATGCTGCAGCCCTAGCTATAACTTGATTGTAGACAGTGCTTTCCTCAGGTGGTGATGGTTTAGAGGGATAGCTGTCTGGATCATTACTAGGAATGGGATCTGGATCATAAAGGTCCCATGGATCCACATTATCTTGTTGTGAGTCATAAGAGGGAGTGGGTGACTGCACTGGTGTAGGACTAGTAGGAGGAGAGGTAGGTAGGTGTGGAGAGTGAGGAGGAAAATGAGGAAGAGAAGATTGAGGAGGTAGTGGTTTCTCCTTCTGCTTCGGCACTTTTGCTGGAGGCTGCATAGTGTCCAATTCATCCTGAAAGGCTAGCTTTCTTTTTGTTTTCAGAGGAGGTGCTGCTTGAATTCCGCCAGTTTCCTTACGGATGTGGATCCTGGACTGCCTTTCATCCATAACTTCAAGTATTGGTTGTACTTCAGACTCCTCTTCAGAGGTTTTGTGGCTTTCTTTAAGTCTTTTTGAAAGTCCATGTTCCTCTATAAGCTGGCCTTTTTCAGCTCCGAAGCATGCTTTTTCAGGATCGAAAAAGATGATGCTGATGAAGGTTTCAGCTCCGAAAGTGATTTTCTAATTTTCGAGTCCGAAAAATTGTGTTTACTGGAGTCGGACACAGAGCTTTTTGTTGCCTCTGATGTTTTCGGAGGAGTGGCCTTTTTCAGTGCCGAACTGGTAAGTTGGTCACCGGTAGTCTTTTTTTGGGCCGAGCCATGGCCTTCCGGCAGTGGCGTACCCAAGGCCTTGTGTTTTTGCTTTTGTGAGGATACAGGGGCAGGTGTACTCACATGTTGTCCTGCTGTGACCGGTCTTTCTTCTTCTGATTCCTGATCAGATTCGGAATCTCGAACCGAGACCGCTCTTTGCATCAGTTCTTCTTCCTCTACGTAGAGATGTTCACTGCTTCTCGACGCCTTTGAGACTTCGCGCCCTCCTGTCTCGAAGAGTCTTTTTCGATCGGAAGGATCGACAGGCTTCACAATTTTCTTTCCGATGATCCGGGGAAAGGCAAAGGTTGCAGACCCGATGCTAGTCTGTATACAGGTATTTCGCGTGGCACTGAGGACAGAATCGGAATGGAGTCCGATCCATGAGGCTTCCATGAGGTCGGCCCGAATAGGCCCGAGTTAAGCACGCGTGCCCTGAAGGGCGAACAAAGTTGTTTTCCCCAACGGTACCGCTGTGTCGATGGAAGATATAAACCCGATCGAGACAACACCGACGAAAAGAGAGGTTTACAGAGTTTTCCGAATCGAAATCTTGGCATGAGAGGAAACACGTCCAAACCCGAAGGTGGAAACAAAACAATCTAACAATGGAGTTGATGCCCATGCGCTATGGAATCGAAGAGTCACTCAATCCCGTGACTCGAAAACACTTCTTCAAAGAAAAACAACTTGTAACACTCCGAGCCCAACACTAGATGGCAGGATAATGCACAGCATGTGTATCTGCAGCTACACATGCCATCAAACATATATACACACACACATAACTCGCAGCCCAAGGTAACTATAACTCATGCCCTCGCCATACAGTTTTCTCATCGATAATTTTACTGCAAATGTTACAGTGATATTATCAATGATGTCACAGAAAATGTCATGAGTGATGTAACATGTGGGGTAATTAGCAGTGCAGTGCCTGGTGAGGGCTTGAGTTATAGTTACCTTAGGCCACGAATTATAGTTGCTTGAAATAACCAACTATAACTACTGAATTTCTCTGGTTTTGTGCGAGTACATTCCGAACTGTAACATCCCTGTAACCTTTGTTTTTTTCTAGTGGATTTCTATGTTTTTTTTTTTTACATAAATAAATTTTCATTACTATGCGTTAATCCAAACACTGCCACACTTGGCCTTCAGCCCCCTATAATCAATCCCGTGCTGCACAAGGCCAACTGTGCGCTGCACTCGGCCTTCGGCACGGTCTGTCTCTCTGGGTGTGAAAATAGGTGTGTGAGGGTATCTCTGGGTGTGAGAGTGTTTGCCTGGGTGTAAGAGGGTTTATGTGGGTGTGAGAGCATGTCTCTGGGTGTGACAGTGAGAGTGAGAGAGCCTCTGAGTGGATGTGTAAGTGTCTGTGTGGGTGTGTGAGTGGGTACGTGAATGACTAAGTGGGTCTGTGAATGGGCGCATAAGTGTCTAAATGGGTCTGTGAGTGAGTGCGTGAGTCTTTGAGTGGGTTTGTGAGTGGGTGCATGATTGTGAATAGGTCTGTGAGTGAGTGCGTTAGTCTCTGAGTGGGTGCATAAGTGAGTGGATCTGTGAGTAGGTGCATGAGTAGGTGCATGGGTCTGTGAGTGGGTGTGTGAGTGTCTGTCAGTAGCTGTTTGACTGACTCGGCCACAAAGGAACCTCACTTGCCCTTTTATCCAACAAGAGTGCACAGATTTGCACAAAATATCTACCCAATTGGAGTTCTTTCTACCTCCTTGGGTAAATGTCCAGTATGTGTTCTACACTACAGCTGTGTAATGGAGCACAAGGAAATGTCACCAGTTACCTTGTGTGTGTTTTGGCAACTTGAGTGTTTCTGTTGCCTCTTTCTCTATAATTTCTATATTAACATAAATCCTCGTATTGAGAGACCAGCAAGACTACAAAGAAGTACATCTCCACCAAACCAGGGACCTTCCCCTTAGCTATATGATGTAAGTGCTTCTCTGTTTGGTGATGTCCTCATATTCCTCAGCATCAAGAACTGCGCCACCAAAATTGGCGGGAAACGCTCTGGAGAGCCCTTTGGTAAACTGTCCATCTTTCTGGGAAAAAAGGAAGACCAGTGCATACTACTACAGGTGATTCGCACATCTGCATACTCATGGCAATTTAAAAGGGGAACCATGGACTCTAGGGGAGCACGATTCCCCCCCCAGGCTGAATTTGGCCCTGGGGACCGCATTCCATGAGGTCCGGCCTTGATTTAAAGGGAGAACCATGGACTCTAGCTGAGCACGGCCCCTCTCCCTGGGCTTGTTTTAGTCCCAGTGACTCATCGCCCAAGGCCAGTCCATGTTTCCTGGGTGCCCCCCAGTGCACCCAGTGTGCACTGGGACCATGGGGGAAGTCTCAAGCCCCCCCGCAGTCCCAGCCGGCTCTCCGCCTCCTGTGGGATCCAGCATTGCTCTTGCACACAGGGGGCCTCTAAACATGCAGCTCTGTGTGTGCAACAGCAATCGTTTTATCTCTTAACCTGCCCGCATGTCTGCAGGCAGGAAAAGAGATGAAACCTCCACTTCCAGTGGGCGAGAGCACTTTGATAGCTCTCACTCGTTGGAAGCATAGTGTCTGCTATGACTTGACAGGAGCTGTCAAAGCTCCCGCCAAGTCAAAGCTAACAACTATGTCCTAGGGGTGGGCACCCTGGGATATAGCAGGAGCCTGCCCTGTGGGATGGCATTCCCCAGGGCCATGTAGAGCTCCATGAGAGATGTGCCACGCGCCCCCCCTCCAATGGAACCCCGGGGATGTGGTGGTCCCTGGGGCAGGGGGTCTTAGATGGACCCCCTTCATTATGTTATACCGCCCTGGAAAAGTGCCAGTCCCTGGGGCTGCAGAGGGTCCATGCAAGCCCCCCGCATATATGTCATATTCAGCCCTGGGGAGGTGGCTATCCCCAGAGCTGTGGAGGAGGCCGTACATGCCTCCCCCCATTAAAAGTTAGTTAGTCTTTTGCCCCAGGGAGGTGGTGGTCCCCAGGTCTTCGGGGCATGAGGGGGTGCACACGGGGCCCCCTGCATCAATTTCATTTTTAGCCCCAGAGAAGTGGCACTAACTAGAGCTGTAGGGGGGCTGTTGGGTCTTTCCCCATTAGAAATGCTTGTTTTGCCCCGGGGAGGTGGTGGTCCCTCGGGCGCGCCCACTCCCTCATACCTTGTGTTCATCGCCCCGGGGAGGTGGTGGTCCCTGGGGCTAGTACAGACACTGGGGGGGGGGCATCCCCCTCTTTGTGTAAGCTCCCAATGCCCCCGAACCTGGCCCCCTGGGGGCAAACGAAAAGGACGGGGAGACTGTCTTTTTTTTTTCTTTTTTTTAAGAAAAATCTCAGAAAAATCCATGGCTCAGCAGATTTTTAAGTACTGTGTAGCCTTGGTGGGGTCTATGAGGGACCCCTAGACAAAGGCTAGGGGCTTGGCGGTGACCCTACCCTGACCCCTTTGCTTTAGCACCTTTTTTTACTTTTTTAACTTTTTTTGTGGGAATTGGCTGAAGCAGAAACCCAAAATGGCTGCCAACCCTTCCTTGATGAAGTGTTGGCAGCCAATCAGATATCAGCACAGGGACAATTGGCTAAAGAGCGGATCCGCGTCCCTAGATATCTATATTTGTTTAAACTGTAATGCCTCAAAAACTGCAGGACGGATTTACACCAAATCACAAAAAGCATGCTTTCTGGACCAAGAGTTAGCTTTTAGCCAAATATGGTGTAATTCCATCCAGAGGTTCAGGCTGTAGCTGTGTTCAAAATCCCTATGGGAAAATGCATGGGGAAAATGCGTTTTGGGACTCCCCCTCAACCCCCCCATCCACCCTTTTCTCAGCCCCAGCAGGGTGGATCACCCTGAAACTTTCAAGACAGCAGCTGAACCCACTGAAGTATATGATTTGAACATTTTGTGAAGATTCGTCAAGTGGCGCTAAAGTTATGGGCAAAACAAAAAACGCTCTTCCTATGGGAAGGAGGTCTTAACTATAACTACCTACTGGCGACTGCCGGTAGGTAAAATGTATATAGATACATATACTGCATAAATTGAAATTCTTTTGTCCCAGGAACCATCCTAGGCTCTTCCCTATCAAGCAACTTTACATATCCATTCAGCAAATGGCTCAACAGCTAGTACAAATTACAGGGGGATAGCAAAGATCTCTGCTGTGCTCCCTTCAGACTGGGAAATCCTTAGCTACATTCACCCTCACTCTGGCAATTAGGTCTTGGTATAATAACTTATTCAAAGTCAACATTTGAGCCAAACCCCATTCTCTTTAGAGTAGAGAATAGGAATGGCCATTTTATTAAGTCGAATGATTTGGTATCATCGAAGGAGACCCCTAGAATTGGTTCCCTTACTCCAGTGGTGGTTACAAGATTATTATGAAATCCTCTTAAATTTAGTTTAGTAGCTCTTTGGGGTAAAAAATGTACCTTGGTCCAGATGTATCATTTCTGTGATCATCCCTTTTAAGCTATTGGCAGAAAATTTAGCCAGAATTTTGGACTTGCAGCTGAGCAGGGAGATTGGACGATAGGATATGCATGTATCTCTAGGTTTCCCTTCCCTGTGTAGCATGACACCTGTTGCTGTTCTTAAGCTTTTTCACAATATCCCATTCTCATACACCTCCAGGAACAGGTTATGCATAGGTGGAATCTTTAATCTGCCATTTTAATGGAATTACACTGGTAGTCTATTGGGTCTGAGGTTTTACCCAAATGTGGTTGTGTTAGTGCCATTCCTATTTCTTCTTCACTTATCTCCTCTTCTAATGTAATTTTGTTAATATTAGCCTAACTTCCAGTAGAGCAGGCTAATGTGAATTTTGACAAAAGATACTGGTCTACCCAAATTTGTCCCACCTCCTAGCTAGTTAGTCATGTTAGGAGTTAACCTGCTTTGACCTGTCTCATATAAAAAAAAATTGGTTTGCCTAGGTACCATGTAATGACTGCATTCATACCTTCAGTGTAATATTCATTTTCCCAAACTTCTGGCTTAATTGGAGGAACTTATAGAGTATGAATTTCTTCATAAAAGCATTTAGAACCTGCAGAAACCGGACCCGAGCTTACAGCTTTTAGGAAGGAGCTTCTCAAGACCAGTACAATTAAGCACTTTTAACACGCTTTCTAAAACACACTAATGGCTGGATAAAGAAACTGCATTGGTGCTAACCTATACTTTTGTGTACTACATATAAAACATTTTATTGAAGGAAATTGTACTTTCATGATATGATGGTATGACCGTCAGCAAAATAAATGACTGATTCATTGAGGAACTGCCAGTTGTGATGGTGACTGATCACTTTTCTGCTCATGGGCACAGACAATATGACAGCCTTTACAGGTTGCTCTACCTTGGGCCAACACTACAAAAATAGGATGAAGGTATTTCACCAAGGAAAGAATGATGAATACCCTTATGCTCATTCTAATAACAGGTTCTACAACCTAGTTTTGTGCAGCCTCCTCACCTGATTGGCAGCCTTTAAAACTTGGTGTCCGTATTGTGCCCTGTGCAACTTTCCACAATGAACTGAATGTTGGCGTATTGAAGTACAAGCACTAAACTTTATGTATGGCTACAGTTCCTGCCTTAAACAAAACTGAGAATGTGTATTAAGTCATACTGGGACATTGCTGAGCATCCCAAAGCGTTCGCTGTGCTGCATCACAGGTACTGACCTGGGCACAGCGGAGTTATTGGTTCTGGGGCATCAACTATGTAAGAGTCAATACAGCCAAAGGAGGTCCCATGCCTATATAATTTTATTAAGTTGCACATGTAAGTTTCAGAAAACAGAATCTGATATAGGGTCAGGGTGCGGGTCAGTCACAAAATGGTTCACTGAAACAGACCATTTCTTTTACACTTCATTGTAGACATATTTTGATAGTTGGTTCCTACTGAGGCAAAATTAGCTAATGGAACAGCATACGGCACAGTCAACCCAAAAAATGCATGATCTGTCTTCTCTGATGATTTGGAATTAGAATTAAATGCTTTCAAGTACATTTTCACTATCTAATGCGAAACACTCATTGAAAACAACTTCAGGGTTTCATAATGGCTGTGCCCCTCGCCATAGTTCTACACCCCCTCCCCTTTCAGTTTAACAGTACTGGACTGAGACTATTGAACCCTACATGTAGAGAAATGGTTGAAGAGCCCTGCATTTGTGCCAAATAAATGACAAACGCCAACATGCCGAGGCATGAGCTGCTAGCACCTGGAATGTACAAACATCATCTGTTTTTTTACTCAGTCAGTATATGAGGTTAAATAATTTAGTACCACTGCTTAACTACAGGCAACCAGTCACCCAATATTGGTTGCCTGTAGTGTACTGGAAATTTAATTGACCACTTTTTCCCTAACAAAACTCAAGGACCCTTACCCTTCAGTAGAATTGTCCTCCTTCACAAACTGTTTATTTGACCCAAACATTCCTAGAATATGAACCTGGGGCGGTCAATAACTCAAAAGTCATGGTTTAGAATTAAGAAAGCTTTCTGTTCTGGGTCCTCTTACATGAGCAGACTCACCCAGGAGAACTACACTGGCTTCTCTTGTTGGCCTGCATCAACTCTAAGACCTAGAGTGGAGGAGGATATGCCACACAAAACGGTAGCTGCCAAAGGGATGGGGCTTTATTCCCCCCACCCCCCCAAAAAAAAAAAGAAAATGCTCCTGCTGGTCTGGTAGGAGCCACTTCAGATAAATGGTAACTCCGAACATAGGCATGTTTGGTATCAAACATGTTGGAATCATACCCCCAATGCTTTTGCAAAGCATGGTTGTATGATTCCATGCACTCTTGGGGCTCCTTAGAGGACCCCCAGTATTGCCATTCCAGCCTTCTGAGGTTTTCCAGGCAGCCCCGGCTGCTGCCACCTCTCAGACAGGTTTCTGCCCTCCTGTTGCTGGAGAAGCTCAAGCCCAGGAAGGCAGAACAAAGGATTTCCTTTGGGAGAGGGGTGTTACACCCTCTCCCATTGGAAACAGTTGTTACAGGCTTGGGAGGGGTAGCCTCCGCAAGCCACTGGAAATGCTTTGGTGCCCTCCTTGCATAATCCAGTCTACACTGGTACAGGGACCCCCAGTCCCTGCTCTGGCGCGAAACTTGTCAAAGGAAAGGGGAGTGCCCACTCCGCTGTCCATCACCACCCATGGGGTGGTGCTCAGAGCTCCTCCCAGAGGGTCCCTGGGCTTTGCCATCATGGATTCCAAGTTGGCAAGAAACTCTGGGAGTATCTGAGTGGCCAGTGCCAGCAGGTGATGTCAGAGCCCTCCCCCGATAGGTGTTTACCTGTTTAGCTGCCCACTCCCACTTTCAGGGCTATTTAGGGTCTGTCTCTTGGGTGGTTCTTCAGATTCGGATTGCAAGACTCCAGCAGGAATCCTCTGCATCCTTTACTTCATCTTCTCACTGAAGAAACTTCACCCTGGACCCTCCAGGAACCCTACAAAGAAGCAAAGACAACTTCTGCAGCATTGTATCTTCAGCTCCTGCCAGCAATTGCAACTGTTTCCGGGTCGTGCATCCTCAGAGGACAGCCTGTCTTCAGCCTGCACCAGAAGAACAAACAAATCTCTCTTGGAGTGAGGAAGTCACTCCCCTGGTTCAACAGGCACCCCTCTGTAACGACGACCGGCTGCGTGGGTCCCCTCTCCTGATGAGTTGCGTGGATCCTGCATCATGGGTGGTGGAATGAAGTGGTCCCAATGGTCCTGACGTCCTACTGTCCAACTTTGGTGAAGGCAAGAGCTTGCCTCCCCACGCAGGACGGTAGCCCCCGTGCACTGCCTGTTTTGCAGTTGCCAAGGCTTGCTGGCATTGTTCCACGAAGTTCTTCAAGCACCGTGCAGCTCTGGCCCCCAGCACTCTATCCTGCAACGCCCATCTTCCTGTGTGGTTCTCCGGCGGCGTGGGATCTGGCGGCGTGGGATCCTTTCTTGTAGTGCTGCATGGGCCTCCTTTTGCACCTCCTTTTGCACCTCCTTTGTCCCCATGCTGTGGGACTCCTGTGCACGCTACCTGGCCTTCCGTGGACTCTGAGTTGCTGAGAGCCCCCTCTGACTCCCCCTCCTGGGCGGAGTCCTCCAGGCCACTCCTGGTCCCGGGTAGCACCATTTTCAGCTAACTGCAAGCTTTGTGTGTGCCAAGGCTTGTTAGCGGAATCCAGCAACACAAATCAGACTGCAATCTTCCATCCAGTGTGGGACATCATCTGCTCCAACCAGGAACCCGCGTCCGTCTTCTTGGGTGCGGTACTGACTGTTGTTCTTCACTGGTGGTTCTTCTTTTGCACCTTCATCCAGGTTAGCAGGGGCTCCTGTTCTCCTTGGACTCTTCTGTGCTTCTTGGACTTGGTCCCCTTCTTCCACAGGTTTTCAGGGCCAGGAATACACTTTTGGTGTCTTGCAGCTCTTCTGGTTCTTGCATTATCTTCTTTCTCGTGTTCTTGTGTGTTCTAGGAAAGTTACTGTGATTTACTCCTGCTTTCCTGGGCTCCAGGGTGGGTTCTATTACTTACCTTTGGTGTTTTCTAATACTCCCAGCACCCCTATACACACTACGCTTGCCTAGGTGGGAAACCAACATTAGCATTCCCACTTTCTTAGTATATGGTTTGTGTTCCCTTAGGCCCATTTCTGACTATTGTGATTTGTACTATTTGTACTGTTTTCTAACTGTTTTTACACCTGTTTTTGCATACTAGTGTATATAATTACTTACCTCCTACGGAAGTATAGTCTGTATTGTATTTTTGGCATTTGTGTCACCAAAATAAAGTACCTTTATGTTTGTAACACTGAGTATTTTTTTCATGTGTTTGAGTACTGTGTGACTACAGTGGTATTGCATGAGCTTTGCATGTCTCCTAGATAAGCCTTGGCTGCTCAGCTACAGCTACCCCTAGAGAATCTGGATTCTAGGTACTGCCTACATTTCACTAATAAGGGATAACTGTACCTGCGATAAGGTGTAAGTATCTTAGGTACCCACTACATACCAGCCCAGCCTCCTACAAAGGCTGACTACGGTGGACTCAACACACGTTACAGGTGCCTATGATTCTATAAAATGGTCAAGATGGCTGTACTCTTTGGTCAATGCCTAAAGATCTTGTATCTCCCTTTCTAAAGTGTGCCTGGAATGCCCTTGTGCTTTGAGAAGAATTGAAGCCATTAGTTCCCATGCAGTCTATTTGGGATACATCAAGCTGTGATTCTCTCATAATAATTTCAAAACGTCTTCTGTGCCTCACTATGTTCTTACAAATGAGCTTATATATTCTTGCTGATGTGATGAGATCGCTGACACTTTTGAAATGCTAACCCTTTATTTCTTCCACATCTTTCAGGCAACATTTTGTATCGGATTTGGATCAATTTACCCATCAAAGGCACAGGCTTCAAACCATGCTTCCTATTCCCTATACTCACTTGGCCAGACCTGCAGCAGGTAGTGCAGCACCTCAATGTGTCTCTTGAAGTCCACAGCGCTGGCGATTTCCCCACAGTGCGCATAGCTCTGGTAGCCCTGCCTCAGAGGGTCCTGGTTTTGAGTCAGCAGAACTGGCCCAAAACACACAGCAATGTTTTGGGCATTCATGCGATTGTAGTCACGGTAAGAGGCTACTATACTCAGGTGGTTGAGCAACATGGTCAGAGTGGCCTGGGGAAAAAGCAGAGTAGTGTCAGATTAGGGACCCAGAGGTGTCCAGGTACGTTCTATAGTCAGAATCTTTATGGCTTCATTATAAACTGCAGAAATTTCACCTAGAGAGAGGAAGTGGTGGGGGAAGGAGAAGAGGCTTGGGGACAGCAGAGAGAGATATAGTGCTAAAAAATTATTACACCACATGAGAAACAGACACTTGCAAAGTCAATGGTTCTGGCTTTTGTAATAGTAAAACTTTTACCAAGCTTCGCTAACACACACAGTACATAGGTATACCATGAGCAGCAACAGTGAACTTCACACACACAGAAGGGGTACAGCAAATGCAGCAACAACATAAGCTTCCTCGCTCACGCAGAGCACGTAAAGAACAGCCAGCAGCACTCACGCTTCCCTCTCATACTCAGAACAGGTAGCATGGGAGGAACAAGTATCCCTTATGCAGCCAGAACAAGTACAGTACTATAGTGCAGGCTTCCCACGCATACACACAATAGTTACAGTGTAGACAGAAACAGTACAAGCTTCCCTCTCAAACACACACACGTTAAGACATACTTCCCTGATGCACACAGAGAACAGGTACAATATTGTAGCAGCAGCAGCACAGGCTTCCTTCACCTACTACCGAACAGGTAAAGCCTCACTGCAGAAATGCAAGCTTCTCTCACATACACAGAAGAGTGATAATGTGGGAGGAAGCAGTGCAAGATTCCCTCAGACTCAAGGAACATATACAACACCAGATGCAGCTGTGCAGTCTTCCATACACAGGGAGCAGGTGCAGAACGTACAGCAGTTTCTCTTAATAACAGAAAACAGTTCCTTCACAATCAGAAGCATGGCAAGTGGCAAGTGTCACTTGTCTTTCAGTATTGCTGAGTTCTCATATTGGATGACTTCTAAGTGTAAAAACAATTGGACAAGTGGAAGAAAATAGTCTTTTTGCATGTTTCCCCTCAACTTTTTGCCCCCATTTGGAATATTTGCTCCTGATTTTTCGACTCTGAGAGAGCACTGATGCCTGCAATCCAGTCCTCAGTGACAGTATTCAGTCCATTTACAAAACCTATGTTGAACTGGGTGTCCCCAACTGGCACGTACTGAGTTACTTATAAAATCCCTAGCATATGGTACACAGGTACCAAGGGCATGTAAGGCAGAGTGTCCACACAAGGCTGCAACACTTGTTGTGCCACCCTGTGCATGACAAAGTGAAAACATGGCTCCCAGACTGCCACTACAGACTAGAAAGAGCGTCAAACTGCAATTTCGATTTTGCCATTGCCATTAGTGACAAAGTCCCCAAGTCCCTTATTAGTATCTCTCCAAGGAAGGCCTTGCAAGCCCTATGGCAAGGAGCTGGGTATTATTACGCAACACATATAGTTTCATATATATGTCCTAGCAGCAAAACCCTAAAAGTTGTGGATTTGCTGAGGACTGTTAATAGCCCCATTGGCTAACACAGTGTTACCGGCTGGCATCCCAGCTTGCTAACAACTGAATGTGACTACCTAACTGGGTACTGTAAGGTATCAAATTTATCATTGTGTTAAATGCAACTTGATGGCCAAGTCAACATTTATGTCACTTTTAAGGTTAAGCAACTTTTAGAAAATTGCCACTCTGTGCCCCTGCTATTCCAGTGGCCTAAGGCCCTGCAACACAGATGGTTTTCTGTCCACCTGGGAAGATGTGAATGACTCCCAGGATCAGGAACAAAGGCAGTTGCCGCAGAATGAGGTTTCACCTCCTCCCCCAGAGTGACCACGTGGCAGGTTAGCCCAAAAGGCGAGCTTCAAATGGGAAGCCACCTTTGAAGGGCAAAGTCGAAGCATCCTTTGAGCATATTTTGCCTGCATCCCTCAGCATCAGGACCACTCGGTTGATGCCTGTGGCGGTTGTCCTGTGAAGTTTGGATCTTGCCTTAAAACACTGTGGTGGCCAGGTAACTGTCCAAAGTGTCCACCCTGGCCCCCTAGACTCCTCTCCAAGTTGGTCACCCAAGGCTGGAAAAGCAGAACTGTTTCAAACTTTTCAAAAGTTTCTAAAGTTTTTATTGACCAATGCTTCTTTGCTGTCGCATTTAAAAGTGATAATATCTTCTAAAATCTATATCCTCAGAACCCTCAGGTAGATTTTGTTCATCAACATCTCTAAAAAATAAATAAAAAAAATATATATTTTTATAAATTGGTGTCTTTTCTTTTGTGTGTCATTGCTTTCCTATTTTGTTATTTGGTGCTGTTTAATGCTTTACACATAGTTCCTTTGCCAAGCCTTACTGCTCACACCCACAATGACCAGGGGTTCAGTTTAAGGTTAAGCAAATGAGTCTGACTGGACCCAAGGCTATATTTGTGAGTATCATGCATGATAAGTCCCCACAGCCATAGAGCATACTCAAATTCTCACAACAAGGTAGCAGGAGATCAGAAGAATGTTGGGGTGTAGCAAGAGAGATATAACCTGCAGAAAATGGAGGTTAGGTTACCACAGCATACATTAGCAGGAGTGCTTCAATTAGAGTACTGTTTCTAGGTCATAATGCATTTTCTGGAATTCAGTGCTTAATTTCTGTTAGTGTTTCCCAAGGTTTAGCAGAGGATGGGCCAAATTCCCTAATCCTTAGTAGGCCCTGGGGACCCTATCCCCCACAGCCTTTTTTGTATTCAAATGGAGGGGGCCATGTGTCCCCACCTCCCCAAGCCTTATTAGGCCCTGGAGACTCAATCTCCCAGGGTTGTGTTTTAAATAAAGGGCAGGGGGATGCGTAGCCTCCCTCCCCAAGGCTGGTAATGCCCTGGGGATCCGATCCCCCAGGGACACTCCTTAAAATAAAGGAAAGGCGGCCACACAACCACCTACCCAAGCAGTTATCGGCCTCACGGACCCTATCCCCAGAGAGCCGCACTATGAAAGATGGGTGCACTGGTGCCCACCCAGGGCAACCACAATACATTTGCTGGGGGCTGCGAAGGAAGCTTCAGGGTCCCCACAGCCCCAGCCGGCTCCCCCTATTCAGGGGGAGCCAGCATTGCTCTTACCTGCAGGGAGCAGCTACTTATGCTGCTCCCTCCAAGTGGGAAGAATATTTTGATCTGGCAGGAGCATTTTTAAAGCTCCCGCCCAATGGCAGCAGACTTTGTGTCGGGCCTTGGGGAGGAGAGGTTGTGCTGTCGCCACCCTGCCCCCTTATGTTAGTCCTCTGTCCTGAAGATATAAAAAGAAAACAAAGTCAATAAGGCCCTCATTACGACCCTGGTGGTCTGCGGTAATTTGGGGAAAGGTACTGTCAACAGGCTGGCAGTACCTTTTCCCACATTTTGACATTGGCCGTTTGGCTCAAGCCAAACCGCCAATGTACCACTCGGTCCGCCAGGGTGGTAACAGCCGCTAGGCTGGAGACTTCGGTCTCCAGCCAGGCGGCAGTCACAATCCCACCCTTGGGATTATGACCCCGCCTACCACCATGGTTTTCGTGCCAAGCATACTGCCATGGCGGTAGGCAATATCAGTGCCAGGGAATTCCTTCCCTCGCATGGATAGGGATCTCCCCCGCCGCCCTCCCCGGCCCAGAGCTCTCCCCCACCCTCCCTCTCCTGCCCCCGCACATTTACACACCCACACACGCACACATACGCACTCATACACACATGCATTCCCACATCCACCCACGCATGCACACATACATACCCACACACCACAAAACACACCAACATACACTGTCACTCACATTCAGTCATTCACGCACTCATTCAACGCAACTCACACCCGCATGCACGCATACAAAAACAGACACACTCACCCCCACACGTGCACACACCACCCCCACTCACTCCTGTCGGAGAACCCTACTTACCTGCTTGCAGGGGGTCCTCTGGCAGGAGACGGGAAGCGGCGCTGCTGACAGCGTCCACCAGCAAAACACGCCAGGCCATATCATTGCTCATGATAGGGTCAGCGTTTTTTTTTTTTGAATGGCGCTGCTGCTGGCAGCAGCGCCACCTTACCGCCATCCGCCACCATGACCGTCGACGGAGTACTGCCAGCCTTCTGGCAGTATTCTGTCTACGGTCATAATGCGGTTGGCGGCTGGTAGCCACAGCGACGGTATGTTGGCGTCCGTCCCCGTGGCAGTAAGCGGCATTTACCGCCAATGTTGTAATGAGGGCCTAAGTCCTATAATGGCTGCCAGCAACTTTTTTCTCATGTTGTTGGCAACCAATCAGAGCGCTCACTCCCGCTGAAGTGAGATGGCCCAAGAGAAAAAAGGCCCCCTGTTCTAATCAAAATGCTCTATTTTTTAAAATTGGATATGAGGGACTCTTCATCCAGATAGCTCTAGTTTTTTTTAACCTTAATATCTCAAAAACTACTGAACTGATGTACACTAAACCACAAAAAGCACAACCTGCACAACCTGTGTACCAAGATCTAGCGTCCTGCCACTTTTGGTGTAATTCCGTTCAACAGTTTTTGATGTAGCCATTCTTAAAAAGGTCTATCGAAAATGCATAGGGATTTAGCATTTTGGGACACATCCTCTCCTTTTTTTCCTCAGCCCCCACTTGAAGGATCATTACAAAACTTTCTATGCACAAACTAGTCACAAAGTAGCACTTTCTTAGAACGTTTTGTGGAGATTCATCAAACGGGGCCAAAGTTATTAGCAACCCAAAAAATGTGTTTCCTATAGAGCAGCTGACTTAACTTTAACTACCTTGTGGCGACTGCCACTGGATTATTTATAAAAACAAAAGCATTGAAATTTGTACACAAAGCTGCAGTTCCACTAGTCATTACTAGGTGTCATTCACAAGTCAAATGCAAATGCATTGATATTCATGAACGTGCAGTTCCACAAGTCATTACTAGGTGTTCTTCGTACGTCAAAACAAAAAAGCACTGAAATTCTTACATCAAGCCACAGTTTCACAAGTTGTTACTAGGTGTCTATCACAAGTCAAATGCATTGATATTCTCTTGTGAAAATGCATTTCCACCAACCATTACTAGGTGTCCTTCACAGGTCAAATGAAAAATTTCAAAAACTTACATCAAGCAGCAGTTCCACTAGTTATTAGGTGTCCCATCAAAAAGTAGAATGCAAAAGCATTGTATTTGTTTCATGAAGCTTCAGTTCCACTAAGCGTTACTAGGTGTCTCTCAAGTCAAATGCAAATGTATTGGTATTCTTTTGTGAAGGTGCAGCTCCATAAGTCATTACTTGGTGTCTGACAGAAGTCAAATGAAAATTGAAATTCTTACATCAAGCAGCATTTCCCCTCCTCACTGCTAGATGTCCTACATAAGTCAATTGCAAAAGTACTGACATTCTTACATAAAGCTGCAGTTCTATAAATCATTCCTAGGTGTCCTTCATGAGTCAACTGCAAAATCACTGAAATATTTTCATGAAGCTACAGGTCCACTTGGTGTTAATATAGGACCAGCTCAAGTTAGAGGCAACTGCTTCAAATAACCTGTACAAAGCTGAGGGGATGTGACTTTAGTATATAAATCTGCATACACACTTTGGCTATTTTAACGATTTGTACTTGGTTTCCATAGGAATAATTATTTGCCAAAGCTGTTTCATACAATGAGTCCGCATTACAAATTTCTATACATTTCTTGATTTAAAAGTGGTTTTTGATCACATCCTATAGTTTATACTAACTTGAAGTCACTGGTAAGTAAAAGTGCAATTAGTTTATGTTGGCTGTTTAAGTTTTGGTGGGTTTACGCTTTGTCTTTGATTTGAGTGGAGTGTTTTCTGCATACCGACAGTGCTCTTACAACACTCAAATAGGGGAGATGCGGTACTACCAGCAGTTACTAGAGGGCTTTCCCAAGTGAGATACAAGTGGTTGAAACATCAGTCACAATCCTGTGGTGGGTGTGGCTTCAACTTAAAAACCTTAATATACACCTTGACTAGTCTAATGACGTGCTTATTTTCAGTAGCATAAATAATTATACCAAAGCTAATGTATAGTAAGGAATGAGCATTGTAATGTGCAATACATATCTTGAGGGTTATGAGAACAGTTGAAGTAACCCTATCACACAAGGGGACTTTCAGTCATTGGGAAGTGCAAGTATCTAACAATTTCCATTTTTGGAGAACTATTTTTTAGGTTTCATTTGTACATATGCAAGGGAAAAATTCAGTCACTCAAAGTGCAAGCATCCAATGGCTAGAATGGCTTGGGGTTGATTGGAAGCCCCTATATATTTATGTACTTTTTAATGAAATGTATAGATAAACAAAAGGCTGGCAAGAAAGCGAAAAATGTATTTAGGCCATACCTAACAAGAGAAGGAGTAAAGAGTGAGGTATACCCCATGCAAAAGTAGGCAGAACGAGAGCTGCTGATGCAGAGGAGGGAGACAGGATGAAAGGAGGGTGAGGAGAAACTGCTGGTAAGAAAAGAGCTGTTGGTAGGTGGAGAGAGCAGTGAGGGGCAAGAGAGAGAATGGCTAAGAATCAGTCAGACAGAACAAGCATTGGCAAAGTCAATTTCTCGCCTTTTTGCAGATATGGTTCAACATCAGCAGAAAAAAAGTGACAGTGGGATGATGTGCTCACATCATTATGAGCTGGGGGTGGAAGAGGGAGCAATATGGAACATGCAGTGGGGCGTTTCTGAGCGAATGCTGCACACAACTGAGAAAGCAGGACATCACGTACTCTAATGGAGTGGATGTGCCACAACATGGAACAGTGTGATTACATCTCATGAAGGATTTAAGAGCAAGTAATGAAGTCATATCAATGATCTATCAGCAGAAATGGCATATGGAATAACTGACAGATGTGATGTCATATGGTCGATCTGACATCAGTGATATCACACAAGAAAACTAGCATCAGAGTTACGAAATAACAAATTATGAAATGTTGATGTAACCTGAGAAAACCAACTGTCAATGCTGAGGTCATGGGAGCCAATTAAAAAATTAGCGCTCTCAGGCACGGAAGCTGACATCAGTGACGTTACATCAGGGCAAATTTGCAAGTAATGTCAAAAACGGAAACTAAAAAGCCAGAACCACATGGGGAAATTAAACTTGTGATCCACATGAGGGCTGATAGTGTGATACTGCATAAGGCAACTGGCAGTGATGAAGCCATCCAAAAAGAAAATAATTCCATGAGAACAATAACAGTTGTGATCCTAGTGAAGATTTTTACATTGGTATCACATACGAAAACCAACAGCAGTAATGTAACATGGCATGAAGATGTGTTCGAGGAAACTGTGATCAACGATGTAACATCAGGTAACTGCCAGCTGTGCTGTCACATTGGAGAACTAAGAAGTGTAAATCAAAGTCACACAAGGAAAGTGACAGCAGAGCTATAATTCTAGGGACAGTGCAGTGTGGTGTCCTGTACAGAAACTGAGAAAAGGGAGGTTATAGCTGTGATATCGCATGACCAGACCGGGACACTTTTAAGGGAAGGACTTTGAAGAGAAGCACATTCTTGTTATAGAAATCTGATGTCTCATGTTTTTTAGTAACCAGGTTTGTAAGAAAGTTAACAGATACCATGCTAGCAGTTAACACACAACTACCAATTTACCCCACCAGATGATATGCTGGGACCTGCCAGGAATCACCTAGAGACAGGACAATACTTAAACAAATCTGCAAATCTACAATGATTACGGACTGCTTCTTGGGTTAGATGGGATGCCGAGCGGCAAAACTGTACCTGTGTGTTTCTTTATCGCAGTTATGGTCGTCCTGGTACTTTTAGATATTTGCTTCCAAACGCTTTTCATGTCAACCCAGATATCTGCATAAGCTAGAGAGGAGTTCGCAACAGATTTGCA
This sequence comes from Pleurodeles waltl, assembly GCF_031143425.1. NCBI lineage: Eukaryota > Metazoa > Chordata > Amphibia > Caudata > Salamandridae > Pleurodeles > Pleurodeles waltl. Next base: position 419,741,702 of record NC_090443.1, read on the forward strand.
TCTGGCTGCTTACAAGTCCAGTGCGTTGCTGTCCCACACGCTCATACAGTAAATTATACAGACACTGGGCTGTACCTCACAGCTGCTGTCAGCAAACAATAGACAGCAGCGTCGAAGAACTTCAGGACACCACCTCAAGTCGCTCACACTGTCTCTGCTGTTTGAAACTCTGCCTCTTATCTTTATTTATATACCCTGTGCATGGTGTGGGTCAGTTGCCGAATTGTCATTCTAAGAATTTGTGCTGCCCAAGCACAGCATGACTGAAATTTAAATGTTTAAAAACTTGCTATGATACTTCCAGTGTTGGCCGAGTCGCTGTACTTTTTTTAGGGTCGAGCCTGCGTTGCATGCGCTCGCGCATACGTATCGCAGCAAGACACTTTAGTATTTAGAAAAGGGCTCGGAGCCCTGTCAACTTCACGTCAGTGTTTTTTATTGGTTGGTGGGCTTGCCTAATAAAATCTGCTTGCTTTCATTAGTCGAAGGCACGCATAGGTCACGCCTTTTCTAGCCCTCCTCGAGCACAGCGACCAAGTACAGAAAACATGCGAGGCTCGCTGTTTTCCATCGGGCTTGTGGACTTCTTTTTCTCAAATTTACGATCGCGATCTCGCTTGGCAGAAGTCGAGCGCTTTACATAGTTGATTTCACTTTTTCGGGTTATGTACATAAATGCACTTTTACCCGATAGGTGAAAAGTCGGGTTAGGAGTTTACAACGCGATCAGCTCGAACATGAGCAAACGCGAGACCCGTTGCATTGTAAATGCTTGTTTTGTTTGTTGTGGGGAGGAAGCACAAAGGGAGGGTGGGTGTAGGAGAGAGGGATCACCAGATATGGGCAGCAACACAGAGAACGGGGCACCAATTAAGATCAATCTGTGCTTGGCCCATGCGCCACAGAAAGAAATTTAAGGGGCAATTGGCCTGCGCTGGTCAATTTGGAGGCAGCAAAATAGAGTGACATTGAAGCTAACAAACTGTAAGCAATGGCCAGATTCCAAGCTTCTAATAGTAAACAATGTCTCACAAGCAACAGCGCATGCGCTGTTGGAGGCTTGCCTTAAAAAAAAGGAAGGGGGAGCACCAACTGATGAAGGGAGACACACGGGAAAAGACAAGGTCTGAGATTTAAAAAACATACAATGAACACTAATCCAGGACACACCAGCATGTGTACCATTGTGTCCTCTGCTGCCTCAAGCAGGAACTGCCAAGCAACCAAGAGGGGGGCTTGAGGGTAGCTGAGGGTCTGCCAAAATAACCATACTGTAGTTCAGAAGGTGAATGAGCACAAAATATGCATTTAGGTTTTGTTTTTATCTTGTCACTTGCAAAGACAGAGGTCACATTTAAGCTATGTCTTCTGGCCAATTGCTGCTTAATATTTTTGCTGTTTACTTTTCTTTCTTTTCTTTCACAAAGTGAAAGTGTAGGCTGGGCCTACAAAGACAGAGGTCACGTTTAGGCTATGTCTTCTGACCAACCGCTGCTTAATATTTTTGCTGTTTACTTTTCTTTCTTTTCTTTCACAAAGTAAGAAGATTCTGAAAAGTGAACTATACGTCAGTCCTGCATAAACGGAGTGTGAAAGGAAAGGCTGTTGGATGTCAATGTTTTTTCTTACACACAGCCGAATTTAAATGCCCGACAATGGACTGTTGAAATAAGTAAGAATATTTCAGCTGTTAGGAAAGCACAAATTAAACACTTCTTTGTAACTCTGAAGAGTGATAGAAAAAAACATTTTTATACAATAAAAACAAATCAGTACACTACTTGGTGATGCAAAATTGATAAATATTCGCTGGAATCCTTATCTATCGTTTGTGCCCCCACATAGTTTTATCAGGAAAATTGCATGTCTGTGCACATTTTTTTGGCAAATTAAATGGAAATTGGGCTGCCTGTGATTGATAGCCTGCTATCACACCATGCTTTAATAATCTATTTGCAGCAGTGTACTCCAAAGTGCATCACCAACTACATAACACACACTTAGCACTCTCCTGCTGAACGAAGTGGCTCATTTGCTATTGTTGTTTTCTGTGTGATGCTTGGACTTTTCACAATCTCTATGACTTCAGTGATGTACATCAAAGCCAGTACCCCCAGTCTGAAAATTGTTCCAGCAGGACTGCAACAGACTCAGCCCAAGGCCCAATCTTACCCTCTCAATCTCTGGCAGGCAGTTCAGCAGCCCAACCGTCTCCTCCAGGAGCCACACCTCTTGATCCAGCCCTCTTCCCTTAGGTGGACGCCTCGACATGGCTTGCAGCACCACTTCATAAAGGGTCTTCGTGATGAGTGGGGTGGGAAGCTCACGCAGATAGTCCTTCAGGATGCCTGTGGAAATCAGACGTCAGACATCCATATTGTCATTCATTAATTTGCAAGTATGGGGCCAACGGCTGTAAGACACTGGGCTACAGAAATATAACTTTCCGAGTAACCACTTTTAATCTGCTCTCTGTAGTAGATTTGGCAGTTTTCTACTCTGAACTGGAACCTGCACTGACGTAAATAGTCATCGACTTCTAGGGCTTAATGATAACATTTGACGCCTGGAGCAAAGATGGTATTTGAATCCAGTGCTTAATTTGTACATAAAAACGTGCCGTGCCCAAAGCGCTCATTTAAAACATACGGCTGCTGCAATGCGACACCGAATACTGAGGCAGCGTAATCCTAAAGCTTTCTCTGTTCTCTTTAATCTGTTTACAGCCACTCCCTTCCCCTTCAGCTCACTCTTGCAGCTTCTGCTTCCTACCTTTATGATGTTTTTTTCTTCCTTCGCCTTCCCTGTATGTCTTTTGCTCACAGTAAATGTCTGAGGCATAAAAATAAGTGCCGGTACCCCGCACCGGAAACCACCGGCTCACAGTAACTACTGCTTAAATCGTTCCATCTTCTGGACAAGATATTGTTTTAGCAGGACATTAATTTAATTGTTTAAATTCAAACCCCATAACAGGATCTGCTTGCGCATATTTTAGGCCTGGTGACGGACTCACCTGTGACGACATTGATGTCCGGGTACAGGTCCTCAGACAACGTCACTGCACTACTGTCCTTTTCAAAAGCATCGCGCAGCTCCTTCTTCACAGCAGCCGAGCCACACAAGCGGTATAAACCGACGACCTAGGCAAAATAAACCCTGTGAATGAGCTGCATACGAGCAAATGACATTAAATTGCAGTAAAGTGTAGGTTTTGATGCCGGTACCACCAATAAATACTGCGTCACAGACGTCGGCAATTCATGGACAGACCAGACAGGTAGCATGTTCTAAACAGATTTATAGCTTGTTTTTTACCGAATCTTAGTTTCATAACAGTGTTGCAATTTATCACAAGATTTATATTCTCATTATTAGTCAGCTTCTTGGAGGAAAAAACATTAATAAGACCTGAAGAGTCGCCCCTCGAATTATAAAAGCCACAGGAGTCTCACTGGCTGATGTTCATATCACTTTTTGGTATGGAAGTACTGATTTACTTGGAGGAAATGTACACATTTTTCTTGACCTTTCTAGTCTGTTGAATCAATTTAACCAATTCCATTTCAATTCCACTTTCAGGCCGTATTGGATACCTGCACATTTTTTTTAAATCAGAGGGAGAATACCTGCACTTCTGGTGCAATATTATTAACTGGAGAGTATTACACACTTCTCAGAAATAAGCCGGTAGTCTGGTATAGGGTACTCGCACTTCCATTTTGTTTTATTTCAACCACTGAAAACGCACAAATGAGACCACCGAAGTAAACATTAGCACATGTTCTTCTTCCAACACGAAGTGCCAGAGCTCACCCACCTTCTTTCTGTCCATTAGCCTCAACGGTGCTCTGGCCTAAAGACTGCAGGCTGTGGCTTTCACTGCTTCTGGGAGCACAGGTAAATGGAAATGATTTATATTTACTTGCGTGTAATTTTATTTTAGCATAAGCCAAGCACTTGCATTGGGTTTAGGAAAGAGGCTTTCAGTCTATGATCACGGAAGCAGCCCTGCCAAGTATAACGCATCTCGGGTTACACTAACGCTTTTCGAATGAAGATCGGCATCTCCACAAGGTCTGGCGTTTATCACGCAAATCAAAGGAGTGTCTCAGCTGATGGCATGTTCTGTGAGCGTTAGCGCCCGTTGCAAGCCGCACTCTCTGGCTGTTGGGGAAGAGATGTTCAGTTAGTACTTGCTCCTTATTGAGCAGTTATTTTAATGCATAGAAGGTACCGTCTCTTTAATCCTTATGGAGCATTGCTGCAGAAACGAGACCCGGCTGGACATAACTTACAAAAGTCGTCAGATTAGTTAATTACTGGTTTGTCACCTGGATTCCGTCTGCACACGCAGGGGGTGGACTGCTGCTCTTTTGATGTTCACGAGTTTCCTGCACATACGATGATGAACTGAATGCACATAGCTCTTTTTAACAGGATCCGGGTTTCAAGGCGCCTTGGTTCTCTTTATACTTCACCCGACACCAGGCAGCTTCCATGGAATAAGCTTCCACAGGCAGCGGGTCTTTAAGTCTAGAAAGCCAATGGATTTAGAGTTCAGCTGAATTGGGGAGGGCAGGCGTGAGTGGGGGTGTGGCTCAGAAGCCGAAGCAGCAAAAGTGTGCCCCATTCCAACAGCCAGACTGCTAGGTGAGAGTGTGTACTGCAGAGAGGGGTCTAAGCAAGGGCCAGGTGGGAGAGAAATGTTGGGGCAGCCCCCACGGTCTTCACATTCTCACAACAGAGCATAGCTTTTAAATCAGCTGAAGCCCAGCTTCAGAGCTATTATTGCCTCTAAAAGTACACTGGCCGCAAGTCGGTCTGAAGGATCCCACAGACCTGCAGGTTTCATGTGGGTGTATTTTAAATTATGCTTTCTTGGCTGGTTCTAAAAGACTCGAGTTCCGGATGTTTTTATTTGACTCACAATAATTTTTAGTTTACCATGTCTGCCATTGCCAAGCGGTCACATTATGTCAAGTTCTACTGCACTATATAGGCAGTTATAAGGCACTTTTATACCACTTTTGACCAGTAAAGCAATTGCTGTGCCAAGTCTTTGCATATAAACAACACATTTCAAGCTGATCTAAAGCATCACTGTCAATACATTCCAATCTAGGTTTTTCTTTGCATTCTGGCACTTGTTGGTCTATTTAGTCCAATATAAACCCAGGACTTAAAGTGCTAGATTGCAAACAAACAGTAGTTGTTGACGAACTCGCCCTCATGAAATAAAAAAAACTTAAGAGCCGATAGGCTGAAAGTGATTGTTCCTATAAAGTTTTAAGTTTTCTTCACTTTATGTAAAAAAAAAAAAAAAAAATCCTCCAATTAAGTGGTGGGACCAGTCAGTGAGTTGAGTGTGTCTGCTGCTATATACAGGAATTGAAAGTTCACATATTCAAATCAGATATAAGGCCAGCTCAGCCTTATATCCTTTCAAGGTCTGTAAAATTAAATTTTGTAATAGTAACATCTTTTCATTTCAGTACTTTCAATGGCATGAGTGTGGTGTGATGCTCTAAAACACACACATTGCCATTATTATTCTATTCCTAATAATAGATGGCAAAATGTTTTTTTTACAATATTTATATTATTCTCTCAAACGTTACTTGCTAAACTTGTCAACTGTTAACAGGAATGTCATGGACCTGTCCACTTTGCAAGACCAAAATTCTGCAGTTAATGTTGTTCTCGCTGGCAAATTACTTCCAAACCTTGAGTGTTAGTGGCTCAAAATTAAACTGAGAAATTCCATTTAGATGACTTGCACTTTGTTTATTCTGTTCCCACAAACATTTCCAGAAAAGTAATTGCAGAACTTGTGAATAGGTAGTGACCTAGCATAAGCACGTCAGGTTACCTGCATCACTTTTATGGCTATTTTTACACACCTACAATAGCAAAACAGCGTAATTCATGTAAATGACTAAAATGCATTGATGCAATTTCTTCGACAGCGAAAAAGTGTTGCACATAAAGAATTGAAATGTCACAAATAAGCACACAAAAATCATGGAAATGTCACACATATGGAAGCTGACAACTTGGCAGGTATGCTGAAGATGGACTTAAATTGTGAGGTTCTGCGTTTCCATCTCCCCCAAAGCAGCTGCCAAGAAAAATAGTGGTGTGAAAAACCCTTGATTCGGCAATCTGATCACAGCTGCTGGCACACCAAACCATAAATCACTGCATTAATTGTACTAATGGTAAGCCTAAAGTTGAACCCTAAAACAAGACTATAGGTAAACTCAACCATTAACTTTAACCCTGCTCTTCACATGGACTACACCAAACTCTAAGCTTAACCCCTAAAACGTAACTGTAACACTAAGGGCCTGATTCAAGGTTTGGCAATGGGTACCTGAGGTACTTAAACCTTATGCCAGGTCTAGGTATCCCCTATTAGAGAAGTGTAGGCAGTGTCTAGAAGCCAGGCTCTCTAGAGGTAGCTGTTGATGAGCAGCCAAGGCTTATCTTGGAGACATGCAAAGCTCATGCAAAACCACTGTAGTCACACAGCACTTACACACACGAAAGAAAACACTCAGTTGTACAAAAATAAAGGTACTTTATTTATGGCCACACGATATCACAAAATACTAGCAGGGCAACCCTCCAATAGGCAGTAAGTAATACACTAATTATATACACTAGTAAACAGCAATAGGCATAGAAAAGGTTAGAAAACCGTGCAAATACAGTTAGACAATAGTTACCCTAGTGGGAGTCCAAACCATATACTAACAAAATGGAATGCGAACATTGAACGCCAACCTAGGTAAGTGGAATGTGTAGAGGGGAGCTGGAAGTACTACAAAACCACAAAAGTAAGTAACACAGTACCCCCAGCGACCAGGAAAGCAGGAGTAAATCACTGAAATGTCCCCAAACCACCCAAAAGGAAGGAAAAGAAGAAAAGAAGACACCCAGACAAGACTGCAAGAAACCAGCTGTGGATTCCTAGAGAGGATGGCCTGTGGAGAGAGGGGACCAAGTCTAAGAGTCACAGTGGAGTTCAGGAGGCATAGGAGCTACTACTCACCCAGCTGTACTTGCAGGAGTTGGTCAACGGTGATGAAGATCAGCTCAGCACTGCAGTCCTGCAGCTGGAGAAGAGTTCCTGAGGGATGCAGAAGATGTCCCACGCTGGAATGAAGATTGCAGGCGGGTGTCGGTGCAGGAATTCCACCAACAAGCCTTGGCAAAGGCAAATTCATGGTCAGTGAAAAAGTGGAGCTGCCGGGTACCAGCAAGGCCCAGGAGGACTCAACCCAGGAGGGTGAGTCAGAGGGGGGCCCTCGGTGACACAGAGAGCCCACAGGAGCAGAGGTAGCACCCCAAAGGACACAGACGTCTAAGAAGGAGCACATGCAGCACTACAGAAAGGGATCCCACGTAGCAGGAGAACCACGCAGAGGGCTGTGCGTCACAGGAAGGGGTTCTGAGAGCTGGAGCTTCACATTGCCTGAAGATCCCTTGGAAGAGATGCAAACAAGCCTTGGCAGCGGTAAGAGACATGGTGCACGGGGGTACTGTCCTGTGTGGGAAGGCAAAAGCTTACTTCCACCAAAGTTGGACAGCTGGCAGAGAGGGCCAACAGGACTACATCAGACCACAACCCGTGATGCAGGATCCACGCAGCTCAGGATGAGAGGAGATCCACGCAGCCGGTCGTCGTTGCAGTAGGTGCCTGCAGATGCAGGGAGTGACTCCCTCACTTTAAGGGAGATTCCTTCTTGCTTCTTGGTTAAGACTGAAGACTTGCCACCCTCAGAGGGTGCATAGTTGGGGAAATGTTACAGTTGCTGGAAGGAACCGGAGAAACAATGTTGCAGAGCAGAGTCATCTTTGTAGCTTCAGATTATAGGTTCCTGTGATGTCCATTTGCAGTTCCAGTGGTCAGAAGTCAAAGTAAACATTGCAGAGGAGTCCTGCAGGAGTCTTGAACATCGAATCTGAGGACCCACGAAAGAGAGAGACCCTAAATAGCCCTGAAGGGGGGATTGGTCACCTAGCCAGGTGACCACCTATCAGGAGGGGACTCGGACGTCACTGCATGGCCTGGCCAATCAGATGGTCTCTGTCAACCTTGGATTCAAGATGGAAGAACCCAGGGACCCTATGGAGGAGCTCTGGGCACCACCCCTGGGGTGGTGAAGGACAGGGGAGTGGTCACTCTCCTTTCCATTGTCCAGTTTCGCACCAGAGCAGGGACTGGGGGGGGTGGGGGAGTCCCTGAATCGGTGTGCACTGGTTTATGCACGGAGGGCATAAAATGTGCCCTTCAAAGCATACCAGTTGCTTGGGAAGGCTACCCCTCCCAAGCTAGTCCGACCTATTTCCAAAGGGAGAGGTATTTCCTCCCTCTCCCAATGAAATCCTTTGTTACGCCTTCCTGATCAGATCAAGCAGCAGGAGGGCAGAAACCTGCCTGAGGGGTGGCAGCAGCTTGGGCTGCCGGGAAAACCCTGTAAGACTAATGATAGCAATGCTGAGGGCCCTCTAAAGAGCCCACAGAGTGCATGGAATCATACTTCCAATACTTGCAACAGTATTGGGGTATAATTCTGACATGTTTGATACCAAACATGGCCAGGTTCGGAGTTACCATTATGTAGCTGGACACAGGTAGTGATCTATGTCCAGTACACAAGTAAAATGGCGTCCTGAACTCACAAAGTCCAGGAAAATGGAGCTGGAGTTCGCAGGGGCACCTCTGCTAGTGCAGGGGTGCCCTCACACACAGGTACCTGCACAGGTACCTGCACCCTGCCCTCTGAGCTGAGAGGGCCTACCATAGGGGTGACATACAGTGACCTGGTGCAGTGACCTGTAGTGAAAACAGGTGCATGCACCCGTTTCACGCAGACTGCAATGGTAGGCCTGCAGAACACTTTGCACGGGCTCCCTATGGGTGGCAGAATAACTTCTGCAGCCCATAGGGATCCCCTGGTACCTCAACATCCTGGGTACCATATACTAGGGACACACATGGGGGAACCAGTATGCCAAATGTGGGAAGAAAAATGTACAGTTACCAAAATTTACAGGAGAGAGCATAATTACTGGGGTCATGGTTGGCAGGATCCCAGGGAACACAATCAAACACACTGACAAACAGGCAAAAACTGGGGGTAACCAAGCTAGAAAGAGGCTACTTTCCTACAGGTTACTCAGTCACAAACGTGACGGATGTCCTGTCCGCCGTAGCACAATCTCCATAGGCTATTATGGGATTGTAATACAGTGCACAGGAAAATTGTGACTAAGTAACCCCCTCCGCCAAATTCTAAATCAAGCCCTAAATCTAACCTTAATCATAACTCTATCCCTTATTCTACCCTTAAACCTACCCTTCATGCTAAGTACAAGTCATTTCAATGGAGTAGAGTCCTGGTGGTGGGATGCAGAGTTTATCAGGAACAATATATAACAAGCATTGGCACAGCCAATAGGCCTAATCTACGAGAGAGCTTTTGACTTTTTCAATGTATTTAATCCAAGCTGTACAGCAACGCAGCTAAAGTGCAGCAAGGCTATTTAAAAAAAAAATTGCTATGGTACAAGCCAGCGCTGGCCACGCCCTAGTGCTTAATTTTTTTATTGCTAGTGGGATAGGAGTCAATATGGGGGCACCAAGGACAACAGAGGACGTGTGAAAAAGTGCAATGATGGAGTAAGCATTGGCGCATCACAGCACTTTTTTTTTTCTTTATCACAGGATGGAATGCAACACAAAGGAAGGAGGAGGAATTGGGTGCGGAAAGCAACACAGAGGGAGAGAGGAGGAGTTAGTGTGCAAAACAGACAACAGGGAGTGGAAGGGAGGGGCTAGGAGCAAGCACACCAACAATGGAAGGGGGAAAAGAGTCAAGCTGATGGACAATGAGGGCAGAAGGTAGTGAGGTAAGCAGCAACACAGATACAAACAACACAGATGAGGGAGGGCCAGGGCAAGGGACACAGATCAAGGAAGGCAGGCAGGTGCAAATGACACAGACAAAGCAGGGATGGTGGAGGACATGAGACATGGACCCCTTTGGTCCTCCAGGTGATCGGTGGCAAGCAACCAGATGGGTAGAGGGCAGGGGCAAGCGACATGGATGAGGCAGGGAGAGTGGGGGCAAGCAACACAGACGGGGAGGTAGGGGTGTCAAGCAACAGACGGGGGTGTAGGGTGGGTGGCAAGCAACAGACTGGGAGGGAGGGTGGGTTCAAGGAACCAACAGGTAGGGAGGGTCGAGGCAAGCAACAGACGGGGATGGAGGGTGGGGGGCAAGCAACTCAGAAGGGGGAGGGAGGGTGAAGGCTAGTGACATGGACAAGCGAAGGAGTGCAGGGGGTAAGCAACATGGATGGAGAAGGGCAGGGCGGGGGCCCAGCAACACAGACAAGGGAGGATGGATATGCCAAGCGACACGGATGAAGGGAGGAAGGGGGAGGCAAAGTGACAGAAAAAAGTAATGCTAGTGTTGGCCAAGCGACATGGAAAAAGCAAGGGAGGGTGAGGCAAGCGACACAGAGGAAGGAGGGCAGGCAGGGCAAGCAACACCGAGGAGGGAGGGAGGGAAAAAGTAACAGTCATGCAACAGGAGGCAGGGGCAAGTGACATGGATGCAGGAGGGTGGGGCAAGAGACACAGATGAGGGAGGGCGGGCGGGGCAAGAGCCATGAACGATGGAAGGGGAAAGAGACACAAACGAGGGAGGGTGGAAGGGGAAAGAGACACAACTAGGGAGGGTGGAAGGGGAAGACACAAACAAGGGAGGGTGGAAGGGGAAGACACAAATGAGGGAGGGTGGAAGGGGAAAGAGACACAAAGGAGGGAGGGTGGAAGGGGAAGAGACACAAACAAGGGAGGGTGGAAGGATAAAAAGACACGAGGGAGGGTAGAAGGGGAAAGAGACATGAACGAGAGAGGGTGGGCGGGGCAAGAGAGACAAGGGTGGGTGGGCGGGCGGGGCAAGAGACAGACGAGGGAGGGTGGGCGGGGCAAGAGACACCAACGAGGGAGGGTGGGCGGTGTGGGAAACACGGACGAGGGAGGGTGGGCAGGTCGAGAGCCACACGGACGGGGAAGGGCGGGCAGGGCAAGAGCCACTGATATGGGAGGGCGGGCGGGACAAGAGCCACGGATATGGGAGGGCGGGCGGGACAAGAGCCACGGATATGGGAGGGCGGGCGGGACAAGAGCCACGGATATGGGAGGGCGGGCGGGACAAGAGCCACGGAAAAGGGAGGGCGGGCGGGACAAGAGCCACGGATATGGGAGGGCGGGCGGGTCAAGAGCCACGGATATGGGAGGGTGGGTGGGTCAAGAGCCACGGATATGGGAGGGCGGGCGGGTCAAGAGCCACGGATATGGGACGGCGGGTCAAGAGCCACGGATATGGGAGGGGGGGTTGGGACAAGAGCCATGGACATGTGAGGGCAGTTGGGCCACGAGCCACGGACATGGCAGGGCGGGTGGGCCACGAGCCACGGACATGGCAGGGCGGGTGGGCCACGAGCCACGGATATAGGTGGACGGGTGGTGCAAGAGGCACTGATAAGGGAGGGCGGGTGGGGCAAGAGGCACGCGATATGGGAGGGCGGATATGGGAGGGCGGTGGGGCAAGAGGCACGCGATATGGGAGGGCGGATATGGGAGGGCGGGTGGGGCAAGATGCTCGCGATATGGGAGGGCGGGTGGGGCAAGATGCTCGCGATATGGGAGGGCGGGTGGGGCAAGATGCTCGCGATATGGGAGGGCGGGTGGGGCAAGATGCTCGCGATATGGGAGGGCGGGTGGGGCAAGAGGCTCGCGATATGGGAGGGCGGGTGGGGCAAGAGGCATGCGATATGGGAGGGCGGGTGGGACAAGAGGCACGCGATATGGGAGGGCGGGTGGGACAAGAGGCACGCGATATGGGAGGGCGGGTGGGACAAGAGGCACGCGATATGGGAGGGCGGGTGGGACAAGAGGCACGCGATATGGGAGGGCGGATATGGGAGGGCGGTGGGGCAAGAGGCACGTGATATGGAAGGGCGGATATGGGAAGGCGGGTGGGGCAAGAGACTCGCGATATGGGAGGGCGGGTGGGGCAAGAGACTCGCGATATGGGAGGGCGGGTGGGGCAAGAGACTCGCGATATGGGAGGGCGGGTGGGGCAAGAGGCTCGCGATATGGGAGGGCGGGTGGGGCAAGAGGCTCGCGATATGGGAGGGCGGGTGGGGCAAGAGGCACGCGATATGGGAGGGCGGGTGGGGCAAGAGGCACGCGATATGGGAGGGCGGGTGGGGCAAGAGGCACGCGATATGGGAGGGCGGGTGGGGCAAGAGGCACGCGATATGGGAGGGCGGGTGGGGCAAGAGGCACGCGATATGGGAGGGCGGGTGGGGCAAGAGGCACGCGATATGGGAGGGCGGGTGGGGGCAAGAGGCACGCGATATGGGAGGGCGGTGGGGCAAGAGGCACGCAATATGGGAGGGCGGGTGGGGCAAGAGGCACGCGATATGGGAGGGCGGGTGGGGACAAGAGGCACGCGATATGGGAGGGCAGGTGGGGACAAGAGGCACGCGATATGGGAGGGCAGGTGGGGACAAGAGGCACGCGATATGGGAGGGCGGATATGGGAGGGCGGGTGGCTCAAGAGGCTCGCGATATGGGAGGGCGGTTGGGGCAAGAGGCTCGCGATATGGGAGGGCGGGTGGGACAAGGGGCACGCGATACAGGAGGGCGGGTGGGTCAAGTGGCACGCCATGCAGGTGGGTCAAGAGGCACGCGATACGGGAGGGCGGGTGGGTCAAGAGGCACGGATATGGGAGGGTGGGTGGATCAAGAGGCACGGATATGGGAGGGTGGGTATGGCAAGAGGCACATATATGGGAGGGTGGGTGGGGCAAGAGGCACGGATATGGGAGGGCGGGCGGGGCAAGAGGCACGGATATGGGAGGGCCGGCGGGGCAAGAGGCACGGATATGGGAGGGCGGGTGGGGCAAGAGGCACGGATATGGGAGGGCGGGTGGGGCAAGAGGCACGGATATGGGAGGGCGGGTGGGGCAAGAGGCACGGATATGGGAGGGCGGGTGGGGCAAGAGGCACGGATATGGGAGGGCGGGTGGGGCAAGAGGCACGGATATGGGAGGGCGTGCGGGACAAGAGCCACGGAAAAGGGAGGGCGGGCGGGACAAGAGCCACGGAAAAGGGAGGGCGGGCGGGACAAGAGCCACGGAAAAGGGAGGGCGGGCGGGACAAGAGCCACGGAAAAGGGAGGGCGGGCGGGACAAGAGCCACGGAAAAGGAAGGGCGGGCGGGACAAGAGCCACGGAAATGGGATGGCGGGCGGGACAAGAGCCACGGATATGGGAGGGCAGGCGGGACAAGAGCCACGGATATGGGAGGGCGGGCGGGACAAGAGCCACGGATATGGGAGGGCGGGCGGGACAAGAGCCACGGATATGGGAGGGGAGGCGGGTCAAGAGCCACGGATATGGGAGGGCGGGCGGGTCAAGAGCCAAGGATATGGGAGGGCGGGCGGGTCAAGAGCCACGGATATGGGAGGGCGGGCGGGTCAAGAGCCACGGATATGGGAGGGTGGGCGGGTCAAGAGCCACGGATATGGGAGGGTGGGCGGGTCAAGAGCCACGGATATGGGAGGGTGGGCGGGTCAAGAGCCACGGATATGGGAGGGTGGGCGGGTCAAGAGCCACGGATATGGGAGGGTGGGCGGGTCAAGAGCCACGGATATGGGAGGGGGGGTTGGGACAAGAGCCACGGACATGTGAGGGCAGGTGGGCCACGGACATGGGAGGATGGGTGGGCCACGAGCCACAGACATGGGAAGACGGGTGGGCCACGAGCCACAGACATGGGAGGGCAGGTGGGCCACGAGTCACGGATATAGGTGGACGGGTGGTGCAAGAGGCACTGATAAGGGAGGGCGGGTGGGGCAAGAGGTACGCGATATGGGAGAGCGGTGGGGCAAGAGGCACGCGATATGGGAGGGCAGATATGGGAAGACGGTGGTGCAAGAGGCTCGCAATATGGGAGGGCGGGTGGGGCCAGAGGCTCGCGATATGGGAGTGCGGGTGGGGCAAGAGGCACGCGATATGGAAGGGCGGGTGGGGCAAGAGGCAAGCGATACGGGAGGGCTGGTGGGGCAAGAGGCACGCGATACGGGAGGGCGGGTGGGGCAAGAGGCACGCGATACGGGAGGGCGGGTGGGGCAAGAGGCACGCGATACGGGAGGGCGGGCGGGGCAAGAGGCACGGATATGGGAGGCCGGGCGGGACAAGAGCCACGGATATGGGAGGGCGGGCGGGACAAGAGCCACGGATATGGGAGGGCGGGCGGGTCAAGAGCCACAGATATGGGAGGGCGGGCGGGTCAAGAGCCACTGATATGGGAGGGCGGGCGGGTCAAGGGCCACGGTTATGGGAGGGCGAGCGGGTCAAGAGCCATGGATATGGGAGGGGGGGTTGGGACAAGAGCCACGGACATGTGAGGGCAGGTGGGCCACGAGCCATGGACATGGCAGGGCGGGTGGGCCACGGATATAGGTGGACGGGTGGTGCAAGAGGCACTGATAAGGGAGGGCGGGTGGGGCAAGAGGCACGCGATATGGGAGGGCGGGTGGGGCAAGAGGCATGCGATATGGGAGGGCGGGTGGGGCAAGAGGCACGCGATAAGGGAGGGCGGGTGGGGCAAGAGGCACGCGATATGGGAGGGCGGGTGGGACAAGAGGCACGCGATATGGGAGGGCGGGTGGGACAAGAGGCACGCGATATGGGAGGGTGGATATGGGAGGGCGGTGGGGCAAGAGGCACGCGATATGGGAGGGCGGATATTGGAGGGTGGGTGGAGCAAGAGGCTCGCGATATGGGAGGGTGGGTGGGGCAAGAGGCTCGCGATATGGGAGGGCAGGTGGGGCAAGAGGCACGCGATATGGGAGTGCGGGTGGGACAAGAGGCACGCGATATGGGAGGGCGGGTGGGACAAGAGGCACGCGATATGGGAGGGCGGGTGGGACAAGAGGCACGCGATATGGGAGGGCGGGTGGGGCAAGAGGCACGCGATATGGGAGGGCGGGTGGGGCAAGAGGCACGCGATATGGGAGGGCGGGTGGGGAAAGAGGCACCCGATATGGGAGGGCGGGTGGGGCAAGAGGCACGCGATATGGGAGGGCAGGTGGGGACAAGAGGCACGCGATATGGGAGGGCGGTTGGGACAAGAGGCACTCGATATGGGAGGGTGGATATGGGAGGGCGGGTGGGGCAAGAGGCTCGGGATATGGGAGGGCGGGTGGGACAAGAGGCATGCGATACGGGAGGGCGGGTGGGTCAAGAGGCACGCGATACGGGAGGGCGGGTGGGTCAAGAGGCACGGATATGGGAGGGGGCAGGTGGGGCAAGAGGCACGGATATGGGAGGGCGGGCGGAGCAAGAGGCACGCGATATGGGAGGGCGGGCGGAGCAAGAGGCACGCGATATGGGAGGGCGGGCGGGGCAAGAGGCATTGATATGGGAGGGCGGGCGGGGCAAGAGGCACTGATATGGGAGGGCGGGCGGGGCAAGAGGCACTGATATGGGCGGGCGGGGCAAGAGGCACACGATACGGGATGGCGGGCGGGACAAGAGGCAGACGATATGGGAGGGCGGGTGGGACAAGAGGCACACAATACGGGAGGGCGGGTGGGACAAGAGGCACGCGATACGGGAGGGCGGGTGGGTCAAGAGCCACGGATATGGGAGGGTGGGCGGGTCAAGAGCCACGGATATGGGAGGGTGGGCGGGTCAAGAGCCACGGATATGGGAGGGGGGTTGGGACAAGAGCCACGGACATGTGAGGGCAGGTGGGCCACGGACATGGGAGGATGGGTGGGCCACGAGCCACAGACATGGGAAGACTGGTGGGCCACGAGCCACGGACATGGGAGGGCAGGTGGGCCACGAGTCACGGATATAGTTGGACGGGTGGTGCAAGAGGCACTGATAAGGGAGGGCGGGTGGAGCAAGAGGCAAGCGATATGGGAGGGCGGTGGGGCAAGAGGCACGCGATATGGGAGGGCAGATATGGGAGGGCGGGTGGGGCAAGAGGCTCGCGATATGGGAGGGCGGGTGGGACAAGAGCCACGGAAAAGGGAGGGCGGGCAGGACAAGAGCCACGGATATGGGAGGGCAGGCGGGACAAGAGCCACGGATATGGGAGGGTGGGTGGGACAAGAGCCACGGGTATGGGAGGGTGGGTGGGTCAAGAGCCACGGATATGGGAGGGCGGGCGGGTCAAGGGCCACGGGTATGGGAGGGGGGGTTGGGACAAGAGCCACGGACATGTGAGGGCAGGTGGGCCACGAGCCACGGACATGGCAGGGCGGGTGGGCCACAAGCCACGGATATAGGTGGATGGGTGGTGCAAGAGGCACTGATAAGGGAGGGCGGGTGGGGCAAGAGGCACGCGATATGGGAGGGCGGGTGGGGCAAGAGGCACGCGATATGGGAGGGCGGGTGGGGCAAGAGGCACGCGATATGGGAGGGCGGGTGGGGCAAGAGGCACGCGATATGGGAGGGCGGATATGGGAGGGCGGTGGGGCAAGAGGCACGCGATATGGAAGGGTCGATATGGGAGGGCGGGTGGGTCAAGAGGCACGCGATATGGGAGGGTCGATATGGGAGGGCGGTGGGGCAAGAGGCACGCGATATGGGAGGGTCGATATGGGAGGGTCGATATGGGAGGGCGGTGGGGCAAGAGGCACGCGATATGGGAGGGTCGATATGGGAGGGCGGGTGGGGCAAGAGGCTCGCGATATGGGAGGGTGGGTGGGCACAAGAGGCTCGCGATATGGTAGGGTGGGTGGAGCAAGAGGCTCGCGATATGGGAGGGCGGGTGGAGCAAGAGGCTCGCGATATGGGAGGGCGGGTGGGGCAAGAGGCTCGCGATATGGGAGGGCGGGTGGGGCAAGAGGCTCGCGATATGGGAGGGCGGGTGGGGCAAGAGGCTCGCGATATGGGAGGGCGGGTGGGGCAAGAGGCTCGCGATATGGGAGGGCGGGTGGGGCAAGAGGCGCGCGATATGGGAGGGCGGGTGGGGCAAGAGGCACGCGATATGGGAGGGCGGGTGGGGCAAGAGGCACGCGATATGGGAGGGCGGGTGGGGCAAGAGGCACGCGATATGGGAGGGCGGGTGGGGCAAGAGGCACGCGATATGGGAGGGCGGGTGGGGCAAGAGGCACGCGATATGGGAGGGCGGATATGGGAGGGCGGGTGGGGCAAGAGGCTCGCGATATGGGAGGGCGGGTGGGGCAAGAGGCACGCGATATGGGAGGGCGGGTGGGGCAAGAGGCACGCGATATGGGAGGGCAGGTGGGGCAAGAGGCACGCGATATGGGAGGGCGGGTGGGACAAGAGGCACGCGATATGGGAGGGCGGGTGGGACAAGAGGCACGCGATATGGGAGGGCGGGTGGGGCAAGAGGCACGCGATATGGGAGGGCGGGTGGGGCAAGAGGCACGCGATATGGGAGGGCGGGTGGGACAAGAGGCACGCGATATGGGAGGGCGGGTGGGGCAAGAGGCACGCGATATGGGAGGGCGGGTGGGGCAAGAGGCACGCAATATGGGAGGGCGGGTGGGGCAAGAGGCACCCGATATGGGAGGGCGGGTGGGGCAAGAGGCACGCGATATGGGAGGGCGGGTGGGGCAAGAGGCACGCGATATGGGAGGGCGGGTGGGGCAAGAGGCACGCGATATGGGAGGGCGGGTGGGGGCAAGAGGCACGCGATATGGGAGGGCGGGTGGGGGCAAGAGGCACGCGATATGGGAGGGCGGGTGGGGGCAAGAGGCACGCGATATGGGAGGGCGGTGGGGCAAGAGGCACGCAATATGGGAGGGCGGGTGGGGCAAGAGGCACGCGATATGGGAGGGCAGGTGGGGACAAGAGGCACGCGATATGGGAGGGCAGGTGGGGACAAGAGGCACGCGATATGGGAGGGCAGGTGGGGACAAGAGGCACGCGATATGGGAGGGCGGATATGGGAGGGCGGGTGGGGCAAGAGGCTCGCGATATGGGAGGGCGGTTGGGGCAAGAGGCTCGCGATATGGGAGGGCGGGTGGGACAAGGGGCACGCGATACAGGAGGGCGGGTGGGTCAAGTGGCACGCCATGCAGGTGGGTCAAGAGGCACGCGATACGGGAGGGCGGGTGGGTCAAGAGGCACGCGATACGGGAGGGCGGGTGGGTCAAGAGGCACGCGATACGGGAGGGCGGGTGGGTCAAGAGGCACGGATATGGGAGGGTGGGTGGATCAAGAGGCACGGATATGGGAGGGTGGGTATGGCAAGAGGCACATATATGGGAGGGTGGGTGGGGCAAGAGGCACGGATATGGGAGGGCGGGCGGGGCAAGAGGCACGGATATGGGAGGGCCGGCGGGGCAAGAGGCACGGATATGGGAGGGCGGGTGGGGCAAGAGGCACGGATATGGGAGGGCGGGTGGGGCAAGAGGCACGGATATGGGAGGGCGGGTGGGGCAAGAGGCACGGATATGGGAGGGCGGGTGGGGCAAGAGGCACGGATATGGGAGGGCGGGTAGGGCAAGAGGCACGGATATGGGAGGGCGTGCGGGACAAGAGCCACGGAAAAGGGAGGGCGGGCGGGACAAGAGCCACGGAAAAGGGAGGGCGGGCGGGACAAGAGCCACGGAAAAGGAAGGGCGGGCGGGACAAGAGCCACGGAAATGGGATGGCGGGTGGGACAAGAGCCACGGATATGGGAGGGCAGGCGGGACAAGAGCCACGGATATGGGAGGGCGGGCGGGACAAGAGCCACGGATATGGGAGGGCGGGACAAGAGCCACGGATATGGGAGGGGAGGCGGGTCAAGAGCCACGGATATGGGAGGGCGGGCGGGTCAAGAGCCAAGGATATGGGAGGGCGGGCGGGTCAAGAGCCACGGATATGGGAGGGTGGGCGGGTCAAGAGCCACGGATATGGGAGGGTGGGCGGGTCAAGAGCCACGGATATGGGAGGGTGGGCGGGTCAAGAGCCACGGATATGGGAGGGTGGGCGGGTCAAGAGCCACGGATATGGGAGGGGGGGTTGGGACAAGAGCCACGGACATGTGAGGGCAGGTGGGCCACGGACATGGGAGGATGGGTGGGCCACGAGCCACAGACATGGGAAGACGGGTGGGCCACGAGCCACAGACATGGGAGGGCAGGTGGGCCACGAGTCACGGATATAGGTGGACGGGTGGTGCAAGAGGCACTGATAAGGGAGGGCGGGTGGGGCAAGAGGCACGCGATATGGGAGGGCAGATATGGGAAGGCGGTGGTGCAAGAGGCTCGCAATATGGGAGGGCGGGTGGGGCAAGAGGCTCGCGATATGGGAGTGCGGGTGGGGCAAGAGGCACGCGATATGGAAGGGCGGGTGGGGCAAGAGGCAAGCGATACGGGAGGGCTGGTGGGGCAAGAGGCACGCGATACGGGAGGGCGGGTGGGGCAAGAGGCACGCGATACGGGAGGGCGGTTGGGACAAGAGCCACGGATATGGGAGGGCGGGCGGGACAAGAGCCACGGATATGGGAGGGCGGGCGGGTCAAGAGCCACGGATATGGGAGGGCGGGCGGGTCAAGAGCCACTGATATGGGAGGGCGGGCGGGTCAAGGGCCACGGTTATGGGAGGGCGAGCGGGTCAAGAGCCATGGATATGGGAGGGGGGTTGGGACAAGAGCCACGGACATGTGAGGGCAGGTGGGCCACGAGCCACGGACATGGCAGGGCGGGTGGGCCACGAGCCACGGACATAGGTGGACGGGTGGTGCAAGAGGCACTGATAAGGGAGGGCGGGTGGGGCAAGAGGCACGCGATATGGGAGGGCGGGTGGGGCAAGAGGCATGCGATATGGGAGGGCGGGTGGGGCAAGAGGCACGCGATAAGGGAGGGCGGGTGGGGCAAGAGGCACGCGATATGGGAGGGCGGGTGGGACAAGAGGCACGCGATATGGGAGGGCGGGTGGGACAAGAGGCACGCGATATGGGAGGGTGGATATGGGAGGGAGGTGGGGCAAGAGGCACGCGATATGGGAGGGCGGATATTGGAGGGTGGGTGGAGCAAGAGGCTCGCGATATGGGAGGGTGGGTGGGGCAAGAGGCTCGCGATATGGGCGGGCAGGTGGGGCAAGAGGCACGCGATATGGGAGTGCGGGTGGGACAAGAGGCACGCGATATGGGAGGGCGGGTGGGACAAGAGGCACGCGATATGGGAGGGCGGGTGGGACAAGAGGCACGCGATATGGGAGGGCGGGTGGGGCAAGAGGCACGCGATATGGGAGGGCGGGTGGGGCAAGAGGCACGCGATATGGGAGGGCGGGTGGGGCAAGAGGCACGCGATATGGGAGGGCGGGTGGGGAAAGAGGCACGCGATATGGGAGGGCGGGTGGGGAAAGAGGCACCCGATATGGGAGGGCGGGTGGGGCAAGAGGCACGCGATATGGGAGGGCAGGTGGGGACAAGAGGCACGCGATATGGGAGGGTGGATATGGGAGGGCGGGTGGGGCAAGAGGCTCGGGATATGGGAGGGCGGGTGGGACAAGAGGCATGCGATACGGGAGGGCGGGTGGGTCAAGTGGCACGCGATACGAGAGGGCGGGTGGGTCAAGAGGCACGCGATACGGGAGGGCGGGTGGGTCAAGAGGCACGCAATATGGGAGGGGGCAGGTGGGGCAAGAGGCACGGATATGGGAGGGCGGGCGGGGCAAGAGGCACTGATATGGGAGGGCGGGCGGAGCAAGAGGCACGCGATATGGGAGGGCGGGCGGGGCAAGAGGCATTGATATGGGAGGGCGGGCGGGGCAAGAGGCACTGATATGGGAGGGCGGGCGGGGCAAGAGGCACGGATATGGGCGGGCGGGGCAAGAGGCACGCGATACGGGAGGGCGGGCGGGACAAGAGGCAGACGATATGGGAGGGCGGGTGGGACAAGAGGCACACGATACGGGAGGGCGGGTGGGACAAGAGGCACGCGATACGGGAGGGCGGGTGGGTCAAGAGCCACGGATATGGGAGGGTGGGCGGGTCAAGAGTCACGGATATGGGAGGGTGGGCGGGTCAAGAGCCACGGATATGGGAGGGGGGGTTGGGACAAGAGCCACGGACAGGTGAGGGCAGGTGGGCCACGGACATGGGAGGATGGGTGGGCCACGAGCCACAGACATGGGAAGACGGGTGGGCCACGGACATGGGAGGGCAGGTGGGCCACGAGTCACGGATATAGCTGGACGGGTGGTGCAAGAGGCACTGATAAGGGAGGGCGGGTGGAGCAAGAGGCAAGCGATATGGGAGGGCGGTGGGGCAAGAGGCACGCGATATGGGAGGGCAGATATGGGAAGGCGGGTGGGGCAAGAGGCTCGCGATATGGGAGGGCGGGTGGGACAAGAGCCACGGAAAAGGGAGGGCGGGCAGGACAAGAGCCACGGATATGGGAGGGCAGGCGGGACAAGAGCCACGGATATGGGAGGGCGGGTGGGACAAGAGCCACGGGTATGGGAGGGTGGGTGGGTCAAGAGCCACGGATATGGGAGGGCGGGCGGGTCAAGGGCCACGGGTATGGGAGGGGGGGTTGGGACAAGAGCCACGGACATGTGAGGGCAGGTGGGCCACGAGCCACGGACATGGCAGGGCGGGTGGGCCACAAGCCACGGATATAGGTGGATGGGTGGTGCAAGAGGCACTGATAAGGGAGGGCGGGTGGGGCAAGAGGCACGCGATATGGGAGGGCGGGTGGGGCAAGAGGCACGCGATATGGGAGGGCGGGTGGGGCAAGAGGCACGCGATATGGGAGGGCGGATATGGGAGGGCGGTGGGGCAAGAGGCACGCGATATGGGAGGGTCGATATGGGAGGGCGGGTGGGGCAAGAGGCACGCGATATGGGAGGGTCGATATGGGAGGGCGGTGGGGCAAGAGGCACGCGATATGGGAGGGTCGATATGGGAGGGTCGATATGGGAGGGCGGTGGGGCAAGAGGCACGCGATATGGGAGGGTCGATATGGGAGGGCGGGTGGGGCAAGAGGCTCGCGATATGGGAGGGTGGGTGGGGGCAAGAGGCTCGCGATATGGGAGGGTGGGTGGGGGCAAGAGGCTCGCGATATGGGAGGGTGGGTGGGGGCAAGAGGCTCGCGATATGGGAGTGTGGGTGGGCACAAGAGGCTCGCGATATGGGAGGGTGGGTGGAGCAAGAGGCTCGCGATATGGGAGGGCGGGTGGAGCAAGAGGCTCGCGATATGGGAGGGCGGGTGGAGCAAGAGGCTCGCGATATGGGAGGGCGGGTGGGGCAAGAGGCTCGCGATATGGGAGGGCGGGTGGGGCAAGAGGCTCGCGATATGGGAGGGCGGGTGGGGCAAGAGGCTCGCGATATGGGAGGGCGGGTGGGGCAAGAGGCGCGCGATATGGGAGGGCGGGTGGGGCAAGAGGCACGCGATATGGGAGGGCGGGTGGGGCAAGAGGCACGCGATATGGGAGGGCGGGTGGGGCAAGAGGCACGCGATATGGGAGGGCGGGTGGGGCAAGAGGCACGCGATATGGGAGGGCGGGTGGGGCAAGAGGCACGCAATATGGGAGGGTCGATATGGGAGGGCGGTGGGGCAAGAGGCACGCGATATGGGAGGGTCGATATGGGAGGGTCGATATGGGAGGGCGGTGGGGCAAGAGGCACGCGATATGGGAGGGTCGATATGGGAGGGCGGGTGGGGCAAGAGGCTCGCGATATGGGAGGGCGGGTGGGGCAAGAGGCTCGCGATATGGGAGGGCGGGTGGGGCAAGAGGCGCGCGATATGGGAGGGCGGGTGGGGCAAGAGGCACACGATATGGGAGGGCGGGTGGGGCAAGAGGCACGCGATATGGGAGGGCGGGTGGGGCAAGAGGCACGCGATATGGGAGGGCGGGTGGGGCAAGAGGCACGCAATATGGGAGGGTCGATATGGGAGGGTCGATATGGGAGGGCGGTGGGGCAAGAGGCACGCGATATGGGAGGGTCGATATGGGAGGGTCGATATGGGAGGGCGGTGGGGCAAGAGGCACGCGATATGGGAGGGTCGATATGGGAGGGCGGGTGGGGCAAGAGGCTCGCGATATGGGAGGGTGGGTGGGGGCAAGAGGCTCGCGATATGGGAGGGTGGGTGGGCGCAAGAGGCTCGCGATATGGGAGGGTGGGTGGAGCAAGAGGCTCGCGATATGGGAGGGCGGGTGGAGCAAGAGGCTCGCGATATGGGAGGGCGGGTGGGGCAAGAGGCTCGCGATATGGGAGGGCGGGTGGGGCAAGAGGCTCGCGATATGGGAGGGCGGGTGGGGCAAGAGGCGCGCGATATGGGAGGGCGGGTGGGGCAAGAGGCGCGCGATATGGGAGGGCGGGTGTGGCAAGAGGCACACGATATGGGAGGGCGGGTGGGGCAAGAGGCACGCGACATGGGAGGGCGGGTGGGGCAAGAGGCACGCGATATGGGAGGGCGGGTGGGGCAAGAGGCACGCAATATGGGAGGGCGGGTGGGGCTAGAGGCACGCGATATGGGAGGGCGGATATGGGAGGGCGGGTGGGGCAAGAGGCTCGCGATATGGGAGGGCGGGTGGGGCAAGAGGCACGCGATATGGGAGGGCGGGTGGGGCAAGAGGCACGCGATATGGGAGGGCGGGTGGGACAAGAGGCACGCGATATGGGAGGGCGGGTGGGACAAGAGGCACGCGATATGGGAGGGCGGGTGGGGCAAGAGGCACGCGATATGGGAGGGCGGGTGGGACAAGAGGCACGCGATATGGGAGGGCGGGTGGGGCAAGAGGCACGCAATATGGGAGGGCGGGTGGGGCAAGAGGCACGCAATATGGGAGGGCGGGTGGGGCAAGAGGCACCCGATATGGGAGGGCGGGTGGGGCAAGAGGCACGCGATATGGGAGGGCGGGTGGGGCAAGAGGCACGCGATATGGGAGGGCAGGTGGGGACAAGAGGCACGCGATATGGGAGGGCAGGTGGGGACAAGAGGCACGCGATATGGGAGGGCGGTTGGGACAAGAGGCACTCGATATGGGAGGGTGGATATGGGCGGGTGGGGCAAGAGGCTCGCGATATGGGTGGGCGGGTGGGGCAAGAGGCTCGCGATATGGGAGGGCGGGTGGGGCAAGAGGCTCGCGATATGGGAGGGCGGGTGGGGCAAGAGGCTCGCGATATGGGAGGGCGGGTGGGGCAAGAGGCTCGCGATATGGGAGGGCGGGTGGGGCAAGAGGCTCGCGATATGGGAGGGCGGGTGGGGCAAGAGGCTCGCGATATGGGAGGGCGGGTGGGGCAAGAGGCACGTGATACGGGAGGGCGGGTGGGTCAAGTGGCACGCGATACGGGAGGGCGGGTGGGTCAAGTGGCACGCGATACGGAAGGGCGGGTGGGTCAAGAGGCACGCGATACGGGAGGGCGGGTGGGTCAAGAGGCACGCGATACGGGAGGGCGGGTGGGTCAAGAGGCACGGATATGGGAGGGGGCAGGTGGGGCAAGAGGCACGGATATGGGAGGGTGGGTGGGGCAAGAGGCACGGATATGGGAGGGCGGGTGGGGCAAGAGGCACGGATATGGGAGGGCGGGTGGGGCAAGAGGCACGGATATGGGAGGGCGGGTGGGGCAAGGGGCACTGATATGGGAGGGCGGGCGGGTCAAGAGGCACTGATATGGGAGGGCGGGCGGGGCAAGAGGCACTGATATGGGAGGGTGGGCGGGGCAAGAGGCACGGATATGGGAGGGCGGGCGGGGCAAGAGGCACGCGATACGGGAGCGCGGGCGGGACAAGAGGCACGCGATACGGGAGGGCGGGCGGGGCAAGAGGCACGCGATACGGGAGGGCGGGCGGGACAAGAGGCACGGATATGGGAGGGCGGGCGGGGCAAGAGGCACGCGATACGGGAGCGCGGGCGGGGCAAGAGGCACGCGATACGGGAGGGCGGGCGGGGCAAGAGGCACGCGATACGGGAGGGCGGGTGGGTCAAGAGGCACGGATATGGGAGGGGGCAGGTGGGGCAAGAGGCACGGATATGGGAGGGTGGGTGGGGCAAGAGGCACGGATATGGGAGGGCGGGTGGGGCAAGGGGCACTGATATGGGAGGGCGGGCGGGTCAAGAGGCACTGATATGGGAGGGCGGGCGGGGCAAGAGGCACTGATATGGGAGGGTGGGCGGGGCAAGAGGCACGGATATGGGAGGGCGGGCGGGGCAAGAGGCACGCGATACGGGAGCGCGGGCGGGGCAAGAGGCACGCGATACGGGAGGGCGGGCGGGGCAAGAGGCACGCGATACGGGAGGGCGGGCGGGGCAAGAGGCACGCGATACGGGAGGGCGGGCGGGACAAGAGGCACGCGATACGGGAGGGCGGGCGGGACAAGAGGCACGCGATACGGGAGGGCGGGCGGGACAAGAGGCACGCGATACGGGAGGGCGGGTGGGACAAGAGGCACGCGATACGGGAGGGCGGGTGGGGAAAGAGGCACGGATATGGGAGGGCGGGTGGGGCAAGAGGCACAGATATGGGAGGGCGGGTGGGGCAAGAGGCACAGATATGGGAGGGTGGGTGGTGCAAGAGGCACAGATATGGGAGGGTGGGTGGGGCAAGAGGCACAGATATGGGAGGGCGGGTGGGGCTAGAGGCACGGATATGGGAGGGCGGGTGGGGCAAGAGGCACGGATATGGGTGGGCGGGTGGTTTCATGAGGCACGGATATGGGTGGGCGGGTGGTTTCATGAGGCACGGATATGGGTGGGCGGGTGGGGCATGAGGCACGGATATGGGTGGGCGGGTGGGGCATGAGGCACGGATATGGGTGGGCGGCTGGGGCAAGAGACACTGATATGAGAGGGCGGGTGGGGCAAGAGGCACGGATATGGGAGGGAGGGTGGTGCAAGAGGCATGGATATGGGAGGTCGGGTGGGTCAAGAGGCACAGGTATGGGAGGGCGGGTGGGGCAAGAGGCACAGATATGGGAGGGCGGGTGGGGCAAGAGGCACGGATATGGGATGGCGGGTGGGGCAAGGACAAGGGAGGGGAAGCAACAGTCAAGGGAGGGAGGGCGGAGCACGAGACAGATGAGAGAGGGGAGGCTGGGAAAAAGATACAGACAAAGGAGGGCAGGTGGGGCAAGAGAGACAGATGAGGGTGTGTGGGCAGGGCAAGGGACAAGGGGGAATGAGCAGGTCTAGGGAGGTTAGACAGGGCAAGGGACAAGGGAAGGTAGGCAGGGCAAAGGAAAAGGGAGGGTAGGTGGGGGAAAGGGAAAAGGGAGGGAAGGCGGAGCAAGGGAAAAGGCAGGGTGGGCGGGGCAAGGGAAAAGGGAGGGTGGGCGAGGCAAGGGAAAAGGGAGGGTGGGCGAGGCAAGGGAAAAGGGAGGGTGGGCGAGGCAAGGGAAAAGGGAGGGTGGGCGGGGCAAGGGAAAAGGAAGGGTGGGCGGGGCAAGGGAAAAGGAAGGGTGGGTGGGGCAAGGGAAAAGGAAGGGTGGGCGGGGCAAGGGAAAAGGAAGGGTGGGTGGGGCAAGGGAAAAGGAAGGGTGGGCGGGGCAAGGGAGAAGAGGGTGGCGGGCAAGGGAATGGGAGGCTGGGTGGGGCAAGGGACAAGGGAGGGTGGATGGGGCAAGGAACAAAGGGAGTGAGGGCGGGGCAAGGAACAAAGCGAGAGAGCCAGGGAGGGGCAAGGAACAAAGGGAGGGAGGAAGGGCGGGTCAAGCAACAAAGGGAGGGAGGGTGGATCAAGGAACAAAGGGAGGGAGGGTGGGTCAAGAGACCCAGACAGGGGAAGGTAGGCGAGGCAAGAGACACAGGTGAAGGGGTGGGTGGGGTAAGACAGATGAATGAAGGGGACAATGAGCAGGACAAGAGACACGGACGAAGGGACAGGTGGGCGGCGCAAGAGACACAAACGAAGGGACAGGCAGGGCAAGAGAGACAAATAGACACACTGACACAGCATGAAATAGATGAAAGGGCAGGTGGGCAGGGTAGGAGATAGACAAAAGGCTGGTAGGTAGTGTAGAAGGCTGGATCAGTTATAGTGTTACCCCCATGGTGTGGCACCCTATACTGAGTCCAGGCAACCGTTAGTGATAGTGAATAGGTGTCCAGATAGCAAGAGCTCTCTAGGGGTAGCTGATGCAAGCAGCTAAAGCTTATCCAGGAGGAATGTAAAGCACTTGCAATACCACAATAGTCAGACAGCAATTCACTCACAAGAAGGAACCACACAAATTTTGCAAAAAGAAAGGATACCTTATTACAACACTACTACTAGACTCTCTTTGGAGATATCTACACACACAATATGTACACAACATAACCATCAGAAATAGCATAAAAACACAGAGAGTCCTATGGGAGGGCCAAACCATATACTAAAAAAGTGGAATGTGAAATGGTGAACAACGTCAAGGTAAGTGTGGTATTTAGCTAGGGGCTGGGGCAGATAGAAAACACCAGAGGTAAGTACAGTAAGTGTCCCCAGCAACCAGGTGTAAAGTATTTACCTACTCAGTTGTCCCATAGGCTAACACAGTGAGTAGTGGTTGGAGTTTGTGGGATTCAGGACTCTTTTCAGTGTACCCTGAGGAAACCAGCAGACAAGAGGAAGGATGGAGAATGCCCCTACCCCAGGACACCCAGAAGACAGAGGTACCTACACGAGGGACTCGGATGGAGAGGAGAAGAAACTGTCTCTGAAGTCTGTCACAGCTTCGGATTGCCCAGTTGCTGTCACCGCAGGCCGGTGGAACCCAGGGACGATTTCCCAGGTGTGGAGGTCTGCAAAGGAAAGGGAAAAAGTCCAGCACCCTTGGAGGTGCCCAGGTGGTGCATGTGGCAATGCCAACCCTCTTGAAGGTGAAGTTCCTGCACCTCTGTGGAAGAAGTCTAGCTGCAGGGTCCAGGAGCTGCAGAAGATCCCAGGAGTCACCTACGAGCTGTTCTTTGATGGTCGCCGGACTGCGGGAGGGTCAGTGACCAGCCAGGTCACCAACAAGCACTGGCAAATGCAAAAAGGAGTTGCAGAAGAGTTTGTGAAGTTCTGGGGACCAGGAAGGTCCAGGAGACTTTATCCAGGAGGGAGAGTCACTGCTGGCCCTCAGCACACAGGAAGGCCAGCAGATATCGATGGAGCCACCAGAGCTCCTACAAGTGACCCAAAGGTAAATGACGCAGGGAGTCACAAGGAGGCCTGACCGGCACGACAAAACAGAAGTCTCATGTCGCAGGAGCTGCAGGACAGGGGCTGATCTTCAGATTGCAGAGTGCTGGAGGCTGGGGCTTCATGGTGCCTGAACATCTCCTGGAGGAAGAGTCAACCAGCCTTGGCAAGTGCAACAGTCGTGGTGCACAGGGGATCCAGTCTAGTGGCAGGAGATGGGACCCACAGTCTCCCAAGTTGGCTAGAATATAAGTAGGACCCAGAGGAGGCCACAGACTCACCACCTGTGAAGCAGGATCTTCAGATGTCCTTGGACAGCAGCCCCCACTAACCGGTCCACGTCATCTTGAGGTGCTTGTGGATGCAGGGGAGTGACTCCTTCACTTCAAGGGAGATTCCTTCGTGCTTCCAGGTGCAAACAGAATTCTTGTGACTCTGGAGAATGCACAGCCTTGGATGTTGCAGAATTCTTGCAGGAGCCGGAGAAACAATGTTGCTGTGGGAGCTCTGCCACCAGAAGCAGAGGTGTTTCAGTTCCAAAGCAGACCAGAAGCTACTCGAGAGGCCAGGAGCAGAATATGTCTTGCAGAGAGTTCCTTGGAGAGTCTTGCTCAACGAATCTGTGGACCCACCCATGGAGGAGCCCTTAAATAACCCTAGAAGGGGGTTGGTCACTCTCTGAAGTGACTCTCCTATCAGAGGGGGTCAGGAACATCACCTACCTGGCCTAACCAGTCAGATCTCCCAGGGGCCTCTGCACATCTTATTTCCAAGATCTCAGAATCAAGTGGCGACCTAGCAGAGCTCTGTGCAACTCCCTGGGGGAGAAGCTGGACAGGGAGGTGGTCACTTGTCTGTCCTTTGTGTAGTTTCATCTCAGAGCGGTAACCAGGGGTTCCTGGATGGGTGCAAACCAGATTATGAAAGGAGGGCACAAGATGTGTCCTTCAAAGCAGTATGGTGGCACTCAGAGGCCATCCCACCCACCCCTTAGCCACCTAATACACGGGAAGGTGATCACACCTCTCCCTTGCAGGAAATCCTTTGTTCTACTTCTCCGGCCTGAGCCTGGCTCATCAGCAGGAGAGCAGAACAGTGTATGAGGTCAGCAGCAGCGTAGGCTGACTGCTAGACAACATAAGTCTGCACAGGCAGAGCTGGGGGATCTTCTTATTAACCCCCAGAGTACATGGTATCATGCAACTAAAACTGGAATTGGTGTAGCTGTATGATTACAGCATGTTTGATACCAAACATGTCTAGGTTTGGAAAAGCTATTATGTAGTTGGACCATTTGTGTTGACCAGTGTCAACATACCTTAAGATGGCTTTCCTGCGCTTACAGAGTCCAGGAATTGGTCTGGGGCCTGTAGGAGTACCCTGCTCATGCAGGCATACCCTTACGCTTGGATACATACACCCTGCCCTTGGACTCAAAGGCCTACCAGAGGGGTGACTTATAATGTCTAAGTGCAGTGGTCAGGTTCAGTGGTGAAAGGGTGCATGCACCATTTCACGCAGGCTGCAATGGCAGGCCTGCAGACACACTTTGCATGGGCTCCTATGGGTGGCGCTATACATGCTGCAGCCCATGAGAGACCCCTGGTGGACCAATGCCTGGGGTACCTGGATACAATATACAAGGAACTTATATAGTAGCACCAGTATGCCAATTGTAGGTGTAAAAGGTTATCAGCAACTAAATCTAGGGGAGAGAGCACAAGCACTGGGGCCCTGATTTGCAGGATCTCAGTGCAATACAGTCCAAAACATACTGACAGCATGCAAGAAAAGTGGGGAGGGGCACTACAACCAGAACCCAGCTTCCTATATATAGGACAGGAAATATGCAAAATGGTGGGAGGATAGGGCAAGAGATAGACGAAAGGGCAGGTGGGCAGGTGGGTAGGGCAAAAAACACTGGCAAAGGGGTGGGTGGTGTAGGAAGCCGATTTATGCCGTATGCCAATGGAAGGGCACACTATGCAAAAAGTGCAGATGACCCCTATTTGATTTTGCAGGGCTTACTTTAATAATCTCAAGAGCTCTATTTGTGGTAGTGTGGTCGAGCAGCTTGGGCTTATCAAAGAGGAGTGTCGAGCACTTGTTCTACACCCAGAGTCAATAAATGGAGCACACTCAAGAAAGAAATCCAAGACCAATTTATAAAAATAACAAAAATAACACTGATTTGTATGTATATTTAGACATCAAGATCATCAATATTGGGTAAGTGCTTTTGACATTCTAGGTTTTTCAAGTAAAACAGTCAAAATAGCAAAGCTGTTAGAGTTGAGGCATGAGTCTCGAATGCAGTAAAGTTATCATATGGGAGACACATACACTGCATATGTAAAGTGCTAAGGGGCTAAGGTCCAAGAAACCACCAGCAGTTCGGTTTTACCTGCCCTGAGGTGTCTGAGTGCAGAGGTAATGGTTGCGTTGAAGTCTATGGAAGAGGCACCTGTAAAAGAAAGGTTGCCAGTGTGGACTTGGGGAGCGGGTCAGATCTTGAGGGTCTCTAGAGCTCTGGTGACACAGTCGGTTTCCGTGAATCCAAGTTGGGGGGCTTCTGGTGCAAAGGTTTTTTTTTTTTCGGTTGGTCAATGTAGTTAGAGGCTCTCACTGGATTTTAGTGACCTGGAGAAGAAAAGCAAGCAGGGCAGCAAGGCCACTCTCGATGATGGCCTTGTGGATTCTAAAGTCCCTCGTTGGCAGGTTGACATACGCGGTGCCTGGACTGGACACACAACAAGCCTTGGCAGCTGCAACAGCTCTGGTCCACAGGGTATTGATGCTGAGAGGCTCCTGGAGGGGTCAACATCTCGAGACTTGGTAAAAATGATGGGGTTGACCTCCTGGGCTCACAACCTCCTCCTCGTGAGTTGGTCCCTCGGTGGGTCCTATGGGCAGCAAGACGAAGTACTTGGGCAGTGCCGTTGGTGCCTGCAGATGCAGGGGGATCACTCCTCCACCCCAATGGAAATACTGCACGGTTGTTGAAGGTAAAAGTAGTCCTCCAAGAGTTTGGGGAGGCTGTTCAGCTTCTGGATGAGTTGATCTTTGTGATTGCGGTGGTGCAAGCAGCCAGGCTGAGTTTGGTGCCAATCTTCTTTGCAGGACCACTGTTCTCATGACTTTGCCTCTTCTTTGCCCCTCTTTCTGTTCCCAGCAGACAAATCTGATTTCCTGGTGTCACGGGTTGCCCTAAATACTGAATTTAGGGGCACTTAAGGGAGTGCAATGTAGTAGCCAATGGGCTACTTTCCCCTGGGGTGACCACACACCCTAGATGACCACTTCATGTGGAGAGTCTGCATTTTCCTGTCCCAGAGTTCCTAGTTTCCCCAAAAACAGAATGGGTAAAGACTTCATTGGCTGTGCACTTCAGGTAGCCCACCCTAGAGGTGTGACTAGCCTAGAAGTGCATCATTCCTCCTGATTCGGCAAGAGACAGACGCAGGGCCGGGAGGAAGCAGCAAGAGACAGAAAAAGGGGCAGGCACAGCAAGAGACACAGACAAAAGGGCGGCACGGCTAGAGACACAGAAAAACGGGCAGGCAGTGCAAGAGACAGATGAAGGGGCGGGTGGGGCAAGAGAGATGAAGGGGCGGGCGGGGCAGCAGACAAAGACTAAAGGGCAGACAGGCGGGCTGGACAAGAGACAAAGACGAAGGGGCTAGCAGGCGAGGCAAAAGACACAGATGAAGGGGCAGGTGGGGAATAGACAAATGAAGGGGCAGGCACGGCAAGAAACAGATGAAGGTGCAGGCAGGTGGGGCAGGAAACAGACAAATGGGCAAGTGGGGCAATAGAGACAGACGAAGGGGCGGGCAGGGCAAGAGACACAGACGAAGGGGCAGGCGGGGCAAGAGACAGTCAAAAGGGTGCACAAATGGGGCACGAGACACACAAAGGGGCGGGCGTGTCAAGAAACAGACAAAGGGGCGGGTGGACTGGGCAAGAGACAGATAAAGGGGCAGGTGGATGGGGCAAGAGACAGACAAAGGGGCGGGTGGTGAGGCAAGAGACAGACAAAGGGGTGGGTTGTGAGGCAAGAGACAGATAAAGGGGCAGGTGGATGGGGCAAGAGACAGACAAAGGGGTGGGTGGTGGGGCAAGAGACAGACAAAGGGGTAGGTGGGTGGTTTCAAAAGACAGACAAAGGGGCAGGTGGGTGGGGCAAGAGGCAGACAAAGGGGTGGGTGGTGAGGCAAGAGACAGACAAAGGGGTGGGTGGTGAGGCAAGAGACAGACAAAGGGGTGGGTGGTGAGGCAAGAGACAGACAAAGGGGTGGGTGGGTTTAAAAGACAGACAAAGGGGTGGGTGGGTATTTTCAAAAGACAGACAAAGGGGCGGGTGGACTGGGCAAGAGACAGATAAAGGGGCAGGTGGACGGAGCAAGAGACAGACAAAGGGGTGGGTGGTGAGGCAAGAGACAGACAAAGGGGTGGGTGGTGAGGCAAGAGACAGACAAAGGGGTGGGTGGGTTCAAAAGACAGACAAAGGGGTGGGTGGGTTCAAAAGACAGACAAAGGGGTGGGTGGGCGCATCGGCAGGGCAAGAGGCAGGCAAAGGAGTGGGTGTGGCAAGAGGCAGACAAAGGGGTGGGTGGTGAGGGAAGAGACAGACAAAGGGGTGGGTGGTGAGGCAAGAGACAGACAAAGGGGTGGGTGGTGAGGCAAGAGACAGACAAAGGGGTGGGTGGTGAGGCAAGAGACAGACAAAGGGGTGGGTGGTGAGGCAAGAGACAGACAAAGGGGTGGGTGGGTTTAAAAGACAGACAAAGGGGTGGGAGGGTGGTTTCAAAAGACAGACAAAGGGGCGGGTGGACGGGGCAAGAGACAGATAAAGGGGCAGGTGGACGGGGCAAGAGACAGATAAAGGGGCAGGTGGACGGAGCAAGAGACAGACAAAGGGGTGGGTGGTGAGGCAAGAGACAGACAAAGGGGTGGGTGGTGAGGCAAGAGACAGACAAAGGGGTGGGTGGTGAGGCAAGAGACAGACAAAGGGGTGGGTGGTGAGGCAAGAGACAGACAAAGGGGCGGGTGGGCGTATCGGCAGGGCAAGAGGCAGGCAAAGGGGTGGGTGGGGCAAGAGGCAGACAAAGGGGCGGGTGGGCGGGGCAAGAGGCAGACAAAGGGGCGGGTGGGCGGGGCAAGAGGCAGACAAAGGGGCGGGTGGGCGGGGCAAGAGGCAAACAGGCAGACAAAGGGGCGGGTGGGCGGGGCAAGAGGCAGACAAAGGGGCGGGTGGGCTTGGCAAGAGGCAGACAAAGGGGCGGGTGGGCAGGGCAAGAGGCAGACAAAGGGGCGGGTGGGCGGGGCAAGAGGCATACAAGGGGGCAGGTGGGCGGGGCAAGAGGCAGACAAAGGGGCAGGTGGGCGGGACAAGAGGCAGACAAAGGGGCGGGTGGGCTGGGCAAGAGACGCAGATGAAGGGGAAGGTGGGGAAAGAGATATAGATGAAGGAGCGGGCCAGGAAAGAGACACAGATGAAGGGGCCTTCAGGGAAAGAGACACCGACGAAGGGGTTGGCGGGGAAAGAGACACAGATGAAAGGGCAGGTGGGACAAGAGACACATGTAGGAAAGTGACCTTTTGCATGGTTACCCCCCAACTTTTTGTCTGATATCTGATGCTAACTTGACTGAATGTGTACTGGGATCCTGCTAACCAGGCCCCAGCACATGTGTTATTCCCTAAACTGTACCACTGCTTCCATAATTGGCATACCCCTGGTACACAGCTAAGTCCCGTGTACAAAGTACCAGTGGTACCAAGGGCCCTGTGGCAGGGAGGCTCTCTAAGGGCTGCAGCATGTATTGTGCCACCTTAAGGCACCCCTCACCAAACACATGCACACTGCCATTGCAGATTTTGTGTGTTTGGTGGGGAGAAAAAGGTAAAGTCGACATGGCATCCCTCTCTGGGTGCCATGCCCACAAACTGTGGCATAGGTAAGTCACCCCTCTAGCAGGCCTTATAGCCCTAAGGCACGGTGCACTATACCACAGGTGAGGGCATAGCTGCAATAGTGTCTAAGTCCATTATTAGACTTTGTAAGTGTAGTGTGGCCATATTGAGTACCTGAGTTGGGAGTTTGTCATTACGAACTCCACAGATCCATGGTGGCTTCACTGAAGACTGGGAAGTTTGGTATCAAACTTCTCAGCTCAATAGACCCACACTGATGCCAGTGTTGAATTTATTGAAAAATGCACACAGAGGGCATCTTAGAGATGCCTCCTGTATTTCACCCAACCCTCTAGTGTGAGGGCCATCCTGCCACTAACAGACAGGAATCTGACTCCATGAGGTAAGAGCCTTTGTGCTCTCTGGTCAGGTACAAAGCCTGCTCTGGGTGGAGGCGCTTCATGCCTCCCCCCTGCAGGAACTAGAACACTTTGTGGTAAGCCTCAAAGGCCCCTACCACTTATTGCACTGCCCCAGAGCACTCCAGCTAGCCCCCCTCCCCCCAAGACCAAGCCCCATTTTTGGTGGCAAGGCAGGTGGGAAAATTAGTAAACACCAGGAGGTGAGCCAACCCTACCTAGGACCTCCCCTTAGGTGCCCAGAGCTGAGGTGAACCTCTACTGGCAGAATCCTTTATCTCGTTTTGGAGGATGTTGGCCAACAGGGTTAGGAATGTGACCCCTCCCCAAAGGGAGTGAGCACAGGAAGGGTGTAGTCACTCTTAGGGGCAGTAGCCATTGGCTACTGCCCGCTGACCCCTGTAACGCCCCTAAATCTAGAATTTAGGGGTACCCCTGAACCTTGCTCTTTAGATTCCTGATGACCTGAAAGAAGAAGAGAGACTGAAGAGCCTCACCAGCAGAGAAGACTCCAGATGACAAATGACTTGGCCACAGCCCTACCGGCTTGTCTGCAGCTTCAAGACTTCTGCTACAAGTAGACGACCCGTCCTGCAGGACCAGTGACCTCCACAAACCCCCAGAAGACTGCCTGCCTACCCAAGGACCAAGATCTCCTGAAGACTCTAGAACCGCCCCGGATCCGCGAGGCCTACCCACTCTTCACCTGATGCCCACGGACCACAGGTACCCCTGCACCTGCAGCCCTTTGGCCTTGGGGAACCCAACCAGCAGGGGGCTCTTTACTTACCTGTCCAGCAGTTGGTTTTCTTCAGTCGACTCCTTACACCAAGTGACCCCGGGGTTAACTCATTGAAAAGCTTTGGGCTCCTGATGCTGAGTTTGCACCTTGTACCTGGATGCCCTTGTGCCGCTGATGGTGTGTGTTTGGTGCTGACCTATGCCCCCCCCAAAACACCCCAGGGGCTGAGCTAAACCCCCCAGCTCTGTGCCCTGAAGTTGCGGGTACTTACCTGCAAGCTGGTTCTTTCTAAGTGCCCCCATTCTCCCTAGGATTCCAATGGCTGCCCGACACCAACTTTGACCTCTGCACCCGGTTAGCCCCATGTGGCTGGTGGTGCACCCTTAGTGTCTTTCTAAACTTTGCCCTGTAGCACCTTAATCCCCGAAGACTGGGATCATAAGTCAAGTACTCACCTGCAAATTGTGTTGTTACTTTTCCTCCCCTAGGACTGCATTGCTTTCTATGAGAAATTGCACTGTGTCTACTTTTGAAATTGGAAAGTACTACTTACCTGAAAACTGTTTTACCTGTGAATTCTAAACAAAGTGCATTTGATACTTGAAAGTGATACATTCTTGAAACTGGATTTACTTACAGCAAAGATACTTTATTTTTAGAACCAAAAGGAACAAAGTATATTTCTGATACATAAAACAACGGCCTGGAGTTAGTCATTGAGTGCGTGCCTCATTTCTTGACTGTGTGTGCCTAGCACTACCCTCTTATAAGCCTAACTATAGAGGCGAGGAGGAGGGCGGGGCAAGAGACATGGACCAGTGAGAGCACACAGAGCCAAACAACACTGAGGGGAAAGAAGTAGCCCAGGGAGCCAGCTGAAAAATATGCTTTCTAGTACAGTGCTTAAACACAAAGTAAAAAGTAGTGGCTAAAACAATGGGCAGTGGAAGGACAAAAGAAATGCATCCATACTCCAAAGGAGGATCAAACATCTGATCATCAAGAAAAAGGAAGCAGATGAGGGTGAGTACGGCCAACCAGCAGTAAGCAATGGGAGGTTGCTAAATCCAATTTTTGAAAACAAAAGGTCTTGAAGAGACAGCAGATGTGCTTTATAGGTAGGACCTAAAACGAAGGTTAATTACAGAAGAAATGTTTTCATGATGTTGATGACAGGGCCGCTTTGTCACTTGAGATACATTAGTAGAAGCCTGGCGCCTTCAAAGAGAAGCAGAACTTTTTGAAGATGATGGGTCTCATCTCCAACCAGTAGTCACCTCTTGCCCCTCATAATCACACTCATTTCCCAATATTTCCGAAAACACCAAAACGGGATATCTCGCCTACCTTCAGCCCGCGCTTCTCAATCTCAGCCACACACTTCTGGATGAGCAATGGCACCCGCACTGTTGCCTGCTCACGTTCCACCAGCTGCTGGAGCTCCACCCCAAAAACGCGGGGCTCCCGCTCACCCTCACTCGGAGTGGCATCCCACTGCTCCACCAGGGTCATCTTGGAGTACAGAATCCCACGGGGCTCCAGTTTCACAGCCAACAGTTGAGTCCTGGAGCCTGTGGGGTGAAAAAGACTTAATCAGCACTTGTTTTGGCGGGAGGGTTTAGATTGACTGCACATAATAATTAAGAATAACATTAAAATGGCAATTCCATAGCAAACACAACAACATAAGATTTCTGTGTTCACTGAAGGACATTGCGTCTCCGCGCAGCATTTCCATTTGGAGGATTAAAGAGGCGGCTTGGCAAAGTAGTGTGAACGTGCGCCACCCAAGTGACAGCATCATGGCAGTGAAAGTGTGAGACCTACAGAGAGCGGTGACAATGGCATAAAGCAAAATGACAGCCCCATGCAGAATGTGATGGTCTGCACTGACACACCCATATCTCCCAGATATCCAGAATATTTAGAATGAATAGGGGCCCACTAAAGTATAAGACACCTTCTGTGCCTGAGGGTTTATCCCACACCCCTGCGGGAGGATGGGAGTCAGACAGCAAAAAAGACTATGACGGAGACAGAGGAGACCAAGACAGAGCCCAAGAGAGAGACAAGAGCGATGTAGTCAGGGACAGGAGAGATAGAGAGAGAGTGAAAGAGCAGGTTAGACTGGCAGTGATTGAATCAGTGAAGGTGAGTGTGCAACAGAGGGGGACAGACTGAATGTAATAGAGTGCAAGACTAAGTGTGAGAATTAGACTGAGAAAGAACCCACAGAGAGTGCATGCGACCTGTGAAAAAGTAGAACAACACATGGGAAATTAAATGGACAATTAAGTAAATAAATTAAAGAGTGATGGGAGACAGAGAGAATAATAGTTCCGGTGAAAAGTGTAAAAGTTAAGTGAATATATGAAACAGTGAGTTGTTGGGCAATGAGGACAGCAAGAATAAACTAAATGAAGCTAGAGAGTTAGTGTGAAAGAGTGATTTAAAATGAGTAGGGGACGAGAAATTTCAAAGGGCGAGGCAATACATTAAACTGCTAAAGAGTCAAACAAGTGTACAGCATATGCCTATGCATGTAAACCTACATATTTTGATTATATGTATGTATTTAGATATGTACATTTCTTTGGACAAATATATATACTACTTATGGTTTCAAAATATAGATATTATTTAGGTCTGCTTAACAAATGTATATATTGTTTATGGTTACAATGTATGGATCAATACATAATTTTATGCTTACCATGTATATAGGTCACTGCATAGTTTTCAGATGTTATTTGATTAGATGCTTGTGGGTCCCTGTTTATTTTATTTATTTATCACAACATGTAAATGTAATCATAATTATATCTGTATGTGCTTCACTACTGAAATATTGAGGAAAACCAAAATTATATATATATGAATATATATATATGTATCCACACAAATAAATTAGCTTTTACATATGGCATTACATGAAAGTCTGAATTTCTAACTTTCCATACTTGCGCATATGGACCTTTATACAATACAATTTTATATCTCTTTATTTTGTTTTCCTTAGACATGTATACCCTTTCTATGTAGTTATGTATTTATATTTATTACTTTACTTCTATTGTGGAAAGAAAAAAAGAAAAACCTCAAACTCTCTCCAAAGCAGTACTCTATGGGTCATTCTATACCTCGCTCAATATAACCTGTACTTCCACTCTCTGACTCATCCCAAACCTCATTCTACTACTATGATCTCTCATACAACCACTTCCAGACTCTTACCTCCACTATCCCTCCTTGACCCACCCAAAACGTCATTTTATTACTATCATCTTTCTAATAACCCTTTATAGACTATTCCCTCCTGCATCCCTCATTTGACTCATCCCAAACCTCATCCAATATGAACCCCAAAAAGAACAGTATCTAGACTTTTCTCTCGTCTATCCCTCTTTTATCCTATTCAATCAAACTAACAGACTGACATGTCCACTGCCCAAATTATAACAACCTATATTTCCCTATTCTAATCCCATAATAATCCTTTGGGTTCCACAGTAGCATGCTACTCCCCAAAAAGCAATTCAAAGATTCATCAGGGATAGTAAATGCTATATAAATACAATTACAATACACTACAATAAAGAGTGTGTGAGGGAGCAAGAAAGCAAAAGCTGCAGTCAGTGAGCGACTGTGTGAGCGCAATACAAATGTGTGAATGAGGAGTGAGTAAATGCGTGAGGTATGAGAAAGGGTGACAGCTCAGAGGAATGAAGGAATGTGTAACAAAAGTGTATGCTAAATTGTGAGAGTAAGTGTTTGACAATATGGTTGGGTATAAGGGCCAGATGTAGGAAAGCATTTGCGAGTCGCAAACAGCAAAAATTGCCGTTTGCGACTCTCAAATCGCATTTTCCTATTCAAAAATGCATATTGCGAGTCGGGACCGACTCGCAAAATGCATTTCAGAATCGCAAATAGGAAGGGGTGTTCCCTTCCTATTTGCGATTCGGAGTGGTATGCAATACCATTTGCGACCGCATATGCGGTCGCAAATGGTGTCGCAGTTACCATCCACTTCAAGAGAGGTAACCCACTCGCAAATTGGAAGGGGGACCCCTTCCTCTTTGTGAATGGACCCCAAATTATTTTTTCAGGGCAGGTAGTGGTCCAAGGGACCACTACCTACCCTGAAAAAATACCGAAACTAAAGGTTTCGGATTTTTTTTTAAGTGCAGCTCGTTTTCCTTTAAGGAAAACGGGCTACACTTAAAAAAAAAAAAACTGCTTTATTTAAAAGCAGTCACGAACATGGAGGTCTGCTGACTACAGCAGGCCTCCATGTTTGCGAGTGCCTATAGTCGGTATGGGGCCGCAATTTGGACAAAGGTCAGCCTGACAGATACTCCTCATGTTCAGGTCAGGCAGCCAGGAGCAGACATGCGCGATTTGCGCAGACTCCTGGCAGCTTGAGCTGAACTTTGCTGGCCTGAAGAGGTCACAGCTCCTGTGGGCGTGACCTCCTCGGCCCAGCAAAGGTGCCTCGAGGCCCTCCCCCTCGGTGACAAAGGAAGCGTCACCCATTGACATCGACCTGGTTGCTTCAGGTTTAAGCCCTGAAGCCCCCAGGGCGACTGTGAATCAGTGACACCTCGTCACAGAGTGGGGTGGGGTCAGCAGTCTCACTGACCCTATCCCACTCTGTGACGAAGTTGGGACTGCTGCCTTCGGGTGTGTGTGAAAGAATGAGTGCAAGTGTGCTGCCCACCCCCCTCCCTTCTAAAACTGCGGGCCGACACTGCAAGTGATAGCATTACCGGTTGGAAATTGAGTGGACGAACTTAGGGCCAGATGCAGGAAACACTTTGCGACTCGCAAACGGCAAAATTTGCCGTTTGCGACTCGCAAATGCGTGTTTCCCATGCAGAAATGCATTTTGCGAGTCGGGACCGACTCGCAAAATGCATTTCCGAATCGCAAATAGGAAGGGGTGTTCCCTTCCTATTTGCGATTCGCAGTAGAATGCAATTCCATTACCATACACTTGAAGTGGATGGTAACCCACTCGCAAACGGGAAGGAGTCCCCATGGGACCCCTTCCCCTTTGTGAATGGACCCAAAACTATTTTTTCAGGGCAGGTAGTGGTCCAAGGGACCACTACCTGCCCTGAAAAAATACCGAAACTAAAGGTTTCGTTTTTTTTTTTAAGTGCAACTTGTTTTCCTTTAAGGAAAACGGGCTACACTTACAAAAAAAAAAACTGCTTTATTTAAAAGCAGTCACGAACATGGAGGTCTGCTGACTACAGCAGGCCTCCATGTTTGCGAGTGCCTATAGTCGCTATGGGGCCGCAATTTGCGACCCACCTCATTAATATTAATGAGGTGGGTCTTTGCGACCCCATAGCGACTGAGACACCGCTCTGCATTGCAAATTGCGACTTGCAATTTGCGAGTCGCTCTGACTTGCAAATTGCAAGTCGCAATTTGCAATAATGCTACATCTGGCCCTTACTGACCTCAGATAGAGAATGTATGACGAGTCAATTAACTAACTGAACGATGCGTGGATGAAGGAGTGAAGGTAATGTGTGGAAGGGTTAATGAGGAGCTTTACACAAGAGGAAAGTATGACAAGATTTTATTGGGAGACAGGTGGCTGAATGTGTGGCAAATGAGTGAATGACTGGGTTATGGATGGAGTAGCAGGGTCCAAGACAGTTTTTTCCCTGGCTTTTTCTGTATCTGGAATCTCACGTACACCCGGTGTGTAGATTTGGGGGGAGCTCAGTGACAAATCCCATTTAATCTGTGTCACTTTGTGCTCAGGTCTCATGTTGTGCTTTGCACGTAGTAGGCTCCTAAGAGGACTGAATCTGTCATGTGGTATATAGAACGGGGGCTACCCCAAGCGTGAACAAGCAGCGATGTCCAGTTGGAAGTCTGATATTCCAGACCTCTGGGACCCCCTAACCACGTATCCAGACAGCCCGAAGGCACCCCGGCCTCACCTTTGAAGATGTGCGGCAGGCTGACCGAGCCGTGGCAGCAGACTCTGTTCTTGCCAGCGACTGGGTCCCAGGAGAAGACGACGAGCTTCAGCAGCTGGGCACTCTCCAGCTCCAGGTTGAAGGTGTGGTTTAGGCTCTGGAAGGCCGCCCGGCAGGTCAGCAGGGCAGTGCGTGCCCTGTTCACCCCGTCCACCTGAAGCGCGCAGAAGATGTCCTTTGAATCAGTCTTGGAGGACTTCACGTCTTTCACCCCGTACAGGTGCACACTCACCAGGCCCGACAGGTGCTGGACGCAGCGCGGGTGCGCACTCATGCAATAATGCCGGAAGGCGTCCACATCCAGCTCGCAGCCCTTGTCCTCCTGTGACCCTCCCGAGTGACGCTTGTCTGCTTTGGCGATCAGTTCCGGGGAGTCCCCGTCACTCAGGTAACCACCTTTGCTGGCGGCCTTGGAAGCTTGCCCCGCCTTGCTGCGCCGCATGGCCTCGCGCGTGGCCACGCTGGTGTCCAGGTGGTAGCGGCTGATGACGTTGCTGGACTCCTTGGGGGACGAGCCGTCGGGGTCCGGTCGGCTGTTGCGTGTGCTCCGTAGGCTCAGCTTGCGCCTCAGCTCAGGCAGCTTCTTCATCTTCATCGAGAGGCGTCGTACCGTGCCAGGGGACTTCATTTTGTTGATAGCACCCACCTTTTTGGAGGCCTGGGGGCTGTCCGCTGGGGCAGGACTCTTCACTGCTTCCAGGTCCGGACTGGCAAGAACCGGGCTAGAGGTCTGATCTAAAGGAATAAATGCACAGTAAAAAAACAATTAGGAATATAAACCATGCTCTGGCTTGCTAGTTACAAAGCGTCTCTTGCAATTGGTGCATATGGCACCTTCCTCAGTGAGCGACCCCACTCCTTTGATTAGTGAAAATTATTTATTCACATTCCCAATTTGGGGCATGTATTTAGACAAATGTAGCCAAAACTGCAATCCATATCTGCTACTAAATTATCCAGGTTGAAATTCCAACACTGTGGCTTTACCTGGATTGAAGGCCACTTCAATCAACGAAGTTGCATGGCTTTTAAATTACCATACTCAGTTAAACACTCCATATACCCAACTGCATACCCTAAAAATTAGGAGGACATCTGCAAAGAGAATGATGCTTACATTCTCAAACATTTCCACGTTTTATTTCCAAATCGGACAGGCAACCAGGGAAAAACTGTTCTTTTATCAGGAGACAAGATAATGAACAACTGAGGGCCATTTTGGGAACGTAATCACAAAAGATAATTGTTTTAAGTGGCTTGTAATTTAAAACAAAAATGTAAAAGGACTGCTATAGAATAGACAATGGATTGCCAGTGCTTTAAATGGGCCGGTACTGAGTACCGGCACTTTTTTATTTTGAGAGGGAGATTACCGGCCCATCTCAAGAAAAACGTAATACTTTCAATTGGAGAGTACCGGCACTTCTTAGAAACAAGCGGGTACTCTGATTCAGAGTACCGGCACTTTAATTTTTCCATTTCAAGCACTGATTTATACACTAGAGAAGTGGTTTCCAACCTGGGATCCGGGGACCCCTGGGGGTCCGTGAAGCCTCCACAGGGGGTCCGCAACTACTTAGAAAATTACAACATATTAAAAGATTATTAAAGTGTGTATAAATAAAGAAGCTGAATGTACAATTGAACATTTTAAAATGTACTGTAAATGTGAAGGAATTAGAAATTGGAGACAAAAAAAGAAAGTTAGTACCCACAGATTGATTCATGGGAGCAGTGCAGGTGCACCCAACAGTAAATAGATGTTTTTCCTTTGCATTGCATTTTTGAATCACCTTTATTTAATAACTAATGCATTTCTCCTTCTCCAGCATCAGCGGTTTAGATTCTCACGATAAACAGGGTTGAGGACCAACACGTACAGCTTTGTCTTGCATAGTTTTGCAACAAAAAAAATCAAATTAGTGACTTTTACAACTCAGAAAGAATTTGTGACTAGGACAGGCATTTCTCTTTTGAAGCCAGCACCACAATGCTTTCGGCCCTTGGGCCTTATTAAGTTATTTTGTGTGTTTGCTCAATATATCATTCAAATTTTTTCTCAAACTGTAGAGTTGATGCTTATCCACAGTTTACTCAAGACAGTAACAGTTTGGAAGCTCCATAGTTATTGCCACTACAACAAATGGTGCTTTTTCTGTTGAACCAATCAGTACTCACGTGCTTACAGCATTTAGAGTGTCGAATTTTCACTAGAAGGCTGGATGTTTTCATTCTACCAGTTGACCCACAGACAAGCATCCCCCACCAGCAACAACTGATTTCTTATCTTTCAGATTCGTTTACTAAAAAGTATGCATCTTATTTGCCAAACCTGTCTGATGCCCATATCAGGCC
The DNA here is from genome assembly GCF_031143425.1 of Pleurodeles waltl. Taxonomy (NCBI): domain Eukaryota; kingdom Metazoa; phylum Chordata; class Amphibia; order Caudata; family Salamandridae; genus Pleurodeles; species Pleurodeles waltl. The sequence continues at coordinate 419,785,313 of NC_090443.1, forward strand.
GCTTAACATACATCATTAATTTGGTCTCACTATTCAAACTCTTGCCTGTAAGGTGTCCTTTCCATCTGTACGCCCTGATATTATCATGCAGGGATTTCTTCTTCTGTACAGGAATATTAATAAATTCATATCCTTAGGGTGGTTTAGTACTTAATAACTACAGGATTATGAAGGTGACCATTTGTATTAGAAAAATAAGATGAACAGCTTACTTCCCACCTAGGGAATCCGCCATTTACATCATGAGCAGTGTGTGATTGCCGAAGGTGTGTGACTAGGAGGAAACGTGTAGGTAGATCATAGGAAAATGTTTTCCATCAATTTAGGCATGGATTTTTGAATTATTGTCCACTAACATTGCAAAATAAGCATAATTTAATACAAAAATTAGGTTTGTTTTAACACAATAAAAGTGTTTGACAAATGTAATGTATTAAAAGAAAATACATTAAAATGGTCTCCAGGACTATGATATCACCGCTCTGCTGGTTATAAATGTGAGAAGATAAACCTCATGAGCAGAGAAAGACAACCTGTGTCGAAATTACCCCTTCGGAACAAAAATCAGAATCAAGAAAGAGTTCAAATATGTTTTACTCCGGCTTACACTACATTTCATATTACAAGGGGCACCCAACTTAGGCAACATGGACCATGCCCTATCACACATTGAAATGTCTAGAGATGATCTCCAAATCAATTGCCTATAAAATGCTATAATAGGAAGATTTAATCTTGGGGACTGCGCCATAGCTATTTTGTTGTTGGTTGTATACAAAAAATGGAGGTGGATGTATTATTTCTTTGCAGAATGATTGTAATGGCCAAGCTGAACACCAAATGAAATACATTTCCCTTCTATCAAAATTTGCCATGGTAGGTAAGTATGAACCAACCTCGTTTGAATTCATTATTAAGATTGGGGGTATACTTCTGGGGTGGAAACAAGAATATTCACTAGACATTGTATGATTTCACCCAAACCTGTGGAGTTATCATATGTAAGAATAAAATCCAAATAAACATACTTACTAACCAGTAATTTCAGCTTTCGATGAGAGATTGTCTTCAGGCAAACTCTGTGGTTGCAGTGCCCCAGCCAATGCTGCCTGATCACGGACAGTCTTAAAGGAGGGACTGTCGGCCAAGCCATTTATGGCTTGAGGAACAGTTGGTAATGCTTGTAATCCCAAGCTGCTAGAAGTCACTGTATCAGTGCTGGACCTCTTTGTGGAGTCAGCATGACCAGGTGCTGCCATAGTGCTACTTGTATGGGTTATGTTTCCTTCTTTTGCCACCATCCCCCACTTCTTCCAAGGGTCTGTCTTGTCCAACATAGTGGACAGGTCCTCATCTTCTGGGATGGGGTTGTACCAGATGTCTCCTTCATTGGACTGGGTGATAGACTCCTTCAGTTCATCCACAGATGTCATCGTCTGACCTTCTTCCAAGCCGGAGCCCTTTCCAGAGGAGAGCACCCATTCCCTGCTGCTTCGCTCCAGACTTTGGAGGTAGGCACCATGACCACTGTACTTAATGGTGCTAGAAGAGGTGCAAACTTGCTGGTGGCTGATAGAAACCTTGGTTTTGCTGTCCATGCTGCTCTGGTGGTGGCCAGTAAACTTCATAACTGGAGTAGAAGAAGAAGTCCTAGAAGTGTTCTCCTCAATCCTCAACACATCCTGGAGAGGATTTGGGCTAGGAGAACAGGAGAGGTGCTCTGCATTGGTCTTCAGTGAACATCTTGTGTCCCCTGGGGTGGATACTACCTCTGGAACACTGCAGTTCATGCTGGTCTCAGGAGGCTGTCCACACAGCCTGACTGAGTGGTTCTGAGGATTTGCAGCTGCCTGGTGACCAAAGGGATGTTTCCTACTAAAATAAATCCTAGGTTCCCTAGTGCAGGAAGAGAACCTGGCCCAGTTCTGTTTTTTGGCCACAGTGATGCTTGGTCCTCGTGGGCAGACATCCTCTGAGTCCGCAGGCACTGTTTTGTTGGACTCTTGGCCAGAAGGGACACAGCCCACCTCAGAGGTCTTGGCTGGCCGGTCTGTAAAACAAAATACTAGAGATTAGCGTGAATAGGCACTCTTAGATACATGAATCTTAACATGTAAACTGCTTGCAGATATGTATCTAATGTAGAAAACACCTTTATCTGCCTTCAACAGCCTACATATTTGGAACACATAACGCAGGTGTATGAAGTTGTACCACCTCCCCACCCTCGGTCACGGGCATGACATAGAGGCCTGTATCCTTTGAACTGCTCCAAGAGCAGTTTATAGAGCCCGAGAATGAGCTGCCTTTTATCAAAGAACCGCAAACTAAAATCGCCTAGTTATCAAGGGGGCAACAGTGTTATCGAATGTGCCACAGACACGGGTTCCCCAGGTTGTCGGCCTCTGCTCTGTCCTGGACACAGAGACCAATGCAGTCACGAGCTTCTGTTCCAGTTTTCTCAGCACTTTGCCTATTACCCTGACAGTCCTTACCTTTAGGATAGCAAGGTTAACCATAGGAAGTAGTGCTATAGCCAAAGACTGCGTCAAGAGACACTTTCAATCCAGCTGGTCCGCTCCTTATTATTGACTGATCATTAGACTGTGTAGTACCCAATATAGTCAAACCTAAAAAGCAGCATATCTGAGTAAGGCGCAATGTCCCACTTTTCTGAAAAGTAAGCTCGAGGTTTCAGAACAACCCCCTCACGTTACATCGAGCTGGCGGGGAGAAGGGGTGAAGTGAGTGGGTAAGCAATGAAAGGAAATATTGGAAATTGAAAAAAGGAAACGCGAAAATAATTATTGGGAACGCAGGGAAATGAGAAACAATAATGGAGAAAAAAAAATGAGAAAAACATAATGAAGGTTGCATGTGAAAACGGAGAGGGTGGAAGGGGGGAAATGAAACGATGTAACGAAACGAGAAGGCTTTTTATTATTTAAGACAAATGAAACGAAAAAGTGGAGAAAGGACTGTGCTAATGACAGGACTGCGCCATCGACTATTTAACTATTAGGAATATAAGCAGCAAAGCTACAAAGAAGGTATGTAGTTCCGCAAAAGACAGGTGAAAGAGGAGGAGGAGAAAAACGGGGATATGCAAAAGGAGCCGTGGTGAGGAGAGAGCTCAGGGGAGCAGATCAACTGCATCACCGACGAGGCAGTAAATACATAAATTATTACACAACGCGACAGAAACCCCCACCTTTGAAAGGGCTGGTTGAGTTGCTGGATAATGAACTAGGAACCTTTACTTAATGCAAGTGTTTGTAGCTTCTTTTTTATAGCAGCATTGTATGGTTCTTGGTTTAATCTGTGTTTTAGGAGCCATGGCAAAATAAAACATTGCTGCTGGCACGGTCTCAGGGCCCAACCACGGGGAACTATTACCTCTCCCCCATCGCTTGTATACATGATCTCAAACCATCCCTTACAGACCCCTTTTAAACCACCCATTCATCCACCCGCACTTCTCAACTCACCCTCCCTTGGACGATGCTTCCCCCTAGGGCTGACTGTCACCCTACCTGAAAACCTCCACGCCGCCCAAAAACATGCTTTACGATATTTCCATTGTTTTCAACGGGATCGTCCCCCAAAAGCCCTCGATCGCACCCTGTGTGGGGTCTCAAAAGGCTGAGCATTAGGAGCCCCTTCCCCAGAAATGGGCATAGCCCACATTGTGCCCCGACTAGTTCTGCACTATGTATGTCTGGATACAATAGCTCTTAGTGTAGGAATGGAAAAAGTGCCGGTGAACTAGAAGGAAATGTGAAACGGAGGAGGAGGAGAGGGGAAAGTGGTGGCGAAAGGCTGAGGGAAATAGGATGACATTTAGCAATCCGCACAGCAAGGGGAAAAGAAAGGAGGCCCTTTAAAGAAAAGGTATGAGCTACAGGAGAGAAGCAGGAGTGGGTGGACAGCAAGGGATGAACAGAGTGAGAGGAGGGATACGGAAGAGTGAGGCAGAGGAAGCGAGGCCTCCTTAGAGGCCCGGGTCTCCCCTTCATGGAGAGCTGAGCGAGACATTTCTTTAGGGAAGCACATTCCATGCAAATGGAAGACAGATGGTTTGAGATTACAGAATCCCCGGGTGACCCCCGACTCTGCCCCCCTCCATAACCTTACAGCTTCCCCTCAGACTCCTCTCAGGGTCCAGAAATGGCAGAAGCGGAGGAAAATGTAACGTCACGGACTGGACTGTACGCCGGTGCCTGGAAAGGCTGGTGGGGCTGTGGTAAAGTCAGTCGCATGTCAGGCTGGTACTTCTGGCCGATCAATGGTCTTGGGCAGCGAGTCTCATGCTGGGCCTACACTTCTGGAAGACCTAGAGGGTTGGGGCAGTCAGCCATGTAGGGCACAGACAATTCAGGATTGCTGGTTGGCTGATAAGGTAGCCAGTCACATCCTTTGAGGCTGTTGCTCCTGGAAGGCCAGTGGTGCTGAGACCGACTCAATCACAAACCATCTGGTTTGCACTACTGGAAGGCTGGTACGGCTTGGGTACAGTTAGTCAATGTTATGTGGGTGGTACTTCAGGAAGACAGGATGGGACAGAGCCCCTAAAATCTATAATGAAAGGCACAGAGAAAGAGCACACAGGATGCAAAGACAAGAGGAGATAAGAATGGAAGAACTGGGGAGGGCACAGAAAAAAGGTGATAGGTTTTGTCTCGAAACTACCTACCAGCCTTTCAAGCACACTGGTAAGTCAGGAAATCGCCCTATTTCCGTACATATCCACCAGCGTAAATTGGAGGTCGAGGTTTCCACCACTAACTCACAAAGAAAAAAAATGCTTCTAAATGGTGTATTTTGAACGCACATTATTTTAGTATGCATTGGGCAGTATAGTTCAGAGCAGTCCAACCACCAAAATGCTAAGAGCATATCATTTTCCAAGCAACAACATTTTACACAAAAGGATTGTCTCCGTGCTGCTAGCCCTCTCGCTTTACCAGCCTAATATAAATGGACCACTGAGGTGGCCACTGTCAAATCCAGTCCTAGGATCGGGCATCTGGCAGCCAATGGCTGGAGTGCTGATGGCAGAGTGGAAGAAGAGGTCGCATGCACAGGTAATGGTTGGCTGGATAAACGGAGGTTATTGGTGGGGGGGCGGGGGGGGCGCTAGGTATAAAGCGAGTGTCCTGGACAAGCAACTGTGCTGTCAAACTCACCGAGGGCCAAGAACCTGCTAGGCGCAGGCACATCCTCAACCAGCATGAGGCTGCCAGCCCACTATTCAATAAATATTTCTCAGGTGAGATCAGTACATATTTTGAGGGTGCCAGGCACACGGGCCTACCTTTCATGAGGTTTACTGAAAGAGGTACCCTCATAATGCCTGCTCCGTTTACATATCACTGCCTAACTAACCCGCAACATTTCAATCAACAACCCAGTGCATTCTGGGAGCTATAGTTTTCATTGCTTTCAATTGAACCAATTGGACAAATACACTAATGGAAATGATTTATGATACATGGCCCTGGACTGGATTTGAGGTGTCTACATGAAACGCGCCGGCCCGGCACTCCTTCCTGGTGGAAGGCCAGCATCTTATGTGCTCTGTGGACGTGTGAGGCAAAATTCACCAAGGAGTTAAGTCTGTGCATCTTCTATTAGCGAATTAGTACGGAAAAGCAAACCACGTCATCACGTCACGAGGAAGATCCGAGGCATCTGCCTCTTTCTCTGGAACCTTATTCACCTTTCCCCATCCCCAACAACGTTCAAATCTTCCACCCCAATGGTGGCGCTTGACAAATTCTTATAACATCGGGGTGCCCCTCCCGTGCACAAAAAGTATCTGATCTTTAAAGCTGTCACCGCCCTCGGTCCCACAGAAAAACCAACACAGAGGCAAGCAGTCATTGAATCATTGTGGTTTGGTGTCAGGCGTCCAAAGAATGTGCATGCGGTCGTTGGCCGCTGGCCCGGACAGATCACCATCTGTTCGCCATAAGAGTGGAGAGATTTAGTGGGAGATTGGTTGAGAAAAACACTCCAGAAGGCCTCGTCTGTGGGAAAACGAGACTATGCAGGGAAGGACCGGCACCTCTGGGAATCCATGGAATGTAAGGATAGAGTGCAGCCAGGACGAGGGCAACAGTAGTGCCATGTTAGGAAACCCAGGGTTTTGGGGAATACTTTGGTCACCCTTGCGATGGAGGACTCGCTAGGTGCGAGAGTGGGGACCTAGAGACGACCCTTCTATTAGGATGGCTGGGGAAGCACATGGACAATGGAGAGTGGCGGGAGGGGCTGGGGAAACAAGATGACAGTGGAGGGCGGGCCGAGATAGGTAAGTCCCTGGACAATGGCGGGCAGATGGGAGGGGAGAGGGAAGCACACGGCATGAGGGATTGTGGCAGCAAACAGACAGCGCTGGGTGGGCAAGCAGGACTTTGGTAGCAAACCGATAAGGGGGTGGAAGGGAAGCAAGAATGGAACTGAGGTTGGGTGAGAAAGAGGAACACTGAGGAGGGAGAAGTACACAAGGGGGTCAACACAGGAACTCTCTTCTAGAGCACTTACAAGAAAAAGGTAGCACCTGGAAAATGAGCAATGGAAGGATACAAGTAATGCATCCATGCTCCAGGAGAGGAACAAACACAAGAAGAGAAAGGAAAGCCTAAGAAGGCTAACAAATGAGAAACAAGCAAATGAGTGACAACAAAGCCAACCAGTGGTAAGCAATGGGCGGGTTCTAACTCCATTGTAAGATAACATATGTCTCGCAACAGTCAGCACATTTGTCGTCCTGGGCAAACTTAAAAAACGGACTGATGTACCACCCACAATGAAGTTTACCCTAGGGAAGTCACTATGGGTAGGAGCAAGCAGGAGCAGAGCGAGAACTACATGTGTAAGTAGTCCCTGTTGCAGTTCAATGCAATACTTGAGTGGAGGAAAAAGGTTACACCTGAAAAGGCAATAGTCTTAGGTGAGAAAAAAATCCTCCACTAGCCATAGGTTTGGCTAGACTCACCCCTGCTCCGCAGCAGGATGGTGCACATCACATAACATAACATCCATTTTATTTACATTGTTCACAATAGGCCTCCAGACACCTGCACTCTCAAAATCCAGACCTTAAAAGCCATATAAACACAACTCAATTACATGAGACACTTTGTATTGTTTGGAGTAACTTCGAAGTGTATTGTGATAGTCATAAAGAATACAGTGTTCTAAGTGATGAGTGTAAGGACTTAAAATGTTCTAGGTGTGAAGAGGTGAACATGGCAAGGCAACATTCAATGGGATGTGCAGGAAAGAGATGCTGGTGATAGCATGGTCTAATCGGATATCCCAACAAGTCACCGGATGTCCCGGAAAGTTTAAAGACTATTTGCTATAAAGGCCTCTTTGTTTTCACTAGACTATGGTTCACACTGCCTCATGTATATAAACTCTACAATACAATACCATTTGTTATGCCTTGCGGTTTGAAAAGAAGAGGTTTGTGTTATGAGTACTACATGCTGCCTGACCACCTGGTAAACATCCACGTAGATAAAAGCCTCACACTTATAATATTGGGGTTGGCGTTCCAAGGGTGTCAATCGGGGGCACTCCTTAAGGAGCCGCGTGTTACCAGATCCTTATTACCTTTGAATCGTTTCAATTATGTGGTTAAGTTAATTTAAACCCGGCTTTGTGGCATGCCAGCTTTGCTGGCCATAGTCACCTCTGGGAACATAGGTAGCAGGTAAACGTTTCCCATACTTGTCCATCTATATGATTGTAGTGCTGGGCTTGGAACCAAACGCAAACCTGGAAAACATTTTAGTAAGAGCGCTATATATAACGCCCACGGGTACACATTTGAAAAAAAAACAGGGCCAAACATTGCAACTTTATTTTTGGGAGTACCACGGTATCCAGTGGAATTATTCCTCTGCAGCAGCAGAACCACCCCCGATGTAGCAGCCCACATGGAAATCTCCTACCTTTACAGTGCCTCGCCCGGCCCCGTGCTTGAGTGTCTGCTGTGTGTGCACGTGCGAGTCACAGAAAACCGCCCGGTCTGTTAGATTTAAGCGGCTGGCGACCTTCCTGTGGCCGAGGTCGACTGCATCCCACGACGCCCCCTCACAAAGACTGGTCTGTGACGCAAGAACTAAAGGCCTTCTGTGAAGGCTAATCCGAAGCCGGGCGGCAACCACCAGGGCTGACAGACCTCAAAGCCAACCGGGCAACAAGAAGGCTTGGCACACAAGGCCTCACCACAAGACCAGCAAAGCTCGATGACGGAGCATGAATCATAAACAGGGCCTTGCTCCAAATGAAACACAAGTAAGACTTCACTACAACCAAACCACGAACAAAGCCTCGCTACTACCACAGACAATGTCACAAACAGGACGTCATCGCCAGCTCAGCAGAGCATTTGTCATGAAAGAAACCTCAGCACCAGTCCCGTTCGGCCCATATCATGAGCAGGGCCGAGACACCAGCAAGGCAGGGCTCGTGTTCTTTGTAAAGACTCATACACAGCTCAGCAGAACCCACATAACAAATAACTATATGCTACAAACATAGCACGGACAAAGGTTTTTGACCTGCTAATCATGGCCTTTGTCATCAACAAGGCTTCTCCAGCAGCCCAGTAGGGCTCACATCAAGAACAAAGTATCAGTACATCACAACAGGGTTAGCACCACAAACAGGACCTGATCATCAAGGAAACAAGGCTCTAGCCTTGAGCAGAACCTCAACACCAGCCCAGCAGGGCTTGTATCACTAACAGGATCTCATCATTGGCCACAAGTAGATGGCAATGTGCTGGAAGGGTCCCATCGTAAAGTGTTCTCAAGGGTCTGTTGGCAGAAACAGCAGCTCTGGAACATGGTAGACACGGTAGTCTTACCCCCCAAGGGTAAGACTCCTGCTCTGTCAACAACGGGTTAGTGGCCCATGGTACTAGACTATGGGCCACAAACCTGGTCCAGGAGACACCACATGAGGGTGAGAGAGGAGATCAGTCTCCGCAATCTTTCAAACCTCGGCCTTTCTCATAGAGATCCTCTCTAAAACTGAAGGAGAGGCACCATGTTCACACCATTAACTGTCCAGGAATAATTCTCTGTAGGGGACAAGTGCAGGAGTTCGGGTTTCAATCGCATTATCTGTGTCCTCAAACCCGCCCAGTAATGATCTCCACAGAGATCTGGAGTCAGTCTCTCAAAGTGCCCTCAAGAGGTGGGGAGCCCGAAGAACAGAAGTAAACTTTACTGCCCAGTGTCCTCTGCTGGGCAATAGAGACAGAGAAGGTGAAGTGTCCCTAAAAGCTACGTCAGATCGGTTGGAGATTTTCGCTGCAAGACTCAGTCTGATACTTCCAAACCACATCACCGCTACTACAAAGTCTCAAAACTGACTCCAAATGAAAGACGGATCTCAATTTAAGAAACTGTACCAAAAACACAAGATATTGTACCAATGCTCTAATGGCTACCTTCCCAAAGTCTTCAGCTATGAATGAGAGGTCACTAGCCATGGACTTACCCACTGTTCACCCAGCCAAAGACTACATCTTAGGTGGAAGAACCTTGATTTTGTAGATTTGACACTTGCAAACTTGCAGACATAACCAAAGAGATATACCTGTTATTCCCCAGCTTCCAGCAGCACTGGATAAGGTCCAGTTTCAATAAAGATATTCTGCGCACATCTATTATCACCAAGCACCATTTAGTTGTGTAAAGTGCTTCAATGCACCAACCCAACCAAGAAAAACCCTAATTAAAATTAGAAAAAAACACTCTCTGCATGGAATTGTGTGTGACCAACAGCAGAGACCACCAATGAAGGTAAATAAGTGGTACAGAACCCACCCACACAAGATAGCAATGCTGGCAGAGTTAGAGTGAGCAGCCCCCTAAACCAAAGAGCTCTGCTGAGGCAGGTATTGGGTACAGGACCTCACATGTCTGCTGAGGCAGCCCAAGTGTACAAATGCCTTTTGGCTTCATAATAGTGAAATTTGGAGGTTTTACCCACGTGGCAAATGGAGAGTTACCACCAGCTGTATACTTGGAGCAGAGAATCATAAAAAACAACAGTGCTCCCGAGGTCAACAATTCTAAAATGGCTCTGTCTGATGCAAACACGTGGGCATCAAAACCAAAGTCCCTGATTGGGGCCATCAAAGGATGCAAACTAGTGCACTGCTGGCTGTTATGGGGCTTTCTTCGGAGACTGCAGCCTCCGCTTACGCCTGGGAAAAAGCCTGAAGAGCAAGATCTGCAATCCCTGTTGGGGACCTGTAAAACAAAAGGACGAACATCCCTGAGAGCTCCAGGAGAGCCCAGTGAAACCCACTTCCTTCCACCCTGTTCCTGGAAGTTGGCAGGAAAACCAACATCCGAATTCCCTGCTGGGGCCTGTAAAGGATACGGCCTTGCACGCTTCTCGAGCTGTTGTGAACACTGTACTCTACTTCCGCCACTCTAGGCGTTCGGTCGGATGCAAGTTTGTCGCCGGACAGACACATAGAGCAGCCTCACGGCATGCCACCCTCTCTCTTCAAGACCAACCACTTCCTCGCTTGGAACGTCCACGAAAGGGAGCAGAGACAAGATGGTTGATGCTACACGGTGAAAGAGGAGAGTCAAACAAGACCTGCACTGTTCAAAGCATGAGTAGTGCTGAAAATGCAAATATACATCATATTTAAACAAGCATTTGCAATGAAATGAGTCTCGTGTTTGCTCTAATTAGAGCTATTAGCGTTGTAAGTTCCTAACTGGACTTTTCTTGCCACATAAATTGAAAATGAAAAGTAAAACAGTTGTCATAAGCAAGCCAATTCAAATCGCCATGGCCACCGTGAGCACGAAAGAGAGACACGACAGGAAAAAGAAGTTTGCTCGCAGTAAACGTATCAGTAAAAGTGCAATTATCCATGTAACAGGGTCGATGGCCACAGAGGTAGCAAAAGTGCCACAAGGAGGGACAAGCGTAAAGCATTTACCAATGATAACAAAGGATTTTTGAAAGGCAAGCCCACGAATGAGTGAACGTGATGGGTGTGCGTGGTTAAAAGCCCACAGATAGATTGCAACACGTCAAAGAGCTTGCGTGCTCGACCTAAAAATAAGGCCTGTTGTTGGGTTCTTAGAGTAGTCAGTGGGCAAGGTATCTAGTGCGTATTATAATTTACCACAGTTGTTCCAAGTCCAATACTTTTGTCCTTCAACTAAATAAGCAACTTACTCCCTCCAGTCACTCGATTCTCCAGGGGTAGTAAAATCCAGCAAACAAGTGTTACTCTCGGGGTTAGGAGTAGTTAGAAACTTAGACACACAATGGCACAGTGAAGAACACTCAATGGACTAACTGTTGTGCCATTCCTAGATCCTCAATGAATAGAACCTTATGTACAGGTGTTTAAGACCAGGGCACACTTCTAAAAATACCAGTAAGTTGGTATTCCTACGGCAAAAAACGTGGAATAGTATACTTGGTGATTACATCCATGAACAGCTGAAAGCTGACGTGTTTCACTCAGGCTTAAAATGTGCCTTAGAACTCCCTCGAGGCAGTTAATAGCATAATGTGTGAATGTCAGTAATAGGAGGGATACGGTGCACTTTCTTAATGTAGGGCCTTGCCCGTGCCCATAATATCCGCCCCCTCAGGCATCAGAAGAGAGACATTTGGTCCTTGGACATATCACCAGGCAACAGAAGCACCAGCTCAATAGACGTTGCGGAGTTAGGCAGTGACCCAAGTGTAGGCCAGGAGGAGGAACAGTCTATAAACCGTGCTCTCTTCTCCCCCAAGCGAAAGATAAGCTTTTACTAATGAAATGTAAGTTAAAGACCAATAAAGCCAGCACCCTATGGAACTGAGATACGACCCAAACATTTTTAATAGCGTTTACATGCTGTTTGCTATAACAGTGCCCTTTGGCCAAAGATATCCTATGGTCCTGCACTTAGTTGTACAAGTTCAATTCATTATGTGGTTAATAAATAAAGGGTAGGCAGTGATACAGATGTGGAAGCCAAAAGAATATAATTTAACAAGATGCAAAGATACCTTTGGCCCTTTGTAACAATAGCTCCTTCGGTTTAGTTTCAGGACTGGTAACCCAGAGGGTTTGAGACCTTGCTGCAGAGTCGATGGCAACCACACACCTCTCGCTATATAACTGTTTTAAGGGAGGGGGCTGTCACTGCAGAGACTAGGCTGTAGGTCCATTTTGGACAAAGTGTAGTCGCAGCATAACTACCAGCTTGTGCGGCCACACTATACGGCCATGTTCCATTCACCTGAACCACTAGGCACTCGTACATATGTTTGACACACTAGTTCCATATGTCCCACATGGGAAGATAGAGAAGGGGCCCTTGCTATAGGAAGTAGGTTTGCCTCCTACAGGCAGCTTCTCCACGAGGGGTGCATGTAAAATATCCTGTACCCCTTAAACAATACTCTTTGCCTCTGCCACCACCATTCACCTTAGATCCCGAATGATAGGGCAGTGACAACATTTGTTTGGAGAGGCAGAAGGCCTGGATGTTCCTCTCCCCTTTCAGGTGAACACAGAACAGAAAAAAAAACTAACTGCCAGAAATCAAACTATGTGACAGAGGAGCCGCAGGCCAAGCACACGCCATCAACCTGGTCTGAGCAGCTGTGCTGACTTCCCGCCAAGGTGGATTTCCTGTTGCTTACAGTAAGAGTTGCAGGATCTGGAGAAGCTCCAGTGCTATTCAAGTTCAAACCTAATGGTGACATCACAAATGCAGACAGGCAATGAGCGGAAAGAGCCCAACTGGACAGTGGGATCTGATGACACACGTAGTCACATATGCTATTTGGAGTGGGGCTTATTAGGGTCAGGTCTGGGTTGGCCCCACTGATCTTTTGGAAGAACTGGTCTGTCCAAAAATATACCACTTCCAAGATAAGCTAGTCCACCTCTGGTCTCCTCTCTGCCACTGAAAGTTGCTTATGGATTGTGTCAGCACAGAATAGAGGACAGGACCCCACAAGAAGCACAAACCATGCTTATTTTACCTTTAAACTGCCTGGTACCAGGTTACATCAAGATTTCTTTGAATCTAGACCGGCTCCACGCCCAGCACCACCACTGTGGCTTCGCACTCATGCCTACACCATCACCACTGGGTTAACTCACTCCGCATAACTGTGTGAGAGATAGTTCTGCCTTGCATCCAACATCACTCTGAAGACCTGCTTCCTGACTGTCTACAGGTACATGCTCTTCCCAGCTGCAGATGTGTTGGCCATAATGACCACACTTGTCAAATGTTGCACCCAAATTGTGAAACCACTGCCCCTTCTAAAACACGAGATCTACTATTTCTAAATTGACCTTAAGGAAACACCTGAAGGCTCTTTAGCCAGTGACCTTCCTACACTGGGCTCCAGCCATTTTGGGCCAGATGTAGGTAGGTATGAAATTGCGACTTGCGAGTCATAGCGACTCGCAAATTGCAACTCGCAATCCGAGATGCAGAAAGGTGTCTCAGACACCTTCTGCGACTCGCTATGGGGTCGCAAAGACCCACCTCATGAACATTAATGAGGTGAGTCGCAGTTTGCGACCCCATAGCGAGTCTAGGCACTCACAGGGATGGTGGCCTGCTGGAGAAAGCAGACCACCATGTCCGTGACTGCTTTTTTAATAAAGCAGTTTATTTTTTATTTTTGCAGAACGTTTTCCTTAAAGGAAAGAAAAAAATCCGTAACCATTTGGTTTCGTTTTTTTCAGAGTAGGCAGTGGTCCATAGGACCACTACCTGCTCTGAAAAAATATTTTTGTTGGCATTCACAAAGGGGAAGGGGTCCCAACTTGATCACGTCACAACAATCCCAACAGCCAATCTGGGAACGCACAGGCCGAAGGAGGAATGAATCGACCTGCACATTCACTACATGCCCAACCAGGGGAGACACATAGGATATACATAGTCTTGCACTGCGGTCAGAAATGGAAGTCCTTGGCAAATACACGCCAACTCTAGATTTAACGACTACAGGTTGGCAACAAAAAAAACATGCATCACATATCAAAGTGCTGAGCATAATCAGCTGGATATAGTGGTAAGGGAGAAGCAGGGACCAAGAGCAACTTCCCTGCATTCTGCCAGCGACATGTACAAAGTCTTCTGGATGCTGGCGTCACCATATTCTGCAAAGACCACCCCTGATAGAATAGTCTCTGTCCTGCACATTTGTGACCCTGCCAGGAACTGCAGTGAGGGAAGACCAAAACCGTCTTTAGTGTCACCGGACGAGATGCAAACATGAAATAACAATAAACATCATAGTCTGGAAGCTGGACTCTCCACAATTGAAATTTCCAAATTATGTTGATTCCCTCTATACGTTTGCGTTGGCAGCACCAATAGAGTTTGTCATGCCTCTAAAGTACTTTGTATAGTTCGACCTCTGTACTCATCTGAACTGTTGCCTCTGCTTGGGTGAGAAGCCAGTGTGGTATTTATGAATGATACTCACTCCATGGGCCTACGCTTGTGCAGCCGCAGTTCTACACTGGATTCTCTGACATCCCAATAGTACATCTCTTGTATTTGCAGCTCGTTAACAGTATGTGGACATGTTTTAACCGTATATACGATGTGAGCAGTGTTTGGATATTTTAGATGAAAGGAAGCAAAATAATTAACTTCGAGATAAAAGGGTCATGGTCGTCTTGGAGGTTTGTTTTGGAAGTACATGAAATACATACACATTTGTTTTATGGTGTGGTTTCACTGATTAACAAGACTCCTGCAAGATCCATCAGCCATGTGGAATCCTTCCTATGTTTTTTATTTTTCTTACCCTGGGTCCCTAAATGTATACACGTATAAACATTAAACTATAAGCCCCACCAATTAATTCTACGTAGAAAATAAATATGATGCCGCACACAAACATCTATGTAATAGAATGGAGTTTATAAGGCCTAGAATATAAGTAATTATTATACATATTACCCAAGTAGCAGTCTTCAGTCACTAGCCAGTCCATGACTGAACATTGACAGAGCTGTCACTCAGTGCCAAGTATCGAAGCAATTAATAGTGTCAAGTCTGGTTTCTTAGCCCAGTGAAGCCCTGAGAGGCAGAAACACTGTCTGCATTTCATCACAGAGAGGGAACTATTTTATGAAATCCACTTTTTCGGCATAGTCACCTCAGATTTTTTGCCTTTTGCTGGACCTACTATTTTTGCTCATTTTAGAACTCTGTGCTCTTTACCCCTGCTAACCAGTAGTAAAATGCCCATGCTCTCCCTTTAAACATGATTGAATTGGCATAGTCCTAATAGGTTTACTTAACATACATATATGTCCCTAGTATAAGGTACAAAATGTACCCAGAACCTGTACATTTTAAGTTACTAATGGACTGGAGCACCTAGTGTGCCATCCACTCCATTCACAGTGTAAATATCGCTTCAAGCATACCGTTAAAATCAAATGGTAGGAGTGTAAAAACTGCAATTCGACCTCTCAAAGTAAACCCTTTTGACAGATTATGTAGGCTCCGTCATCTATAAAGCAGGGTGGATGGTATTTAAAAGTTGGACACGTAAACATTTAATGTTAAGATGTCCTTACAGTGACTAGGAAAAAAAGCTATTTTCAAAGTGACAGGCTTAGCTGTTCTATGTAGCAAACTAGGGTACACATTAAAAATCCAAATTCTTTATCTCGGGGATGAGGCTAGCTAGAAAAATAAACAACTACTTTTAATAATTATTAAAAATCCAATTCAATAGTGAAGTCATACTGTCATAAATATTATAGAAAAGTAACATTTAGAAAGTTACCTTTTTCCTACCTTAAGTCTCTCAGCAGGCTAAATCCCCATTTGCTCTCCCACATTTGTCGGCCAGTAATTAGCATTTGAATAGATGTGAAAAAGGTAAAAGTGCCTCTCAGATGCAAATGAGAAGCTGACCTCAATGGGCAGCGATAATGACTCTGAACCTCCTCGAATATGCAGGGTGGGGCATCATTTTTTACATCATATTGTCAGATCTCGTTTGAGTTTCAAATCCTGCTTGACAGGTCTGCTGGGTTTACATATAACACTTTGGGGAGCACTTAAAAGGCAGAGAATCAGATGCCAAGATCATTTTTATGAATCCATTGTCTGGTTGCTGAAGGACCTTCTTTGTTCCTCCATATTTCTGTCTCTGGGTTTGACATACAACTCTGGGGTCACACCTGAAAGGAGTAGAAACAGGATGCTAAAACAATTTGTGTGTATCCACTATCTGGTTGCTAGAACCCCTGTTCTGTCTCTGTGTTAATTGGGTATACTGTGGCAGCTTCACACTGGATTTTGGTGTTAGATATGGGATTACATAATTCCCAACACCAACCCCTGCCTTCAGAGCCCAAGTTTAGTATGCCCAAAAAATGTCTCGATCTTGAAAATGCCCAAAAGGCATAGAGTTGGCCCCATGAACTTTTACCCCATTGGCTATGGTATCCTCAGGGGGCAATCCCACCCACTAGCACGTGCTGGAGAAATGTGTCACCTCCAGGCACTCACTTCAGAACACTCCTGGATCTGAGGAAGAACACAAGATGACAGGACCTGATGTCTGTGATCTGAGAAGTGCCCTGAAGAACTGGACCCGCATGCTCTTGTACCTAGGAACAAGAAGTGGACCCAAAAGTTCAATTGGCTGACCTTTGTGGGTGCAGGAAGACGACAAGCTACAACAGGCATTTTCTTACAACTGACTAGTGGCAACCAAATCTGAACTGGGCCCTGTGGTTGGCCTCTGCCTGACATCATGCGAGTCAGAAGATTAAGTCGGCAGGTAAAATCTTGACCAGGTCGAGCCTAGTTGGTGTACCCAAACTGTGCTCCATAGTGGTCAGTGTCAAACTGTACCCAGGTCCCAGTCTTCCCAGCTACTCACTATCATTAGTATTTTATGCTTCTTGGCACTGTTCCTACTTAATTTTTTTAAACTTCTTATCTCTAGTTTCCCTTATTGGATTTTTATCATCTTACTGTAATTTTGTGTTTTAAATTGTACTCTATTTTTATAATCCATTTTGTGATCTTCAGTATTAGTTCACATTAATTCAATTACCTTGAGCCTTCACTGTCAAAAGGGTTGTGATTATTCCTTGAAATGGGTAGTCACCACCACCCAAAAATGATTTAATTTCTTTCAACTACAACAAGACTTAATATATGATTTCTTACACTGAAGAATAGGTAAGTACTGTATTGCCTCCTGCAACTTATTTGTGTTTACCAAATTGTTTCTCACGATTAATAAAATCAACCATATGACGAAAAATGTAAAGTTCATACTAGTATCCATGCACATGTAAAACAATTCAAGATTTCTAATCTGATCTATATGAGTGTTCTTGTGTGGCGAGGTCCCTTAATAAAATAAATGGATTAAGTAGTCTTAAAACTACACTCTGTAGTGGTCATTCGACTACCTACGAAGAAGTCTGCCTAGGAGCTCCCACTGGTTCAAACCACTGCAACAAGAATCAATCAATAACATTAATCCTATTAACACAAATTCTCTTCCTTCTGGAACATTTGGAAATAATTTCAAAGAACTGTGCCTCTTCCTAGCCCACTAAGCCTCTGTTTCTTTCTGTATGCAGTCATATTGGCCGGTGGATTGTATGTTTACAAAGTTGTTGGACTTAGAATTCCAGCTGGCAACTGGCAAAGAATAGAGTCTGTCTCCAAAACAGATCCTAAAGAGCTGTCTCTTTCCTCTGAGGATTTTAAAAATGAATATGCTGCGTGTTCCCCAAGCCCAGGAGCCATTCCACTGCCCCTTTTCTGATATTCAGTTTACAAACCTCTGGGTAACACTAGCTCAGATATACCACTTCTGAGGTGAGGAAGGTCTCCTTCCCCGAAGTACTGGGATTGCTCCCTTCTTTGGTCCATCTGGACTGTTTCCATTGCAACACCTGAATTGTCAGGATTTAGCCCAACTGTGCCAGAGACCTTACACAAAAAAGCCTCTCAAGTTACCAGCGTGCATCACTGTGCATTAGCCCAATGACGGCCACATGCCCAAATCCTAACTATAAACACACATCTATGTTGTGGATGAGTCCCATTTGAGTTTGCTGGTTCTGCCTCAAGACCAAACGGCTGACCAAATAAAATCACTCTCGTTGGCATTATAACTCTTAGAAGCAGTGTGACTGTAATCTGCAAGAGAACTGGCATGCAGCCCAAAGAGCCGATTGGCTTGGGAGAAATTAGGAAAAACAGTGGTTTCCTCAAGTTTATAATCAAAAGTATCAATTTGTTTAACTCAAGACATGAAAAAAGTATTGAAACGAACTACCTTGAATCAATCAGAATGATAGCACCAAAGTTAAACGTAGAGCATAGTTCATCTAATTTAATTTACTTGCTTAAGCATTAGAAATATGTGTAGATGTACCATGTGTCTGCGTAGTGCTAGTGATTGGTGACATAAGTGCAAAAAGTGCACAGCTGAATAGTGAACGCCAGATGGAATTTGGACTGGTTTCACGCACTACTTTGATACTCTGACTTCAGTGTAAAATGTGGGTTTGGACATGGTGCATTAAATATTCAGCCAACAAATTATTGTGTTGGTGGTTCGATCCCATTTCAATTCTTTACAGGCAGGTTCTCCATCAAGACATAGTGTGGTAGCATTCGACAATGTAATTAAACACTTGCTACCCATCTGAAATAATATTCATTATTTTGACTGATACAGCTACTACGAATTATAATGTTGCAGTCTTACCTCAGGATTTACTGAGTCAGAAAGGCCATCATTGAATTCCTTTGGTATCTTTAATTAGAACATATATACCATAATTTATTGTGCAACCCACAGAAGCACAGTAATCAGTAGATACCATGCCAAGACAAGCTCGATTCATACTACTGTGATAGGAACAGTGCAAAATCTGGTGCTCAAATATTGACTGGAATATCTGAGCAGTGTTGCTCCTGCACAGTGTATATAGGAAATGTAAATGCATTAGTTACAAAAAAATACAGTGCTATGTAAATACATTGTTTTTCACATTTCGTGTAAACAAAAACAAAACAAAAAAAAAAAAGAGTGGTGCTTTTGATTATAAATCAGAGAGTACCTTTGTTTTTCCTAATTATACATTTATTCAGGTTTCCAGGAACAGCGGGTCGCCCTTGTTTGTTTATTGTTTATGCTTGGGAGAAAGACAATTACGGGCAGTAGTCCGATTTCCAACATGTTACGGACTCTGTGTATTCCTAATGACTTTGCAAAGGCAAATTCTCTCCAATTACAGCAAGGCATTATTAGAATATTTCTCCTGTAATCAAATTAACACTGAGGGGCATATTTATACTCTGTTTGCGCCGGAATTGCGTCATTTTTTTTGACGCAATTCCGACGCAAAACTAACTCCATATTTATACTTTGGCGTTAGACGCGTCTAGCGCCAAAGTCCATGGAGTTTGCGTCATTTTTTAGCGTGGACACCTACTTTGCGTTAATGAGATGCAAGGTAGGCGTTCCCGTAAAAAAATTGACTCCGCAGCATGTGCGCCGTATTTACACTCCCGGGCAAAATTCATGCCCGGGAGTGGGCGGGTCAAAAAAAATGACGTACGGCCGCTTTTGCGCCGTTTTTTAGCACCTGGACAAGGCAGGCGTTAAGGGACCTGTGGGCTCGGAAGGAGCCCAGAGGTGCCCTCCCATGCCCCCAGGGACACCCCCTGTCACCCTTGCCCACCCCAGGAGGACACCCAAGGCTGGAGGGACCCATCCCAGGGACATTAAGGTAAGTTCAGGTAAGTACTTTTTTTTTTTTTTTTGTGGCACAGGGGGGCCTGATTTGTGCCCCCCTACATGCCACTATGCCCAATGACCATGCCCAGGGGACATAAGTCCCCTGGGCATGGCCATTGGGCAAGGGGGCATGACTCCTGTCTTTGCTAAGACAGGAGTCATTTCTATGGGGGTTGGGAGTCGAAAAAAATGGCACAAATCGGGTTGAGGCGAAAAATTTGCCTCAGCCTGACTTGCCCCATTTTTTGACGCCCAAGCTCCATATCCCCCTACGCCGGCGCTGCCTGGTGTACGTCGTTTTTTTTCACGCACACCAGGCAGCGCCGGCGGCTAAGGCCGGCTAACGTCATTGAATAAATACGGCGCCCGCATGGCGCTTCAGAATGGCGTAAGCCGGCGCTAATTTTTTTTAAGCAAAACTGTGTTAGCGCAGTTTTGCGTCAAAAAGTATAAATATGGCCCTGAATGTTTTAATGAGAGAGAAGCTTTTAGTGGGAAGACAGACATGCTGTGGAGTCCTTGACAACAGAACACCCACTCCTTGCCTCTAGTCTTTCACGTCTCTTCACTCTTCACCTTTATCAGGTGGCGAGGGGACTTCCAAGAGGATGGACACTTTGAAGAAACGCAACACTACCAGAGTGACAGGGTTGGTGCCTGCACAGCATCACTGGCACATCACCATCCAAGCGAGAGGGGCAGGACCAGTACGCTTTCACTGTCACATTTCTGGCACGAATTTGGGAACAAAGAAACAGATAATCTGGTGCCCATTTCAATCTAGAAGGGTTCTGAGAAGTGAGAGCCTACAAGCAGCATTCCACACTCTGTACAGCCTGAAGGGCTTGAGATAGTCCTCGTTGCTGCACTGATTTCCAAGAACCGCCACTGGCCAGCTGCCATATTCCTCCCAGCAGCAGGGCTTAGATTCCATGGGAGTCCAGCTTCCAAGGGGCCTACATTGGTGACACTAAATAGAAGTACTTCTAGAGCTCTGTCGCTCATGCATAATTTGGTCTAATGAATGAGAATGATGGAGAAGCTAGAAGGTGGCCAAACCATTACCTATAACACTCTTACAAGTTTAGGCGGCCTAGTGTTGGATTTTCCCCTCAGTTCTTATCCTGGTTGGCCAACAAACCAGAGAGGGTTATCAGACTTTTGCAACCCCTCCTGGTCCCACGGTTCTAAGGATCTGGTGCACTGACATGCGATGCATGCCTTATGGACTCCAGAGAGCATGCATCTTTCCCTCATTCCACTGCACTACACATCTTATTCTCGTTCCTACCTTCTCTGGGTATGATCTGAACTACAGGTTTATGCTGTCCTCGGAGTTACCCAGGGGCAGGGGGAACCCTCAGAATGTATACAGAAAGGAGGCCTGTGCCAATGACCAGGTAGTGCGGCACTCAGCAGAAAGCAGTATTTTTGCACTTGGAGGAATACATTTATATAAATAGGTTTAACAACTGTTTCAAGTTATGATCGGCTGGAGAAAGTGGTTTCTGTTTGGCCACAATCTCGGCAGCCCCAGGTATTTTGACTCAGGGAATTGAGAGGAGTTTTGTGATAGTGCTGATAATGGTCAGTTGTTACAACTTAGATGGCCCATGTTCTTGGTACATAATTATAGAGATAAATGATAAGTGTTAGAAACCTATCATTTATTAAAACCTAATGTATGTAAATTCATTGGAAAACAAAAACTGAGAAACTACTTTGGAGAAAACCAAATCATGGAAAAACAATTTTAAGGAAATATGAATATCGAAAATTAAAGGAAACATTTTAAAGAAAAGATCATTTTAAGGAAAAATCCAAAATTACAGTAAACATGGGTGGAGTTTAGGACTAGGGAGGGTTTTTTGGGTTCAGGCATAGGCAATGTTTTTAGAGGTCAGTAACAGCTGGAGTTCAGTAATAGATGGGTGGAATTTGGGGGTGGTAAGGGGTTATGTTTTTTCATTCCAGGAATGGATGGAGTTTAGGGGTGGTGACTGTTTTTTAGAGTTCATGGATGAATTGAGTTTAGGGGTGTGAAGACTCATGTATGGGTGGAGTGTTGAAGGGTTTAAAGGGTTCATGGGTGGGTAGAGTTTAGGATCAGTGAAGGCTTTTAAGGTTCGGTGATGGGTAGAGTAGGTATTTTGAAGAGATATTAGATTTCATGATTGGGTGGGGTTTAGGCGGTGTTGGGTTTTGAGGATTCAGGGATGGCTGGAGTTTGAGTGGTGAGGGATTTTTAAGGGTCAAGGAGGAGCGGCGTTTAAGGGCAGTGTGGGTTTTTTGGGTTCAGGGATGGGTAGACTTAGGGTATGGTGAAGGGTTTTCAGAGATCGGGAGTAGGTGGAGGTTCAGCATAGAAGGGGTTTTTAGGGTTCAGGAATATGTGAAGTATAGCAGTAGTGAGAGGTTTTACCATTCAGGGATGTGTAGAGCTTAGGAGTAGGAAGGGCTTTAAGTGTTCAGAGATGGGTGTAACCATGAAAAATATGCATGCAAAAGCCAGTTCATGCAAAAATGGAATCTATGAATTGGTTTCTATGAAATTGTGAATGCCATTCATTCTGTAAAATTCCATTAAACAGTTTAGGTAAAATGGTTTCTCAGTAATGGTAGTCCACAAAATGGATTTTAATTAAATTACATACAACCAGGAAAACCTCTCTGAGCAGGGGTGTTAAGCAGTGGTGTAGTTATTAATGGCTTCACGGGGGCAGTGACTCCAGGGCCCAGATGTTTGAGGGGGCCACTGATTGCTGTATTTTACAACTCAACCACCAGAAGGCATGTTTTCCTTGCTTGCAGTAGGGCCCTGATACCCTAGCTAATGTTAAGTATTATTTACCAGACACGGGCTTCTTTTCAGCAGTCCAAACATTTTGGGAATGGTAGTCCTGATTTACCTTAATATGCTGCCCCTGATCACATGGAGCCTTCTGATAACATTAGATAAGGGTTAGAAACGCCAAGGAGAGGTATCACAAGCAGAAACCCTTCTTGAAACACCGAGGAACAGGATCACTGCGCGTTTATGTCCAGAGAATGACACAGTAGGCGCACGAAGCAGAGGTTTCCAAGGCTCAAAAGCAGAAATAATTTCGATGATAAAGTGCGACAAAGAAAGGCCTCTGGCTGAAACTAATTCCTGCCAGCTGCAGGCCACAGCTGGCGGCTGACCAGGCACACAGACCCGGCCAGGGAACAGCAGCTTTCTGTCACCGCCTCGGCTTCCAATAGTGAACCCTTGTGAACTGACATCCAGCTGAGCGGGTGTGTGAGGGGCCGGGGAGAGAGGGAGCGATGGAATCTATTTCCAGATGTTTCTGAGAACGATGAAGGGGGCACATATATTAGACCAAGCGACTGGGGGCATTTGATTCAGTTTTGTGCAGGGTAACAGTGTTTTTAATGTGCTAATATAGTGCTAAAAAGTAAAATGTCTTTGTGTTCATCAGTGACCACCGAATAATTAGCCGAGACGGGGATGAAAGAGGAGTCTAGAAGCTCGTGACTGGCCACTCAGCACAGGGTATGAAAAAAGGTGGGGGGGGGGGGGCAAGGGTAGAAAGGGAAAGGGAAAGAGAAGGAGAGGGGAAAAATGAGTGTGACGGGAGTAAACGGAGAAAGAGAAAATACAACACACACGGAAGGGGAAAATAGATAGGGAACGACAGAAAAATAGGGGGATGCGGAAAGAGGAACACCAAGCAAGGAATGCTAAGGCGAGGGCGAGCATGAACTGCAGAGGAGGGAATGAGAAATGGGAGATAAAAAAGGAGAGGGAGAGAAGGAGAAACAGATGAGCGAGAGAGCTAAAGAAGTGCAACGGACGCAGAGAGGCCTGTCAGAGAGAGAGAGGCCAGCATTCCGGTGCAGAACCGCAGAAGGAACATGAGACTGAAAAAAGAGGGGAATATTAGAGCTGCGATCCTGGCACTGGGGGTTTTCGGAGGATTTCTGAGAAAAGGGTTGCCTTGTGCCGCCTAATCTGAAGTAATTATGAGATCTGACCCCGAAAAAGTCATAAACACGTGGCCCTGGTTCTGTTTGGAAGTCTGGACGCGGAGCACCTTTTATCTGGACATAACTCCATGTAAGCCTGGGCGTGGAGCCCCTGACCGACCGTGTGACCCCGGGATCCACCCGCACTCTGGACGCGGGGCCTTGCCGCTGGAGAGAGCGTGAGCCTCTCACGCGCTGGGCAGGGGGCCCGGCCCTCCTCGGACGCCTGGTCTTCCTTGAAGTGTGTGACGGAACATACAGCGGAGGGCCGGGCCAGCTCCCCGCACCAGGCCTCACATTCCTCCTCAAGAACTTTGCCTATTTTAGTAAAAGAAGTAAGTCCGAGTGGAGAGGGTAGGGGAGAGAGAAATGAGATTAAGCAGACTGAGACCGAAAAACAACAGGGAGCGACAGAAACAGAATGGGACTCAAAGAAAGGTACAAAAACAAGAGGAAGAGACGAATTGAGAGGCACAACGAACAGAGTGAAGAGGGCCAGCGAAGGAAGAAATATGGTAGAGGGGTGGGTAGGAGGAGGTGAAAAACAAAATGCACTTCTCGGAGCTCCATTCCTTTCACACTGTACATTTCCCTCGTTAAACCACACACCCTACACCTCCCTCACTAACACCCTGAGCTCCAGAACATCTCAGACCCCATCTCTCACACCACGCACATTTCGGATCTCCCTCACCCCCAGTCTGTACATGTCCTCTTCGTCCCCACGGCATGCGCTCTTCAGACCCCCATCACACGAACGCGCCGTTTATCGCAGATGTCACCAGTCGCTCCTGGTACATCTGTCCTGTGCTTCATTTGAACAAGAGTAAGTTTTCCTCACAAAGCCCTCGGTGGAGTTATGAAAGCATGGGTCCAAGAACTAAGGCTTCCTAGTCTTGATTCCACCTCATGTCTCTTTCTTGACCAGGCAGGCCCCGCCACTTTATACAGAGACATTTTAAGGCAGGGGCAAAGTGGACTCTTGCCCAGGGCCCAATCCTTTCAAGGGGCCCCCTGAAATAGCCAGCTCTGTTGCAGGCGCGGTTCCTCCGCCAGGGTCGAGGAGGGTCGCCCTCCTCCAGCAGCAGCAGCTAAAAACCTTTTACTACAAAACAATAATAAACTGTGTTTATTATTGTTTTGTAATAAAAGGGGCAGGGCCACAGGCTGTGACGAGCACTGTGCACTCCCCTCATTGCGCATGTATGTTTGACCGGCCGTCTCGGGCTGGCCAAACACACTTGTGCACTGTGCTCTCTGCAGTCCGGCACTGTGTTTCCTGGCAGGAGAGAGCAGGCACAGGCTCCCAGTCTGCCTGGGAGCACCAGGGCTGAGCGCTCCCAGCCAATCCTAACACTTCTCTGAGCAGCGTCAGGATTGGCCGCAGGGCGGGCTGGGAGCCTGTGCCTGCAGCAGAGGAGCGGTGTGGTGGTGGTGGCGGTGGCGGCAGCGGCAACTATGCACATTTTTTTTTTAATTCATCCCCCTGTGTGGCCCCACCACTACAAAGCAGCACAAACTGCTCCTGCTCCGTTCTGCAGTCTTGTTCCAAAGCCCTTGAATACTTCTTAGATTGTTTTAGATACAGTTTTTGTTTAATATATTTTTAATATGGGTGGTGTGTGATTCTATTACTGACATCTGGCAGAGAAATGATGTGTTTATGTTTTTAATGCAACATCTATAAAAAAAAAAGGGGTTTCCTTAGATCAAAACAGGACATCCTATAAGATATACAGGAAATTGGAAGGTGTCCCAGAGATTAACTGCAGTACTGTTAGTGAGCTGCTGCAGTATTGTTTTTGAAAACAGGTCACTATCCCTGAATAGTAGATGTAAACATATTTAGAATTTGGACGCGAGCCTGTGCACTGTCAGAGACCTGGCCGAAGAGTGCACAAAAGAGTTGAAATTGGATCATAAATTCAAAGCTGTTCCAAAAATGTGCCCCCAAAAATACTTTTGGCCCAGGATCCCCAAAATCCTTAAGGTGTCCCTGCCTTTATCTAACTCTTGCATGTCCTTGCTGATCCTGCCTTCTGCCTTTGTCACAGTTTTCCAATCCTTCTCTTCTTCCCTCATCCCCCTTTTATGTTTTTCTCCATCTTGCGCTAGATGAAAGTCTGCTGTGGAAAGGAGTCTCCTTCCTCCAAAGGGAGTGCTGGTGGGCCCCACCTGAACCACCCGCTCAAATTAGCCACAGCGTCTCTCTGGACCACACCTTTTAATTCTCTGAGCGTGCTTTATTGTGGATGAACCACGTGAATGAAACATCAGGGGGAGCCGTTTTCAGTTGCAGGAAACAACCTCTCCTTGAATCTGGAGGGGAGGGTTCAAAGCCCGTCTTCTTGCCCTGAACCAACAGCTATGTAAATGTGGGCAACTCACCATATCTCCCTGTGCCTCCGGTTGGATTAATGTCTGGAAAAAACGAAAAAACTGTGAACAACTTCGGCTTGTAAAAACCGACCATATGATGCGCTACATATTATTGTGCTGGCTTCTTAGCGCCCCCACAGCACATCCGGGATTATACAATCTAGAGTGTTACCGCTGTTGCTACTATACCTCGTTGCGGAGATGCTGTTCCCGGTGCAGTGCGGTGCACTAACAATAAACTACCAGACAATGTGCCAGTTGTACCACTCAAATATGCCACAGGGCCTGATCTGTGAGCCAGGGGTGGCACCCAACAAGTAATAGTTCAATATGATATTGTAGGATACAGCCCTGGCAAGCTTCCCAGGTCCATGAGTGCTACTTTTTTCCATTTCTGGGACGTGTAGTATTGTTTATTCCATTATAAAACAGGACTACAAGTCCCAGAATTCGAAGAAGAAAACATGGACTGAGCAGCATGTCACGCATGGACATGAGAAACTTGGCAGCTATGAGTATACCACAGCGCTGCGTAGTACGCCAAGTGCTGAGGATAAACTTACAATGCATGCCTACACTTTTGGGGCCTACAACTGAGTCACTTGGGGAGCAATGAGGTACATCCCTTGAAGAGACTTTGGGGATTACAGGTGAGACATCCCAATGCCAGACAGTAAAGCACATTTACACATCAACACCACACAGTCCCCTCAAAACAGGTGAATACACAGACTCACTCTGCGCCCGGCAACAAACCACCAGCAGACCTCTCACATCACTAGACACTAACACTGGCTAGCATAGCCATGATAAGCCCCAGCTACAGGTTAGCACTCAAAGGGAGAGGAGCACCTGTAGAATGAGAGGGATTGAGATCACATGACCAACTAAAAAGCATCAAGCAACAAGGGCAAAGATATACAGAAAACTAATACAGACAAGAGCTCTCAGGATCAGCCAGCACATTTTAAACAGGGCTAGCAACACACACGCACTTGGACATCAAAGGTAAACGTAGAAGGCACCTCAAAACATTCTTTCAAAATATAATTGCTTCCGAGTCCAAAATGCTTACATGTATTTAAATCAAAAAATTCATTTCATTCAAAATATTTCGATATTGTGAATGAAATGAACTCGGTGATTTAAATCCATTTATGTATTTTGGACTGAAAAGCGATCGTATTTTGAAATCATTTTTTGAGGTGCCTCCTACATTTACCTTTGATGTTAAACTGTTGATGGTAGTGGGCAACTACCATTTGGGGTGCACTCTGGCGCTGGGCAGAGGAGCTCTTTCCTTTGCCACACACAGCAGTAACGTCAAGAGCACGCTCAGACTGCAGCACAGGCATCTCTCTCTCACACCAGATAATAAAACCAGTTCCAAAACTTAAGAGATGCACAATAAAGGAGGCACACCTTTTATTACCTGAAGTGTGTACCTGCAGGATGCTGACTATAAACATTAGATTTCCTACACAAACTATTTTATTCTGGGGTCAGAAGGAATAGAAGGGACAGTATTAATAACAATATCTTGGTGCTTTCACGCAAAACAAAAATCATTATTTGCTGGTGAGTAGCTACATCTAGTTTCTACTGTGTGTGTATATTTGTCTTTCTCGACAAACGTTGTATTTTGCATACCGTTGGCATATCTTAATATCAATTTATGCTAGAAAGAAAACAGCAAGCTAATCCTGTAAAAGTATGTCACACATTTTGCCTTTTCCTTCTGCATACACAGCTCTGCAGTCTGAGGCAGTCCTGCATTGCAGCATAAATCAAGCGACCCGAATCAAAACATAAAATCAATCAATCAATCAGATATTTGTTAAGCGCACTACTCACCCAGAGGGCCTCAAGGCACGGGGGTTGCTACTGTTCGAAAAGCCAGGTCTTGAGGCGCTTCCTGAAGGTAGGGAGGTCCTGGGTCGTACCTAGGTTGACGGGGAGGGAGTTCCAGGTTTTGGCTGCAAGGTGGGAGAAGGATCTGCCGCCGGTTGTGGTACGGTGAATGCGGGGGACGGATGCGAGGGCAAGGTTGGCGGAGTGGAGCTGGTGTGTCAAGACGTGGAAGTGGAGGCGCTCATTGAGGTAGGCTGGTCCGTCGTGGTGGAGAGCTTTGTGGGCGTGGATTAGGAGTTTGTGTCACGACTTACGTGCTGCTTCAACCTTGAGTCCGCAGAATGAGTGGCGAGGATCTTGTTTCTGAATGTTCGGCCTTGGCCCAGGTAGGGGCGACTCTTACTGGTAGCCACGGTGCTGCAGGCAATGGGTACGCCAAGAGCAGGCCCTGTCCCTAAAAAGTAGTGCCAGAGGGAAAAAAACCCTGAAAGGGGAAAAAAACCTCCAAAAAGATAGGTTCCTGCAACAGGAACAAAATGAATAGGTAACAACAGGAGCAAAATACAGGAAAACACACTGGAACAGACGAGAACCATCACAGGATACAAGGAAGCAGGAGCGAAGACACCATCCAAACAGAAAGTGTTGCAGTGCAAGGAGAGAAAGAATCACAGCCCTTAAATACCAACAAACAGGAAGCGACCAACAGGAAGTACAAGGACACCATATTAGATAGGAAAAAACACATAGAACAGAATGGACTAGTAGCCATAGAGAGTAGGGAAACAAGGAATGCTGGGAAGAGAGGGGTAATATGGGAAAGGGAGAAAACATAAAGGAAGGCACAATAAGACAACAGGAAACAGAAGAAGAAGAAAAGAAGAACAGGTGAGTGGGGGAGGTCAGACCTGCCTGGAAGCGCGGTGGCTAAAAAGAACAAGGCCCCATGCCCAATTTGGGGCCTCGTAAGATGCAGAGCAGGCTGGGGACACGGGCGTCTCTAAACCGCGTGCCGTGGCCCGAGCCGAATGTAGGGCTCGTGCCGCGTGCAGCGGCGCAACAGTAGGCACCCCCCCGAAGGTCCAGGTTTGTGCGGAAACAAGCGGTGAAAATGACGAATCAGAAGAGGTGCGTGAACAGAAGATGCATCTTCCCAAGAGCATTCACTGAGAGGGTAACGCTTCCAATGAATCAGATACTGAAGACGTTTGTGAAAGATACGAGAGTCACAAATCTCTTGTACATCATCCACTAATAAAGGAGGAGGACAAGGAAACTGTCGAGAGTAAGGATCAGGTACATAGGGTTTGAGATGGTAAACATGAAAGACCGGATGAATCCTCCAGGTACGAGGCAAGTGAAGACGGACAGTGACAGGATTAATCAGCTGAAGGATACGGAAAGGACCGTAGTAACGAGGTGTGAACTTATTCTGAGAAAGGCATAAATGCAAAAATTTTGACAAAAGCCAGACTTTATCCTGAAGGTGATATATTCTGGAGCATCCCTACGCTTTTTGTCTGCATTCTCTTCATGTATCTCTTGGTGTTCAACAAGTTAGATCGAATCAATCTATGGATCTGTAAAAGTCGTCTGGAAAATTAAGTAACAGGAGGAAGGGAAGAGGTAGACTGAGGAGTAGTAGGAAAAGAGGTAGGATGATAGCCATAAGAACAGAAAAAAGGAGTGACCTTAGAGGCACTATGGACAGTGTTATTGTAAGAGAATTCAGCGATAGGAAGGTAAGTGTTCCAGTTGCTCTGGGTAGAATTACAAAAGCAGCGAAGGTACTGCTCTAATCCTTGATTGAGACGCTCAGTCTGTCCATTGGTTTGAGGATGGAAACCCGATGATAGTGCTATACTGATATTCAGTGTCCTACAGAAATATTTCCAAAACCAGGAGATGTACTGAGGTCCCCTGTCAGATACAATGCTGTGTGGAAGTCCATGGAGACGGAAAATATGATGGACAAATATCTGACTTAGTTCTTGGGAAGTAGGTAATTTTTTCAGGGCAGTGAAGTGAGCCATCTTAGTAAAGGAATCTATGGTGACCATGATAACCCGGTTTCCTGCTGATGGAGGTAGTGAACACATGAAATTAGTAGAAATGGTGTGCCAGGGAGCTGGTGGAACAGGTAATGGTTGTAGTAATCCTGCAGGTCTGGTACGGGGTATCTTTACTTGAGCACATATGGGACAAGCCTGAACGTATCTTTCGACATCCAATTTCCAGGTAGGCCACCAGAAAGACCGCAAGAGTAGTTCTTGTGTGGCCTTGATGCCTCTATGACCAGCAACCGGAGAATCATGGCACATTTGTAGTGCCTTTTCTCTTACTCCATTAGTAGGGAGGAACAACAGGTTCTTAAAATAATAATACCCCTTCTGTTTACGTATTAGGGGGTTTAGGTTCTTTAACTCTTGATCAGACAGGTTGGAATATCCCAGTTGTACCTCATCCAGGAAAGATTGAGCTACACCGATGATTTTACTGGGCTCAAGTAGATATTGTGATGGGGTAGGAGTACAATCTGGATACCGGCGAGACAGAGCATCGGCCAGAATGTTTTGGGAGCCAGGAATATAGGTGACATAAAAGTCATACTGACTGAAGAAAAAGGTCCAACGAGCCTGACGACTGTTCTGGCATAAAAAATTACGTAAACATTGTAGATTACGATGGTCTGTTCTCACCTCGAAGGGCTCTTTGGAACCCATAAGAAACTGTCTCCACTCTAGGCAGGCTGTTTTCAGAGCTAATAACTCCCTTTCTAGTACTGAGTAATGTTGTTCCGACGCAGAGAGTACATGGGACAAATAAAAAAACAGGATGTTCAAGACCGTCATCTTCTTGTTGTTGGAATAAGGCAGCTCCGATGGCTCTTTCGGAAGCATCAGTAACAACAATAAATTGTTTGTTGGTATCTGGGTGTCTCAATATCGGTGCTTGAGTGAAGGCCTTTTTTAGACTCTGAAAAGCTATTTCAGCCGCCCTTGTCCAGACAAAGCCTTTCTTTAAATTCTCCTTCTTTAATGTTTGAGTTATGTGGCTGGTTTGTTCTGCAAAGTCCAAGATAAACTGCTGATAAAAAATAGACAATCCTAGAAAACATTGCGTTTCCTTAATAGAGGAAGGGGAAGACCAGTCTAGGATGGCTTGTACCTTTTCCTGGTCCATTGCTATTCCAGTGGGACTAAGGTGATATCCCAAATATTTGACTTCGGTCTTGTCAAACTCACACTTTTCTGGTTTACAGGACAGTTGGTGTTCCCGGAGTCTTTGGAGGACTTGTTTCACGTGAGAGGAATTAAGTTCAGGGCGTTTAGAATAAATAAGGATATTGTCTAAGTAGATGACGACCGTATGATTCAAGAGATCAGAGAACACAGAGTCCATAAATCTTTGGAAAATTGAGGGGGCATTAGTGAGACCAAAGGGCATAACTCTGTACTCATAATGACCAAATGGGGTCCGGAAAGCAGTCTTCCACTCGTCTCCTTCTTTAATACGCAGAAGGTGGTAGACTCCACGAAGATCTAGTTTGGTAACTCGTTGAGCCCCTCTGACTGCCTCTAGTATATCCTTGATGAGGGGCAAAGGATAACGGTCTTTTATAGTTATCTTATTTAGACCTCGAAAATCCAGGCAGGGATGAAGCTCCTTCGTCTTCTTGGGTACAAAAAAGAGGGGAGCCCCTGCCGGAGAGGATGATGGTACAATAAGACCGCTATGTAAGTTTACTTGCAGATCCTCCTTGAGAACTTCCCTTTCGGGTTCCGTGAGTGAATACATCCTCCCAAAGGGAATGATCGCTCCAGGTTTCAAGGGAATAAAACAATCGTAATCTTGATGTGGGGGTAACACAGGTACGGATGGTTTTTGGAACACATCTTGAAATTCTAGATAGAGATCGGGGACTCCTTGGACTGTATTGATGGAACATCCTGTAGTAATTTCAGTAGGCATCAACCTCTAGGGTGACCAATAAGTATCTGAAGCAAAGCATTTCTCATGGCAAAACTGTGAGGACAAGGAAATAGTCCGGGTTTCCCAATTTACATAAGGGTTATGTCTTATGAACCACAGAATTCCTAAAATGATAGTATGATTGGGGGATGATATTAGATCAAATGAGATGTGTTCTTGATGGTTCCCAAATTGTAAACTTAATGTCAGGGTGGTAGTATCAACTGGACCAGAGGATATTAAGGATCCATCCACCGTGTGAACTTGTTCCGGGACTTCTCTAGGTCGTGTTGGTATTTGTTGAGTTGTGGCCCAAGTCTTATCCATATATATGCCACTAGCACCACAATCAAGTAAAGCCATTGTTCTTTCTTGACGGCCGTCCAGTAACTGTAACATCACAGGTAACATAAACAAAGTTGTGGCATTGTCCTTGAATGAACTGATGGAAGGTATAGCAGATGATCCCGTCCCCTCCCTTCTTACAGAGGACGGGAAGTGGCGTTTCCCGATGGCCTTTGAGGACGAACGGGGCAGGTACGAAGCATGTGGCCGGCAGCACCACAATACAGACACGTCTGTCTTCCTGCTCGCTAACGGAAAGTGGGCCTCGAGTGGTATTCACCTGCATAGGTTCACTTTCTGCGTCTCTGGCTGGAGGACAAGGTTCCTCGGGACGATGCAAAAAGACACGTGAAGTGCTTGGCTGGGAAGATCCTCTATTCTTTCTTTTCTCCATATGTCGTTCTTGGAGACGGTATTCAATGGAAAGAGCTTGATCCATCAGACCACGAAGATCTTCAACTCGGGTGGAGTGTACTAACTCATCTTTAATCTCCTCCTTAAGTCCTCTACGGAATAAAGTCACCAGAGTTCGTTCCACCCAGGTGGTCTCAGCCGCTAGCTGTCGAAAGCGGGTAATATATTGGAGGACATCTTGTGAGCCTTGTTGGATGTCAAGTAAGGCTCCTTCCGCAGAGGCCTCCAATCCTGGACGACTAAACATCTGTTTAAACCGATTCACGAAGGTGGGATAGTCCGACAATACTGGGTCATTTGATGATACCATCGGGGTTGCCCAGGCCACGGAAGGACCGGATAGCGCGCTGATAAGATATCCCACCTTTGTCTTGTCGTGGGAGAATTGGGTAGGTCGGAAGGCGAAATGCACAGTTAATGCATCGAGGAACTCTCGCAGTTTAGTTGGTTCACCGGAGAAACAAGGAGTAGAGGTGGAGACGGCCGGAACATCTGCACTGCGGAAAGCCAAAGCCTGTCGTAAAGCAGCATTCTCATTGCGTAATTGTTGCAGTTCCTGAGCCTGTTGCTGAATGGTTGCCAGAAGAGATTGATCAGGATCTGCAGCAGCTGCCACTGAATCATTCATGGTGTTAGACGACGTCGGGAGTATTTGGCGCTGCAATCTGTCACGACTTACATGCTGCTTTAACCTGGAGTCCGCTGAACGAGTGGCGAGGATCTTGTTTCTGAATGTGCGGCCTTGGCCCAGGTAGGGGCGACTCTTTCTGGTAGCCACGGTGCTGCAGGCAATGGGTACGCCAAGAGCAGGCCGTGTCCCTCAGAGGTAGTGCCAGAGGGAAAAAAAACCCTGAAAGGGGAAAAAACCTCCAAAAAGATATGTTCCTGCAAAAGGAACAAAATGAATAGGTAACAACAGGAGCAAAATACAGGAAAAAACACTGGAACAGGCGAGAACCAGCACAGGATACAAGGAAGCAGGAGCGAAGACACCATCCAAACATAAAGTGTTGCAGCGCAAGGAGAGAAAGAATCACAGCTCTTAAATACCAATAAACAGGAAGTGACCAACAGGAAGTACAAGGGCACCATATTAGATAGGGAAAAACACATAGAACAGAAGGGACTAGGAGCCATAGAGAGTAGGGAAACAAGGAATGCTGGGAAGAGAGGGGTAGTATGGGAAAGGGATAAAACATAAAGGAAGGCACAATAAGACAACAGGAAAAAGAAGAAGAAAAGAAGAACAGGTGAGTGGGGGAGGTCAGACCTGCCTGGAAGCGCGGTGCGCTCAAAAGAACGAGGCCCCATGCCCAATTTGGGGCCTCGTAAGGTGCAGAGCAGGCTGGGGACGCGGCGCGTCTTTAAACAGCGTGCCGCGGCCCGAGTCGAATGTACGGCTCGTGCCGCGCGCAGCGGCGCAACAGTTTGAAGACGAGATGTTCTGCTGAAACGTGCCCTGGAGGCTGTTCAGCAAGTATGAGCTACTCCACAAACATGCCTTTAGTGCTGCTCAAATATTCACTGGGCACAACACAATATGCCAAGAGTAATTCTGTAATTCTTAAAATGGCAAGAAGACGAAGTGCAGCTCAAATGCTAGTGTCGGACCCAAGGAACGCGGGTGCTGCTCAGGGCTGGAGGCCTTTA
This sequence comes from Pleurodeles waltl, assembly GCF_031143425.1. Taxonomy (NCBI): domain Eukaryota; kingdom Metazoa; phylum Chordata; class Amphibia; order Caudata; family Salamandridae; genus Pleurodeles; species Pleurodeles waltl. The sequence goes on from NC_090443.1 coordinate 419,819,759, forward strand.
CTCCACCGGGCATTTCCCTAGTGGGCTGGAGCCTTGGGCTGGTTTTGAAAGCCCAGGATCGCCCCTGGTATCTCTGTCACTTTTCCCAGCTCCACCGAGAAGGGGGTAGGTGGGAAGATAGAGAGAAAGTGATCAGAGAGCAAGAACAGAGGAAAGGAGGAGAGGGAATGGACAGAAAGAGAGAACTACAGCAAATTAACAATTAAAGCAGGGCTGGTGTGAGCATTTTTGCCAGGGCTGTTTTTGGTTCACCAGTGTGGCCCTTGGGTTGCTAACAATGCTAGAAGTCTACTTATGTCCTCTTCTGCGTAACCTTGTGGATGGAGAGAGGTTTAATTACACTGGCCTCTTCTGCTGTGTGGGCACCACATTACAACCACCTAAATAAACGTTCTCATATGCGGTGCCTCAAAACAGCAGCCAAAATCAGTGCAGGGAGTATCATTCCTGTTGGAACCATCATAAGTGGAAAGAGAAAGAGGGCTTCCAAACACAGATATAGCTGTTTAAAATTAATTAAAGGAGTGAAGTGGCCAATAGTCCTGCTTTCTGACGTAGTTAAATGTAATTGTCCAAGATGCCACCAGCATTCATTTTTGGGGACTGAGAATTCTTTTATATCAGACTTTGATCTAGAGCAAAGGGATAAATGAAGCAAAGAGGAAAAGGACAGAAAAACAGTGAGAAAGTGGGGAAGAAAATTAACTTGGAAGCAGCCTTGCTATTTGGAAGCCCCGACATTTTGGAAGCGGCAGCTGCGGGCTTCTTAGCAAAACCTTGGGCCCAGCTCTTATTCTTTTGCAAAGGGAGCACCGGCGTCAGATCATCGCTACGAGAAGGCCTCAAGCTAGCCCTGTAGGCACGCGTGTAGCCAGTCCCACCACAGGGCCTCGGACTAAAATTTAGTGTCAACGAGAAATTCTTAAATTCCCCGATTGTGACTAATGCCCTCCGTCAGTATTTGGCGGTGACCGCTAACGTGTTCTTATTTTAGAGAATCCTATTCCTGGATGACTCCAGGAGGGAGTCGGTGGCCGGAGAGGTGACAATGAAGAATTAAGATCGGTATCTTTAACACCACCACACCAGCATCCCGGAACCCTCGGGCCTCGCTCCACTTCCTAGCGCCTTCCTGCGTCCTGCATCCTGCCAACACTGCTGAACAATTCTGCTTCAACAATTACACATTAATTCTTGGCAGCCGTCTTGATTTCATCACTGGTCTCCTGGTCGTCTCACGAGGTTCAATACTTTATCTCAAACCTCATCACTCTACCGCTGCCCTGTCATGACATTCGTATTTTGATAAAAAAAAATGTCTTCAAGAGAGGGCCTGGCACGGCTGCTGACGCAAACGTGAAGTGGGCGCTGCAGCCTCGAACACACTGCGTCATTAACATTCTAAAGAGCAGCTCCATATTCGGAGGGCCTTTACAGCGGTTTGTATGAACATTTCAGTGGTTAATATGAAGATATGACAGAAATAACTTGACACCAGTGTGAAACATTGCAAGTGAACCCTCCTGTTGCGTGACCAGGCGTCCCGAATTTGTGGGGACCATCCCAATTTTTCACCAGCTGTTCCAGCAGATTTCAGCACATTTGGCTTATGTCCCGGTTTTTAGAGGGGGTCGACTTAAAAAAGTGATAGGCACTTTTTAAGGTGTTCCAAAGCAAGGCTATTCAGCAAATGTTATAAGTAAGCACTTAAACATATATGATAATGTATTAAAAATGTACTTTTTATTTATTTCCTTTACAGTGTTCCGATGTTGATGAGAGCTGTCATTCTGCAATGCTCCATTGAAGTATAATCGTTTACAATGCAATGGGTCTCGAGTTTGCTCGAGTTAGAGCTAGTAACATTGTAAAATCCTAGCTGGACTTTTCTTGCCACTTAATTTGAAAATGAAAAGTAAAACAGTAGACATAAGCAAGCCGATTCAAAGCGCCATGGCTGCCATGTGCATGAGCGCGAAGGAGAGACAAAAGGAAAAAGAAGTTAGCTTGCAGACAAATGTATAGGCAAACGTGCAGTTATCCTTGTAACAGAGTCCGTCCCCAAGGCGGTAATAAAACCGCCCCAAGGGTAGGACAAACGTAAAGCATTTACAAATAATAACAAAGGATTTTTGAAAGGCAAGCCCAAGAATGAGTGATAGTGATGGGCATGTGATAGGCGTGGTTAAAAGCCCACAGATGGATTACAAGAGGTCAGAGTGCTTGCACACTCGACCTAAAAATTGTTGTCCTTCTTCTATGTTTGCAAAATGTCCCAGCTTTTGGGGCTCAAGATCCGGTCACCTTAACGCTCCAAGAACTTGGAGCTTACACTTCAGGCGTGCATGTTTCACTTGAGAGGCAGAAGGCAGACCTGCCAACTCACATGGCACCATCATGTGTAAAAGATATCAGCTGCATTCACACACAATCACCACGTGAAGAGCTGATATCACACAGTGGCATGGGACACTAGCGGAACCCACTGTAAACCCTTCTAGCTTATGCATCTGTGCTAGAGGTCCATCACAAGCTTCTGTGGGGCCTGGCTCGATAAAGTCATACAAGGCCACTTGCTTGTGTATAAGCAAGTCATTAACATGAAAAAAAAATCCTGAAAAACTTTGAGGAAGAACCCATATGTGGTGCCAATTAGTGCCGACCTACATTACCTGCCTCATGGATGTAAGTGATATCTAAATAAATTTATCGGAGTCAGGGTGGACTATCCAGAGAGGGGCCTGGAGCAAATGACCTTGGCTGCTCCCCCAGGAAACGGCCTTGCTGTTCTACAACGCATATACATTTAGCAACTACTTCTCTAGCCAGTGGTGTAGTGAACCCCCATACTTAATCAGCTTATGGCGGGGCTGCCACTGAGTTGGTCAAATGGGTTCCACTAAAACTAGTATTCATTTATGGGCTGCCTCTGTCTGCAGACACAATTCTCAAAAATAGCACAGAAAGAACAGAATGACAGAGATGCAAGCTGTGTGCTGACATGCACACTTCACACCGTTAAGACAAATGATAAAAATAGTAGAAAACATAACAAATAAAAGAAACATTGTCAAAGCCACTAAGCCTTGCTACTCTAACCCGAGTGCCAATCTGTTGGCATTGCTTATTTTTGACTGTAAAATAGTGCTTGCAAAAAGAATACACATAAACCATTCCAAAATAATAAAGGAAACGCCAACACATGTGATAGCTCAAAACTGTACATTAGATGTAAAATTTCCTAACCTTCATGCCATCAAGTTCTAATTCTGTTAAGAATACGGAGGAAAGGATAATGCATTTAATTTCATTTTTTCCCAACCACAGCAGCACTCAAAAGCTTCACGAAATAACAATGTTCTTATAGTAACCACACAAAAAGATGATTAAAAAAACTACAAATCCCAGGGCAGCTTGCCGTATTTCTCTGCCAATCACATCCAGCATTCCCCACAAAAAACCCAGTTCCCTTGGAGCAGTCCTCTTTTCTTTATGCAGCCGGCATAGATCATCCACACTTCTCTTCAAAGGTCTTGCTTGGATTCCAAACCTACAAAAATATACACTATCACTAAACGGGCTCTGCAACCATAAATTGTTCAAATACTGTATAGCAAACTTTACGAAAACTAAATGAATACAACTGACATAAAGCCAGTTGAGATAATCTTCAGTTCCTCCACAATGGGTAGGAAAGTTCACATTGTAGGTCAGGCCCAGAGGTTAGTATTATCCAAGTTCAAAGCTTACTCACAACCGTGAAAGCCAAATCCACTACCAGCTACAATAAAACGTCCTGAAGGTAGATTCAACAAACCAATCCAATTAATTAATTATGCCTTCCAATATACCTTTATGCACAAAGGCAAGTGGCCTGCAGAGATGGCAGAAGATGCAGTACTAAGCGACTAGCGAATCAAGTCTTTCTCCGCTAGCTCCACAAGAATGTTCAGAATATGTACAAGACCTGCTCCCTTGGGTTCCAAGTCCTGCCACAAACACCAACCAATCCACTTGCACCATGAGGACTGTTAACGTTTGTTTGTACTGTCTGCCATGCCTTGTGGATGAAGATATCTGCCTGTCTCAAAAGGCCTGGAACCAACCAACATCCCCTGAAATCCTCCATGCCAATTGAAAGAAAAAAACAGCGTGATCGCGCTGCTACAGTTCACTCGTAATGAAACCTATTGGCAAAAGTGCAATCAACTATGTAACAGGGTCGTTTCGATGTTATGCAAAGCGCTCGAATTCTGCCAAGCGAGATCGCGCTGCAAACAAAAGATAAAAAGTAGTCTCCAAACCTGACGGGAAACAGCGAGCCTCACATGTTTCCAGTACTTGGTCGCTGTGCTCGAGGAGGGCTAACCACCGGAAAAGGCATGACCTATGAATGCTTTCCACTAATGAAAGCAAGCAGATTTTAAGAGGTAAGCCCACAAACCAATGAAAGACAACTGACGGGACGTCAACGGGGCTCTGAGCCCTTATCTAATTCCTAAAGCGTCTCGCAAGTGAAACGCATGCGCAAGCACATGCGACACAGGCTCAACCCTAAAAAAACAACCCTTAATATTATGCTTTTCAGCTACAACCCAGCAAATATAAACGTGTTACTGTGTTTTAACAGACAATCTATAGGGGTGCGGAGCAACACAGTGCAGGGTTGTAGATGTTTGGTGGGGTAGGGGAAAGAAGCACAAGAGGGAGATAGAAACGCATACGCTGTCAGAGTGTTGAATGAAAAATATAAGTAGTTCCATAAATCTGAGTAATGGAAGGATACAAGTCAGCCAATCAAAACCATTGTAAAGAAGATATGCTCTAGGGGAGGGACAAATACAATAAGAGGAAGGCAAACCACTGAATAAGAGGCAAGAAAATGAAAGTCACAATAAGCCCAACCAAAGGTGAGCAATAGGCTAATTCTTAGACCACTGGAAGTTCACAATAGGTCTTTCACATCCAGCTTGAGCCATCTGGTTGGAAAGGCCTACAAAATGACCATGAGAGAGATGAGAGAGAAAAAGTATGCATGAGGAAAAGAAGATGATGGTAGAAAGAAAAGGAAAGAACAGGAGGAGGAAGCAAAGGTGACTGGAAAGAAGGAAGAAACTGTTAAAGGTAGTTTGAAAGAATTAAAGGACATAATGGCAAAATAAACTGCATAAAAGGATGGAAGAAGTAAATAATGGATTGATGGGTAAAACGATGGAGGATAGAAGAGTGAAAAGATGGATGATAGCTATATCAATAGCTGGATACAGTGCTTAATTTGAGCAGGTGGTTGCAGGTGGGACCACTGACACTCATTTTAGGGAATGTCGTTTATTTTTCCTCAGCAAACTTTGATCCACAGAAAGAGAGAGAAAAAACACAAAAATGGGAAGGAGAAAGAAAGAAAAACAGTGAAGAAGGGAGGACCTAGGGATGTAAAAAGGGCCTGCAAGAGTGGGATAAAGAGTGTCTATTGTGGATGAAAGAAGCATGAGGTGGAATCAAGACTAAGCTCCCTTGGTATTCGGCAACTTGACCTTTGATAGCTCCAGCCGCAGGCTTTTGAGAAAAACTTTGGGCCCAGCACCTAGTCTTATACAAATTAAGCAGGGCATGGATAGAAAGATAAAAAAAATACATGCTAAATATACTTTGAGTGTGAACTATGGTGTATAGGCTAGACACTATGGAAACCCGACATTCACATCAAGTTGCATTCACATTACCATTTGACAATAAAAGAAAATATGGTCAGTGTGCATCGGTGACCTCATAGGTTTTTTGTGCCACCTACTTGTTGGGGGTATTGTGAGGTGCATTACGCTCCGGGTCGTGGTCTCCTAATTACCCTTAATCTTGTATTTTATGTTGACACAAAGTATGCAAAGCCCTTGATTCGCTCTCCTGACACGGGAAGGACAGCGTGCCGTGAGCCGCTGAGTGTATTGTAGGCGGGAGGCCCCCCTCCTCCCTCTTAAAGCGAGCGTATCAGAGAAAACGCAGCACGTGCAGCGTCTCTGGTCTCGTGCGCAGCCCGCTCTCTAGTGTAATCTTACCCGCTATGTAATTTTAAGGCGGAAAACAAAACTCAAATGTCAGGAAAAATACTCATTATTATAATATAATCTGAAAAGGAAGTGGGCAACAAACAGTGTGTGCCTCCCCCTGGAGTCGCGGGCAGCAGTCCTATAATGCCCGGTTGCCAGGAGTGGGGCATGGCAGATCAGGACAGGATGCAGGATTGTCAAGTGAGAAAAATGAGCGCCAAAAGGCTACGTCTGCAATCATATGTAAAATATGCACTATCCATTTCCGGGTCTGAAGGACACATCTGTCTGGCCACTTCTGGAGGCTTCATCTGCTACTTTTTCAGCGTTACGTCCAGTTCTAGATCGCACCTGGAGTATTATATCCAGTTCTAGAGGGCCCATCAAAGCACTGCATTCAGTGCTCCAAGCCCCGGTGTTGTATTGCATAGAGTTGTGGGTCTTATATGCGTTTCCTCTGGCGGTCTCATATGAAGATCTATATCAGGTTCTATAGGTCTCATCTACACTTATGTGTCCAGTTCTAGAGATCACATAGGGATTATTATATCTAGCTCTACAGGCCTCAATGCAGTATTGTGTTCAGGATGTGTCTGCTGTACAGTGTTTAGCTCTAGAAATCTCATTGAGGGCGCTTATCCGGGGGGCTTCGACCGAAGTATTTATACTTGCTTCCATCCAACCTCACTTGCACTTTCTCTAGTTCCAGAGTGCTCATCCGGAGTATGGCCTCGTGGTTTTGAGATGGTATATACAGTTCTATGCCCAGTACCAGAAGTCTTATTTGCAGGATTATGCCCAGTTCTAAAAGCCTTATCAGAGTACTGTGATGCATGCTAGACGTCATCTACACAGGGGCATAGCTATCAATAGTGCAGCAGGTGCAGTGGTACCAGGGGTGTGTAGAGGTGTCATTTGCAAGACAGTGTCCAGTTCTAGAGAACTAATCTGGATTATTGTACACATCTTTGGAGGCCTCATTTGACTCTTGTGTCCAATTCTAGAGTACTTGATGAAGTATTTTATCAGTTCTAGAGGCCTCGTCACACAAAATACAGTATATGCAGGATAGTATCAGGTGCTAGAGTGCTAATCTAAATTATTGTGCCCAGGTTTCCTGCTCTCCTCAGCAGCATATTCTGCAGACGTGCATTCCTCATCTCCAGATGGGTAAAGACATGTTAAAGGTGGCATATACAGCAAAGTCTGCAGCAGAAGCCAACAAGCAGACGGAAATGATATATGTTGTCACCAGTAAGAAGGTAGTGTAGTTTAGATTCATAAGTAACTAATGGGCAAGAGTTATGCAGGTGAGCATGGGTCTTTGGATGCACAAAGGAGAAAGGGTCAGGGAAGTGTCTTCAGAGAAAAACTGGCAGGGATGCTGAGCTGTATCTTCCACAGACGCTGTTTTTAGAGCATGGCAACATTTTCTGTTGTGGTTTGGCATCACCAAAACAAAAAGATGGAGCAAGCAGGGTCCCTGGGGTTTCTCACACTCATCTGGTACTTCAGACCAAGTGGTTCATGGAACTAGAGAAAGACATTGATTCCCGCAATGCTTTAGGTTTTGAAAGCACTGTAAACATGACATTCTCAGTTATATGAAGTAATGTGGTCACCTTGCGTGACCTGCTTGGTGAACATCCCATGTGTTAATGGTCTGTCCTTCCCATTCAATGTAGGGCTATGGATTCCTCTCCTAAATTCCATGCCAGACCCCCAGCCCCTCCAATCCAAGACTCAGTTTCACAAAGTGGTACATTCTAATTATGTCCACTCCAAAGCCTATCTTTTAGGTCATAGCTACACACAGCCTTGGCTGCCTGCTATAGAAGACCTATTGTCTACAACGCAGTTGACTTGGAGAGGGCTTCGGATCAACCCATTGTTTAACATTGGTTGCTTTCTTGTCACTTATTTGCTTGCTTATTATTCCCACCCCTGTAGCATAACCTTTTTACCATCCTTTTTGAATTAGTGACCTATGTATTTTCAAGGATTACACCAGGGAACTAACAGCATCAGCAAAAGCATTGACAAAGCCAAAAGGTTAGACCCATGGTACTTGCAAGTGCTTGCTACATGTAGCCCTCAATACTAGGTTTGAGTAACCAGGTTCTCCTAAAGTTCTGCAGTTAAGAAAACTGGGCAAACGGAGGCAGAATTATATGTCCAGGAGCACATAGTGCACTACAATTCCCACCGCGCACTGGAGTGTCAGGATGCTGACGAATATTGACCCCGGAAAGCAGGTTCACTCATGCCACTGAAGGTCACGCTAAGCAGCGGGCCTCGGACGTACACACCCCTTTGCCGGTGTCTCAGAGTTCAGCTTGTGCAGTTACCAACATGCAACACACAGGCTGGTGGTGGAGACAGCTGCCACCCTCCTCCCTCCCGCGTGATCGCCCTATGACCCGTCACGCCGATTAGTGCCAATCATGAGCGAAATCGGTTTATTAACATGGACTCACGATCACGTGATCTCGAGTCCACAAAGAGTGAGGAAATGATTTCTCGTTGGCTACGCTAGAGGCTAAGAAGAGTACACTGTACCCGTTATTTCAAATTGTGCCCCTGCCTGCTCAGCCCTCCCAGCCTCCATGACACTGACTGACCCCCGAGGAGCACTGTACTCTGCTGGAGGTAATCAGATTTAAACACACTGAACGCCTCGGATAACAAGGAGGTAGATTAACATGAAAAGACGTGGTTTACAAAAAGGGCCTCTGGGTGAGTGGGGCCCTTTGGCTGGCAGAACTATCCAATCCACAATAAGAACCACACAAACCATCACATGCGCACAGGCGACACGCAACTTTGCAAACAAACAACATAATGAAATCGTTGGGAAAGACAAGACACCACTGTGACAGACACCACCCACCTAAAGAACCACGCCAGAGACACCACCCCTCCAAAGAGAGACACAGACACACACCACAGAGACACCCCGCTCCAGGAAGGCACCCTCCCCCTCCCCGTGTCACATGGTTCCCAGAGAAACACTACTATAATCAGATGGACTGAAGATCTGAAGAAATCTCTTTATTTAATTCTGTCTTTTGTCTCCTGAGTTTAACACAACCCTCGTTAACTTTTTCAAGTAGATGGGTTGATCACTTCCGGAAAGTACCACCCCCCCGCCCCCCACACACACACACACACCCCTCCTCCACCAACGAGCTTTTTCGAAACAGAAAACAGCCAGTCTGTGGCCCACATTTTTCTTGCATTTTAACAGTGAACGGAAAGAATTTTACGTTTCCAAAAATAGCAGCTTGAGCTTCAAACAGAAAACCCTTGGGATTTTTTTCAGTCATTTCTCATAATTCCTTTCACAGCGATGTAGGCGGTACTCATGTGGGTGATGTCCCGCCGTGACATAAAGCGAAAGGCCTCTCAAAAGAAAAGGGATTGTTATATTTATAGGAAACAGATTGCACAAACATCTGCAACGTGAAGTCAACCCACCGCGCTAACTTGTCTGCTGGCGAAGCCCATATTACGCACTTCATAAAAAAAGAAAAAAAAAAAAAATCAATAGAATCATAAATGTTTCGACAGTGGAAGTATTCCTGGGGAGGACATTTAGAAGAGAACTAGTGAGGCGACTTTATGCTCACTGTTGCCCTCTAGCCCTCCCCGCCCCTTAAAAAAAAACCCTGAAGGCAGGGCTGGACGTGCCTGTCCACCGAGAGGGACAAGCTCCCAAGACTTCCTTGAGAGAGAGAAAGAAAGCCTTGTGTGAGAGCCAGACGTGGTTTTTCCCCTTCCCCGTAGGCTAGTTAATTCCCTGCACATAACGGTCTGGGCTTTGTGAGCCGACGCCAGGAGCAGAGCAGCCCCGGCCGGCCCTCAAGCCTTGGTGCCCTGAGCCGTGGTGCCCTTGTTCCTGCGAACCACCGGCACGTGTGGAACCCCTCCCCCACCAACACACACACCGTCATATGAATCCACACCCTCTTTATCAAGAAACAAATCGCTGCATTCAGTAATCTGAACCCTCTGCTAAAAAACAGAACCACTCTTTGCGAGCTCTGACCCCTCGGTGCCAACCAAAACCCTGCCACACACGCATCTCACACTGTCCACAAGCAACTACCTACTCAAGGCTGGACTGGAAGGGAGTGGAGTCCGCCTTTGTGGGAGTGCAGCAGTTTTAAAAACACTGCAGAGTTCCTTGTATATCCAACTCCTTTCAGGCAACAAAAGTGCAAAGATAACTCTGGTAATTAATGTACCTCCTGGAGAGAGATCTGAGTTTTGTCTAGAGGTCGTGTTGACTCATCTAAGGTAGCACAGAGGGTTAATATGCCTGCTGCAAAGAACGTGTACAATGCAGATCACAGAACAGTACTTGATGTGCATTGCTCAGTGGATTACTGCTTGTGTCCAGAGATCCTTTTGTTACTGTGCAGTTAATAAATGACAGTCGTAATCTAGCACAGTGAGCTATGAACTACCATCAAAGAGCTGCATGCAAACTGCATGGTACAGGTTAGAAAGGTATGTTTTTCCCAGTCTTTGCCTACCCTAATTTTGCTAAAAAAGGGTTTGTTTGGGTAGAAAGAAATTATTAGTAAAGTCAACCCTAGCCACTGTGTTATGTTCTGAATCCCGAGTTTACACTTCCCCAGCACTCTTAAAAAAGCCTACTAGTATGGATAACGTGCCCCTACACCGTGTAGTCTACTTTGTCTTATGTAACATTTTGTATTCACTGATTTACACATATATGATTCATTGTCTCTGTATGTGTGTGTGATGTAAAGTGCTCCAACACCCTACACTGGTAAGAGGGGCGCTATAAAAAAATGAAATACATGTGAGAGAGGGGCGATGGAGAGATGAGAGGCACTGTTAGATGATGGTGAAGGAACCGTTGAAGAGCCCCAATAAATATTGTTGTATCCTGGTGCACTATAAGGTCATCATTTACTATGCTTTAAAAACAAATCCACTTGAATATGTAATTACATTTTTTGTAGAAAGCACTGTTTTCTTTGAAGGGGGGCAAGGCCAATTGTAGTGGTCAGGCTTTCTCACTATGCATCCTAGGGGGGGGGCTCATCTGACAAAATTTTCTAGGGCTGTTTTGGATTCCCAGTCCGGCCCTGCACGTAACCAAGGTTAGTGAAAATAGAACCACTCAATGAACAGGATGAATAACTGTGCACACAAAAAGGAGCTCTCTGCATTATTCAGTGCAAAGACAGGACCACTTTGGTAACTGGAGGGACTACTCTGAGACATGGATAAAAAAAATGGCTGCACTACACTCAGATTGGGACTTAGCCTTAAGAGATGCTGGCTTAATGTAGAGCCTCATGCCTGTTTTTTGTTTTGTTTTGCAGTATCTACAGGGGCGCAGCTTCAGGGGGGTTGTTTGGGGTGTTAAACCCCCACTAAAAAATAATGTATTCTCTACTAAATAGTTGGATAAAGTTGCTTTTGGCCATTTATGGCGAGGTGGCTGACACATTTCACCTACGAATTTTACTTGCACACAAAGAAAAAAAACATAAACACACACACAGTCTTGAAGTTCTTAAAACTGTTGGTTACTTTACGCCATATTGTCTTTTAAGTAATCCTAACAATTCACACTGCTACGGTTTCCCACTGCCCCTTGGAAAACTAGAAGCTCAAAACCCATCTCCGAATCTTACTGACCAAGCCACACACCGGAGTATCTAAAGCGCAGGTATTTAACTCGGAATTTCTCCTAGTTAGTGCAAGTGAAATCTATACACTTTAGACACTACAAACGCTTAAAAACAGACACTTTACTCGGAAGCAGCACAATTGGATTAGATTCCCTGGACCTCCGCTTACAAACCTAGGTACAAGGTGCAAGACCATTCAGTGCAAAGACCAATTTAGCCCTATGATGAACAATTGCACCGATTCGGATCACAACCGAGATCCTATGTTATGCATTTACTGTCTCCAAGGAACGTACGTTTATCTCAGAAGTTCTCCGAGTTAGTGAATAAATAAAAGCTAGCAAAATCCCAGAGAGGAGGTCACTGAGCACTGAGTCCAAGCTCTCCCCTTGGCTGTTCATGTACTAACTCAGAGAAAGTCCCAGTTAAATGTATGAGCTTCAATAAAGGGCGAAGTGGGCAGGGGAACGGGGGCGTTCTCGAGCTTTATTGATTTGATCGCAACAGTTCCCATACTTTTTATTGCAAATAAAGAAGTCCTGAAAGGTTGAGTTGCTGAGGGAGATGTAGGGTCCCCTCTACCGTGAGAGAAGGGAGAAGTAGCTAAGAAGAAGCAAGCCTTGTCTCCAGGGTGCCTGCTGCCTGAATGAAAAATAAATGTGTGCAGTTGTTGCATCAACAAATCTAAAGGCTGCTTGGAAGCCAGTATACGCTTTCATTGGACTATTCTGGAATTTGGAATTTTAACAGAAACCTATATAAAAGGTTTGTAGTATATACAGTCAGCATATTACTAAAAAAATAACTTTTGGAAGCACCGTAAACATTTAATCACTTTTGAGCCAGATTATTTTTACTGTATGCAATACATGTTAAAATAATGAATTGCATATTGCCAGTGCTTTCTGTCACGGGTTTGGACCTTTCAGCAATGTAAATACAAATTTCTAGATCCCCAGTGCACTGACTAGGGTTAGTTACACCCACAGACATCTGAAGTGATCGCATTAACCAACCGAGCTTTCCAACCCAAAAAAATGCATTTCTCACAGATAAATGTGTTGCATTTACGGCTCCTGTGTTACATTTAATATGCAGCTACCTCTAGGTAAAAGGCCAACAAAATAGTTACAGAATGCTTTGATCCCTTTAGCCTGGTCTCTGAACTTTAGAGAGTGTAAATGCAGAAGAGAGGAGCTCATGTCTGCTCTGAGCCACCACAGATGTTCATGAAACTGTCCCAGATCACGCTGTGCAAACGAGAAAATCAATCCGGGCAAAGGTCAGTTCAGTCTGGGCCAGTGTGTGCATGGACCCGCGACAACCTGCAAAAAGACACACCATACTGCAAAAAAAAAAAAAAAACACACAGCATCACTCCGCTCAAAGGCAGAGCCAAGTTACTTGCACTTAATTGTTTTTGCTCTGTAAATCCATCCCCTCCGCCGACCCACACTCAAACTCACCAGTGCAATTCACAAGCAAACTTGACATCCCTGGGTCAGAGTCGCTAAATGCCGTTCAAGGAGGTTTATCTTTATTTTTTGTGCCCTTTGACGTCTCTTTGGGCTCTCGTTGAATGTCCTTATCGCGATCCAATTTTAACTATTGAGAGTTGGGATTTTGAAAGCTTGCACTGGTCACTAAACATGAATTTCGTCCCCTGCACATCTTTAAAATGGACAGGACACCTGGTGCATAGCGTGATGCAAAGGGGAAATGGAACCCACAACTAACCCTGTGTGTCTCTCCCAAGGTGGCAGCGGCGAAACGCAAAATGATGACCCCCAACAGCCCCACCCCCCACACACACAACCCCCTTGCAAAATATGATGGGGAGTCCTCGAGTCTCCCATGTCTCACAGATATTAATTGGCCTCAGGCGGAATGGAGGCCCCTTGAAGGTTTTTTTGGGAGGTTGGCGGGCGGAGCTGCAGGGGTATGCACTACACACCTGCAGAGGGTGACGGCTCGAACCAAATGTCTCTTGTGCAGTAAATGATGCAGAATGTATTTCTAGGGTTTTGGCCTGTCTGGTTTTCACATTTCAATTAAAACCTCAGTACCCCCCCCCCCCCCCCCCCACTTCATAGTATGAGTTATAGTTAATCAATGTGACGTGAAATCGCTCCCTGACATCTTCGCGAGCGCCTGGAGGTAAGCATGGTTTACTTTACCTCCTGGTGGCTTCAACTTGCCTTACCTCATCAGGGTCTCCCTCTGTCTTGATAGCCCCAGTGGATATCCTCACTTGCCCCGAAAGCCTTGCTGCACCTTACCTCACCAGCCCTTAACAGCCTTGTAGCACCTTACAACTTTCTTGGGGTATTCTAGGCGCCTTGCCACGCTCCTCATGCCCCGTGGTCAAATAACATCACTCCTAACTGCTCTGCATCTCCTCGTCTTTCTTCTGGACACCCATGAGGTGTCATACACTACTCCTGGCATAACTGGCACACCCTAACCCAGCCTTGTTTCTATGCATCTTAGATCACTTACTTAAGGCGCTTTATATCACTTAACGGGTTTGAGTCACTGATCTCACGGGACATCTTATGGACTATTTTAAAGTTTCTAAGCCCCTCTCCTAACTCATCTATAGTTTTTTTTAAATCCTACCTTCCAATCAATGTATCATCCCACAATGGCGTTTCTTGTGTGCGTCATTTAAATACAAGGGGGGATCTCAGTTATAACTTCAGTGTGATGTAAACCTTGCACATCCTCCATAGGCCTGCGGGGCCCAAACCTTGTCTCGATTAGTTATGCAGTCTCTCTATGCCTTACTTCACAAACAGACCCATGTCATGTGTGATATCTGCGGTCAGTTCAGGCTTTTCAATAAACAATACGTTGCTTTCTGGGTGTTGTAGTTCAATTTGTATCCTTATAAGGATCGAATTTAGTAACACCACATGCAGAGTGGTGTATAATAAAAAGTCATGAAAAACCTAAAGTTTTATATGACACGGGGCTACTTGGCAGCTATTCTCATTCCTTGAAAAGTCAGTGTGTTATGCCCCACAGTATGAAGGCACTTGGGCGCTTCAGCACACCCACTGGGGTTTTCTACCCCCTCCACCCCACGTTCTGAATGAAGTTTTCGGTACTCAGCTCAATCTCTGGAAGTCCGTGGACATTTAGCTCACTCTCTGAAAATCTTTGGGTGACAAGCATCCCGCAGCGCATCCTTACGTTTTTGGACATTTTACCTTCTCTGTAAATCTTTAAGTGACGAGCGCCTTACGTCAGCCTATGCAGATTTCAGGGCGCTTTCTCTCACTGTCAACTTCTCTGATTCCAAGGGCCTTACGTCACCCACTGGACGTTTCTGGGCGCTTTAACTTGCTCTCTGAAAGTATCTTGGTGACAGACCGTTGCCTCGCTCCCTGGACGTCTCGGAGCACTTAAAGTTTCGGAGCACTTTACGTCTCCCCCTGAAAGTGTTCGAGCGCCTTGCCTTGCTCCCTAGAGTTGCCAGCGCGCTTCACCTCAGTCTCTGAAAGTTGCTGGGCGCCTTAACTCCCTACTTCGGATTTCTAGGCACGTTAACTCCCTCTATAAAAGTTTCTGGGTGTCTTACCCCGCTCCTTGGCATCGGACTTCTTGCGTTTGAGCCTGTCCTTGCCCCGCAGTCTGGAGAATGTCTTCTTCAGCAGAGGCTCCGCCATGGTGGAAGCGAGTGGGGGGCTCTAGAATGGGGAGGGGGGTCCCCGAGGCCCCCCAGGGGTGCAGCCCCCCAGCTTTAGCGGCCGCTCTTCCATCCTTCAGCTCCTCCTCTTGTCCAGCTCCTCTGGAAGGAAAGTCGCAGGAAGCGAATTCCAGGCGTGCTTTCAGCCACTGTTTTCCCTTTTGGGTCTTAGGCTGCGTAGGGCGGGGGCGAGAGGTGGGGGCGACTGTAGGAGTCTGGGTGTTGTAGTCCCCCACTCTCTCTTTCTTTTTCACATTTTTTATTGAACGCCTGATTTTACAGAGCAGAAGAGATGGAATTCTATCAGCCTTTTGAGAATTTGACACACTCCTCGAACAATCTGCACATGTTTTTAGATACATTTGTGATCTTTTGGGTAATTCTGTATACTTGTTGACGAGTTCTCTGCACGTTTCGAACAATGATGTACTATTTTCGAGCAAGTATGTGCAACTTTGATGTAAACTCTTTCAAAGTTTTGAACAGGTCTTTACATTTTCTTGAGCATTCTATGCCCCCTTTGAACAATTATTTGCACATTCTGAACGTTCATCTGTACTTTATGAATTTTATCTCACACAACACATTGCTTAATTCACGTCACATTCCATGTTTTGCTCTTGGTGGGCAGTCGTTTTTTTCCTGTCCCATTTTGACATGCATGTTTTGTGAGTTTTGCGTTTTCTACATGGCGGCCGACTTGTGTTAGGGTGAGGATTGTATACCAAGGAAGTCGCCAGAAATTAAATTACCCCCAACTTTGAACCAAAGCTGTTCTGGCACCAAGCAACCGAAGCTAGTCGTCATCGTCACCCTCCCCAGAAGAGCTCTCTCGTCTCTTCTATCCAAGTATATATCCATTCATTCTTCCATTACTCCATCCACCTGATGATAGCCACAATTTCACCTATACATCCTGTCATTCATTCGTTCTTTCATCTATCATTGTCTCTCACCATTCCGTCCGTCCGTCCACCCATCCATATCCAAGCCTATCCATCCAGTTCCAAACCTCCCCATCAAACCTATCCATCCATCTCTCCATCATCCATTCATCCATCCTCCCATTCACTCATCTCTCCTTCTATCCTTTCAGTTACTCATCCATCCATCCACACTTTCACTTCATCTATCCTCCCTTCCACTCGTCCACCCATCACTCATCCATCCATTTATCTTTTCATTCATCCATCTACTCATCCATTCATTCGGTCATCCATTCACGCTTTTACTCATCTATTATCCACCTTCCCTTTTACTCATCCACCCATCCTTTCACTCATCCATTTTTTACTCATCCATCCTTTCACTCATCTGTCCTTTCGCTTATCCATTTATTCACCCTTTCACTCATCCATCTACCCATCTTTTCATTCTGTCCATCCATCCACCCTTTCACTCATCCATCCTTTCTCATCATCTAGCCACCCTTTCACTCATCCATCTACCCATCTTTTCATTCTGTCCATCCATCCACCCTTTCAAACATTCATCCATTCACCCTTTCATCCAGCCATCCTCTTTTTTTATTTATCCTTCCATTCTTCCACTTATCCATACGTCCACCCTTTCATCTGTTCATCCTCCCTCTTACTAATTCACCCATTCTTTCACTCATCCATCCTTACATTGATCCTTTCACTCATACATCTGGCCACCCATCGACCCTTTCAGTCACGCACCCTTTCACCCACTCAACCCTTTCACGTTATTTATAAATCTTGTCTACTGAGTTGCAGACAGACGAGGCCCTAAAGAACTTCACCCTGAGAGGTTGACAACGCCCCTGCTGTACACCATAACCAGTGAATTTCAGTGATTTCGTTCCCTTGAGCCGTAGCTCCGTTTTTAATTGTGTTCGTTCAGTGAATTTTATCGGAATTATTACGATGCAATTATTTTGGTTGACCCACAAAGTTTGGCCTTAAGCCAGGACTTTTTGTTTTTTTAATTAATGGACCCTGGTTTGGCAGCTCAAACCCGAAGCAAGCTTCATAGCCACGTAACCCAAGCCCAAGACAAGCTTCATAGCCATGTAGCCCAAACCCAGGGCCAGTTTAGTTTCTCTGACCAATGCCTTTCCTTCGGGTGTCTGTGATTCCGAATCCATAACCACGAACCCCCGAATGGTGAGGAATGGGGTGGTGAAGATTGCCACGGTTTTGCGGTACTCAGCATGAAGCTTGCATGTCCGCAGCCCCTGGGTATTTGCTGTACCTTGAAACCTACATTGAGGTACAGGATCCATGGTTCTGAGGCAGGTTCCGAGGACCCTTGCTGCCATTTTAGGAATCAGGGTACCTCGACTCCGTGAAAGAATATGTGGACACTACAACTCTTTAAAGTTTTTTTTTTTTTTTTATTTATTTAAACAATGTGCAGGTTCTAGGATAGTCCCTCCACAAAGCCTGGGGATAAGGGTGTGCTCATCGTTCCCCTTTATATGGCCTTTAAAATTTCATGTAGGGTTCAGGGACTGAGCCCTGCTTCCTGAAATAGTGGCCACAAGAGACATTTTTCGTGATGCCAGCCCGTCAGAACGCTGTGATCTGCACTGCCTTAATCCATTAGGTTTCCTTTTAGGATTTAAGGGTCAGATGTACGAAAATTAAATTTTGCATTTCTTAAGAAGCGACTTCACATAAATCACGTTTTAAGAAATGCAAAATGCAATGTACAAAGATACCGATTTCTTAGTAGTGATTTCTACAAAGTAGGAGTCGCGGAAATCAGTATTAAGAAATCGCATAGCATTTAAGTCAATGGGCTGGTTTTGCATTTCCTAAATATCGATTTCTTGTTAAGAAATCGCTATTTAGGAAATGCAAAACCAGGGATGGCAATGGAAAAATGGCCCCCCCTTGGTGCATCCCCAAAATAGGGGTGCACCTGTAGAGCACACATATACCTAAAGGGCATATGTGTGCTCTATTGCAATTTGAAAAAAGCACCTTCCGGTGCTGTTTATTTTTTTTTAATTGTACCTGGTTACCACCGACTTTAAGTCAGTGGTAATTGCAGCTCCAAAATGCCCAAATCGCATTTTGGAAATGCATGGTACATCAGAATAGGAAATTCAAATAGATAATCCCTACTTGTATTTCCTATTCTGGGAATCGCAAATTGCAATTTTTACAGGGTAGAAATCACAATTTGTGATTCTTTAAAGGACTTTGGGCCAGATGTATGAAATAATTTTGCATTAGCAAACGGTGCGAATGCCCGTTTGCGAATGCAAAATGACAATTCAGAATGTATGAAATACATTCTGAACGCAATCTTAAGGAATCTCTAAAATAGCGATTCCTTAAAATTGCGACCCTGTTTAGAGAGTCGCAAATTGCGACTCTCTAAATTAGAAATCGCAAATAAGGATTCCTTATTTGCGATTCCTTAGCAAATGCATGAACAAATTCCTAAATGCGATTTTGGCATTTAGGAATCGCTAATTACCACCAAGTTGAACTTGGTGGTAACCATGTGCAAAATTTAAAAATGCATTTAAAATGCATTTTTAAATTGTACATGTAAAGCACATATGCCCTTTTGGCATGTGTGCACCTTACATGTCCCCCCAAAAAATGTTAGGGTGCAACAGAGGGGGCCTTAGGCCCCCAGCACCCTGAGGTTTTGCATTTCCAAAATTGCGATTTTTGGTTCAGAAATCGCAATTTTGGAAATGCAAAAAATTCGCAGATATGGGCCAACAGGCCCATAGCTGCGAATCGGGCCGGTATCGCAATTTGCGATTCGGTAATAGCATTTGCGATTTTTAAGAAATCGCTATTACCGATTCGCAAATGTGATACATGGCACTTAGCGAGTCAGAAATAGCGATTTCTTAAAAATCGCTATTTCCGAATGGCAAATGGCCTTGATGATACATCTGGCCCTTTGTACATTAGAAAAGCATAGTTTGCATGTCTTAACAGCCCGAAATACCGATTCGGACTGTTAAGAAATGCAAACAGGCTTCTACATCTGGCCCTAAATTTTTTATTTGTGGATATGCCGAAATCGAATCCAAAAATCCTGTAGCATTACAACGGACAAGATATAGAAAAATGATAACCTCTAAAAGTCACCTCGGCATCTTTTTGAAATGTTTATATCTCGAAAAATACTCAACAGATATATATCAAACAAACAAAAGCACGTTTTCTGAGTAATGTTCTACATTTGTAAGAAGTGTGGTGCAAGTCTGTTTATCGTTTGGTTTACATATGTGAGCAAAACTTTCTATGGGAATTAAAATAGGAAATAATTCTTTTTTTCAACCCTTTACTTTTTGCCCCTGCATGGATCTGCATGAAAATTGGCAAGTTGGATCTAAACTATCTAAGGAACTGATTTGACGAATTTCTTGCAAATCTGTGTACAAGATTAAAAGTTGTAGGTAATCAAAAATGCCTTTTCAGTGGAAAGTGTGTCTGAACGATAACAACATAGTAAATAAAACATTTTTGTGACATCATGCGTTTTTAAATAATGTATGGATAACCAATACCATTATAAGCGGAGCTGCAGGTGACTCTGTCCATCGTGGAAGGCAGTCACACCTTAAGATGGTGCCCCATGGGTCACACTTACCTAAGAGAGTCAATAGACTTCTTTCTGTATCTACTGCATCATTTTTAGGTCTGGGTTTTGACAGTGGATTTGTCAAACAGACCTACTACTAACAATAGACAAATGGTGAGCACTAATTCTGCCCCTTTCAAACACTGGCTTTCTGTGACCAGCTTTTTCAGCCCTGACTTCAGACTTTGCCAATCGCGGCTTGGCCAACCCCACTGGAGTATTTATCTCTCATCTAATGCAATTGACTGTTTGAATGTATCTTTTCACTTTCACTGTACTGCACGAGGCACTATTTTACAGCTATATCTATCTCTGTCAGCTCCTGCCACACACTCTCATGCGTCATATTCTTATAATGTTAGCGCTACATGCAATGGCACAATAAACCAGAACTACTGGCTTTGCCAATGCTTGCGTTTCTAACTGTGCCCCCGTAAGGCTGCTAGCCCTTTGTGCAGCACTCTGGTTTTTGTGCAGCACCAAAGACCATATAAGCACTGTCTCAAATGGTTTGTTAATTTTTTCCTTACGTGTTTCAGGCACCTCTTGTTGTCATTGGAATAGGGGCTACTGGAGGGGAAGGGGTCGGAGTAACATAGGCTCTTGCAGCCCATATGGGCTCTTGCTGCATGTGATCCCCGAACCCCTTAAGAGTTCCCCCAGTCAGCCCAAGGCCAATGAATATCTGTCACACACAGAACACTCAAGGGGTCCTTATCACATTCTGCTGGGGGCCTCATCATTTTGTGTTAGGTCACTGGCTAGAGATGAAAGGTTGAAATCAGGATCTGCTTTTCATAGAGACAAAAATCCCTGAAAATGTTCGATAAAATAAATTGTGCGTAATGGGTGTGTGGCCTAGTATTGTATAACTTGTGTGTAGCTCCATAGGACTGGGGCAGACCCACTGGCAGACCTGCTGGTGTTCTGGTGTAACCTGACCACAAAAAAGAGCATAAGTATCAACAACGGAGGCAAGACTCGTGATGTTTGCACAATGTGGACCTCTGTTCTCACAAGACTTGTGAACATGCGGGGAGGCTATAAAAGTCTGTCTTCAGCCCCTAACTGACAAAGAGAAACAAGCACTGGCAAAGCCATTAGGTCTCCTCTTTGCAAGGGCTATTGGCTTTGCCAATGTGTTTTAGCCATGTTGTTCACCAGCATGGCTAAAAGTTAGTGGCATAGAGGAGAGTAGCATGGAGTGTCATAGAGAGGAATGCCAAGGAGTGGGGTAGAGTGTTGTAGAGTGGAGTGGCAGAGAGTGTTGTATATTGGAGTGGCATAGTGTGGAGTCACGTAGAGGGGAATATACTATAGTGGCAGAGTAGAGTGGACTGACGTAGAGTGCTATGAAGTAGACTGTTGAAGAGTACAGTGGAGTAGAATGCAGTGGCATTGAGTGCAGTGGAATTGAATTCATCAGCCTACAATCCAGCGTTGTAGAATGCAGTGGCGTAGATTAGAGTGGTGCATAGTAGAGCACATTGGTGTAGAGTGCAGTGGCGCAGAGTGGAGTAGAGTGGAGTGGTGCAGAGCAGAATAGCACGGAGCAGAGTGGCCCAGAGTAGAGTGGTGCAAAGTAGAGTACAGTGGCGTAGAGTGCAGTGGCATAAAGTGCAGTGGTGCAGAATGGTGTGCAGTGGCGTAGAGTTGAGTTGAGTGATGCAGATGGCAGTGGCAAAGAGTAGAGTGGCATAGAATGTAGTGTTGTACACTGCAGAGTAGAGTTGAGTGGAGTTGAATGGCAGAGTGTGCAGTGGCACATAGTGGTGCAGATCAGAGTAGCATAGAGTGTTGCATAGTAGAGTATAGTTCCATATAGTGTAGTAACTTAGAGTGCAGTGGTGTGGAGTAGTGCACGGTAGAGTGGTGGAGGGTGCAGTGTTGCAGAATATAGTGTCAGAGTGCAGTGGTGTAGAGTGGAGCAGAGTGGCTTTGAGAGCAGTGGCATAGAGTACAGTGATGCAGAGTAGGGTGCATTAGCTTAGAGTGCAGTGGTTAGTATATGAGAGATATAGAGTGCAGTGGCATAAACTGGAGTTGAGTAGAGTGAGTAGAGTGCAGTTTTGTAGAGTAGATCATTTTATAGTAGAATGAAGTGGCGTAGAGTAGAGCAGTGCAGAATAGAGTGCAGTTGCATAGAGTGACAGAGTGTAATGGTGTAAAGTGGTGTAGATTGCAGTAGTATAGAGTGCAGTGGTGCAGAGTAAAGTGGCGTATAGTGGACTGGCATAGAGTGCAGGGGCATAGTGTTGAGTGTTACAAAGTAAAATGCATTGGTGTAGAGTGTATTGGCATAGAGTGCAGTGGCATAGATTGCAGAGTGGCGTTGAGTACAGTGGCTTAGAGTGGAGTTGTGCAAAGTAAATTGGTGTGGCCTAGATGGGTGTGGTATAGAGTGCAATGGCGCAGAGTGCTGTGGTGTAGAGTAGAGTGGCAAAGAATGCGTTGGTATACAGTAGAGTGACACAGGTTAGAGTAGAGAAGAGATGCGTAAAGTGGCTTAGAGTGAAGTGGTGCAGATTAGAGTGCTGTGGTGCGGGGTAGTGCAGAGTAGAGTGGAGTGGAGTATTCATGGTGTGGTAGCACACTGCCATTACATACAACACATTTTCAATTACCATTACATTTGCAGAGACTAAAACTATACAATGTACAGACGAATACATGTGGAAATTGCATCACCTAGTTTAATGATTAGTTTTGATCATATTAAAGTATTTGTTTCCAACACACTTCAGAAATAAAAAATGTGCTTCATTTGAAATTCATAATTCTGATATTATCTGAAACACTTACACAGTTCATTTAAAGATTTTCATGTGCTAGAAAAAACTCCTTCCTACCCCCAATATCCACATAAAACCTCTCACTTTAAAGTCAGAGCAAGAAAAGTAAATAAGCTTCCTTGGAGGGCACAGCCTGACATTAGACCTCAGTCTTTGAATGCACAGCAAATGTGAAGCAATAAGAACATGATTTAAAGGCCTATCAACATAAAGTGAGTTTGTGGAAGGATCCAGAAAACACAGTTTAGGCAACATTAGGGAGGAACTGAATCTGGAGAACCTAAAGCAAATAAAGCCAGGAAATGGAAAGCCAGAAAGTGTGACTTGCAAAGCCAATGGTGATCAACGAAGGGAATGCATTCCTAAGTCGAATTTCTGAACGTCCCCAAAATGTCTCTAGCAAACCGCTGTCTGGTAGGCTGCGCCCTAAAAAAATGGGGGCATATGAATAAGAGGGCACTTCCTGACTCCAAGAAAGTTTGAGCTGATAGTTTGCAGCTCCGTGTTGCTGACACCCTGCCCTGTGCGTTTTCCTCCATCCGGGGGGGGGGGGGGGGGGAAGAGGGCGAGTGTATTCTAGCTGCGGTTGTGCCATTATGAATTAGCATTTAAGCAAATGAAGGGGGCTGAGGCAGGAAGGGTGTGGGTGCCTGATAATTTGGAATAACAAGAGCCGTCCAGCACTGAGGGTCCAATGTTACGTGTGAGAAGGGGGAGGGAGAGGGGAGGAGGCGCCAACAAAGTCCTCGATTGTGTTAATCGTGAAAGCCGTGAAAGAGAAGACTCAGTGGGGGCCTTATGTGCCGGAAGACCCCCTCCTCCCTCACCGCCTCCGTCACCACCACCACCACTACTTTCCACCCCAGTCCTGCAGCCCTAGTTCTTCTTATGCGAGGAACATATATTTCAGTTATTTCTAGAGTCGCAAGACCTGGGAGTTACTCTCGGTTCGACCACTCTGGCAAATGGAAAACGATTCCGCGTCGGCAGCATACGAGGTCTCTGCCAGGAAAGCACCACTTGCCTAGAGGATTAGAGGAACTCCCAAGGAAAGGGATTCATCTGTCAGGCGTGCACCGGGAGTTTCGTTTAGAAGGTGGTTTGTCCCCCCAGAGGTTTTGAGAGGGTCTGGAAGAAAAAGATCCTTCTTTCGGTTGTTTAGAAAGGTTCTCTCGCGGAAAGGGACACTTCTTCGACGAGAAGTTTACCTTTGCTTCTAAAGGAGGGAATCGCCTTTTAAGAGGTTTCGAGAGCGTTTCCTCAAGTAAGGGGTTCATCTCCCAGAAGTTAGATGGGCTATCCAATAGAAATGGATTCATCTAGATATTTTCTGAGGGTCTCCTTCAAAAAGAAGTTGATTCATCTCATTGACGTTTAAAACGATTGAGTAGTATGGGAATCGTCGGCCCGCATTTGAAATGTAATGGCCTACAGGACTACTCAGTCGGCTCTGCTTACACAAGAAACCCCTCCAGACGGCCCATTACCTCAAAGATGCACGTAGTTTGTTGGAAACATAGCCGCAGTTTATTGAGGGATTATTTACAGCATGCCAGCCCTTCTTTTATGAGGGCCATAAATCAAACATACGGGTTGTTGTAAAGGGCAATAAAATCATTATACCTTTGATACATTTGTGTCATAATTGCTTTCCTTTACAACTCCCTGACTGCCTTACCCTGCCGTGAGGCATCCCAAGGTAAGTAGCCTTGCCACCCCGCTGCGCTGGGTGTGGCCTTTGTAGTTCTTTTATCCTTTCTTTCCGCTTTCTTACTTGCTGCTTGTCATCCGACCACCGAGTCTGCGACATTCTGGGTGCCTGTTGTTCGGTTGGTGTGGGTGGGTGGGTGTCTTCTTCCTCTTGGCTGCCCGGTCGCCTGTGTTGACCAAGGTGCCGGGCAGCCCCCTTTTAAGCGTCCTTGTGAATCCCCACGGGGTGCCCCCCCCTCCCCGTTGGATTCGAAAAATGCAACCCCCCCTTATTGGTCGCTTGCTCCTCGTTGACCCCTCTCCTTTCCGTTTCCGCCCAACGTTGCCACTACGATGGGGCCGTAAAAAGGGGGGGGCGTTGTTCACTTGGGGGGGGCACTTCCGCCCCCCCACGAAACCTTTGTTTTGCGCGCCCCATTTTGGCGCGAATTTCATGCTCAGGGCCGCGGTGGGGTTTCCGCTCCGGCCATTCTGAGATCCCGGTGGTCACGGGCCTTCGCCCCTAATCTTTCAGGTTTGTAACCTGAAAAGAGGGATTTCTCAGCCAGTAGTTTTCCTCCTTCTATAAAGACTGTTAATGTCACGAGGAAGCTAACTTGGTGGTGAAAACAAGCAGGCCACTTGCTTCTTTTAAATTTGAATTAAACTGTGTATTATACTTAAGCTTACCCCAAAAGAAGTTTCTTCATTTTGGGTGAACCACTAACACATTCCACATGCATTTTTCCATGAGTAGGTGTGAGTTACTCCAGGACATTCGGGAGTATATCAGAAGTAACTGCGAAGTAAATCTGTTCATACCCCTCCAACTCATTTCCATCACAACTGAGACTGAAAATGGCTTTCTGAGATTCAGGAAGCTTTTAAAAACTCATTTTTTTCTGCCAAGCCTATTGCAAGGCTACTGGCAGCTGGTCACCCGACACAACCAGCAGGCAGAGGGCCACCTGACAGCTTATGATCTGGGCAGGCCTACTGGTCAGGTACCTAAAACCAGCCACCCTCACTGAGGAACATATTCTGACCCTTCATAAGCCTTTTACATCTTCATTTCAGATCATTTGATATAGTTGATGTATTTATCAACTTTATACATCCCTGTTTATCACTGTAGAATGTGTTCTGATATATAGAGCTCTGAAGCTACCTCCAGTGGGTGTAAATACGAAAACCTTAACTAAATAATTACATATGTCAAGAGTAAGTCATATCTACTTA
Source organism: Pleurodeles waltl (assembly GCF_031143425.1). Classification (NCBI taxonomy): domain Eukaryota; kingdom Metazoa; phylum Chordata; class Amphibia; order Caudata; family Salamandridae; genus Pleurodeles; species Pleurodeles waltl. Next base: position 419,845,467 of record NC_090443.1, read on the forward strand.
CAAACATTTTTTTTTGTGTGAATCGGACCCATTGTGTCCAGATTAGACTACAGCAACACACAAACGATGGGTACAACACAAGCAGAAGCTCCGGCCTAGTGGCCTTGCAACTTCCAGTAGTCCACCTGATGACAAACACCCAAAGCCGAGACCACAAAACACATCTTGTGATCTCCCTCTACTATCCCTACATTGAGCCATAGCCCATCTCTAAAACAACTTGTCGGGGGCATGGCCAGGCCATTGACCATGATGGCCGCACAGCTGTGAAGCTCTAGCGTTGTTAGCCCTCATAAGCTTTGTTACAGGCTACCACAGCAATCTTCCCACATTGGAAAAGCAGGGCTTTGCAGCACTCCTGTGGATGGTGTGAAGAGATGCCATCTACTGCTGCGTTGCAGAACTTAACAGCTGAGTAACTGGTACGGGCAGGTGCGGCCTAGACTGTGACTAGGAGACCCATTGGTGACAGGGGCCACAGGTGAGTCTGAGCCTAGAGGCTGCCTAGCCTCGCTGGCCCACCCACACCTCTGAAAGACTGCCTTTGCGGCCTGTGTCCTGCCAGCTGAGGTGAAAGCAGCCCACAGACACCCGGAGACCACTGCAGGAGGCAGAGGTTGAGATGGTGTGGCTGATGAGGCTGCCACAGCCCGGGGGACTCCGCAGCTCCACACTGGGACTCCTCGACGGCTTTACACACACTAACCATGCTGCCTTAAATAACTGCTGGAAGGGGGCAGATGGCACTTTCATGGTGGGATGTACCGGGAGGGCCCCGCCACACCGCACGATCACCTGCCAACCATGTTACGCTCCTAGCAGGGGCCCTGATGATTGGCGCTCAGTGGACCCCAGGCCCATGTGTGATTGTGGCCGCCTGCTGAGCGTCGCACGACTTTAGAGGGTCCCACTTGTCCCCGAGCCCTTTATTATTGTTGCGTGACTTGGTTGAATGCCCCTTCCTTCACCCCTAGCTGACCTCACACAGCAAGTCCTGAGATACTTCTGCTGCCGCCCACAAGCTCCCTTTGGGTCCTAAACAGAAAGAGGGATCTCCCTGTTCATCCACATACTGCTGCCAGTGACACAGGTTGGGGGTCCTTCTGCCTCACATTTCAAGCCTGCTTTCTACTCTTGGGGAGTGTAGGAAACTGGCTTTCTATATGGTGCACTAAACTGAAGTACTGTAGAAGGCTGGCCTGGTTGGTAGTGGGTACCTTGGGTACTTACGCCTTATACCAGGTCCAGTTATCCCTTATTAGTGAAACGTAGTAGTGTTCTAGCAGCTTAGGCTGATAGAGGTAGCTATAGCAGAGCAGCTTAGGCTGAACTAGGAGACATGAAAATCGCATGCAATACCACTTATAGTTACACAGTAATTATACACAAGTAAAGACAATACTCAGTGTTAACAAAAATAAAGGTAGTTTATTTGGGTGACACAGTACCAAAAATATCTCAGAAGCAATACTCCTTCTGGAGGTAAGTATTATACACAATATATACACTAGACTACAAAATAATGTAAGTAATTAGACATAGGATAGTGCAAACAATAGGAAATGCTATAGAAAGCAAAGGGAGAAAATAGGTCTAGGGGCAACACAAACCATACACTAAGAAAGTGGAATGCGAATCACAAATTCCCCTCCAGACAAGGGTAGTGTGTACAGAATTGCTGGGAGAGTAAGAATACAGTAAAGGTAAGTAAATTACCCCACCCCAGATCCCAGAAAAGCAGGAGTAAAGTACTGCAAGTTTCCTTAGTACACACTACACTTTGTGATTGGAATTATTGCAAGAACCAACCAAGTCTGCAAACAACAAACAGTGGATTGCTGGACCTGAAGACCTGCAAAAGAAGGGGACCAAGTCCAGAAGTTGAAAGATGTTCCAGGAAGGACAGGAACCCCTGCCAACCCAGAAGAGGGTGCAAAAGAAGAGTCCCCGGTTGGACGAATACTGCAGAAATACACCCTAGGAAGATGCCAGTGGGTTCTTGCATGATGCAAAGGATGTCCCACATCGCGAAGATGGATGCAGGCGAGTTTTAGCACTGGATTCCTCTAACAAGCCTTGGTTCTGGCAAAGTCGCGTTTTGAATCAACTAGGTGCTATCTGGACCCAGGAGGGACCTGGGGGCCTCAACTCTGTGTGAGGAGGAAGAGGGGACTCTCAGCACCCCAGAGAGCCACCAGAGCACCAGATAGCACCCATGGGTGTCCCAGAACACAGGGACAAATGAGGTGCAAAATGCGGTTGGTGCAGCACTACAAAGGAAGGTCTCACGCCTCCGGAGAACAACTCAGCGAGTTGAGCGTCACAGGATAGAGTGCTGGGGACCTGGGCCAGGATGTACATGAAGGAATTTTGCAAATAGCGCACAGAGGCATCAGGAGGTGAAGAAGATGCAGTGCACAGAGTTACTGTCATTCTGGGGGAAGGCAAGGTCTTACCTCCTCCAAATTGCGACAGCAGGACCTCAGGACAGTCTGTGTTAATGGGGTCCACCCTCTGTGTCGCTGTGAGAGGAGTCCAAGAAAACCGGTCATCAACTTAGAAGGTGCCTGCGTGAGCATGGTAGTGACTCCGTCACCCCACTGGAGATTTCTTCGGTCCTTCTGGTGCAGGGTGAAGACAGGGAGTCCTCAGAGCGTGCACACCGTGGAAACTGTTGGAGTTGCTGGCTGGAGCTGAAGTTGCAGAAGAAAAGTATACCTTGTGGATACTTTGTTGCTGTTACAGCGGTTCCTGGAGCAGGCTGCGGTTGATCCGAGGTCAGAGGATGAAGTAGTAGTTGCAGAGGATTCCTGCTGGAAACTTGCAAGTAGAATCTGAAGATCTGAACCCACAGGAGAGACCCTAAATAGCCCTGAGAGGGGGATTGGCTATCTTATCAGGCAAGGACATATCAGGAGGGGTCTCTGACATCACCTGCTGGCACTGGCCACTCAGAGCCCTCCAGAGTGCCCCCACACCTTGCAAAGCAAGATGGCTGAAGTCTGGGACACACTGGAGGAGCACTGGGCACCACCCCTAGGGTGGTGATGGACAGGGGAGTAGTCACTCCCCTTTCCTTTGTCCAGTTTCGCACCAGAGCAGAGGACAAGTGGTCCCTGAACCGGTGTAGACTGACTTATGCAAGAAAGGCACCATCTGTGCCCTTCAAAGCATTTCCAGAGGCTGGGGGAGGCTACCGCTCCCCAGCTTGTAACACCTATTTCCAAAGGGAGAGTGAGTAACACTCTGCTCCGAAAGGAAATTATTTGTTCTGCCTTTCTGGGACTGAGCTGCTCAGACCCCAGGAGAGTAGAACCCTGTCTGTGAGGTTACAGCAGCTGCAGTGCAAGCCTCAGAGAGCTGGTTTGGCAGTACTGGGGGTCCATAGTGGAGCCCCAACGTGCAATTTAGAATTTATTTGACATGTATTTAGGTAGGTTTTTTTATGCATGTGAAGATGTCCTCCATGTGCTCACAAGAAAGGGAAAGGATGACTGGCAACTATTGGGCACAGATACTAACAAAGAATGAAAGTGCGAAGAATGTATCGGAATTGAGATCGCATTGACTTTTGAGTATAACATAGTCCCTTTTTAATGTCCATGAATGGATGACTATAAAAAAGGGGGGGGGGATAAAAAACGGACTAGATGACAATACAGGAAGCGTACTCGGTGCAGTGAAAGAAGCTGTAATCAGGTGAGGAGACTCGGATGTGAGTGTATGTGGTTTGGCGTGTTTTTTGATTGAGGTGAGATGCATACCAACGATTATGGGGAGACTATTGATATAGATAGTGGAAACATGGAAGTTTTATTAGATTTGGGGAACTGAGTCCAATATAACAGCACTCCGGTAAACGCTTACCGGCTCTAAGGAGGGTGATTACTCATACACAAGAGATTTGGGCACACGGCGAAGTTAACATATTTAGAGCGCATTACGGATAACGCAGAGAATAAACGCTCACTGACTATAAGGAGGGAGATTATATAAGAATATACATAAGAGAAATTGGTATGTGGTGTGAGTAATATACTTAGTGCACCTTAAGTGGATAAATAACAGTCTAGCAAGAGGGTAAAATGATTAAATCATGAAAAAACATATTAAACTCTAATGGGGGAGATCTGAGGATATGGTTGTATTCACAGAACATGGTTACACAATACAGATATCTATTGAAAATATGGAACATTACAATTGATGTAAATAAAGGAGCTAATGCAATAAGAAGAAATATAAAACAAAGAAAAGAACAGTACGGCAACGTGATTTAAGGACTAAGAAGAAGTAAATATAAGGATACGAGAAAGGAATCTACAGGTATTTGATGTGGGTGAAGGGTTGGTGTTTTCAGGTTTACACTTATCAGATGTACGATGCTGGTAGAATTGCACATGTATATGCTTGCACATTAGGGTTTTCAGGGGTCAAACATGCAAATCACTAAATATCCCTATTGAACCAATGGAAAGCACTATGAATTTCTAAGCAGACTAATTAGTTTGGCAATGTGTTTATGGGTGCACCACAACCTATCTGTTGCCCACAGTTTATCATGGTATTTAATGGCAATGGTTATAGACTATATCAAGATCCCACTATTTGCACAAGAGGTATTACAAATTTGATGTTAACAGTGTTATTGTGATTTGAAGATGGATAGGCAATATGTTGTATATATATAATTGCAGCCCTGACGAAGTTGCAGGGTACACTCCAGACGAAACACATGTTGTCGGCAATTGACAAGTGATGGCTGGAGCACGTGCTTGAAACTCAAGAAACAACAAATAAAGACTGAAAATTTACGTGAAACGGACATTGGTTGGAGGTGTGCCTTATATTAATAAATACTTTTACCTCTGGGGGTCCAGCTGTGGTAGCTGATGGCTCCCTTGGTACAGGTTCCACCCCAGGAGAGGTTTCTCCCACCACAGGAATGGTATCCTTAGTGGCAGGGTGGAGAAGGGATACTTTGATACCCTTCTTACCTGTTGGTGGAGAGGGATCCTGAGATTTCAGATTTTTTTCTCTCCTTTGCTTTTTCATTTTACCAGAAATGAGAGGAAGCAATTCCTCAGGGATACCAAGCATGGGTCCTAAACTCTACCTCAGCCCAACCTGAGACCCCTATGTCATTCCCTAAGAGACAATCAACAGGCAAGCTAGGTGATACCACCACCTTGATTAGGGCCAGTAACTCCACCCCAACTAAGTTGAACTACAGCTAAGGGGAGAGACTGAGCGGAGGTATTGACATCAGTAACTTGGTCCTTTTGTCCAAGGAGGTGTTGTGCATGCCACACCAAGTTTTAGGTCACCAAAGTGATACTGGCACCTGTGTCCCTGTAGGCCTGGGCCTCAACACCATTTATTAAGATTGACTGCCTGTACTTATCCATGTTAAGGGGACAAGCAGCCAAGGTGGCAAGGCCAATACCACCAGGTGTGACAGAAACTGTCTTGGGACTGTCTACCCCAGTTTCTATTATGGTCCCAAAAGTGAACCCAACTACACCTTTAGTTTGACTATTGCCAGTAGTCCCACCACTATTACCACTACTGCTAGGGGCACTAGAGTTTGATGTATTAGTGGTGGTAGGCTCAGGGGCTTTACCTGAACAGGACTTATTCCCTGGCCAATGGCCTTTACCTCTGCACACATAGCACCAAAGCTTTTTCTTATTGTGTGGAGACTTTGAAGAAGATGAAGAAGTTTTAGCCCCACCCCCAGAGGAGTGTTTTGGACCTTAAGAAGGATCTTTGTGTTTACTTTTATCCCCATGCTTGTCCTGAGATTTTTCACCATCATTCTTTTTGCTGTCCTTGTCACCCCCTGTATGAACGTTTCTGTTCACCCTTGTTCTGACCCATTTGTCTGCCTTCTTTCCCAATTCTTGGGGAGAGGTCAGATCTGAGTCCACAAGATACTGATGCAACAAGTCAGACACACAATTATTTAAATATGCTCTCTCAGAATCAAGTTATATAGGCTTTCATAGTCAGTCACCTTACTGCCATTTAACCAACCTTCTAGGGCCTTCACAGAACAGTCTACAAAGTCTGTCCAGTCCTGTGATGACTCCTTTCTGGTCTGTCTGAGCTTAAGTCTGTACCGTTCAGTGGTTAAGCCCAGACCATCTAAGAGTGCACTTTTAAGAATTTGGTAATTATCTGCATCATCCTCTCTGACAATAAGGAGTCTGTCTCTCCCCTTACCAGAGAAGGATAGCCATAGGATAGCAGCCCACTGTACATGAGGGACCCTCTGAACTTTACAGGCCCTCTCAAGTGCAGCAAACCACTTATAAATGTAATTACCATCCTTGTAAGGAGGGACAACTTTGTGCAAGTTTCTAGAGTCAAATGAAGGCTCTCTAACATTTGAATTTCTGAAACTACTGCTGCCACCATGGGGAACTAACCCCGAACCCTGCCTTTCCTTTTCCCACTGCCAGGGATTCCCTGTCTCAGGCCAACTGTTGCTGCCTTAGCCTCAGTCTGGCCTTCTCTAACCTCACACTTCTGAGTTCCCTATGTAGGGGATGGTCCTCAGGGTTAGATGTGTGAGATGCCTCTGAAACAGAGGTAACATTGGAACGGGCAGAGGCAGATCTATCTCTAACAGTGGCCAGTCTAGTGACCTGGCCTCTAGGGATGAAGAGAACCCTACTAGTGTATGAACCCTTCCCACTCCCAGTTGTGCTAAGGGGCTTGTTAACAGATACATCTATGGAAGTACCCTCCCCAGGATTGTCATTGTGCTTCTCTGAGCCTTCCTGGTTGGAATCATCCTCTACCTCTTCCCCTGTCTGATCTGTACCAGTGCTGAGTCCCTGTCCCCATCTTGGAGGAGAAGATTTAAGAGGAACTCCTTATTGGGGTTCTTTCCAATCCATAAACTTCTTTTAATACAGAGGCCCCTCAAACTTTTAAAGTTTAAATTCTCATATGTTGTTTTCACAACTCTAGGGGTAGCTTCTACAGAAGACATATTGAAAGAGAAAAAGTTTAGGAAAGTAAGTAAAAAGTTAGTAGAATAACAGAGCTAACTTTTTAGAGAAAAGAAGAACACTTTTCAGAACTTAAAAAAAAGTTTGCAAAGTTTAATGAACTTTTTAGAAAGTTAGAAAATTACTTCTAGGCATATATTATCTATGCTTTAAGTATTGCAGCAAGCTTTTTGGCGTGAAAAGCACCAGTAACAAAAGTGGTAAAGCAATTGCAAGTACTTATCCCACCGCTGCCACCAATGTAGGAGGCTGGTCTGGTTTGTAGTGGGTACCTTGGGTACTTACACCTTATAACAGGTCCAGTTATCCTTTATTGGTGAAATGTAGTAGGGTTCTAGCAGCTTAGGCTGATAGAGGTAGCTATAACAGAGCAGCTTAGACTGAACTAGGAGGGATGCAAAGCTCATGCCATACCACTTATAGTTACACAGTACTTATACACAAGTAAAGACAATACTCAGTGTTACCAAAAATAAAGGTAGTTTATTTGGGTGACACAGTACCAAAATATCTTAGAGGCAATACTCCTGCTCGGGGTAAGTATTATACACAATTTATACACTAGACTCCAAAAAAGGTAAGTAATTAGACATAGGATAGTGCAAACCATAGGAAATACTTTAGAATGCAATGGGAGAAAATAGGTCTAGGGGCAACACAAACCATATACTAAGAAAGTGCAATACGAAATGTCGAATTCCTCCCTAGTCAAGTGTAGTGTGTGTAGAATCGCTGGGAGAGTAAGAATACAGTAACGTTAGGTAAATTACCCCACCCTAGAGCCCAGAAAAGCAGGAGTAAACTACTGCAAGTTTCTTTATGACACACTACACCACATAATTGGAATTATTGCAAGAACCAACCAAGTCTACAAACAACAAATAGTGGATTCCCAGACCTGACAATCTGCAAAAGAAGGGGACCAAGTCCAGAAGTCAAAATAAGTTCCAAAAAGGAGATGAGCCCCTGCCAACCCAGAAGAGGGTGCAAAAGAAGAGTCCCTGGTTGCACGAAGACTGCAGAAATGCACCCTAGGAAGATTCCAGTGGGTTCCTGCATGATGGAAAGGATGTCCGACGTCATGAAGATGGATGCAGTCGAGTTTTGGCACTGGATTCCTCCAACAAGCCATGGTTCCGGCAAAGTCACATTTTGCATCAACTAGGTGCTATCTGGACCCAGGAGGGACCTGGGGCCTCAACTCTGTGTGAGGAGGAAGAGGGGACTCTCAGCACTTCAGAGAGCCCTAGAGCACCAGATAGCACCCACGGGTGTCCAAGGACACAGGGACAAACGAGGTGCAAAATGCAGTTGGTGCAGCACTACGAAGGAAGGTCCCACACCGCTGGAGAACAACTCAGCGAGTTGAGCGTCACAGGATAGAGTGCTGGGGACCTGGGCCAGGTTGTGCATGAAGGAATTTTGCAAATAGTGCACAGAGGCCTCAGGAGGTGAAGAAGATGCAGTGCACAGGGGTACTGTCGTTCTGGGGGAAGGCATGGTCTTACCCCCTGTAAAGTGCGACAGCAGGACCTCAGGACAGTCTGTGTCGATGGGGTCCACCCTCTGTGTTCCAAGGAGCATGCTCATTGCTGTGACAGGAGTCCAAGAGAACCGGTCATCAACTTAGAAGGTTTCTGCTTGAGCAGGGGAGTGACTCCATCACCCCACAGGAGATTTCTTTAGTCCTTCTAGTGCAGGGTAAAGACAGGGAGTCCTCAGAGCGTGCACACTGTGGAAATTGTTGCAGTTGCTGGCTGGATCTGAAGTTGCAGAAGAAAAGTATCCCTTGTGGATACTTTGTTGCTGTACAGCGGTTCCTGGAGCAGGCTGCGGTTGATCCAAGGTCAGAGGATGACGTAGTATTTGCAGAGGATTCCTGCTGGAAACTTGCAAGTAGAATCTAAAGAGAACCCACAGGAGAGACCCTAAATAGCCCTGAGAGGGGGATTGGCTACCTTATCAGGTAAGGACCTATTGGGAGAAGTCTCTGACGTCACCTGCTGGCACTGGCCACTCAGAGCCCTCCAGAGTGCCCCCACAGGGTGGTGATGGACAGGGGAGCGGTCACTTCACGTTCCTTTGTCCAGTTTCACGCCAGAGCAGGGGACAAGGGGTCCCTGAACCAGTGTAGACTGGCTTATGCAAGGAGGGCACCATCTGTGCCCTTCAAAGCATTTCCAGAGGCTGGGGGAGGCTAACCCCCCCCAGCCTGTAACACCTACTTCCAAAGGAAGAGGGTGTAACACCCTGCTCCCAAAGGAAATGCTTTGTTCTGCCTTCCTGGGACTGAGCTGCTAAGACCCCAGGAGGGCAGAACCCTGTCTGTGAGGTGGCAGCAGCTGTAGCTGCAGTGCAAGCCCAAGAGAGCTGGTTTGGCTGTACTGGGGGTCCATAGTGGAGCCCCCAGGATGCATGGAATTGGCTCCCCAATACCAGATTTGGAATGGGGGGGGGGGATCCATTATCTTAGACACCTTACATAGCCATATTCGGAGTTACCATTGTGAAGCTACAGATAGGTATAATGGTGTCCCCGCACTCACAAAGTCCCGGGAAATGTCCCTGAACTATGTGGGGGCACCTTTACTTGCAAGGGTGCCCTCACACTTAGTAACTTTGCACCTAACCTTCAGCAAGTGAAGGTTAGACAGATAGGTGACTTATAAGTTACTTTATGTGCAGTGAAAATGGCTGTGAAATAACGTGTGCGTTATTTCACGCAGGCTGCAGTGGCAGTCCTGTGAAAGGGTTTGTCTGAGCTCCTTATGGGTGGCAAAATAAATGCTGCAGCCCATAAGGATCTCCTGGAACCCCAATGCCCTGGGTACCTAGGTACCATATACTGGGGACTTATAAGGGGGGGTCCAGTGTGCCAATTGAAATTGGTAAATGAAGTCACTAGCCTATAGTGACAAATTTAAAAGCAGAGAGAGCATAAGCACTGAGGTTCTTGTTAGCAGAGCCTCAGTGACACAATCAAGCACTATTGACAACACACACATTAGGCCACAAACTATGAGCACTGGGGTCCTGGCTAGGAGGATCCCAGTGAGACAGGCAAAACACACTGACATATTGGTTTATATCTATGAGTACTGGGGTCCTGGCTAGCAGGATCCCAGTGGCACAGTAGAAACACACTGACACACACTCACAAACAGGCCAAAAGTAGGGGTAACCATGGTAGAAAGAGGCTACTTTCTCACAAGTACAGAGGATCCCCAAAGGTTTGCAGAGGCAGAAATAAATAATTCTAATGCTCTATTTGTGGTAGTGTGGGCGAGCAGTTAGGCTTATCAACTAGTAGTGTTAAGCATTTGTTGTATTCACAGAGGGAATAAATGAAACACACGCTCAAAGAATAAATCAGAGACCACATTAGTAAAATAACATTTGCTTTTATATATACTTTGAACCAAAGAACTTCTTTATAAGGTAAGCAGTTTTTAAATTAAAAATACTTTTCAATTACAAAAACCAACACTGCAATTTTCAGAGTCTTCAATGTTAACCTATGAGGAAACAAGAATGCAGCTTTGCTGATAAGTCCTCGACGTACAAATCCACTCTTCGGGGTTTTAGATCAACACCAAGCAATATTCAAATCAGCACCAAGAGTGCACCCACAGCGGCACAGGGGCAGCCAGATGCAGAGTGCCAACACATCGTTGGGTACCCAATGTTAACCAATGGAGGCTGGGGGTGAACCAAGAAGCGTTGCTCACAGGTGAGTAAAACTGTGCCAGGGGTCGATCTCCTGGGTTTGAGGTAACTACAAGGGGGGGGGCACAAGGCAGCATCAAACTTACACCCTCAGCGGCACAAGGCAGCCGGATGCAGAGTGTCAACACAGCGTCGGATGCCGAGTGCAAGTTAATGGAGGAAGTTGGTGTAGTTAAGTACCATCTTTCTAGCATAGTTACCCCCACTTTTGGCCTGTTGTTAGTGTGTTTAGACTGTAGCTCACTGGGATCCTGCTAACCAGGACCCCAGTGTCGGTGCTCTCTCCTCTAAATTTGGTTTCTGGTAAATATTTTACAACCTCAATTGGCATACCAGTGCACCTATGTCCCTAGTATATGGTACTTGGGTACCCAAGGCATTGGTACACCTGAGGACCCCCATGGCTGCAGCATGCAGTATGCCACCCGTGGGAGCCCATGCAAACTGTGTCTGCAGGCCTGCCACTGCAGCTTGCGTGAAATGATGCATGCACCTTTCACTTAAGATATAAGGCTTACCCCTACAAACCCCAGACTCCATTCCCTGGGTTTTCTTAAGTGCAAGGAAGCCATCTCAAGGTATTGTAATTGTAATTGCATTTATATAGTGCTTACTACCCGTGACATGTGGTCAAAGCACTTTTCAGCGAGTAGCACGCTACTCCAGAACCCAAGAGGAATTAGTGGTGTATTAGTATAGGGAAATATGAGTACAGTATTGGTATTATTATGAGTTAATTTGAGCAGAGGATATGTGAGTTTGTTAGTTGGATTGACAAGAGTAATGGAGGGAACAATCCTTAAGTGCTAATTGGGAATTTACAGTAATAGTATGAGGCTTGGGATGAGTAAAGAAGAGATGGAGAAGGGAAGAGTCTGTGGAAAGGGTTAGGGAGATCATAGTAGCAGGAGGGGTTTTGGATGGGTCAAAGGTGAGATAAATCAGGGAGAATTTAGTAGGGTTATTTGGAAGATCATTGTAGTAAACTGAGGTTTGGGGTAAGGTAGATCCGGTAGAGGAGGGAAGAACTTAGGCAGGGTTATTTTGGAGATGAAAGTAGTAGAATGGGTTTGGGATGAGTCAGAGTGGGGATGAAGGATAGATTGATGGAGACATAGGGTGATGGGGAGACAGAGTACAAGACAGTAAAATTATATTATTTTCATTTATTATATATATATATATATATATATATATATATATATATATATATATATATACATATATATATATATATATATATATACACATATATATATATAGAGAGAGAGATAATTGTTTTGATTTTAATATTTCTTTTATTTATCTATAAAATTGTTTTTTTAATTTTATTATTTATAATTTTAATTTTATTTATAGATTTTATTTATTTGTGTTTAATTTTTCTCTAGTATCATAGGACTAGAGAAATAAATAGATTTGTAAATACATTGTTAGGGAATATATGTGCAAGGAATATAACAATGGATATAATAATATGAGAAGAAAAGTAGTATTGTATAAACACAGACTTTCAAGATTTTTAATATTTGAAGATAATTAATAAGTGTACTTTTCTAACATTCATTTATCTTTCCTCAATTTTTGAATATCGGAACGCTTATGATAGTAAAACATTTGATCATTGTGATAAAAAAACTAAAGGAGGTATTCATAAGTATCTAATATAACAACTTATCTAGGAGCTATGCAATGACTTATGAACATGTTAATCATAGAATAATATACACATATATATATATATATATATATATATATATATACACACACATATATACATACACACGCACATACACACATATATATATATATATACACAAACAAAACACTCAAGATGTCAGAGTAGCAGAAGAGTGGAAAGTTTAATCACCAAACACAACGTCTTTCGGCCGTAGCCTTGATCACGTGTACCTGTCCTCCAATCACAGCAGTTTAAGTACATACTCAGCATGAAAATAGAAATGGAAACACTACATTCAGATACAGTACCTTATTTCAGAATCATATCAATATATTGTCAACATATCAATATTGACTGAAAATAGTCATTATCATATCAATTTAACCCAATACATCAGTATTTCTAAAATCCCAATAATCAGATCAAGCTGTCGACTATTTGTTCCAAAAAATATTTTTTTCGTATATTCTGAATACAATTTGACACAATATTGAGGTACATCACCTGAAAAAACAGTATTAGAACAGTAAGCGTAATCAATTTAGAAAATATAAATACAGATCCTAATACTCTGTACGTATAACCAGTAGTACGCTGCAGCCTAAGTACACTTTCGCATTAAATCCCAAGTGGGTAGGTCTAGAAAATAACCTCATTATGTATTCATCAATTGACTTTATGAGCAGGAGGACAGATCTAAAAATCTAAAACACTCTAAAAAAAGATATAAAATATTTTTTTATCATCACCTGTGCACAAACCCAAAATAAACAGAAAAATACAAAATCCCCTAAACAATTAGATTTACAACTACATTGTTACAGATAAAATACATCAATCTGTACCAAAGTATATAATGTACATACAAATATATAGTTGCTGATGACTTAGTGAAGAAAATTCATACAGAAAATTGTGCGCAGACTGGAAATCAGCATAGAAGCAATGTTCAAAAAATATAATCAATACTCTTTGTATATATAACTGATTGTATGTATAATTATACATCCTCAAATATACTCAGATGGTTTATTTAATCTTCATAGAGATGGGTATTTAACTCTTTGTCAGTATTCAATCCTTTTTGTATTTTAGTTTCAAGATCTAGTAGATATCTAGATTCTTTCTTTCTTAACTGCACTAGTCTATTACCACCCCTGTGGTTAGATGGCACCTGTTCCACAGTGAAATAAGCAAGTAAAGAATTATTAGAATTATGGCATTCTTGGAAATATCTGGCCACCGGATAGTGGGGATCATTTGATGTAATTGCTCGCATATGTTTAAGCACTCTTTTCCTGACCATGTGTTTTGTGCTCCCTACATACCACCGGTCGACAGACATTTCAAAACATAGATAGTAAAAGTACCTCTACAAGTGGGAAATTGTTCAATCTATCTCTTTTCACCTGGTTTGAATGTAGGATATTCTTCCCACTGCAAACTGTTGCAGAATGCCTTACAGTGGCCACATGGGAGGAAAAATCCCTACAAATTATGATCTTTCATTTGAGGGATAGTGGTAATGTCATTAGACCTCAGGATATCTCATAGACTTTGCCCCTTCTTATATGTGATGCATGGCCTCCTTTGGATTGGTGAACCAATAATATGATCACTTTTCAGAATCTCCCAGTTCTTCACCAAAAATGTATTGATCTCCCTTACATCCTCATTATACGTCATAAGTATCCTGGGCTCATTCTACTCAACTGCACTTTTGTTCTGTTTATTTTTAAATAAAATCTTGTCCTGTCCACCTGTTTGACTTTATCAATGGCCTGCTTAATGACCCAGTCTTGAGAGCCTCTTTCTTTGAACCTCGTTTTCATTATCATCTGTTCAGTACTAAATGCTTCTTCTGTAATGCAATTACGTGTAACCCTTAATAGCTCCTCATAAGGGATACTTCACTTAAGATTGTCAGGATGACTGCTGAGTGCGTGGAGCGAATTATTTCCCCACAGTGCTTTTGCGAAATAGTTTGGTGTTTATGTGCCTGTTCTGTATTTGTATTCTAACATCCAGAAATTCAATAGTTGATCTACTCATATTGGAAGTTAAAACAATATTGTGATTGTTGTTATTCAATTTCTCAATGAATCGATTGGCTTCCCCTGCGATGCCCTTCCAAATATTGAATAAATCATCAATGAATCAGAGCCACGATACTACCTTTTCAAATTCAAAAAGCATATCTCTGCCTTTGGAAATTTCTTCCATCAACCCAGGAACAAATGAACAAAACTGGGAGCAAAACAAGTTCCCAGTGCTGCTCCAAGTATCTGCTTGTACAGTACGCCATTGAATAGAAAAATATTATTCATAAGACAACATCTCATCATTTTAACAATCATATCAGTATGTGCCAAATATTTGATAGGCCTAGCTCTTAAAAATATCTGCACATTTCAATTCCCTTTTCATCATCAATGATCGTATATAGGGAATTGACATCCAAAGGTATGAGCAGGAAATCATCTTCCCATACTACCCCTTCAAGTTTGCCCAAAAAGTCCTTGGTATCCCGGACATGCGAGGGCAGGTTTGACACATGCTCTTTAAGAAAAACAAATCTACATATTTGGACACATTTTCGAATGCACTGTCCTGTGAAGACACAATTGATCTCCCTGGGGGATGTTGTTGATCTTTATGTATTTTTGGTAGGAGATATAATACTGGCAATTTTGGAAAGTCTTTTTTCAAAAAAACATATTCTTCCCATGTAAATGGGCCCATGTCTCTCCAATCAGTAAGATGTTCCTAAATCGCTGTTACACTTTTTGAATACATTTCCTTCATGGCAATAGTATAAAACCTTTTGTCATTCATTTGGCGCATGGTCTCATTGATGTACATCTCCCTACTCATAGGTACAATATTGCCACCTTTGTCAGAGGGGCAGATAATGGTATTATAATTGCCTACTAAAGGTTTTTTGACTTCTCGCTGGGCCAAAGTCAAATTTTGATTTTGTCTGGCTTTGAACCATGTCTTATGTTGAAAGTGTAATAGATTCTGTACCATCAAATCGTGAAAGGTATCTATATTATCATGATTCATGATAGGAAGGAATGTGGATACCGGTCTAAATCCAGAGTAAGCTGCCCCATCATATTTAATGCCCAGATCATCTACTGTTGTATATATTTTCTTTGAACAAACGAAACCCATTTCATTTTTTTCAGGTTCATGTAGAGTTAGAAAAGTGTCAACATCACCAATATTCAGAGTAATATTAATCTCATGGTTACTTGCAGATTCACTTACATTTCCCATCTGACCTTTTAGCTTATACCATTTTTTTAGTTTCAGTTTCCTCACAAATTTGAACAGATCTATCCAAGTCTCTGCATAATTAAATCATTCTTTGGAACAAAAGGATAACCCTAAGCACAGTCAATTTGTCATTATCCGTCAGTATGTGGTTGGATAAACTGATAAGTGTTCTATTAACCATTTCTCTATCCATCATGATCCCACATTGGAGCTTTTTGTTGTTCTTCCCATGTGCCCCTGTCTTGTTGTAAGTTGGTTTTCATATGTCTGAGTCTTTCTCGTCTCTTAAAACTCCTCCCCTTCCTCATCCTCTTCATCTGACCCCTCGGCCCCTGTCCTTTTGTGCTGCCACCTTTTGATTTTTCTATAATCAGCTTGCCTTTGCACAGTGAACAATACTCGTCTAAAAAAGTTGCCGGTTTACCACTCAATTCATTAGTAATAGTATCACTTTCTATGGTACTCGAGGTGTCAACATCAGATTCACTTCCTTGCTCACTTTCTGAAGTTGGTACATCACTTGCCGACATTTGATCCACATTTATGTTTTCACATTTATATAGATGACCATATTTTCGACTGAAAGTCAAAATTCGGCCAATCCCGTGATCTCCCATATCTCTATGTAGTTTGCGTTGTTTTCTCATCGTAACATCTTCTTCATATTTTTTCAATCGTAATTTCATTGCCTCAAAAACATTTTTACTAGTCTCTTTCCCCAATCTCAAATTGAACTCATCTTTGATTTTCTTGATTTCATGTAATATCACCTCTCTGTCTCTCCATGCATGCTTCACTAATATCTCCAACATATGTCTGGAACTTAATGCTGAATTATCTGCCCATTCTTTCAGCATCTAAGGATTGGGTGATTCATACGATGGGGTGATACATATATGTAGGCCTCTCGGACCATTCCTTGGTCTATATAGTTCTGTAAGGATGTTGCTTCCCACCATTTTGATGTCTCAGTTCCACTTAATTTTTCTAATCTATATACTAGTGTATTGAGGTAATTAGTTGACTCATGATCTTTCGAAAGCGATTGTCCTCTCAGTGATTTTGCAAATAACACCTGCCCCACTGCCTTTCTTTCTTGATCTATATCATCATCCAACTTATGATAACAGTGCACCGGTAAACTAAATCACCACTTAAAATGCCACTCAATACAACTGGCTCGGACGTCCCCTGAGTATAATACTCAGTTCCCCTTGCAGCTCACACTTAAATCACTTTCAGTTGTCTTGTCCACTATCTGTGCATAAGCCGTAGGTCAGGTAGGGCAGGCCCCCAGCGCACAAACATGAACTAGCAGCAATGCCCTCCCCCAGTAACCAAACAGCACCTACCACCGGAGCATGCAATCCCTTCAGGCTGAAACAGATATGGTGATCTGAGAATCCATAGCCATTCCTTTCAACTCTACCATTGCATTTGATTTAATCATCAATTTGTCCAAATACGAGAGGTCGAGACCTGTAAGTGTGTAACGTCTTCCATCAGCTATTGTTTCGGACACTTCCATAGCCGCCGGCCATAATCAAACCCTCATAACAATCTAATCCAAACGGCGCTCCTTCCAGGTTATAGCAGCCAGTGAGGGATGGTGCATGCACCGGCAGAGCAGACTGGTAATAAATCCAAACAAAACACAGTACAAACACACACTCAGGACGTCAGAGCAGCAGAAGAGTGGAAAGTTTAATCACAAAACAACACATTTCGGCCGTAGCCTTGATCACATGTACCTGTCCTCCAATCACAGCATTTTAAGTATATATATATATATATATATATATATATATATATATATATATATATATGTATAAACGTAACCATGAGTAAATATGCATTTATTAAACAGGCTTAAAGGGTATGTGCATAATGTATTATTATGAAATAGTAATGATACATATTTCTTAAAGAACTATACATATCTAGAATATACATATCATCAGATTATAAATGTTTATCAACACAGGCAAGGCATACACAGTCCATTGCTGCTTAACTATAGTGTTTATGAAGGAAAGAGACAACTCTTGAGTTGTCTTCTTAAGGCAAGATAGTTATCCGTGGATCTTATATTTGGGGGTAATGAATTCCATAGTTTGGCTGCTTGAACGGAGAAGGATGTACCACCTATTGTCTTTTTCTTGTATGGTGATGTTCTAAGGTGGGGTGCCAATCTTGAGTGGAGGTTCCTTTGCTGAATGTATTTGGTTATTTTGTTTCTGATGAAAAGTGGTCCTGTTCCATGTATAGCTTTGTGGGTGATACAAAGCAGCTTGAAGGTGGATCTTCTGGCAATGGGTAACCAGTGTGGTGCTGTCAAGGCAGGGGCGATGTGGGCTTGAGGATTTAAATGTAATAGCTATGAATATGTTGTCGTTTTTTCATGATAGATAGAGATGATCCATGGTAGAGGCTGGCATAATCCAGTTTGTATAGTACAAGAGAGATAGTAGCCTGCACCTTGTGTGGAAATCCCACGTGGGGGAAGATGCGTTTCAGAGTCTTCAAGGTGATGAAGCTTGATCGCACTAATTTGTCCACTTGGGCATTTATTGTTAACTTGTAGTCCGTGGTAATTCCAAGGTTTTTTCACTTCCTTGGATACTTGAGGAGGTGGTCTGAGATCGTCAGGTCAGGCACACAGTGGGTCATAATTTTTCCAGTCGCCACATGTGAGTATTTCTGTTTTGGAAGCGTTTAGTTTGAGGTGGCTCCACTGATCAACGACTCTGAGGCAACTGAAGATTTGTGAGATTTCAATGCCTTTCGGGCATTCCAATTTAAGTAGTATTTGTGTGTCATCTGCATAGTTGTAGCATGAGAATTGAAAATCACTGATCAATTCTGATAATTACTTTATGTAGATGTTGAAAAGCATAGGTGAGATGATTGATCCTTGGGGGACCTCTGCTTTTGTGAGGTAGGGTTTGGACGAGAAGGGGAGAGAATAGAAAATATTAGTTCTGTTTTGAAGGTAGGATGTAATCTAGTCGAGAGCAGTCCCTTCTATGCTGGCTTCGTGAAGTCTTTGAATTAGGGTGTCACAGTCAACAGTATCAAAGGCAGTCCAAGAGAAGTAGTGCAGCAACTCCATTGCGGTCAACTGTGTTTTTAAGATCATCCCAGATTGCAATGAGTGCCGATTCAGTTCCTTTTCCTGCAAGGAATCCAGTTTGGAAGTCCAAAAAGTCTGGAAATGTCTTCAATGAATTGTGACATCTGGGCGAATGCTGCGCTTTCTATCAGTTTGCCCAGGAAAGGTCCATTTGTGACTGGTTGTAGTTGTTGGGGTCCTGCGGGTCTAGGCTTGTTTTCTTTAATAACAGACAAATGTATGACTTTTTCAGGTTTTCAAGAAAAGTTCCTGAAGTTAAAGATTTAGGGCCAGATGTATCATCACGGCCCTTTGCGATTCGGTAATAGCGATTTTTAAGAAATCGCTATTACCGACTCGCAAAGTGCCATGTATCACATTTGCGATTCGGTAATAGCGATTTCTTAAAAATCGCAAATGCTATTACCGAAACATAAATTGCGATACTGGCCCCATTCGCAGCTATGGGCCTGTTGGCCCATAGCTGAAAATGTTTTGCATTTCCAAAATTGAGATTTCTGAACCAGAAATTGCAATTTTGGAAATGCAGATCCCCAGGGTGCTGGGGGCCTATGGCCCCCTCTGCTGCACCCCAAAAATGTTTTGGGGGACATGTAAGGTACACACATGCCAAAAGGGCATGTGTGCTTTACATGTTCAATTTAAAAATGCATTTTAGATGCATTTTAAAATTTTGCACCAGGTTACCACCTGGTTGCAGTCCATGGTATTTTGCATGTGCAAAATGGCATTCTGCGAAAAATCGCAATTTGCGATTTTTTGCAGCATTGCCTTGCGACCTGGAATTTGCGAATCGCAAATTGCGACTCGCAATTTCCAGGTCGCAACGCAAGAAATCACAATTTTAGTGATTTCTTATTTGTGGTCTGCGAATGCCTTTCATGCATTGCAGACCACTGTTTTGCACTCGCAAATGGCCGAATTTACCGTTCCGCACCGTTTGCGAGTGCAAAACATTTTCATACATCTGGCCCCTATTGATGATTCTTCTTACAGGTGTGGCAGCAGAAGTAGCTAAAAGAATGTTCTTGAAGATGTGTGGTGGATGAGGGTCAAAAGGGCAACCAGAAGGCCTGCTTTCTTTGATTAAATCCATAAATTCACCTTGTGATGTTTGTATGAAGGAGTAAATAGGCTGGGTTGGTTTATTCTTGGAGGGCATTTTAGGAAAGGGGTTGGTGCTGATGGTTTTCTACTGTTTTAAATAGGAGTCCGATGTGTCTGCCTTGGTTGTGTAATGAGTTGTAGTGGACACTGGTCAACACTTGTGGTTCAGCTACATAATGCCTTCTCCAAACCTAGACATGTTTGGTATCAAACATATTGGAATCATGCAACTACACCAATTCCAGTGATAGTTGCATGATCCCCTGTACTCTGGGGGTTCCTTAGAGGGTCCCCCATTTCTGCCTGTGCAGCCTTACGATGTCTAGCTGCAAGCCCCTTGCTGCTGTTCACCCTAGACACTGTTCACCCCTCCTGCTGATGAGCCTGGCTCAGGCAGAGGAAGGAACAACAAGGGATTTCTTGAAAGGGAGAGGTGTGACCACCTCCCCTGTGTATTAGGTATCTAAGGGCTGGGGTAAGGTGGACACTGAGTGCCACCAGACTGCTTTGAAGGGCACATTTGGTGCCCTCCTTGCATAATCCGGTTTCACCAGTTCAGGAACCCCCGGTTACCACTCTGGCACGAACTGCACGAAGGACAGAGGAATGACCCCCTCCACTGTCCAGCTCCTCCCGGAAGGAAATGCATTGGGCTCTGTCAGGTGGCTGGTTGATTCTGCCATGTTGGAAACAAGGTAGGCAGAGGTCCCGGGGAGCATCTAACTGGTCAGGCCAGGTAGATGACATCCCTGACCCCCTCTGATAGGTGGGTCACTTTAGAGCATGTGTACTCACAAACTTTTTCTCGGGGGCCAAAATTGCAGTATAGTTTGTGGCTGAGGGCCCCACTGAAGGGCCCAGGGGTGGGGGGGCGGGGTAGTGGGCAGAGATACTATGGGGGGCACAACCACCCCCCTTTTTAAAACATTGCTAGACAATGCTGTATTTTGAAGCCAGATATAACTACAAACCTACAAAGAGGACATTTTGAAAAACACTTTTCAGACAATAGTAATCTTAAGAGGCATGGAATGGTAATCCTTGTGAACTGGATATTCAGCACAGGCCCAGTGCAGCACAGGTTTATCTGAGTCCAAAAAATTGGTATGTCAAAGGAAGACATACTAAGAACTTCATGTCTCTTATTAGTGTTCTGTAATCTGGTATTATGTCTGAAACGGCAAGCCTTAAGAGCTAATCCAGATGTAAGTCTGTTAGCTTATTTCTGAGTTTACTCTTCAACAGTCCCATTGTGGAAAACAAACTTTCACAAACATATGTTGACCCAAACATACAAATTATTTTCTGGGCCACTGTAAAAAGAAGAGGAAATTTGTCAGAAGGCACAATGTTCCAGAATTCTTCTGGTGCCTGTCCCAAAAAAGATGCTTTGAGAGCTGAGTTGTGATGCATGTCTATCAGCTCCATTTGTGCTTGCACTCTTTTCATGCTAATAAGTTCAACAGCATCAAGATTTTGTGCACTCACCATCCAGGGATTTTCAACCAGCCTGAACAGAGTGGTGAGGGCTCTGAATTGAGAAAATCTCCTTTTGATCTCCCCAGAAATTTCCTCTAGACATGCACCAAGAGTTAGCGTTGGCAGCATTTCCTGTGCATTTGGAAACCTCTGAGTCACAGCCAATAGTTTTGGAAAGTGGGTGAAGTCAGCAACATCCAGTTGTTCTTTGAATAGCACAAGCTTACTTTCAAATTAGTAAATACCATTCATCATGGACCACACAAGCTGTTGTTCGCCTTGCAGCATCAAATTAAGAACATTGAAGTGTGTAAATAGATCTGAAAGAAAATGGAGCATTAAAAGCCATTTCACATCCTTTAGTTCTGGGAATGTTTGACCTCTACTGTTTACAAAGTGTTCAATTTCAGGAAGCAAAGCAATGAACTACTCCAGAACTTTCCCTTTGCTTAGCCATCACACTTCAGTGTGCATCAAGAGGTCTGTATATTCAGCTTCAGAATCCTGCAGCATAGCCTTAAAAAGTCTATGGTTAAGGGCTTTGGCACGATTAAAATTAAAAAGTTTCACTGCAGGTTTTAGAACGTTATTCAGTTAATTTTGCACACAAAACTTCCTGATGAATAATGCAGTGGTAGTCTATCACAGTCTGTCCAGTGAGCTTCTTTTTAAGCAGAGATACAAAGCCTCTGTCATGGCCTACCATAGCAGGAGCCCCATTTGTTGTGATGCTGACAAGAGTGTCCAGTGGAATGTGATGTGTTTCAAAGTAGTTGCAGATACTGACCAGAATATCTTCTCCTCTTGTGTGCCCTTGCAGTGGTAGAAGGCACAGAAGCTTTTCATTGGGCTGAAGCGATTGGTCCAAATACCTCACCCAAACTAACAACTGAGCCACATCAGCCATATCTGTGGACTCATCCATGGCAATGCTGAAGAACGGTGACTCTGACAGCTTTGATCACCTGCTCCTGGACATTTTCTCCCATTGCCTCTATTCTCTGTGAACAAGTGGAATCCGATAGCTATAATGCACCGATTAAATGCTGGATTTGTTGCTATAGTTTTCAAACAAAATTTCAGCTGCTGAAAAGAAACATTTCTTCACCTGCTCTGCCTCCGTGAATGGCTTCCTATGTTTAACAATGCTACTTTTGCTGAACGCAGTTTTGAGTGCAATGGGAAGTTCTCAGTATAACCTACGTGTCAAGTTTTATAGTGCCGTTCCAGGTTATATCTCTTAAGAACATTTACTTTCTCTTGCAAAGCAAACAGGTGGCTTTCTCCTTTGGCCATTCAACAAAAAAGTACTCTTCTTCCCATGCTGCCTGGAATGATCTGTGTTCACTCTGTATGGATCTGGGTCGTTTGCAAGGCTCGGTAACTGGACTGTAGGCCACTGCAAAGGTCTCAGGTGGGTTTGTTGCTGTGCAATGAGTATCAAGGTTCAGGAATCAGATTTTCTTCTCACAGCCGAAGGACCGACACCACCTCACGACCGACTGATGGACCAACACCGCCTCACGAATGACCGATGGACCGACACGCCCCACGACCGACCAATGGACCGACACCGCCTCACGACCAATGGACTGACACTGCGCCTCACTACAGACCTCTGTGCGCAACACCAAAGTAACATAAAGTGATGTGTAAAAAAGAAACGATGCGCACCGTGATTAAACATATAATTGTTAACACACATGCTGGCCTTTGCCGATTCCCAGAGAACCATGTTATAAAAAGTATTTTTTGCAATTATGCTTGCAACTTGCTAGGCATCAGAGAGTGATAATGAGGCCAATGAATGGTATGTGGACCCCTTTTTAGAGATTGCTTTTTTTCAGTGTGCTGGGTCACACAGCAATAGAAATCAACTGTGCTTGAAATGCCAGAAAACCAAACCAATACAGGACTGCAGCATATTTTAGGGATGATAGATTAGGATTCATGACACGAAACACGGAACAGACAAGTTTCCTGCTGTAGTGGTGGTACTTCTTGGGTGACAGCCCAAACATATGTACCCATACCTCATCAATGGAACAATGCCAGGACAGTGTAAACCAGGTGACTACATTAGTGTACTCTTTGGGTTTCAGTGTCAGTCAGAAGAAATCTGTGCCCGCATTCTCAACATAGGGTATCATTGTGACCAGAGATAGATATGACCACAGCGAAGGTTGCAAAATCAAAGAGAGATTCCAGGCATTTTAGTAACAGGCTTACCGTTACCACACATCACAGTCGGTGTCATTGAGAACAGTTATGAAGTTGATGGGAATGATGGTATCATGTAAGAGTTTGATACTGTATGCTTCATTACACATGTGCCCAAAACAGAACCTGCTAATGAACCAGAGGTGTCATGGACAGGGAGCATTTAGGGAGAGTCAGTCACAAAGTGAAGCAGTGCACGAAAGATAGCATGACAAGTGAAAGAAGATTCAGACCACCAGTCTCTATAATAGCCTCAGCGGAGTATCTTTGCTCTTGAAGTTAGAACCATTATCTACCACACACATATAAGGATTTTTTTTTAAAAAGAAGCAAGAAAGCCAGCGACAGGCAGTGTTACACTGCAAAATCTAAATGTTTTGTCACCTTGTTGTATATTAACAGATGCAAGGCAGTACAAACAGATATAGGAGTCATGCTTCAGTATCTTATTGTGCATTTAGTAAACCTCAGTCTCATTTATGCTATGAGTAAGATGCATTTCTCAGCCATTCCAGGCTACATGGAAGGGCCAAAGTATTGAATTAACAAATGTCAGTAATCATGATGTAGGCATTTCCAGTTTAAAAAGCCTTACCTATAAATACGCAAAGACAAACCCAACATTCTTTGCAAAGGTGGTATGCATCTATCTTTTTAATCACATTATTCAGCCCCCATCCTTTTTTACAACATCCAACAACTCCATCTGAAAGGGCATTGCATGCTTCAGATGTTAGAAGAGCAATAATGTATTTCTGAGAAGATGAGTTTGTAAATAGGCAACACGTGTTATTGCACAAACCTCATGAATCAAGGGGAAAGAGAATCATAGGTAGGTGGGTCATGCAAACAATGTAAATATGTTGCCCTGCTATAAAATCATTAGAAAGATATCTTGGCTACATTACTCAAGAAAGAAGGGCCTAAACAGGGCTTACATTGGAACTGTGCCACTAAATTAAATTTGTTTTTCTGAAATTTGGGCTTGAAATTCAGGCGGGACACACTGTCGCAGGACTTTTGCTACCATTTATTATTCCTCACACCCTCCACCTTAAAAATACTGCTCTGTAAATGATGTTTGGAAATCTAGACTAGGTCCATGCCGGCATTTATTTGAGGGCCGGCGCTTATTCTTCTGGCTCAAGGTTTGATCCGAGCTAAAGACATATGGGAACGACGGAGGAAGAGAAAAACGAAAAGCGTCACAATAGGAGAAAGCAGAAAGCTGAAAAAGTGAGCTGAAGGGGCAGGGAGTGGCTTTAAATGAACTAAAGAGGCCAGAGATGGCTTCAGGATTAGCTGCCTCCATATTCCACGTTCCCACATTTAATTGTAGCAGCCACGTGTTTAAGAGGAGGGCTTTGAGCACTGCCACATTTTCATTTACAAATTAAGTACTGCGTTGTGGTGGAGGTGAAGAGCCCATTATCTGTTTGTGCCTCCTTCCGTGCCCTGCATTTGGCAAATGTACGTTTTCAAAAAAAATATTATATTCTGCCCCCCCTGCACTTGACGCCCCACCCCATTTCCCTCCCACGAGCCACCACTGCTGGTTATAGGTATTCATTTTTTAAAAAAAGGCAGCTTTCAACTAGAACCAGCTAGGATAGAGGAAACAACGGAAACCCAGTAAGGCGAAGCACTCCAAGAGGGTTAGCTATACTCAAGTGCCACGCCGGGCCAGGGGCCAGATATGCAAATGTATTATTGTAAGATGTTTTCAACAGCCCTGGCTCTGTAACAAATAAAACAATAATAGACCTGCTGCTTAGGTCTGCCCAGCACAATATTGAAAGACATCTGGAGAAAAAAAACACAAACTTATACCTCTCTTGAAATTACTTACCTGTGTAGAACTCACCGCACCTGAGCTATGTGATCGGAAAGGCGTCAGTACAAGCTGGGGTTATCTAATACATTACGTGCAATGCATGACTATAATATGCAACAGCGTCTGAGGCTCGAAGCTAATAGTTGCTGCTACATAAACACCGGTTAACGCTGATAACATTTCCTCACAAGTCCTGCACGCCCAACAAAGATATGACTTCCTGACACCCCCTTTTCTGTATATCCGGTACCTCCTCGATCACTACGGGCTGTAAAAATATTTCTGCGGGTCAACAATAAATTTCTAGAATACATTTTATAGCTCACTGTTTTAATAATAGCTGTCTTACTTGTGTACTGCTAGGGAGAAAAAGACCACCTTTAAATGATTTTCCCTATTTTTCTACTGCCTGAGACAAAACTCTGGGCATGCCCGTGAAATAAAATAGCCCGGTGGGGACCTTAGCTCATGTCTGAGGCAAGCTGCAGTGGGGACACATTGGCCCTCCCTAACGCACATTTGGCCCCTCAGATTTACATTCCTGGAACCGGGCCTGTGTCCCATTCACTCACCGTAAATTAGTCTTGTGGGCAGAGACTGGTGTAGGTGGCAGCATCTGGCTGAAAACCGGGTGGCGAAGGTTGTAGGAAGCGGACGAAAAAGCCCCGTAAAAGTTAGCTGCAAGCGATGACTTTTAAGGGGCCTTGGCTTCCCTCCAGTGGGCAGGCTTGTGACATCACCGGTAAACATAGAAGAGGTCCGTGGGAGCATGCGCAATGAAGCCGCTATCGCACATGCTCCAGTGGCTCACTTTTATTTTTATGGCCGCCATTGTAGTGTATTCCGATAAGCGGTCTGCCAAGGTAGGTCAGCGGGGCTGCTGGCGGCCCGCAGGCCATACTTTGAGTGCCATGGCTTTAGAGTGTAACCAGCCCCCTTTTAGGGTTACTTAAGGGCTCCCTCAAGGGTGGGTCCTCAGATTCGTCAAGCAAGACTCTACAAGAAACTCTCTACAAGACATCTTCTGCTCCTGGCCTCTGGAACCACTGCTGGTCTGCTTTGGAACCAAAACAAGTATGCTTCTGGTGGGAAGGCTCCCATTGCACCATTGTTTCTCTGGATCCTGCCAGAGTTCTGCAACATCCAAGGCTGTGCATCGTCCAGGGTCACAGGGACTCTGTTTGCACATGGAAGCATCAAGGAATCCCCTTGGAGTGAAGAAGTCACTCCCCTGCAGCCGCAGGCACCTCAAGACAACATCAACAGGTTGGTGGGGTCTGCTGTTCCATGGAAATCGAAAGCCTCTTCTGGGACCTGCTTATCTTTTGACCAAGTTGGGAGACTGTAGGCCTCTGCTCCTGCCACTGGACTGGAACCTGCAATGTGACTGTTGCTCTTGCCAAGGCTTATGGACTCTTCCTCCAGGAGATCTTCAGGTGCCCAGAAGCCCCATCTCCAATACTTTGCAACTTGAAGATCAGCCCCTGTCCTACAACTCCTGCAACTTCTGTTTTTGTGTGTTTTTGAAGCCTCTTGTGACTCCCTGTGTGATCACCTGTAGGTCACTCGTGGGGGCTCCAACAACTTCTGCTGGCCTTCTCACTTGGTGAGGGCCTGCCTTGACTCCCCCTCTGGACCTTGCTGGTCCCCAAACCTTTGCAAATACATATTCAGCTCCTGCTTGTATTTACCAGTGCTTGTTGGTGGCCTTGCTGGTCACTGACCCTCCTGCAATCTGGCGACCATTGAGGGACAGCTCATAGCAACTCCTAGGATCTTCTGTAGCTCCTGGACCCTGCAGGTGGACTTCTACCTCCACCGACTTGTAGGAACTTCACCTCTAGGAGAGGGCATTGCTACCTGCAACACCTTGGCACCTCCAAAGGTGCTAGATTCTGTCTCCTTCCTTTTTAGATCCTATACTTCTGGAATCCATTCCTAGGTTCCACTGGCCTGGTCCATGGGTCGTGACAGCAGCTGGACAATCCGAGGCTTCCATTGACTTCAGTGAGAGTCCCTTCTCCCCTCTGCATCTGGGTCCCCTGTTCTATGTGCTCCTGTCTTCTGGGTATCATTGGGTGAGGGCACTCTCCAACCTTCCTCCTGTCTGTTGGTTTCCTCAGGGTCCGCTGGGGAGGGTTCTGAAGCACACCAAACTCTAACCACTACTTCCCTGGGTTAGTCTATGGGACTCCTGGGTACGTAACCACTCTGCACCTGGTCACTGGGGGCACTTACCGTACTTACCTCTGGTGTATTCATCTACCCCAGCCCCTAGCTAACTAGTACACTTATCTTCGTTGGGTTCACTATTTCGCATTCCACTTACTTAGTATATGGTTTGGCCCCCCCATAAGGCCCTGTATATTTTATGCTATTTCTGCTTGTTTTTTTGTGTATATATTGTATGTAGATATCTCCAAAGGGAGATATATCAATGCTAGTCTAGTAGTTTGTGCTGTAATAAAGAATACTTTATCTTTGCAACACTGCCTGCTTTTTTGTGACTGAGTTATTACCTGACTACTTTGGTATTGCAAGTGCTTTACATTCCACCTGGATAAGCTTCAGATGCACGTGTTAGCTACCCCTAGTGAGTTTTTGCTATCTGGTTACCTATTCACTATCTCTAAGGGGTTGCCTGGAGTATAGGGTGCCACACCATAGGTGTACACCATAAACAGAGCCAGCCTCCTATAGTTGTTTTTTTAAAAAGGCCGCAGGATCGGGCCATGAGGCTGAATGAAGAAAACCCTGCTGCCCAGGTAAGTTTGGATGTTGAGGGACTCAGGGACATCGTTGGTCCAGCTTCCCAAGGTCCATGTGCTCCGGATGCAAGGGTGTCCTTTGATGTCGAAAAACAGCTTACTGGGAGGTCGAAGTCAGGGATTGAGGCTACAGGCTTTGAGGCAAAGTCCGGCAGGGGTCAACCCAAAGTGGACTCAGGCTCGGAATTGTTGGTAAACGTTCACAGGAACGGTGGGCCACTCAAACTTGGGCGTGGGTGTCGTGTGCAGAGGTGGGTACGGGTGGACTTTCACAGTTCTTCGGGGCAGAGTTATTTTTCTTTAAAATTGGTTTCTTCTGGACAGGTCTGCTGTCCAGGGGGGTGTTGGTCTTTGTCAAAAGCAGGTAGCCCTCCCAGGGCTTTGGAGATCGCTGGGCTGCAGGATGGGTCATCTTTTGATGACGAATCGTTGAGGGCTGCAGACAGGCCGGTAGGGCTGGGGTCAAGTCAGTTAGTGTCTGCAGTATTCTCTGCTGATGCGACGCTGTAGTGTCCGGCTCTTCTTAGGTGATCAGGAATCTGAGTTCTAGGGTTCAGGGGTGGCATCTAAATACTGAATTTACTGGTGTTACAAGAGTGCCGGGTGGTAGCCAATGGGCTACTCACCTTTGGAGTGACTACACCCTTCTTATGACCACTTTCGTTGGGAAGTGGTCATAGCCCTAACCCTATTGGCCTAATTCCTTCCAAACAAAATGGAGGAATTTAAAAAGCAGTGTCCACTTCAGCTTGAACACGTTTAGCATGAAGTGGGAACTCCTCCTAATTTAACTAATTTTCTCACCAGTCCTGGCACCAAAAGTGGGGTCAGGAACTGTGAGTCGGCCTTCTCTACAATTTGGAGAGTCCTGGGTTGCATTTCAAAGGCGGCAACATCTGTAAAGTTTCCCGCCCTGGAATGTCCATCCTACCTGGAAAAGGTGTTATCAGCTGTGCCCAGAGTAGGCCTTTGTTCTGCGCCCTCAAGAGTATTGGCTGTTACCGCAGGGGTCCAAAACAATGCCTAAGGTGGCTGCACTGGCTTTCACCAGTCAGTGACCAAGCTAGGAGATTGTAGGTTTTTCAGGGGCACCTCTAAAGTGCCCTCTGAGTGCATGTATTTATAAATCAATCACTGGATTCAGTGGTTTATTAATACGAGATGTTTGATACCAAACATCCCTATCTTCAGTGAAGCCTTCATGTAGCTGGGGAATTTATACTGAACAGTGTCCAGCACATGTACTTAAAATAACTTCACTGGTCACTTGCTATGTCTGAGAATCGACAAAGACATAACGGGCATAGCTGCTCATGCTAGCTGTGCCCACACATGTACTGTAATGCACCCTGTCTTAGGGCTGCAAGGCATATCAGAGGGGTGACTTGCATATATTGCATGAAGTGTTAGGGGACATGGCACACAGGCTGTTGGCCATGTCATGTTTGCGTTTTATCTCTGCACCTAGACACACAGGGGGTCATTCCGACCCCGGCGTGCGGCGGGCGGAAACCACCCAAACACCGCCCCGCGGTCAGATGACCGCGGGAGGCATTCCGACTTTCCCGCTGGGCCGGCGGGCGATCTGCAAAAGATCGCCCGCCGGCCCAGCGGGAAAGCCCCAGCAAAGATGAAGCCGGCTCCGAATGGAGCTGGCGGATTTGCTGAGGTGCGACGGGTGCAGTGGCACCCGTCGCAATTTTCAGTGTCTGCCAAGCAGACACTGAAAATCTTGCTGGGGCCCTGTTAGGGGGCCCCTGCACTGCCCATGCCAGTGGCATGGGCAGTGCAGGGGCCCCCAGGGGCCCCACGACACCCGTTCCCGCCAGCCTCTTCCTGGCGGTGTAAACCGCCAGGAACAGGCTGGCGGGATGGGGGTCGGAATCCCCATGGCGACGCTGCTTGCAGCGCCGCCATGGAGGATTCCTTTGGCCAGGGGAAAACCGGCGGGAAACCGCCGGTTTCCCTTTTCTGACCGCGGCTTTACCGCCGCGGTCAGAATTGGCCAGGAAGCACCGCCAGCCTGTTGGCGGTGCTTCCGTGGTCGTTGGCCCTGGCGGTCAATGACCGCCAGGGTCAGAATGACCCCCACAGTCTGCAATGGCAGCACTGTGTGCAATTGGTGAGAGGGTCCTTGAGGGTGATACAGTCTGAGCTGCACCATCATGGGCCTTCCTTAGTGCCCTATGCCTGCCCTAGGTACCAAGGGTACCATTTACAAGGGACTTACAGTGGCAACTAAAGGGTTTAACAATTGGAAAAAGGACCCTGAAATTTTGGGAGAAAGATATCTGGCACTGGGGACCTGTTTAGCAGGTATCCAGTCATTTTCAGTCAAAATTGCACCAGGAATCAGGCAAAAAGTGGGGGGTAACCATGTCAAAAGAGGCACTTTCCTAAATGACCCTCCTAAACCAAAGGGGACAAAGCTAGCCCTTCCCAGGGAAGCCTCCTTCTTCTAAGTAGAAGAACCTGGAAAGGCCATCTGCATTTGCATGGTCAGTCCCAGTTCTCTGCTCCTCTGTGAAGTCCAATCCCTGTACGGAGATGGACCACCTTAACAGTTTTGGATTTTCACCCTTCAATTGCATTAGCCATCTGAGAGGCCTGTGGTCAGTTTGAACAAGGAAGTGAGAGCCAAACAAGTATAGTATCAGCGTCTTCAGGGACTAGACCACAGCAAAAGCTTCCCTTTCAATGGCATCCCAAAGCTGCAGTCTGGGAGTTAACTTCCTGCTAATGAAAGCAACAGGTTGGTCATGGCCATCATCATTGATTTGGGACAGGACCGCTACTATCCCATGTTCAGAGACATCTATCTGCACAATAAACTGCTTAGAGTAATTTGGAGCCTTTAGAACAGGTGCAGAGCACTTTGCTTCTTTCAGGGTGTCAAAGGCCTTTTGACAGCTGACTATCCAGTTTACCTTTTTGGGCATCTTTTTGGATGTGAGTTCTGTGGGGGGTGCCACAATGATGCCCTAGCCCTTCGCAAATCTTCTGTAATACCCTGTCAAGCCAAGGAATGCCAAGGAAAGCCTTGGGTCTGGGTTGTTGGAGCTTCCCCGCCAAGAATGGTCTGGATCTTGGGTTAGAGAGGTAGAACTTGGCCTCAATCAACAAGGTGTCCCAAGTATACAACCTGACCCTGGCCTATCTGGCACTTGCTTGTCTTGATAGTGAGGCTTGCCTTTTTCAGAGCCTCAGGGACCTTTCTGAGGTGGTTCAGCTGATCCTGCCAGGTGGAGCTGAAGATAGCAATGTATTCAAGATCTGCTGCACTACAGTCTTCTAATCCAGCAAGGATTTTGTTCACCAACCACTGGAAGGTGGCAGGAGCATTCTTCAGACCAAAGGGCATAACAGTGAACTGATAATGCCTATCAGGAGTGGAGAATGCTGACTTTTCTTTTGCTCCTGGACTCAGGCCTATCTGCCAGTGCCCAGATGTGAGATCAAACGTACTCAGATATTTGGCTGCTCCCAATCTGTCAGTGAGTTCATCTGCTCTTAGAATTGGTTGGTCATCTGCCTTGGTCACTGTATTAAGACCCGTATAGTCCACACAGAACCTCATCTATTTAATTCCACCCTGGGAATAAGGTTTAGGGATTAGCACAATTGGGCTGGCCCAGAGGCTCTCTGAGTGCTCGATGACTGCCAATTCCAGGATCTTGCTGACCTCAGCTTTGATGCTCTCCTTAACATGATCAGATTGTCCGTATATTTTGTTCTTGACAGGCAAGCTGTCTTCAGTGTCCACATCATGAGTACCCCAGGTGTTTCTGCCAGGGATCAAGGAGAAGAGTTCAGAAAACTGATGTAAGACTTGCTTGCAATCTGTCTGTTGTTGGTTAGAGAGGGTGTCTGAAAAGGCAACTCATTCAACTGAACTCTCCCTGGGATTGCTGAAGAGGAGATCAGGGAGAGGCTCACTCAATTTCATGTCCCTCATCTGTGACCATGAGCATGGTCACTTCAGTTCTGTCATGGTAGGGTTTTAGGCGGCTAACATGGATCACCCTCTTGGGGTTTCTTTCATCTTCCAAAGACCACCAGATAGGTGACTTTGTCTTTTCTCTCTACTATAGGGCAGAATTAAGTCCACTTGTCTTGGAGGGCCCTTGGGGCCACAAGCTCCAACACGCATACCTTCTGCCCTGGTTAGTCAACAACTAGTGCAGCTTTTAGGTCAAACCATAGCTTCTGGAGCTCCTGGCTGGCCTCAATATTTTTGTTTGCTATTTTCATGTACTCAGCCATCCTGGAACAAAGGCCAAGCACATAATCCACAATGTCTTGTTTAGGCTCTCTAAGAGGTATCGCCCATCACTCCTTCACAAAAAAAGGGTCCCCTAACAAAATACCCAAACAAAAGTTCAAACGGGGAAACCCCCACTCCCTTCTGTGGCACTTCCCTGTAGGCAAACAGCAGGCAAGGAAGTAGGACATGCCCTCTCCTTCTGAGTTTTTCAGGGAGCCCACCAATCATGCCTTTGAGGGTCTTGTTAAATCTCTCAACAAGACCATTGCACTGGGGATGATATGGGGTTGTGAACTTATAGGTTACACCACACTCAGCCCACATGTGCTTCAGGTATCCAGACATGAAGAAGGTACCTCTGTCTGACATCAACTTAGGAAAATCCACTCGGGTAAAGATACCAATGAGCACCCTGGCCACTGCAGGGGCAGTAGTAATCCTTAGGGGATTTGCTTCAGGGTACCTGGTGGCATGATCCACTACCACCAGCATAAATCTGTTCCCTGATGGTGTTGGAGGATCAAGGGGAGCAACAATGTTGATCCTAATCCTTTCAAAGGGAACCCTAACCACTGGAAGTGGAATTAAGGGGGCCTTTGGTTGTCCACCTGTCTTGCCACTGGCTTGACAGGTGACACAGGAGTTACAAAACTCCTTTACTTTCTGGGACATGCCTGGTCAGTAGAAGTGGTTGACCATCCACCTCCATGTTTTGGTCTGGCCAAGATGCCCAGATAAGGGAATGTCATAGGCCAATGAGAGGAGAAACGCTCTGCATTGCTGAGACACTACCAATCTCCTAGTGGCACCAGGTTTAAGGTCTCTGGCCTCAGTATACAGAAGTCCCTCCTCCAGATAGGTCCTGTGGCTACCACTAACATCACCTTTTTCCTGTGCAGCACCCTGCTGCCTCAGGCCTTCAAGAGTGGGCCAGGTTTGTTGTCCCTGGCTGAGAGCTTCCCAAGAGGGGCCCCCTGGTCCCAGGAGCTCTGCCCTGTAAGGCCCAAGCTCCTGAGACTCAACTCCCATCTGGGGTTGTTAGGTCTTCTCCCTGGGGAGAGAGATCCTGCTCTGTGATCTGTGGAGAAGCTGGTCCCCAATCTTCTTCCCTTTTCTCTTGGTAATCTGGGCCATTAGTCAAGGCTCCAGCTCCACTTGTTCACCCTGTGCTTTGCTCTGTGCTCTGGTTTTGATGCACACCCACTCAGGGATACCCAGCATAACGGCATGGGTCTTTCTTTCTACCTTAGCTAGGCTGGGGACTCCAGATCATTCCCTAGCAGACATTGGACAGGTATAGCAGGAGATACCACCACCTTCTTTTGGTCAGTAGCCCCTCCCCATTCTAAGGACACCATTGCCATGGAATGGACCTTAGCCTGATTGTCCGCGTTGAGGACAGTATGGGGGTCATTCTAACCCTGGCGGTAAAAACCGCCAGGGCGAACGACCGCGGTAGCACCGCCAACAGGCTGGCGGTGCACCGCTGGGCATTCTGACTGCGGCGGTTCAGCCGGGGCCAGAAACGGAAAGTCGGCGGTGTCCCGACGACTTTCCGCTGCCCTTGAGAATCCTCCATGGCGGCGGAGCGCGCTCCGCCGCCATGGGGATTCTGACACCCCCTACCGCCATCCTGTTCCTGGCGGTTCTCCCGCCGGGAACAGGATGGCAGTAGGGGGTGCCACGGGGCCCCTGGGGGCCCCTGCAGTGCCCATGCCAATGGCATGGGCACTGCAGGGGCCCCCGTAAGAGGGCCCCAAAAAGAATTTCAGTGTCTGCCTAGCAGACACTGAAATTCGCGACGGGTGCAACTGCACCCGTCGCACCTTCCCACTCCGCCGGCTCAATTCTGAGCCGGCGTCCTCGTGGGAAGGGTGTTTCCCGCTGGGCTGGCGGGCGGACTTTCGGCGGTCGCCCGCCAGCCCAGTGGGAAACCCAGAATGACCGCTGCGGTCTTTTGACCGCGGTACGGTCTTCTGGCAGTTCCCGCTTGGCGGGCGGCTACCGCCGCCCGCCAAGCTCAGAATCACCCCCTATATGTCTCTCCAGGAAGATACTGTTCAGAGGACACCAGTTGCTCATTCACCATAGTGACACTGGTACCAATGCCTCTTAGTACTTCAACTTGAATCCCATTTACAAGGCTGTTGTTTGTACTTCTCCAGACTACTGGGCCAGACAGCCAGGGCAGTTACATCTACCCCATCTTCTGAGACTAAACTTGCCTCACATGGCTCACTGACATGGTCAGGGCCTACTTGGAATCTCACCTGGAGACTTACCACAGCAGGTACTGCAGGTGCACTAGAGGCATTCTGTTTGTTAGGACAGTTAAGATCTCCAGTTAGGTGCCTATGGGTTTTACAAGTGTGGCACCAAGCCTTTCTGGAATCCCAACTTTTCCCTTTGTACCCACCCTTGGGCTGGGAAGAGTCTTGGGACTCAACCTCCTGGGCAGGTCTGTGGGGGCCTTTAGAAAACTCTTTGCTTTTGTCTTTGTTTTGGTTACCCTCTTTCCCTTGTGGGGGCATTTTGGCCTCTTTCTTGTGGCTCCCCCCCACAAGTGGAAGTTTTGGTCACCCTTGTTTTGACCCAGTGGTCTGCCTTCTTTCCCAATTCTTGAGGAGAAAGTGGACCTAGGTCTACCAGGTACTGAACACAGGTACTCAAAAGGTGCTCTTTCATTACTAAGTTATACAGCCCTTTCATAATCATGTACATTGTTACCTCCTAACCAGTCACCTAGTGTTCTCACTGGGAAGTCCACAAATTCAACCCAGGACTTGTTCTTTGTTTTTCAAATCTCCCTGAATTTGATACTGTACTCCTCAGGAGTCAATCCAAATCCCTCAATTAGGGTAGTTTTTATGAGATCATATGAGGTTGTATCTGACTCATTCAGTGTAAAGAGTCTACCCCTACACTTTTCTGAGAACAGTTCCCAAAGGAGAGTTCCCCAGTGCTCTTCCTTAAGTCTTATGGAAACATAGGCCCTCTCAAAGGCTGGGCACCATTTGGTGATATCACCACCCTACTCATATATTTTTGGACAATCCCTTTGGGGATTTTAGGGTCAAAGTGCTCTACTCTGTCTCTAATCATAATATTGCTGCCATCATTCCTGGGTGCTAAACCCATTTCTTTTCCTTCCCTCTCTATATCTAGGATCCTGTCCTCCAGGGCAATTCTCCTAGACAGTTGCTCTAAAAGTATCTCCCGTTCAGAGAGTCTATCTCTGGGAGAACTTGTACCGTCCTCTCTAGAGGGATGTGACCTGGATACTCTTGGTGCAGGTTGTTCCCTTTCAACTTAAGGGGGATCTGGATATACCTCTTCCTCGCTTTCTTCAGTTATCAGATCAGTGGCCTCCTTAGAATGCTTTGCCAGGTCATACTCTGGCAGAAACTCCTGGAGTTGGGCACTGATATGGTATGAACCTGTTTTGATCTGTTTTGTTTTACAGAGGGACCTCAGATCTTTGTGTGAAAGCTGAAGGTAACTACAGTACATATTGTAAACACTGTTAAGCGACAGGGACTTAGCCAGGGCCCTAACAGCTACTTTTTGGAATTTGAAAAAATACCCAATTCAAAAAATGCAATCTAACTAAAGGCAATTTATTTGTGTATTCACTTGTTGACCAAGTGGTATCAACCAATGCAAAGTCGCAGACCCCACTGCTGCTACCAGTGTAGGAATCTGTCTCTCTATGTAGTGCACTAAAATGAAGTACACCGAGCAGAGAGTCAATTGGATCCCCAAAGTTTTGCCGAGGCAGAGATAGATAGGTCTAATGCTTTATTTGTGATAGCGTGGGTGAGCAGTTAGGCTTATCAAGGAGTTGTGCTAAGCATTTGTTGTATTCACAGAGGCAATAAATGAGACACACACTCAAAGAATACACCCAAGACCATATTAGAAAAATAACATTTTCTTTTATATATGCTTTGAACCAAAGAATTTTGTTGTAAGGTAAGAACTTTTTTTAAATTAAAAATACTCTTCAGTTTCAAAAATCGACACAGTGCAATTTTCAGAGTGTTCAATGTTAACCTACGGAAGGAAAACAAGAATCCAGTTTTTCAGTTGGGTACTCGACTTATAAATCGAGTGTTTGGGGTTTTAGTTCAACAGCAGGCAATGTTCAAATCAGCAATAAAAGTGCACCCACAGCGGCACAGGGGCAGCCAGGTGCAGATGTCAAATTCTGGATCGGGTGCCCAACGTTAACCAATGGAGACTGAGGGTTAGCGAAGATGCGCTGCTCACAGGTGAGTAAAGAGGCGTCAGGGGTCGATCTCCTGCGGTTGAGGTAAGTACAAGGGGGACTACAAGGCAGCACTAAACTTACAACCTCAGCAGCGCAGGGGCGGCCAGGTGCAGACTGCCAACACAGTGTCAGGCGCCCAATGCAAGTCAAATGGAGGAGGTCAGTTTTGAAAAAAGGCTGCAGGATCGGGCCACGAGGCTGAATGAGGAAAACCCACAGCTGCCCAGGTAAGCTCAGATGTAGAAGGAGTCCAGGACATCCTTGGTCCAGCTCCCCAAGATCCAGGGGCTCTGAATGATGAGGTGTCCTTTGACATTGGAAAACAGCTTGCTGTGCGGTCGCGGTCAGGGGGAGTTCTCAGATTGAGGCTGCAGGCTTCAAGGCACAGTCTGATAGGGGTCACTCCACGTGGTCTCAGGCTCAGAATCGCAGGGGAACCTTCACTCGGACTCAGGCCATGGGTGTCAGGTGCAAAGGTGGGTCCAGGTGCAGTTTACGGTTCCTCAGGGCAGAGTTCTTTTCTTTAAAATTGGTTTCTTCTGGACAGGTCCGCTGTCCATGGGAGATCTTGGTCTTTGTCGAAGGCAGGCAGCCCTTACAGGGCTTTGGAGGTTGCTGAGCTGCAGGACGGATCGTCTTTTGATACAGAAATGTTGAGGGCTGCAGACAGGCTGGTAGGGCTGGGGCCAAGTCAGTTGGTGTCTGCAGTCTTCCCTGCTGGTGCGACCCTGCGGTGTCTGGCTCTTCTTAGGTGATTAGGAATCTGAGTTCTAGGGTTTAGGAGTACCACCTAAATACTGAATTTAGGGACATTACAGGGGTGCCAGGTGGTAGTCAATGGCCTACTCACCTTTAGGGTGACTAAACCATTCCTATGACCACTTCCTTTAGGAATTGGGCATAGCCCTAAACCTATTGGCCTAATTCCTTCCAAACAAGATGGAGAAATTTAAAAAGTAGTGTCCACCTCAGCTTATCCACCTTACGGGTGGGACTGTCATGAAGTGGGCAGTCTTTTTAATTTAACTAATTTTCTCACCAGTCCTCTCGTCAAATGTGGGGTCAGAAATTGGGGGTCAGCCTTCTCTAATAGCATGTGGAGAGGCCTGAGTCTCATTTCAAAGGCGACAAGGCCTTTGAAGCTCCCCACCCAGGAATGTCCATCCTGCCTGGACGAGGTCTTATCACCTTCACCCAGAGCAGGCCTTTGTTTTGAGCCCTCAAGAGTGTTGGCTGTCACCTTAGGGGGCCAGAACACTGTCGGTGGCTGCATTGGTTTGCACCAGTCAGTGACCACACTAGGGGCTGGTAGGTTTTCAATGGGCACCTCTAGGGTGCCCTCCATGTGCATGTTATAATAAATCCATCTCTGGATTCAGTGAGGGTTTATTAAATCAAGATTTTTTATACCAAATATCCCTATCTTCAGTGAAGCAATCATGTAGCTGGGAAACTCGTAATGACCTACTGTCCAGCACATGTACTTAAATTAGCTTGACTGGTCACTTGCTATGTCGGTGGATCGTCAAAGACATAACGGGGCATAGCTGCTCATGAAACCGTGCCCACACATGTAATATAATGCACCCTGCCTTAGGTCTGTAAGGCGTGCCAAAGCGATGACTTACATATATTGCATGCAGTGTTAGGGGACATGGCAACAGGCTGTGGGCCATGTCATGTTTTCATTTTATCTCCGCTCCAAAATACGCAGTCTGCAATGGCAGCACTTTGTGCAGTTGATGAAAGGGACCTTGATGGTGACACAGTCAGTGCTGCAGCCCTCAGGGGCCTTCTTTAGTGCCCCATGCCCTAGGTACCAAGGCTGCCATTTACTAAGGACTTACAGTGGCAATTAAAGGGTTTGCCACTTGGAAAAATAACTGTGCAGTTTTGGGAGAAAGATCTGGCACTGGATACCTGTTTAGCAGGTACCCACTTTACTTTCCGTCGAAATTGCACCAGAAACCAGGCAACATGTGGGGGGTAACCTTGTTAAAAGAGACACTTTCCTGTAGGGAAGTGGTCCTTTCTGCTATGACCTCAGCTTGGCTCTGAATCCATGCGCAGCATATGGGGTGCCTGGCTTCTCCTGGCTGCTGGGAGTCACCATCAGACCTCCCCCCACCTGCCCTGAGACTTGGCTTTGCATATCGCTTTAGCACTTGGCCATACTCACTCTCTCCGGGTGCAAGGTATCATGGGATGTGGGAAACACCAGGCAGAGGAAACATGTTTGACCACACCAAGGTGACTGTAGATCTGGCTCCACATCAGATGTAGAGGAGGGCCTGGGTAAGAGACATACCACACTGCGGCCATCTATGTCAGAGCTCCGTGCTGGATTCCGCTCCATTGATGCTCACTTTGATTCCTTCGCTGAATGCTTGGACTGCATGAGGGAGAGACTTGATCACCAAAATGCTCAACTGAACACTGCTGAGGGATGTATCTCTGACTTGGAAGATAGTACTGTGTCCCTTACTAAATGTCTAGAAAAGACTGAACGGCTTCTTAAAGAAGTGGCCATTAAAATGAGTACCTTGAAGTGATATCATATAGAAACAACATTTGTATTATGGGAAATCATTGAATCGAATCTACCGACATGGGGCAACCCGAACTATTTGTGGAATGACTGCCCTCTGAACTCTTTGACCACCAAAGCTTCACCTCCACATTTGTGGTGGAATGGCCCCACAGTACCCTGAGCCCTCGTTCTCTGTCTAGCACCCCTCTGTGTCCCATTGTTACTCACCTGCATAACTACAGAGATTGGGACAAGATGCTTCGACTGGCCCAGAAGCACGATCCTCTGCAATACCAGTGCTCCGCTGCCTCCTGCTGTCCTGATTTTACACTGGCAGTGCAGGAAACGCAGCATAAGCTCAACAAGGCCAAAGCTCAACTTCTCAAGCAAGGTCTAAAATATGGCATGCTTTACCCGGCCAGGCTGTGCATAATTGTCCATGGTAAGGCACAGTTCTTCGACATACCGGCTGAGGCGATGTCCTTCTGCTAGCAACAAGGTTCTGGCAAATCAAACTGTCCCCACAACACTCTGGTGCGCACTCCTCCAGAACTCCATGCTTCAGTGAGCATTGACCTTTTTCTGCCTGGATGATTTACTCACCGCATTGTGAGCCTGACTTATGTCCAGTCACACCACTGGCAGGATCTCCTTTCCTTTGTCTTTTATCTTGTCTCCTGCTGTGACAACTTTGCTGTAACCAGGCTTTTACCTTTATTCCTCCGGTATCACTCACTGACAGGGCTCAGTGTGCCATAGCATTGGCCATCAGCCAAGGTGTCCACCACAACTGCAAATGTTGGGGTTTCTGTTTGTTTTAAGTGTTGGGTTGGGATTCACTGGGTAGCTTGGTGTGGCTGGGGGTGGTGCTTGGGTGTTCACGTGGGTATTGATTTATTTCTTTAGTTTTATTAGCTGTTTAGAAGGGGCACTGTACATTGTAAAAACATAACTCCATACTTATCGCTAACTCCATGACCACCACTGTCCTGGGCAGGGCCCGGTAGACTGAGTTCTCTTTTCTGACATGGAATATACGTGGCCTCCACAACCCTTGCAAGGGCAAGGAAGTCCTCTCATATCTCAATAGAATGGTGTGAAAATTACATTCTTACAAGAGACTCTCATCCCGCCTCAGTCATCCCCTGCCTTTGAAACTCCTTGAGGTTCACATAGATACTTCTCTTGCTATAGCACATACTCACAAGGTGTTCATACACCTATTCATTAAGGTCTTCATTTTAGTCATCGTGACAAGGAAGGCCGATATGACATAATTGCAGGCACCGCGACGGGACAGAACCTCCTCATAACAAATGGCTATGCCCCAAACATAGACATCCCAGCTTTTTATCAAGAAACCTCAGCCCTGACGAGTCGCTTTGATGCTGAATTTGTGCTGCTGCAGGAGACCTCAATATGGTCCA
Source organism: Pleurodeles waltl (assembly GCF_031143425.1). NCBI lineage: Eukaryota > Metazoa > Chordata > Amphibia > Caudata > Salamandridae > Pleurodeles > Pleurodeles waltl. The sequence continues at coordinate 419,886,207 of NC_090443.1, forward strand.
CGACCAAGTACTGGACTCGACCTGTATCCATTCAGGCAGCAAACCACATGCACTCCAGGTTCTCCAAGGAATTAATGACTTATACGCCCTCAAAGATGCATGGCGCCTCAAACACTCTAACACGACTGGATACATATTTTACATTTTCATGCAGTGAGGACACATCTAGATTACCGGTTCATATTTGTGAAGGCTGTCCTTTGGCTCAACCACATTTGGAATCTCCCATGCACACTGTTGGATCATGCTCCAGTGAGATTGTTGCTTGTTCGAAATGGCCCTTTCTGCAGGGTTATCCCCAAACATTTTGCCTTTCTCCTCCTATTTTTCTGACCCTCTTTCTGTTGGCTTTAGGACTTTGGGCACTTTACCACTGCTAAACAGTGCTAAAGTGCATGTTCTCTCTCCCCTAAAAATTGGTATAATTGGCTTACACCTGTTTAGCTCATTTAGTTTACCAGTAAGTCCCTTGTAACATGGCTTAACATCAACCCAGGGCCCGTAAATTATATGCTACCAGTGGGCCTCCAGCGCTGATTGTGCCATCCACAGAAGTAGCCTTTCAAGCTTGTCTCAGGCCTGTCACCGCACTGACTGCGTGCACAGTTTTCTTCCACATTGTCTTGGCAATTCAAACTAATTGCCAATGCCTAGACCCTTTTTTGCTACACTTAAGTCGCCGTTAAGGTAGGCCCAAGACAGCTCTATGGGCAGGGTGCTGTCTATGTAAAAGGTAGGACATATACTTTTATGTTTTTCATGTCCTACCAGTGACAAACAACCTATTTCGTTTTTCACTACTGTGAGTGCTGCTCCTCCCATAGGCTAGCGTTGGGAATTTCCTTAAAGGTACTTACATGGACATTTCTGATCTGTGAGGAGTAGTGTGGGCATGTTTGGTATGTATGGAAGTGAGAAATCCTGCTTATTGGTGTAGGTGGATTTTTAATTACTATTGTAGAAATGACACTTTTAGAAAGTGGGCATCTCTCTGGTTTTTACCTCGTGTGCTTTGCAGCCTGACTCCCACCTACGTCTAGGGTAAAGTGACAGCTGGGCTTTGTGCATACTTCCAGACAGCCATCGCAGAGGGAGAGTGGAGGAGGAGGTGTAACAGGATTACATCTGCATACTGAATGGTCTTCCTGGGCTGGGAGAAAGGGAGGTGGGGCGCACTTACATTTGTATAGGCTGTGTCCTGCCCTCACACAAAGGGATTGTTTACCTCTTACTGATGTCTGGAGCCAGGGCTGGGGTTGAAAGGGGGTGTTGTGCACCTCTAAGGTTCTTTTGAAGTATCACCTAGATCAAAGACATTTTGAATATAAGTACAGTGGCTGTGACTCAATGATTTTAGACACTGCATGGACTTGTAACCGGATGCTGCTGGTTCTACAGACTGCAGATTGCAAGAAGGAACTGTTATGATTGCAGGACAACCACCAATGGGCTGACTTGCTTGTTGGGCTGACCTGTGGCCTGTTGAGCTACAAAAAGAACTGCCACTTTGCTCTAAGGACCTTGATGTGCTGGCCTGCTGTTTATTCCCAGCTCTTGTGCTCCCTGGTTGTTCTCCAGGGACTGGGTGGTGTGCCCCCCTCCCTGTTGTGCTTTAGGCTCTACTATCAGTGTGTTGTGAGCTGTGCTGGAGTGATCCTTTGTCTTGTTACCAGTGCATGGAGACCCCAAGATTCTGAGCGGCTACCTGGCTTTGGGATCCTGACGGCAGGAAGGACCATGAGCGGTCTCCCTGTGAATATCTGCCGGGTGAGGGCTGGGTGAGTCAGAACGCTGAGCCTTGCTCCGTATGAAGCCCGGGAGCCAGACAGCTTGTTCTAGGTACCTCCCCTAGAAGAAGAGCCCACAGCGTTAGTAGCTATCTTACACTGGTTGGTGTAGGGGACCCTGTGAGGTCTCCTTGTGAAGCCTTCCATGGGGATTGCCCCCCCACCTCCATGTTTGTACCTATCATGGGGGTTTTCTTGGGGATGAATCCTCTGGAGATGAACCCAGAATGACGCAGAGCTTTATTACAAGCAGTTTTCCAGACACTACTGTATATTGGGTAGCAGGAGTGAAAGTGGTCCTGCATTCTACGTTAGGAATCTGAAGATTGCCACATAATACCTAATAGGAACACAAGAGCTCTGTTCCTATAGCCTGATGGTGAGGTTGTCGGTATTCATATGTATATGGTGATGTTTTGGTGACTCATTTATGTTCTGCACCTAACTACAGCATTTTATGGCCTCAGTATTCACTGTAGTATGGCATTTTATGCCTTGCCTTTTCACGATAATCTTGTAACATGTAGGCCCTCATTATGACATTGGCGGTAAAAACCGCCTACCGCTGTGGCGACAGCCACCAAAACACCGTCGCCATGGCTACCTACCATCAACCATATTATGACCGCCGACGGAATTCCGCCAGCCTTCTGGCGAAATTCCGCAGACGGTCATTGCAGCGGACGACGGTAGGGTGTCGCTGCTGCCAGCAGCAGCGCCACCCCAGTAGACTGCCGGCGACCGTATCATGACCGATAATATGGTCTGGCGGTGTTCTACCGGCGGACGCTGCTGCTGGCAGCAGCGCCATGTCCTATCTCCTGCCGGAGGACCCCCTGCAAGCAGGTAAGTCGGGTTCTCCGACAGGAGAGAGGGGTGGGGGGTGTTGTGTGCATGAGTGGGGGTGTGTGACTGTGTGTGAATGCGTGCATGCGTGTGTAATGCGTGTGTACATGAGTGGGTGTGAGTGGACGTGCATGTTGTGTCGTGAGATTGTGTGTGTGCCTGAATGTATGTTCGTGAGTGTTGCTGTGAGTGTGTATGAATGTATGAATGCGTAGGTGAATGAGTGTATGTACCTTTAATCAAAGTGAGTACACTGTTCCAGGATAAATTGTCACAGGGGACGAAAAATAGACTGCAATCAAGAATTTGTAGGAGTGCCCTCAAGCATCACATTAGGATGCTAAGCATCATCATCGGGCTGACTCCTCGCCAGACTGGCACTGCAATATCTGACGGGCCAACATCCATAAGATGGAGGCTCTTCAACCAGGAAGATGTTTAATAAATCAAGAAAAGTCTGCAGCACATGCTGGCAGAGGAGAAAAAGGAGAGTGAGAGATATAAAATTGGCTCTGAACACCTCATACTTAGTTTTAATACTTTCAATAAGGGTCAGGTCAAGATTAAAAACACGAATGGGAGTATTCAGGAAAATAATGCTACCAATACTCCTTCAAAACTAGAGAGGAGAAAAAAATTGTTTGCTCCTAACACTTGGTCGACATGTTTCGCGCCCACACGGTCAAAGAAAGATCCAATGGCGCTTCATCAGGACCGATAGTGGTTACTGGCCATGACAGTCTTACATGTGCTTTTTATAAGGCATATACACACACCCTTGCCCCACGTCTGTTGGACATGTTTGCTGAGGCCCTTGATGCTGGATCCCTACCACCCTCGCTGCACAATGCAGTTATTACCCTAACGTTGAAGCCTGGTAAGGACCCTCACCTCTGCACTTCCTACTGACCTCTCTCATTACTTAACTTTGATAACAAGATCCTGGCCGAGGTGACTGTTAATCGGCTGTCCCTGTTGATGTACCAAATTATTTTGCCAATCCAAATAGGGTTTGTCCCTCATAGATCCACCTCTTTCCACCTGTGCACTGTGTTTGCAGTGCTCAGTAGGGTATCCCTGGTCATGCCTGCTACAGTTGCACTACTAGACGCAGAGTAGACCTCCTTGGATGGCCCTTCTTGCATGTGACGCTGCATAAATTGGGATTACCATTGGATTTACTGCCCTGATTATGCTTTTGTACTCCAACCCTTTGGCCTCTGGCGAATGGCTCTGTTTTAGAGCCTTTTACCATAGCCAGGGGTACAAGGCAAGGCTGCCCCCTAACGCCATTTCTCTTTAGAATTGCTATGGGCCTCCTGGTTCATCATTTACAAGAAAATCATATGCATCATGGCCTTTGATTTAGGTGTTATTTTACATCAAGACAAAGAGAATGTAGTCCACCTTAATTATGGCCATGCCATAGATAAACCCTCAATACAAACTGAACAGTAGTTCCATCCCCCCCTCTCCATGGTGGGTCGTATTGCCATCATTAAAATGGTGGTCCTTCCCCGCTTTTTATATTTATTTCTAAACATACCCATACTTTTGACCAACTCATTTTTCCATACTCTTAGTAATTTGTTGTTAAGATTAATTTGGGCGGGTCACAGACCCCTGATTAAGTGGGATACACTTGTCCTCTCTTACGAGCAGGGCAGGTTCGGGGTCCCTGATGTCCAGGTTTACAGTCTTAGAGCGCAATGCCAATTTGCTTCTTACTGGTTCATCCAGAAGCCCGTCTTTCCTATGCAAAACCAGCTAGTGATCAGGCTGGCGGGATCCCCTTGGTGACGCTACTGCCACAAGGCCTTAAACTGGACACTTCTGACATACAGAAGCAGTCCACCATGACACTGGAGAAAGTGGTCCAGCGTACATTGACTCGATATGAACTACATAGCGAAGGTGATCTCTTCTCGGATGGCCACGTCCTTTCACATGCAGATGACACCCGGTTCGCAAATGCGTCACACATGGACCACTTTATCCTCAGATGCATGCATGCCACCCTGCGGGCATGCATCCCCTCCTACCCGCTGCCCCCCGAGGACTTCACTCCTTTGACATTACTTTTATCAGATGCGGAAAGTGGAAGACTGGTCTCTAAACTCTATCACACTTGCATGACCCTGAAATAGACACATAATGGGAAAATTAGGACAAAATGGGAAAGTGACCTGGGCCACCCTCTCTTACACAATAAATGGCACTACTGTTGCATGCAAAGTTGGTCGATCCTAATCACCCTCACAAACTCCTCCATTTCAAATTATTTTTACATAGAGCACATACCACTCCTAATATGTTGTCCAAACTTGACCCCATGAAATCCTCGCAATGCCCTTAATGTAGCGCCATGAAGGCAGACCTTTCCCACCTGACGTAGACATACGCACATATATATGCACGTTCTGGAAGGGGTGTTTGAACGACGTTCCCTTATGCCAGAGGCAGCAACTCTTCCTGAACCCCCTCTTGATACTTATGGGCTGCGAAGCTGACACTCCAAAGAGCATCCATAGATTTATGGCCATGACGCTGATGTTAGCTAAAAGAGCGATAGCACTATGATGGGGTAGTGGCATCCATCCTGCAGCGGATGTCTGACTAACTAACATGATCTACTGCAACATGACCAGCGAAGTCTATGCTACACTGCACCACCCCTCTGCAAGGCCAAAGGGACATTTGGCAACCTCTCCGGGACTATTTACTATCCATTGAGTCAGACGATCAAAGCTGAGTTCCTGTACTTGTCTCTCTGAATACTCCATGCAATATGTGTTATAATTCACCCTGCCCACGCGGTGGCCACAATTGTACTTAATTTTACAGCTATCGTCTCCCTGCTCGATTGGTCTTGATCCACCTACCATGTATGAATCTGTTCGTACCCCCCTCCTTCTATCTCTGATGTAATGACAACTGCTATGCAATATCCCACTACGTGGGGTCTTTGATACATGTGTCTGTTTTGTTCTAGAAAATGATAAATAAAGTCTTAAAAACATAAGATAAAACAGCTTATCGAATTCCCAAGGTACTCCATTCCAAGTCTCTTAGATCCAGAGGGCACCCACACTGTCCAGTGGCACACACTTTACACAGCAAGACCCTACTTCACCCTTGGCAGCCCGTGCGCCCTCCAAAACCATCTACCTAATCTTAGACACATCTGAAGACAAACATGCATTATCATAGTAGCGCAGACCGAAGAAGACCTGAGGAAATGCTTGCCTTTCTCAATTGCATGCAGGACATGCCTTGAAAACCCTCACTATATTTGATGTTTTGTGCAAGCTTTTCAGAAGGAAACTTATCATTTGTTGGTACAGTTATAATAAATGAGGGAGTGTAGTAATCTCTATGAGTCAATTGGTGTCTGATCCAACAGAATCAAACCGTTCTAATACGACAGCAAGTAAGTGGTGCGCCATGCTACACAAGAGGGAAGCAGTGCCAATTTGTCAGATGTTCCACAAATTCTACCACTTCCAAATTTCATTATCAGGGTACAAGTATGTGACCCTGCTTGTCACTGGAGACCATTACAAGCCATTTGAGTGAGGGTACCTGTTATGTTAGTCTCGACCATGACCCCGTTTTCAGTGTGTAAGGTTCCAATCAACTCCAACAATGCTGGATCAAAACCCAATTTTGTGAGTTTACTACAGAGCAGAGGACTATCTGCCAATTCACAAAATTACTGTAGTCAATGAAACAATTATACACCTTTCACCTTTCGTTTACTAGTAAAAACGGCTGAGTTAAGAGTACATAGCATCATAACATTATCTGCTGTGGAGGCACCACTCCCAAACTGAGCTTGAACAGAAGGTATTAAGAGCCATATTTACAAGGCCCTTGCCTCCTAAGCATCACTTTTTGTGATGCTCCGGTGGCGCTGTGCAGTGTCCCACATTTACAAGCTGGCGAAAGCCACTTTTTGTGGCTTAATGCTACCTTGTAAATATAGGCCCCTTTGATGCAGTTTTCTGTGTCAGAGGGATGTGCAATGGGTGTTGCTGTGGGCGTTCCACCGCAACACCCTTTGCTTTTGACGCTGCCTCAGATATACAAGGTGTTGCAAATATGTGACAGCACCAAAAACTAACATCACCCTGTTAGAAATGGGGTCTCTGGTTGGCAGTCAGGTTTCCCCCTATCGAAGCAAGGACCCTCATTCTAGTCACGGTAAGTCACACACAATCCAAATTATCCTGTGCCCACCCTCTGGTAGCTTGGCACTGAGCAGTCAAGCCTAACTTACAAGGCAATGTGTAAAGTATTTGTGCAATAAATCATACAATAACACCATATAGCACCACAAAAATACACCACACAGTGTTTAGAAAATATATATGATTTATCTGATAAGATGCAGGTGAAAACGATTGAAAGATGCAATAAGTAAATGTTGAGATATTGCTGAAAAATGATATAAAGTGTCTTAAGTCTTTTAAAAGCAAACAAAGTCTCTTTCAAGCACAAAGTACCTGGTTTGCGTGAAAAATCTCCACAAAGAATCGCAGAGGAACAGATGTGTGGAAACAAAGGGCTGTGCGTCAATTTCTCAGGCCGCACATGGTAATGCGTCGTTTAGTTTTCACGCAGGGACGGATGTGTGTCGATTTCCGGCGTTCGGTCGTGAATCCTCTCAGGGTTGTGGGGTTTTCAGATGCCCCTGGGACAATGCGTGGTTTTCCTGCGCTGGCAGGACGAAGTCACAGGAGCTGCATCAATCAGGTGGGCGTTGCGTTAAATTTTCTACCGCACGGCAGGCACTGCGGCAATTCCTCTCTGGAAGTCGGATTGCGTCGTTCCGGCTCAGCTGTGCATCGATCCAATGGGTCGTGCGTCGAATTTCCGGTTGCTACGCTGGCGCTGTGTCGATCTTCTTGTTGCGAAGTCGGGCTGCGTCATTCCAGTTCGGTGTGCAGTGAAATTTTCACAGCGGTGCAGGCTGTGCGTCGTTTCTGGCAGGTTGTGCGTTGAATTTCGCTACACAAGGAGTCCTTCTTGTAGAGATGAAGTCTTTTGGTCCTGAGACTTCAGTGAACAGGAGGCAAGCTCTATCCAAGCCCTTGGAGAGCACTTCTTCACCACAGCCAGAGAGCAGCAAGGCAGCAGGGTGACAGCAAGGCAGCAGTCCTTCACAGAAAGCAGACAGGTGAGTCCTTTGAGCAGCCAGGCAGGTCTTCTTGGCACGATGCAGGTTCTGGTTTAGGATATCTTCTCCAGGAAGTGTCTGCGAGGTAAGGGCAGAGGCCCTGTTTAAATACCCGAATGTGCCTTTGAAGTGGGGGAGACTCAAAGAAGTGCACAAGGTTCCCTTTCAGTTCAATCCTGTCTGCCAGGGCCACAGTAGGGTGTGTGGCAGTCCTTTGTGTCAGGGCAGGCTACTGTCCTTTGACATGCAATTGTCAGGCCCTCCACCCTCCCAGCCCAGGAAGACCCATTCAAAATGCAGATGTATGCAAGTGAGGCTGAGTATCCTGTGTTTGGGGTGTGTCTGAGTGAATGCACAAGGGAGCCGTCAACTAAACCCAGCCAGACGTGGATTTGAAGGCACAGAAGGATTTAAGTGCAGAGAAAGGCTCACTTTCTAAAAGTGGCATTTCTAAAATAGTAATATTAAATCCAACTTCACCAGTCAGCAGGATTTTGCATCACCATTCTGGCCATACTAAATATGACCTTCCAACTCCTTTCATATCAGCAGCTACCACTCAAACAATGCACAAGGGCAGCCCCAATATTAGCTTATGAAGGGAGCAGGCCTCACAGCAGTGTAAAAACGAATTTAGAAGTTTTACACTACCAGGACATGTAAACTACACAGGTATATGTCCTGCCTTTTGTCTACACAGCACCCTATGGGTTATCTAGGGCATACATTAGGGGTGACTTATATGTAGAAAAAGGGGAGTTTAAGACTTGGAAAGGACTGTTAAATGCCAAGTCAAAGTGGCAGTGAAACTGCACACAAAGGCCTTGCAATGGCATGGTTAAGGGACTACTTATGTGGGTGGCACAATCAGTGCTGCAGACCCACTAGTAGCATTTAATCTACAGGCCCTGGCACATGTAGTGCACTTTACTTGGGACTTATAAGTCCCACCCTGAGGCTGTCAGGTCTAACACACCCCATGAGGTGGCGTTTGCGTGGCACAACGAGGAGGAATACTTTTATTCCTCCTTGTTTTTGCTTTTTCCATGTGTGCTGCATTCTGCAGCACACATCAAAAGAACAAAAGGCTATGGATGATTGTATATGTGCAGGAAGGTGACCCTTTTAAAAACGGACGATTTGCTACTTCTATTTGTGCTGCATTGTGCAGCACACATAGAAGTGCCAAATCACCATTGTAGATTGTTTATGTGCAGGAAGGGACACCTTCCTGCACATACACAATCATTAAAACACTATGAAGGGGTGAGAGGGAATTCCTGTCCGACCTCCCTTAATCAATAATATTCACACAAAGAGGACAAGAAATATAGTCAAGTATCAAAACCCGACTAATTCAAAATCAAATAAATTTTGAAAAAACTGCCCTCACCCACAATTTGTGGCATGCTTCATCATAGGGCCCTGCTAACACACTCCAAATTTATAAAACCCCTTTGGAGTGGAGCAGTAAGGGTGGGGGAACATATAAGCACAATAGACAGGACCAACAATCATGGCACAGGGGCCAAAGACGAACAACAGAAACAGATATAAAACTGACTCAGGCTGACCACTTATCCTGTTTTATTCCGGCACAGCCTGGACAGGATTAAAATGTTATTGGTGGTGTTTTCAGGAGTTAGTAACCTGTACTCCCAATCTCTGAAGAGGGTCAACATGTTTCGGCCTGTTTCTGATGCCAACTTGGGTCATGCGGCCTTCGTCAGGACCTTCGCCCTGTACCCGTATTATAAGAAAGAGTCCTACCTGTCCTTTGATCAGGAGGCTAATTGATTTGTGCCACAAAATATACTGTCATTTGTCAACACACTCAGTATTCTGTGGGGAAAGAAATACATATAAGATTGATATCCAAAATTCAGTGAAGTCCCCAAATCTTCACCTTATATGTGTAAGGAAAAGATAATCAAACTAGTGCATAAAAATTCCCTAAGTATATTTCCATTACCTTGTAGGAGGAATAACACCTGTCTAAATCCACCTGTGTTGAATAATTTGTTATCAATATCTTACACACCCATGTGATATACCCAGGTCCATAAACCAGGGAAAGGCTGGTGTGTATGCACTTACCGAGTTTCACAAATGCCCCTTTTCATCAGAGCCGGGTGGGACCACCACCTTGTAGTCACACACTGTATGAGAATAAATCATCATAAATATGATGTTAAGGAAGTAGCTGTATATAATATAACGTAGTTTTATTCTTCAGGATTTTCAAACAAGTAGTGCTAGATTATAAATAGTCTTCTTTTAAAAGATTTTTTGTCTCTCTCGTTACTGTGGTATCATGTTTCCGCCCGCCGGCCCATTCATGTTGCCAGTTTTATGATGCAGGCATTTAACTTTATTCTATCATCGCCCATACCCGTGTTATCAATAGAAACATCTTGTGTGCATGGGAAAAAATAATTCAGCCCGCCGTCCCTAATTGTACAACTCAGAGCTGTCCATGTTGCACTTGTCGACTCGGACATGCCCAAACACCCGATCAAACGGGTAGGCATAACTATAATATGGCCGAAATAGTAAGCGTGCTGTTAAATGAGGCCCCAGACCCCTTCCCCCTCCTTACTTCGTCAAGGGTCCGGTGCTGCTGCTATTTGCCTCTACCCGGTTCCGCGTTGATGAAGCATGCCACAAATTGTGGGTGAGAGCCGTTTTTTAAAAATTTTGTTGATTTTGAATTAGTCGGGTTTTGATACTTGACTATATTTCTTGTCCTCTTTGTGTGAACATACACAATCATTCCCTTAAACGCAGACACTATTGCACTATGGTGCAAGGATGACTGCATTGGCGTTGGCTGCTATATTTAGCTCCGGCGCAGGGGGAAACACATACTTTTACTAAATACTGTGCATCCCTGCATTCCTAAAGTGACGCAGCAAGGCAAATTTCGGCACAGGACAATGCTGTGCCACTTTGTAGTAAATCTGACCCTAAGGGGCATATTTATACTCTGTTTGCGCCGAATGTGCGTCAAAATGTTTGACGCACATTCGGTGCAAACCCTGCCCCATATTTATACTTTGACGTCCGACGCAGCGGGCGTCAAAGTTCCACCATGTGCGCCATTTTTTGGAAGGGGGAACCAGCCTTGCGTTAATTATATGCAAGGTAGGCGTTCCCTTCCAAAAAATGACTTAAAGGCCTGTGCCCCATATTTATACTGTGACGTCATTTTGACGCACAGGAGGGGGCAGGCCTTAAAAAACGGCGCCCAGCCTGATGGGCGCCGTTTTTTAACGCCTGGGTCAGGGCAGGCGTTAAGGGACCTGTGGGCTCAGAAGGAGCCCAGAGGTGCCCTCCCATGCCCCCAGGGACACCCCCTGCCACCCTTGCCCACCCCAGGAGGACACCCAAGGATGGAGGGACCCATCCCAGGGAAGTTGAGGTAAGTTGGGGTAAGTATATTTTTACGTTATTTTTTGTGTGGCATAGGGGGGCCTGATTTGTGCCCCCCTACATGCCACTATGCCCAATGGCCATGCCCAGGGGACATAAGTCCCCTGGGCATGGCCATTGGGCAAGGGGGCATGACTCCTGTCTTTGCTAAGACAGGAGTCATTTCAATGGAGGTTGGGCGTCAAAAAAAATGGCGCAAATCGGGTTGAGGCCAAAATTTTGCCTCAGCCTGACTTGCCCCATTTTTTGACGCCCAAGCTCCATTTTCCCCTACGCCGGCGCTGCCTGGTGTGAGTCATTTTTTTTGACGCACACCAGTCCGCAGCGCCGGCTAACGTCATTCAATAAATAAGGCGCCCGCATGGTGCTTTGGAATGGCGTTAGCCGGCGTTAAAATTTTTGACGCACAACTGCGTTGGCGCAGTTGTGCGTCAAAAAGTATAAATATGGGCCTAAGTGCTTTGAGTCTATCCAGTAATCCAGATGTAGCAAGAGTGCTTTGGCAAACGTTTTGCTGTTTGCATCCAAAATGGCAATTAATCCAAAATAATTTGTGATACTTCTATCGCCTTTCTTATGGATAGGAACCATAACAATTTCCTTTCATGATGATGGAACTGTAAAGATAACAAATATCATCCTAAATACACAACCAAGTTGTTTTGCCCCAGGGGTTGGGCTTAGTTTAAACAGAGCAATATGGTAAATCAGTTAGATGGCCTTAGGTGACTTAGAACATTTTATTAGATCCTCAGTCTTCTCTATGGATTTTCTCTTTAGGTACCCAATCATAATTCTCCCCTATACCACAGCTTCAGCTGTACTGCAGTCTAGTGCATTAACACGAGTGGTCAAAACTCCAGGAAGACATTACCATCAAATAACCTTGCAGGAAAAATGCTAACTAAGGACAAGAATTTATATGGAGGACTCCCACATCAGCACTAGTGTGTCTGAGGTACAGAGTTAGACATTCTTGTCCAAGTTTGCTAACCGTAAAAAGAAAAGAATTGCAAGTTGTTGGAAATGGGGTCTCTAGCCGGCAGTCGGTTTACACCCTGTCCAAGTAGGGACCCTCACTCTAGTCAGGGCAAGGGAGATACCCAGTTCAGGTAACCCCTGCTCACCCCCTTGGTAGCTTGGCACAAGCAGTCAGGCTGAACTCAGAAGCAATGTGTAAAACATTTGCACAGAACACACAGAAATACAGTGAAAACCAGTTTTAGAAAAATAGCCAATATTTATCTGTATAAAGCAAGACCAAAATGAGTAAAATCGAACATACAGTAATAAAGATATGAATTTTGTAAGAGTTACTTAAAAATTCAGTTCCTTGAAGTTAATAGCTCTGTACAGGGCTATCACATCATCATGAACAACAAATCCAACAGTTCAGGCCGTCCGCTGGGTTGCAGGCCAGCTACAGTGTTTCGAAGACCCGCAAACTGTACATTGGAAATGCAGGGCATTGTGATCCTCACAATGAGATCTGGAATGCAGTGTTGCAGGCATCGGTCCGGAGGTCGATGCAGGGGTCGGGGGCCCTTGAAGTTACACACGTTGCAGATTGAACTCCGGATTGATGATGAAGTCAAGAGTGCTGGCATTGATGGCATCTGGGCTGCAGTGCGAATCAGGACGATGCGACGTGTGGGGCCCAGATGTCATGGTGCAAGCAGCGGCTCGGTGACGGTCGTCCTGCAGCTTCTGTGATACTAGGGCTGCAGTGTGGCGGTGAAGCATGTGTTGTCTCCAGGCCGCAGTGCAGGCAGCAGCATCGTCGTTGCTGAAGCGCTGTCGTCAGTAGGCCAAAGACGGTGGTACGATGCAGTGCGGGCTCCATGCAGCACCATCAGGTCACGTTGCAGACTGAGGCGTCTGTTGATGAGGCTGGAGTTGATGACGCTGGTGTTGGTAGACCAGGGCTGTGTTGCGGGACAGGACGGTGCTCTGTGTACCTCGCGAGCGGTGTCCTCAGGCCACGGTTCAAGCAGTGGCGTCAGTGTCAGCGTAGAGTGGGGGCGTCAGGAATACTAAGGCTGTGGTGTGAGCAAGGTGATGCAGAGTGTGGGGCCCATGGGTCACGGTGCAAGCAGCGGCTCAATGATGGCGGCAGATGGCGGCCGCAGTAAGACCAGGATTGCAGTGTAAAGCGGGGAACGGCTCCATGCGCCATCATCAGGTCACAGTGCAGATAGCGGCGTCGTTGACGGTTTTGTAGTGATTTTTCTTTTGTTGCAGCACAAAACACACAGTTCCCACTGCTGTAGGCAGATTAAACTGAAGTCTTTGATATCTCTGAGACTTCCAACAGGAGGCAAACTCTAGTTCAAGCCCTTAGAGAATCTTCACAAGCAGGATACACAGCAAATTCCAGTCTTTGTCCTCTTTAAGGCAGAAGCAGCAACTGTAGGCGAACCCAGCAAAGCACACACAGCAAAGGGGCAGTACTCCTCCTACAGCTCTTCAGCTCTTCTCCTTGCTCCAGACACACTCCATGGGGTTGGAGACTGCATTGTGTGAGGACAGACACATCCCTTTCAGGTGCAGGTGCCAGCTCCTCCCTCCCCACTATAGCACAGGAAGACTCATCAGGATGTGCAGGACACACTCAAATCCATTTGTGTCACTCTCTAGAGGGAATTCACAAACAGCCCAAATGTCAGTCTGACCCAGACGTGGAATCCTCAGGCAGGCAGAGGCACAGAATGGTTAAGCCAAAAAATGCCCACTTTCTAAAAGTGGCATATTCAAACAGACAATATAAAAACCAACTCCACCAAAAGATGTATTTTAAAATTGTGAATTCAGAGACCCCAAACTCTATAGCTTAATCTGCTCCCAATAGAAAACTACACTTGAAAGATATTTAAAGGCAGTCCCCATGTTAACAAATGAAAGAGATAGTCATTGCAATAGTGAAAGCTGAATTTGGCAGTATTTCACAGTCAGGACATGTAAAGCACACCGGTACATGCCCTACCTTTTAAATACACTGCACCCTGACCATGGGGCTACCTAGGACCTACCTTAGTGATGCCTTACATGTACAAAAAGGGAAGGATTGGACATGGCAAGTGGGTGCACTTGCCAAGTCGACATAGCAGTTTAAAACTACCCACACAGACACCGCAGTGGGAGGTCTGAGACATGTTTACAGGGCTACTCATGTGGGTGGCACAATTAGTGCTGTAGGTCCACTAGTAGCATTTGATTTACAGGCCATGGGCATATCAAGTGCACTTTAGTAGGGACTTATTAATAAATCAAATATGCCAATCATGGATAGACCAATCACCAATACAATTTGCACAGGGAGCACTTGCACATTAGCACTGATCTGCAGTGGTAAAGTGCTCAGAGACAGTAAACGAGCAAAACAAATGTGAAAAAATAGGAGGAAGAAGGCAAATGGTTTGGGGATAAACCTGCTCAAAGGGCAATTTCCAACACAAGTGATCAAAAAAAGGCCTAACAAAACTCACAATCGTCCACCAGTTGCAATTGAAACAAATAATGAAAAATATCTTGCTTAGGAACCGGGGACAATGGTGAAAGGAAGAAACATTGGAGACACTGTAAGAACAGGCACTAGATATCAGCTCAGGTAAGCAAACTCTACTGAGGAAATTCACTTGCTCTACTTCTTGTGATGATCAATCAAAAGGCATTGCAGATATTGTTGTATGGATCAATTCAGTCTCTTTATCAGCCCATCCATCTGAGGGTGGTAGATGGTGGATAGGAAATGTGTAGTTTCTGTTCTATTGTTCAAGTCTGTCCAGAAATGTGCTGTGAATTATGTTTCTTCATTTGTGGTAATAATATCTGGTAATAAGTGATGTTTAAATATATTGTCAATAACTATGTATGACATGGAGGGGAGCTTGAGTGGCTAAGTCGGCGGCCGCTTAGAATCGGAGCTCCGAGTGGCCCGCCTAAAATTCTGTCAATATCAGGTTGTTTGGGGGGCCCCCTGTGACACTGTGAGCGGGTGGGTGCCCGCAAGCCAGAGGACACCCGGGAGACGGAGCCCCTGGAGAAGCCAGGTGCTGTCAGGAGCCGTGCGGGCTGAACAGCCACACCGGCCGGCCTACCGCGTGGGCCGCTGCTGCAGGGAGCGGCCGCCGGCGTGGGAGAATAGGTGGTGCGTATTTGCGCCACTGAGCTTGGCGGTCGCCTGAGTGCTGAAGCGAGGCAGTGGAGAGAGGTGCGCTGCCCCCGAACATAGTCGACGGGGCGCTGGCCGGCCCTCAGAGGACCCCCGGGGGCGCCGGGTGCCACCGCTGGCACCGCTAGCCGTGCAGGCATCTCGGCGCACCGGAGGGATGTTAATGAGTGATGGGCTGAGAAACCCCATGCGCGATTGAAGAGGCACTGGGAGTGCGGCCCGCTCAACTCCACATACAGAAGCATAGGCGTTGCTACAACAGAAGGCGGCCCTCCACGGGACTGGCAGAGAGGCGTGTGGGAAGCCTGGAAGGAGGTGAGGAGATTGCAAGGAGGTTGGGGGAGACCCCTGGATTCTGCTGCCCCCTATGCAGGGAGGAGTTGGTGGTGGATGCCCCCCCCGAGAAGTGTGAACAGCGGGGGTGCTTCTTGCCTCACCCTCCCATAAGAACATTGGATGGCCCGTCCTGGGGGTGCTTGACGTGGGGCCCGAGGTTGCGGCTGCCCCCCAGTTTTCCTCCACATGACAAGTGGTCCTGGTCAGATGAAGTTGGGAGATGCCGGCGGAGAAGTGGATACAATGGAGCAAGACTGAGCCCCAGGTGAGGAACTGACCTGGGGAACTACTTGGCCGTGAGTGGGGGTCTGCAAGCGGAGGATTGGTGGTGCTCCGTGCTGTGAGGCTCATCCACATTGCTGGACACTAGACAGAGGTGAATCCCGGCTGCCCCCAGAGCCTTACTGAATATGGGAAAACTCAGTCACCAATCACAGGGAGTGCCCCAGGCAGAGCAGGGGCATGTCCGACAGTTGACTAATGGTGAGCCTGAGGAGAGTGCAGCGCCGATTAAACACTATAAAGGGGTAAGAGGAGATGCTTTTCTGCCCGACCTCCCTTAACTATATTATCAACACCAGAGGACAGAAGATTAGGTGTAAAAAAACCCTAAGGGTTAAACACCTATGTGTAAAAAACAGCCCTCACCCACAAATTGTGGCATGCTTCATCATAGGGCCCTGCTAACACACTCAGTAGGGGTAGGGAAACATGAAGGTACACATCAGACAACAAAGAAGTACGGGGACCAAGGACGAACAACAGAGAATAAAACTGTCTCAGGCCGATCACTCCTCAAGTTTATTCCAGTGTCGCCTGGACAGGGTTAAAAATTTATCAAAGGTGGTGCTACTAGGGACCAATTACCTGTACACCCCAATATCTGTAAAGGGTCAACATGTTTCGGCCATTTTTGAGTTGCCACATAGGGTCATTAGGCCTTCATCAGGACCTTCGTCCTGCCCGTCATATATATATATATATATATATATATATATATATATATATATATATACACCCCTACCTGTCCTTTATTCAGGAGCTTAATCAACTGTGTATTTAAGAGGATTTCTCATATGTATACACATTCTGTTATCGAGTTTTCATTTTTACTCGCCTTTTTCGGTGCCGGGTGGGAGCACCACCCTGTAGTCATACATTCCTCAAGGGTTAGGTGCTGCTTCTCGTGCCACTCCCCAGCTCAGCACCTACCACGATACCCTGAATAAGATCCTGGGGGTGATTGAAGACACCAAGCTAACTCTAAGCCAGGAAATCGGAAAGGTCTCTTCTGAACTAAGTCACTTACGAACGGATCACCAAAAGTCAGTAGACAGGGTAGAAGCTACTGAAACATCCCTGGAGGAGCTGCAGCCCGTGCACCAGGCCCTCTGGGCTCAGGCCACCTGTCCCTCTGAGCGGGTTCATGTATTGGAACGTCGAGCGGAGGATGCGGAGGGCCACAGTCGGCGCAATAATATACAAATTGTTAGACTACCAGAGGGCGTTGAGGGCGCCCATGCAGTGGCCTACCTAGAGACCTGGCTGCGCTTCAATATGAACGAACGCCCCCTCACGGCCTTCTTTGCCCTGGAGAGAGCGCACTGAGTCCCGACTCATAGGCAAGAGCCGGGAAGACCACCCGACCGATAGTGGCAAAGCTTTTACATTATCAAGACCGTGACCTGCTGTTGCAGGTGGCCCAAGAGACGGGCCCCTTCCAGGAGGATCGGGGTAGTGCCACTTTATTCCCTGACTTTACATTGGCAGTCCTGCGGGAGAAGGGACTCCGATATTCTTTGCTGTTCCCATCCAAGTTAAAGATTTTATTAGATGGCACCACGCGCTTCTTTCAGGAACCGGATGAAGCATGGGCATGACTGGAGTCCTAATGAGCGGGCATTACAGACCCCAAACATGTGGAGCGCAAACAACCTTGATGCCATGGCAAGAGAAGACACACCAGAGATCCTCTGGGCGACCGCCGGGTGACAAAACCCACAAGCCAACAGGTGCACTGGGGGAAGAGAGCTGCACTACAGGCGGCAGCCTTCCTGACGGAGGCGAGAAGCTCCAGGGATGGCCAGAGGTCAGAGCCTGAGTCCTTGAACGGGGAGGACTCCACGGATGTAGACTCATTGTCTAGTGTGGTGGAGGGCCTCCCCCACGTGATGCCTCAGACGTCAGATGACATCGTTTGAGACCGGGGGGCATACATACTCTTAGCCCTGTTGCTCTCATACAGCTCAGAGGCGGGCCGGTTGGGGCACTAGTGGACGACTTTTGTGCTCCGGAACCACCCACAGATCACCCGCTGGACACTCCAGTCGGATGATGACATCACTTGTTCATGTACTGGTTATTATGGTTTGGGTGGGCAGCAGTTGCTTGTCTGGCCTTGGATGGGGAGTTGGGGATTGCTAGTATTGCCTGTTTTAGCCTGTGGTCCCTTAGACATATGCAATGTGCTACTGCAATGGTCAATAGGGAGCTGCGTGGGAAGGAGGTACATACTCCCTGGTGGCCCTCTTAGAGGATATGGCTGCGACATGTCCCTTTTCTAAAATACTGTCTTGGAATGTCAGGGGTATGGGTTTGATTGCAAAACAACACAAGATTCTTTCCTATATGAAGTGCAGGGGGGGACAGATTGCCATGTTACAGGAATCTCACCTCATCCAAGTGGAAACAGATCGCCTTCGGCTTACTATAAATCCTTGTTTAGCCCCATTCAGATGGACTCAGCTATCGTGAGGGAGAGCTTTCTGTCTGCACTGCCTCGGAATGTTGTGACTGACGAGGACAGGGAGGGGTTGGGTGTACAGATCTCCATAGGGGAGATTAAGGCAGCCATTAAAACACTAGCGGCGGGTAAGCCCCGGGTGCTGATGGCATTCCCTCTGAGTTTTATAAGCTGGGCTGTGATGTCCTGGTCCCTAGACTGGCGGAGATGTATGCTGAAGCCTATGAGACCAAACTGTTGCCGGCCACGACCAGGGAAGCCATAGTCATCCCATTACCCAAGTCCACACAGGCCGACAGGAGGGTTACCGACTTTAGGCCTCTGTCCATGCTCAACACTGACTTTAAAATCCTTAGTAAAGCCCTTGCCGCAAGACTGCTGCCCCACATGAATACCCTCATCCATGGGGACTAGAACGGGTTCATTCCGACCCACCGCACTTCCAATAACCTCTGTAGGTTATACTCCCTGCTCGATGAGGATGTTCATCCCCCTAATCCGAGGGAAATGATTGTGTCGGTGGATCTTGAAAAAGCCTTCGACACGGTGAGCTGGGACCTTTTGGATGCCACTATACTGCGGCTGGGCTTGGGCAAGGCCTGGAGTGACTGGGTTAAGTTGCTATATACACAATCTATGACTCGAGTGTAGCTATGACATACATAGAGGAGCCCGACAAGGATGCCCTCTGTCCCTCTTGCTATTCGCCAATGCCATAGAACCCCTGGTGGCGAGACTTTGAGAGAGGGCCAAAGACTAGGGCATACGTAGACGTGGACGTTTCCATGTAGTCTCCTTGTATGCAGATGATCTACTTATCTATCTCCACAATGGTCTACAAACTTTACCTCAGGTGTTCCAACTGCTAGATGAGTTCAGGGTCTGCCCTGGTCTCCAACTAAGTAAACAAAAGACATATCTTCCCGGGGGTCTGTGGAACGAGCCGGCCATCTTCCTGCCCGGAGGAGGTATCTTGGGCACCACATACCTTCCATTATCTGGGCATCCAGATCTACCACGAGACACAGGACCTCAGGGAGGGTAACTTGGGCCCAGCGATTCGGGCACTGCGGTCCAGTGTCACCTTCTGGCACTCCCTTAGATTGCCAATTATGGCCAACGTATCTCCTCTTAAGATGGTTGTGCTGCCCAGACTGCTATATTATTTTGCTAATTTGCCTATCACCCTGCCGCCCTCTTGGAATCGACCACGGGACATACTGCTAAGGTAAATGATTTGGGATGAGGGACGGCAACGAGTGGCAATGTCCACTCTGCGACTGCCCCGGGACGCTGGGGGCTCGGAGCCCCCGACCTTGAGTTTTATTTCCTGGCAGCCCAGATGCAGTGGCCTGCATGGTGGCTCAGTGGAGTGGGGTTTATGGAACTAGCAGTAGATGGGGGAGACCTCAGCAACACCGGACTGGTGGATGGGCTGCTTTTGCCTACCATGCGCGGCACTAAGAGGGGAGTATTACTGGCAACAGCTCTTGCCAACTGGAGGAGAGTCCTTAGAAGAACACACACGGAGGTGCCTTACCCGCCAGATATGCCCCTACTGGGAATGCTTCATAGTGACCCCCTCTCTTGTCTTACAAAACAACAACTGCACTGCTGGACAGCCACAGATCTGCATACGCTGGGCGCACGGTACGTTCAGGGATCACTAATCTCGTTTGAGGATCTAGCAGACCACTGGTCTGCCTTGAGGGCAGTTTCTGACATACAAGGTGATGACAGGGTCTAGCCGGGTCCCCTAGAGAGGGATAGAGGGTGAACCTCCCACACACAAGGTCTTGCTGACTATGCTGTCCATTGGGGGGGGGGCTCACGTTTGGTCTACTGGCTTTATTGGGCACTACTGGCAATGGTCATAACCCGCTAGATGCTCTACAGGCTAGGTGGGAGAAGGACCTAGCTAGACACCTCACTGATGGAGAATGGAGCAGGGTACTTGCATATGCCCCCTCGGTCTCCCGAAACACCTGACTAAAATATATACAATATAACTACACACATAGGACTTACCTAACCCCACGACGGCTGGCGCTCATATACAGGGGGCTGGGTTGGGTTGGGTTGCCCACGGTGCCGATTGTTGGATGCGGGACTCGAGCACATGACATGGGGATGTCCACAGAGGCAGGAATTTTGGAGGGGGGTCATCCATAAAATTAACCATGCGCTGCATAGACGACTAGAGACCACAATGGAAACATGCCTCCTCGGGTTGTTTACTAGGCCACGCACCCAAAAAGTGGACAACAGATTTGTTGATTCGGCTCTGGTGCTTACTGAGCGACGAGTATCAATGGCATGGAAACATGCTGAAGGTCCTAGCCTACAGACTTGGGCACAAGAGGTCACGAGATGGGGTAGAACGGAGGAGAGAGCCTTGAAGAGAGAAGAAGGCAAAGGGATGAGGCGTAGGCCACTGGCCCCACTGTGGACAGAAGTTATGGATGGCTGAGAAAACAGTGCTGCGGGACTAGACACAGATCATGAAAGTGATACCGGAAGCACCACAATGAGTTTCTAGGAGAGGGATATAGGGAAAGTGCCCATGTACTAAATCCAGGACCCCCAGAGGAACGACAAATGGGTGGGTGGCCCCCTCCCCAGCACACTTACCTCACTGGGTACCCATCCCCATGCACAGACTCTGAGATAGTACACAAAAGCTGATTTCCATATCTACAGTCGTCGCACAGCTTGCTTGTATACATACGAGGACCACTGGCAGATTGTTTGTTTTTGTTTCTCTTAGCTTTGTTATATTGTTGGCTTCATATCTGATTGGCTCTCTTGATAAGTATTGCAGAGAATGAAGTGGATTGGTAATCCCTAGAGCATGAATACGTATTCCTGGAGGCATTAGACAGTGGCCTTAAGACCATGGTTATGGCCACCTCTACTCCCCCACTGCCCTAGGTCTCTGTTAAGACCTATTGAACAGATGAGTAATGCTGGCATCCTAACAAAGGGGTGAGAACTTTAGCGACAAAACGGAACTACTATGCTTTGTTGTAAGTTCACTGTGCCTGGAAAGCCTAAATGTGTCACTTGTACGAATGTCAGGAAGAATGTCATAAAACGTATAAGGCATTGTGTCATATCTGTTTAAACTTCAACTGAAAAGCCAATAAAATAAAAGTTTTAAAAAAAACTATGTATGCCATGGATGCATATATAATTAAGGGAGGTAGCCTCTATGGAAGAATAAAGTGACCCCGTTTTGTTAGGTAATCTGCTACCACTAGAATTGTGTTATACCCCTGACACCCAGGTAGTTGTTTGATAAACTGCAGAAAATTTCAACCAAGTTGCCTTGAAGGAGGTAAAGACTGAAGTACTCCTGCTGGTTTCATAGCTTCGCTCTTTGTCTGGACACAATGGACATACCCTTGCATGGCCTTGTTTATCTTAGGCCACCAGAAATGTCTTTTCACTAGTTATTCCATATTCTTCAGTCCAGGATGCCCTGCCACTGGCAGGTTGTGATACAATTACATAGCCTGCCTTTGCAACTCTTTTTTGGATGGTAGTGCTTCTCCCCTGTACAATGATGTACCTTGTTTCTTCTCTGATAATCTGCTTGTATACAGAGCTCTGCACTGATCTCTTGCTGTAGGCTTCAACAAATCCACAAAGAAAATAAGTTCAAGGTTCAGCAAACAAGTCAGTAAAAATGGAAAGTCAAATTAAGTACAGAAGGGACGGGGAACACAATATCAGTGCACGGTTCAAAGCCAGTGGCAGCGAAGTAGACAGAACAATGTGGGATGTTGCCAGGCACCTAAGTTAGTGCTGGTGGAGGTTTTATACTGCTTCTGAACAATTGGCTGGGGGGTCTAAACAAAGTCAGAATGTTTGCTTTAAATCGGGCAATGACTGATGTACAATGCGATTGGGAAAGAAGTTGGGGTGGATAGTTTATTAAACTGGCTAGTCATAAACAACTAGTTAATAAGACTACCTGCTTCGCCTTCTTTGCTTCTTTCAAGGGATGTGTGTGAGGTAAAGCTAGCATGGCCTGTTTGAAAGGCTGCTGGGGTGGCTTGGTGCCAACCTAGGTCTCAGTGATAGTAGTCATGTCCAGCAAGGGACGTGAGAGTTAAAGTTATCAGTGATAACGTGTGTCACATTCCATACAGATTGGGACTTTCATAGACAGCCTGAGACAGAGAATTGATTTCCTTTTTGATGTGTGAGCTCAGAGGCGTGTATACAAATTACTCTGGCCCTGGAATGTCCACCCTAGGACCTGTAAATGACTCTCTGTATGTCTAACTCGGCACCCTGAGATAATCTTCGGCTATCCATCTGCCATAAAAGGATGAGTGGAAAAACTTTCAGCATTCAGGAATGCAAGGACTGTATCCCCATTGCCCTCTCTCATGCAATCATACGTTCCTGGGAAGTCCGACACTAACTTCCAGGAAGGCAATTCAGAAATGTAGGCAGCAGTAAGCTCTCATGAAAGTGCAAACCATTTGTGAATTGTTTTCAGCCTAAAATCTGGAACTGCCTTTGATCGAGCTAAACAACACCACCTTTAAAGCAACCAGGGCTCTTAAATGCCCCATTTTAAAAGTGTAAACATTATTCTTACACTTCTTTTTCCACTACATTTGCACTTCCATTTTTAGGTTGAAGCCTACACTAACAACATCTTGGGGACATTGGGAAAACGTCCCTGGGAATACATCTGCCCATCGCTTACCATTTTTTTTTGGTTTATAACTCACATTTTCTCGCTTTCTATTTGTTGGCTATATCTGTTTTAGGCTGTCCAGCTTGAGGTCGTCCCTTCCCTTGTCCAATCCTTATTTACAGTATCCTTCTGAGTGCTCCATTTCTGTAAACATGCCTTTAAAGCTTGTTTCATATCTTGTAACATTTGCTGTGCATTCAAAGACAGAGGTCAAATGGCGGGATCCGTCTTCTTAGGAGCTTGGTGTTTACTTTTTTTTCTTTGACTTCAAAGGGAGATGATTTATGTGACAATCATGTTGGCTACCCGAAGTAAATCTAAAATTAGATGGAAAAAAATATTTTAATACCATCAAAACAAATCAGTACGCCAGGTGATGACCTTAACACACATTCTAGTCTGGGCACTGTATGCTTTTTATCATTAAAATTGTCAGTCTGTGAAAATGTAATAGTTGTTTCATTATAAGATTTGTTGTCTGTAATGGCAGTGTGCTACCAAATTATGCATACTCCACTTTACGCCACTCCCCTCTACTCTGCACAAACCCATGCTACTGCACTCTACTCTGCACCACTCACACGTCACTTCAGTCAACACCTCTCTACTCTGCATCATTCTATGCTAATGTACTCTACCCCACTCTACACTACTATGCACCACTGCACTCTTCACCACTGCATTTTACCCATTCCACTCTATGCCAGTCCACTCTATGCCCCTGTACTCTATGCCATTGCACTCTATGGCCCATATTTATACTCCGCTTGCGCCGAATTTGTGTCGTTTTTTTCGACGCAAATTCGACGCAAAACTAACTCCATATTTATACTTTGGCGTTAGACGCGTCTAGCGCCAAAGTTCATGGAGTTAGCGTCATTTTTTTGCGTGAACACCTTCCTTGCGTTAATGATATGCAAGGTAGGCGTTCCCGTCTTAAAAAATGACTGCGATGCATATGCGTCGTATTTATACTCCCGGGCAAAAATGACGCCCGGGAGTGGGCGGGTCTAAAAAACCCGCATTTGCGCCGGATTTTAGCGCCTGGGTCAGGGCAGGCGTTAAGGGACCTGTGGGCTCAGAATGAGCCCAGAGGTGCCCTCCCCTGCCCCCAGGGACACCCCCTGCCACCCTTGCCCACCCCAGGAGGACACCCAAGGATGGAGGGACCCACCCCAGGGACATTGAGGTAAGTCCAGGTAAGTATTTTTTTTTTTTTTGTGGCATAGGGGGGCCTGGTTTGTGCCCCCCTACATGCCACTATGCCCAATGACCATGCCCAGGGGACAGAAGTCCCCTGGGCATGGCCATTGGGCAAGGGGGCATGACTCCTGTCTTTGCTAAGACAGGAGTCATTTCAATGGGGGATGGGCGTCGTAAAAAAATGGCGCAAATCGGGTTAAGACGATTTTTTTGGCTCAGCCTGACTTGCACCATTTCTGGACGCCCATACGCCATTTTCCCCCTACGCCGGCGCTGCCTGGTGTACGTCGTTTTTTTTAACGCACACCAGACAGCGCCGGCGGCTAACGTCGGCTAACGTCATTCAATAAATACGGCGCCCGCATGGCGCTTCAGAATGGCGTTAGCCGGCGCTAATTTTTTTGACGCAAAACTGCGTTGGCGCAGTTTTGCGTCAAAAAGTATAAATATGGACCTATGTACCACTCTACACTATGCCAGTGCACTCTATGCCATCCACTCTACACCACTCTAATCTACTACTGCACCACTGCACTCTGCGCCACTCTACTCTACTGTGTACCACCCTACACTTTGCCACTGTACTCTTCACCACTGCACTCACCACCGCTTTTCCCTAAAACAATGCACTCTGTGTCCATCTACTCTGTACCACAGCACTCTACACCACTGTACTCTACTCTGCGATACTCTACACCACTGCAATCTACACAATTGTACTCTACGCCACTCTGTTCTACTCTGCACCCCTGTACTCTGTGCCACTGCTCTCTATGCTACTCTACTCCACACCACTCTACTCCACTGCAGTCTACACCAGTGCACTCTTTGCCACTGTACATACACCACTGCACTCTACGACTGTCTACTTTGCAACACTGAACTCTATGCCACTCTATTCTATGTCACTGCTCTGTACGCCACTGCAGGCTACTCTGCACCACTCTTCTCTATGCCACTCTGTCAATGCACTTTATCCACTACACTTTATGCCACCCTACTCTGCATCACTCCACTCTTCCCTGCACCGCACCATTCTGTGTCACTGCACTCTATGCCAATCCACTCTAAACCACGCTAATCTAATATGTACCACTGGACTCTATGGTACTCAATGCCTCTTCATTCTACTCCGAAAAAACAATCTACTCTATTCCACTGCACTCTATGCCATTGTATTCCACTTTGCACTGTTCCACTCTATGCCACTGCACTCTACACCACTTTAATCAAAACCAATACACTCTATACCACTGCACTGTACGCCACTATTCCCTACTCTGCAACATTCTTCTCTATGCCACTACACTCTACACCACTGTACTCTATGCCACTGCTCTCTGTGACACTTTATTCTGCACAATTCTGCACCACTGCACTCTAAACCACTCTACATCACTGCACTCTATAACACTCTAATCTGCAACACTGCGCCATTTGCCACTTGAATTCTCTGCCACTCTACTCTGTGTCACTGCACTCTATGCCACTGCACCAACGTACACTACACCACTGTACACCACTGCACTCTACACCACTATAATCTATTGTGCACCACCCCACTCTATGCCACTTTACTCTATACATCAGTTCTCTAATACTGCACCACGATGCTCTATGCCAATGAACTCTGCTTTATTATGCACCACTGCACTCTTCACCACTGCACTCTACATCACTCCACTCTACTCTGCACCACTCCACTGTACGCCAGTACTCTGCCACTTCACTCTACCCTGCACCACTCCACTCTACACACTTCACTCTACTCTGAAACAATCTATTCTACACCACGGCATTCTTTGCCACTTCACTTTATGCTGCACCACTCTACACCACTCTACATTTCTCTGCTCTAAACCACTGCACTCCACCCAATGTACTCTACACCATTTAACTCAAAACCAATCCACTCTATGCCAATTACTCTCCACCACTGCATTCTATGCCACTATACTCTACAACACTTTACATCACTGCACTCTATGCCACTACATGCTATGGCACTCTACACCATTGCGCTCTACGTCACTGCACTCTGCGCTACTCTATTCTACTATGCCCCACTGTAATATATGCACTGCTCTCTACAGCACTTTACTCTGCAACACTCTACACCACTGCAGTCTATGGCAATGCATTCTATACCACTGCACTCTAAGACACTTCACTCTGCAAGACTACACTCTCTGCTACTGAACTCTACGCTATTCTGCACCACTGCACTATGTTACTGCACTCTACTCTGCATCACTCATTTCTACGTCAATGCACTCAATGTCACTACACTCTGCACCACTCTAATCTACCCTGCACCACTGCACTCTCTGTGGCGCTATGCCACTGCACTCTACGCCACTCTACTCAACACCTCTGCACTCAATCTTTCACTACTCCACTTTACCCTGCACCCCTTCACTCTGCTCTGAAACAATTTATTCTACACCACTGCACTCTATGCCAATCTATTCCACCCTGCACCACTCCACCCTGAGCCACTCCGCTCTATGCCATTGCACTCTACACCACTACAATCTACGATGTCACTCCACTCTACTCTGCCCTACTCTACGCCACTGCATTCTACACCAATGCACTCTACACAACTTTGCTCGCTACCAATGAACTCTAAGACAATGCACTCTATGCCAATATACTCTGCACCACTGCACTTTATGCCACTTCACTCCAGGCCACTCTACAACAACTCCACTCTTTGACGCTCTACTCCATTAAACTCTACTCCACTCTATGCTATGCCACTCTTCTCTACAACACTCTACTCCATGCCACTCTACAACACTACTCAACTCTACGACACTCTACACAACTCCCTCTATGCCACACCATGCCACTTTACTCCACTCCATTCTATGACACACTACTCCACTCTGTGCCACAAATCTCCATGACACTCTATGCCACTCCACTCACTATGCCACTTCACTCTACAACACTCTACTCCACTCTATGCAACACCATCTACACCACACCACTCTGCTCTACACTATTCTATGCCACTGCAATGTATGCCGCTCTACTCCACTCGACTCTACGACACTACTCCATACTTCACCCTTCAACTTTACTCCCTCCACAACATTCCACAACACTATGCCACTCAACTCTGCGCCTCTCCATGACACTCCACTTTATGCCACTCAACTCTACTCCACACCACGACTCTCTATGCCACTCCATAACACCCTGCTCTACTCCACAACACACTACTTTACAACACTCCACTCCACATCGCTCTCCTTTATGTCACCTACTTTTACCCATGCTGAACAGCTGCCAACATGATGTACAACATGGCTAAAACATATTGGCAAAGCCAATAAATCTTGCATAGGTGAGATGTGTTGGCTTTGCCAATGCGTGTTCTGTTTTATGTTCAATCACACCAAAAACGTTTGGTTCATTGACTTTCCACACATGGCAGGGTCTTCAAGTTTTCCAGGTGCATGTCAAGTGTTACAACGATGGTGTGATGTCTCACATCCATCCATTCAATATTATGCATACTCCAGAGTGAGATGGCTGTTTAGTTCTAAATATAATGTTGGCATATACTGTTCCGGCTTCTAGGTAACATTTGCCCAAGCCTTCTCCAGGATATTACTTTGCAATTTAAATATTTAGGCAAGTAATATGCTTATGTTATCAGTGATTATTATTGATGGACGGGCAAAGCATAACTCAATGTCCTTATATGTAGATACTTATAAATGTTTTTGAAGGGTCCAATAAATTAGCCCAGTATCATGACACTGTAGGAGGACCAACTCTGCTTCTTCAAGAGATGTAGTATGGGGCACTGTAACTGAATCAACACTACGCGGTATGTTTGGTGGTTGCTTTAAAACGAGATCTGTAATATGTTTTCAATATGAAAATATACTTATTTACTTTTTTACGAAAAACTAATAAACATTGTGAAAATTTCACAAAATAAAGTTGTTGATCTTGTATTATAGAGTAACATAATTTGTTCATTTTAACTGGCAGTGCAACACTCAGTACTGCATTACCAAATAGCCAAAGTAGGCACCAGCCTATGGGCCCCACTCCTTTTAGGAGGCCCACGTCAACGGATCAAAATAATATTCATTTTCTCTTGTACGAAAATTACAATCAAGCTTTCTTAAATTGTTTCCAAAAACTAGAAAAAATTTATCAACTCAAAGAAACGAAAACTTTACATTAAAGACTTTATAGAGAAAATACTGTATTAATGTAATGTAGCCATGAACAACTCAAAGTACATCAACCATAGACATTAGCTTCACTTAACAGTTTGTCTCTTAAAAACTCATCTTCTGTCAGCTGTCAGTTTGTAAAACAAATTCGGTGCAAACTACGTACGTGTAATGTTTGGTTTTGTGTAAAAAAATTGGCTTATTAAAATTGTTGATTGGTAAAATTAAAAACGTATTAGGAGATAATTTGCGAGTAGGGGCAAAATTTCGACTACCTCGGGCCTCCACAGGGTTTAATCCAGCACCAGTTTAGTATGCTGCTTTTACATACACCTCACATACATCACCTAAAATGAAAGAGATAGGTCAAACTATAGCCATCACTCTTTGAACCATGCTCTTTGATGGGGCGCCTATGAATCTAATTTGTAAACTGGATCACTTCAAATACTGCCAGGTTTATGAAGCACTACATAAATAGTGAAATTGGGCCACTCAAAGTGCTTTGGGCTTCACAAGCAGTAAGAAAGCGCTAAAGAACTACCAATACAATACAATATATGTTCAACATCATGATGAAATCTATATTCAGTTGTAAAAACAACCATGAAAGAACATTAGAATGAAAGATAAAACACAACCCGTACAGTCATACAATATAAGGCATCACTCGGGGTACAAACAGTTAAAATTTGTACCAAAAGACAATTGAAAACAAGATAAAATATAGACAGCAAAGCATTAATCAATCTGGTCTTGATAGCCTAGATCTCAAAACAGCACGTAAAAAGCAAGGGACAGACTATAAACATGGTCATCAGGAAGCATCTGCAAGTACACGAGAGCAGGGCATATTTGGGTAAAGCTCAAGGGCTCCAGCAATGGGACAATCAACTGCTTTCTGGTCAAACTAAAATATTTGCAGAACATTACAAAATGCAAAGTGTCCTGTGGAGGCATATCTACGTAGCCGCAGGGCAACATAGAATCTGAGTGAGCCCAGCCTCTGGGTGACATCAGGAGATGGTGTAGCAAGTTAAATCTGAACCTGGCCAAAGGAAATCTGCCTCTCATATTAAAAACCTAAGGAAAGTAAGGCTCTAGGCCTTGAACAGTTTTCAAAAGGATGTGTCCCCACGCCATGCTCTCGGGCTGATGAAGCATGCTCTAAAAACAGATCCTTCACCCTATGCAAGTCAGAGTTCAACAATGATTTGGGCTCAAGGAATATATTTTCTCTCCTTGGGGAGGTAATGGCTGCCTTCATACTTCATATAAGCAATTCAAGGGATTATGAGCAAATGATCGAGGGACAAACAATCCGCTAGAATCTGTACAGTGAGTTTGAGTCCCTCCGTAGTCTAAGTTTTAATCCAGCACAACAAGTGACTAAGGGCAACTGTATCAGCTAAATATATTGTCCCAAGCTCCATTGGAGTGAAATGGCCACAGCACTTTGAGGTACCTGCTCCAGACATCTTAAAAAATGTATTTTCAGCAGTCTGAATTTTATCAATCTTCGTCTACCCCCAGACCTCGCTAACATACAGGAACTGAGACACACATTCGGCCTGATAGATCTTGAGAAGAATACAGGGTGCCCAGGAAACACAGCCTACTTGTGAAACTTGGCACAGCTCCTGTGGTCTTAACAAGCTCCGTCTTCCTCCCCTCAAACAGAGGCCTCAATTTTTTTTTACGTCAAATATCACCCCTAAATAAAGAAAGGCCACAACTTTTGCCAAGACATGGTCAGCCACCTTAAATGTCTTTGAGCTACTGGACAAAGGATCTATGACCATGACTTATGATTTAGTGAATCCAAACTCCCCATAAAGGCAACAAATCTATGTATGTTGTTTTTAGGTCTCATCTGTAGCCAACCTTTATCTGCCTTTTGACAAATGCCTATTGTGGACAATACCAATACATACAGTGGCCTTTGGACCAGCCCGTTACCATTAGTTGGCTTTCTTGATGATCCCATTTGATTGCTTCTTATTTGGTGGTGTTCCTTCTTCTTCTTCTTATGTTTGGCCCTCAACTGGAGCATCGCTTCTTTACCATCCTTTTGGATTACATTTATCCTTCTGCTCAAATTCAGAAAACAGTTTTTTCTTTTTCTGTCAGCACCCCATGGGAGAGCATGTGCTTTCTTGATCTATCCCTTGTGCTGCTCCTTCCCATAAATATACCTGCCCTCTCGCTCTCTGATGCTTTCTCCTCCATTTCTCAGCTGTTGCTTCCCCCTGTTCAGCTTTTCTTGCTTTAGAATTTACCCAAACCACTCCCCATTGCTCCCACTTTGTTTTCCTGCCGCTCCCGTCGTGGTTTCCTTAAAAAATTGTTAATTTTTTTTTTGAAGGACTAGGCAGCTACAACTTGCTGCCAAGCAGCTCACTTTCAAAGTGAGCTTTTGCCCACCTGTAAAGGTTATTTTTTTTAACTGCTCTAAGATTGTGACCTGCCATGTTAGAAGAATAAATAAAAAATGCAAAATGGTAACACGTCATTCCAGCTGCACACACATGCACAGTGATGCAAGTGCATATATGTCATCACCCGGGAACGCTATGGCGTCATACGAGCATTCATGATGACTCGTGCGTATACACCTAACCCTGCTTTTTTCATATATTTTTGCCAATGAGGCATTACGTCACCAAACACCATTGGTAAAGTCAGTAGGTATGCATTGGCATCGACAAGGCAAGGCCTGTTGGCTTTGCCACTGCTTGGTTTAAGTGGTGTTATTTGTCTGATTTAGTTTGAGTAGATTTAGATTTGATTCTTGAATGCAGCCTTTAAATGGTGGGGGTTACTCCATGAATAACTCTCAATACTCTCAATACAGCGCCTTGGCACAACTGTGTACGGTTTAAGCACTACACATAATCTAGTTATCACTGTAACAGTACTGTTCTGCCATTATTTTTTCGGGAGAAGCATCAGTGTGTGGTCTGTGAAGCCCAGACCTCTCACACGCCCCACATCTGACGTTGATTTTGTTTAAAATGAATGGCCCTGTCTGGAGGCAGAACTGTACTGTTCCCAGGCCTGGCCCCCAGACAGGGAACTCCTTCCCCTGCAGCCATCCATCCCTCTCTGGAGCAGATATGACAAGGAGAGAGGCCGGGGTCAGATGTTTCTCATTCCCGGGCTGCCCCCATTTCCTGCAGAAGGGGGCGACCACCAGGACACGTTCATGGCATGCGCGGGAAGTGAAGAAAGACAAGCGCTGCAGATTTCATTGTGCAGTAATAGAGACTTTTAAACACAAGTTCTCAGGTTGTACTTAAAGTATGTGTCGGATGGGAATGATGTAAAGAGAAATTAGCCAGGCAAGGAGGTTGGAGAACCGAGGCTTCGTAAGCCTTGAAGGGGTTAAGGCAGTGCTTAATTTGTGCTTGTTGTTTCCGAGGCCCGGCACTTATTTTTGAGGGCCGGCACTTATTTTTCTGTCCAAGCATTTACTGCGAGCAAAAAACATATGGAAAAGTTGGAGGAAGAGAAAAACGAAAAAGCGTCACGATGGGAGAAAGCAGAAAGCTGAAAGAGTGAGTGAAGGGGCAGGGAGTGGCTTCTAATGGATTGGAGAAGCCCGAGATGGCTTCAGTATTACGCTGCCTCAGTATTCCGTGTTCGCACATTTAATTGCAGTAGCCGCATGTTTAAGTGGAGGGCTTTGGGCTCTGGCACATTTTTATTTACAAATTAAGCACTTGTTTTAGGACGTGAGCATCTGCAGAGTCCCCACACTTTTCGGAGTGTTGGATTCGCGAAGCAACTGCATTTTTTCTAGTTCTCTAAGAAGATGGGAGCTTCCATGTGCTCCCATTTCAGACTTCCAGAGCATGAGGAAAAGTTTCGGATGCTTGAGATTGCCCCACTAATTATGGTCAAGCAAAGGCTCTATCCCTATCCCTCTTGTAATCTCTCTGTGGGCTTTTAACCCTGTCCCTGGTGTAATTTCTCTGTAGGAAATAAAATGAAGAATAAAACAAGATTCAGTAAGGCATGCAACAAGCCTTTGAGGGTGTCCATAAAAAGGATGGAGGGGGAGGCCAGTCCTGGTGGAGCCAGAGAGGACATCCAACGAGAAATATCTGGAAGGTGAGATGAGCTTCTTGCATTAGATGGCAACATTTGAGCTGGTCGAAGGTATCAGAACTGCAGCGATAAGAAAAAGGGAGGGTTAGAGAAATGTGGTGGGATAAACCTGTCTTCCATGTCTTTAATAAAACCTAGCCTTTCAGACACCATGGTTAGGAAAATCTCAATTTTATTACAAGACCGGAGGCACATATTTATGCTTGTTAAAAGCATAGAGATCACGTTTGAGATGGGTGATTAACTGATTTACAATAAAAGGTTCTAAAGGTATTTTCATTTGACCAATCTGCAGATTTTAGAATATCCTGTAAATTGGCACCTGCCCAAAAGACTCTGGAAGTCATGGCTCCCCAAACTGAATGGGCCCCAAAGGAAAGATTGGAAATCCCCACTAGAGACACAACTCATTTCACCCATCTAGCTGAAGTAGGAGAATAAACTGGTTTGTGTGGTTTCTGAAAGGATATCAAGAGTTGGGAGGAGGATTGACTTTGAAGATGTGCAGTTTATGAAAAATAGCACCTTAAGCAATTACCAATGCACAATTTTGGTTGAGAAAGGAAAAAAAGTGTAGTGTACAGTTGACATGTTAGTTTTAGTACGTCTGTGAACTTGAAAATAAACACCTAAAAAGGAGTAGTGGAAAGAGGATAAGTCAAGAGCTTTAACATCGGATACTCATTTGATAGAAACCAAACATAACAACATGGTTAATTTTGAAGATAGGCGTTTAAGTGGTAATTCACCATTATCTGGCCATGTGAGGAAAAGGCGTAAAACTAGATTAACATTCCACATAGTTCTGTATTTAGGACTAGGCGGTTTGGCAAAACATACTCCCTTCAACAGACGACACACCACAGGATGTTCTCCGATGGATCTTCCATCCACTCTGACATGTTCTGATGAAATTGCAGATCTATAAGTATTGACTGATCTATAAGCTTTGCCTTGGGCAGCAAGGTAAGCTAGAAAGTTTACCACCAATGTGACATTTGCCCAAAAAGGGATCAGAATCCTTATCCAAACACCAGCTACACCATGCCAGCCAAGCAGATTTGTAAACTTTTGCTCTCCCGGGAGCCCAGGATTGTTGGATGAACTGGATAGCATCTTCTGAAATTTCTGGGGTTCTCCACGAAGCCATGAAATCCTCCATGCTACCAGATACAGGGAACCGTCCAGATTAAGGTTGTGTCTGAGTCCCTGCGGATCGAGGAGTAGATCGGGAAAAGAGGAATGAGTATCAAAAAGTCTGAGGTTAGCTCCAATAGAGGCGGGAACCAAGGTTGAGATTGCCAGAAAGGAGTAACAAGGACTAGGGATGATTGTTGTCTGCGAGCTTGAGCAAGAACTCGAGCAATGAAGAGGAAGGGAGGGAAAGCATACAATAGGGTTTGAGGCCATGTTTGGAGAAACGCATCCGTGGCAATAGCCAAAGTGTCTGTTCTCCAGCTGAAAAAGGAGATAAGTTGGGTATTGGTACATAAAGCGAACAGGTCTATTAACATGATGCCAAAAATCGAAGAAATAAGATTGAAGACTGAAGGATGAAGCTTCCAATCGCTTGAGTCATATAAGTGTTGGGAGAACCAGTCCACTACCATGTTCAATTCGCCAGAGAGATATTATGCTCTGATCAAAATGTTTATAGAAGGCAAAATTCCCAAAGACTCTTGCCTTATGTTGCCAGAGGTTTGGATCTCGTACCTCTCAGACAATTTATGTACCTTACCGCTGAAAGGTTGTCTATGCGAAGAAGAACTGTCCATTTTACTCTGTCTTTGATAAAGGATTGGATGGCAAAGGAACCTGCAAGTATCTCTAAACAATTGATGTCAGTAATGACTCCTGTGCGGACCATGTACCTCCAGTCGAGAGATGACCACATCTTGCGCCCCATCCCGTCCGACATGGAGTTCCAAAATATTAAGGGGATAAGAGGAAAGCTCTGAAGAATTATTCGCCTCTTCGGCGGGAGGCCCACATTTTATAGAAACCCCTTTATAAAGCTCTGAAGGAGCAGCACATTTCTTTCCTTTTTTACAAGTGACCTCAGTGGAGTTTTGCAGCATCTTGGAAATAGATGTCTCAAGATTTTTTGATATATCCAGCATTGATAGGGATACTGCATGCTGGACTGAATCCTCAATGGAGGATTTCAAATTATCTTTTAAAATTTGAGACTGGTCACTATCAGTCATAATGTAAGCTTAAAAATTAACTTGGAATATGTAAAATTGTAATAAAATTATATTAAAATTAAGTTAAATTATTTCATAGAAAATGTAAATAAAGGTATTTGGAACGACCAATTTACAGAAATTCTAAATAAATATGGGGTAAAAACCCAGCTCTAAGGGGTTAAACTGGAGAGGGTAGTAAACTTAGGCCTGGTGGCATGTCTGGGCGAAAGGTGGAGCTGGCGAGGCAAGCAGGAGGGGAAACGCTCTCAAGGAGCTGATGAGGGAGCCGGAGCGCACGGGGCAAGGATGTGCATCTGAGAACTCAGACAATGAGGCATTTTTGAAGCAAAAGGAAAAGACAAGGCATTAAGGCAGGAAGGAGCCACAGGCTGCATCAGTGAGAAGGCAGATGAGATATAGGCGCATGGCGCCAGGTGTTAAGGAGGCGAATGTTCTAAATGGACAAAACACGCATGCAAAGAGGAAAAACTGACAGTAATAGCACGTGCAGCGTTAGCATGATAATAATATAATAAAAACGGTTTTAAAAATATGACTTTGAATCACAATAAACTAATGAATTTAAACAAGCAGTATACTTACCTTGATTGCGAGCAGCAAGAAAAGAGGGCTTGTTGCTTCCAGTCAAGATAGATATATTCATATTCGACGTGTGATCTGTGTTCCTATTATGATGTAATACTGTTGTTTTCTTTCCCAGGGTTTCTGGGTATTGTTGTTTCTTGGCTGCTGTTAAATCAAAGCAAGAAAAGAAAGCATAATATGGGCCTCTGGTCTTGTAATAAAATTTGCAGGTAATGAATGTTAAGTGCACCTGTCAATCATAGCAGGTATCTCTCATACACTGCCAACAATCAAAGGCAGATATCTACCAAACATGCTGAGCAATCAAAGACAGACTTACCCCACAGGTGGTTAAAAAAAACAGACTGGCATCTACCAAACATTGTGAACAATTCAACCCATAACATGCCTTAAAGATGAAAAAACTGAAAAAGACAGACAACACTCAAAAAATGTCAACATTTAAGGACATGCCTTAACAATACATCCCGGTAGAGCGACAAACATGGTGACACCAATATAAGTGTTTACAGTATCACTTATAAGACAAACAGCATACGTTGGGGATTTATCTAGCCGCAAGTTCTCTCAAGGAATGTTCTCTGATTATTAAATAGTTAGCATTCATACTTCCAGAGAAAACTGATTTCTCAAAATTGGATCCATAGATATTGGAGATTTTTTGTTTTTAATTCTTAGAAAAATCACACTGTATTGAATGGACGTCATTTAGGGGTCACCAAGGACCGCAGCTGCGACCCCAGCTTGTCCCTTGCACCCTTTGCACTGCCTTTACGACCCCTGGGTTCAGAGGAGGCAAATTCAGTGCCAGGAACACATCCTTAAGGACGTTGCTTAGGGCTCAACTTTCTACTTTTCATTCGTTTTTTTTACTACGTCACTTCCGCTACCCCTGGCATTTTGGATAATTAACATCCATGCTGTATTATAGGTTTTACCAGGCACTATGGATGTTTTTGGACCACCCTACTTTCATTCTTCGTGCACCCTTGATCCCACCAGTGGTCTGTATCGTTTTACATCGTTGTAGACCTTTCTACCCTCAAATGAAATGACTCACTTACAATCTAAAGTTCTAATTAAGTGACAAGTACGGAGACATTGGTGTAAGAACAATGATGGAGTGTATGTGTACTTGACAACATTCTAAGTTGCAGAAACTGGTTCTGTCAAACCTTTTTCATCCAACAGGTTTCCATAAAACTTTCACCTTGCAAGGCATTCACCAGGCTGATGAAACTTTCCCTCTCACTTTTCTTTTTAGAGGAAAAAAAACTTATTGTGTCTTTTTAATCTTGTTTTGGTGACCATCTTTTTGTTTCTCCCTTTTCTTTTTTTTTCTTTTTCAAGTTGCAGTAGACTCTAAAAAGGGACTACAGCAAACCATTTGTAGGAAAGTGCCATCTTCTTGCATAGCTGTCCCCACTTTTCGCCTGATGTCAGTGTGTTTAGACAATAGTTCACTTGGATCCTGCAAACCAGGACCCTTGTGTCTGTGTTTTCTCCTCTAAATGTGGGTGCAGGTAAACCTTTCACACCCACAATTGGCATACTGCATACTGGTGCACCTATGTAAGGCCCTAGTATATGGTACCAGGGGAATTGGTACACCAGGGGTTCCTCATGGGCTGCAGCATGTATTGTGCCACCTATGGGTGGCCATGCTAACTGTGTCTGCAGGTCTGTCATTGCAGCCTGCGTAAAATGGTGCATGCAATGGGGCTTGCCTTATATCCTGGTCACTGCACTTAAACACTGTAAGTAATCCCTCTGGTAGGACCTTCACCCCAAGGGCAGGGTGTATGTCCCTAAGTGTGAGGGTACCCCTGTATGAGCAGGATACCCCTAAAGACCCAGGCCAATTTCCTGGACTCTGTAAGTACGGGAAAGCCATCTTAAGATATATAGGCCCTCATTACAACCCTGGCGGTCAGTGGAGAAATGGCGGTAAAACCGCCAACAGGCCGGCAGAAAAATAATTGCATTAGAAGTATAGCGGTGACCGCCATGCTGAACCACCACTTCTCCACTCCGACCGCCAGGGTGGTAACGGCCGCTTTGCTGGAGACTTCAGTCTCCAGACCAGCGGCTGTCACTACACCGCCGGCGGTATCACGACCCCACATACTGCCATGGATTTCGTGGGTTTCTGTACCGCCACGAAATCCATGGCGGTAGGCACTATCAGTGCCAGGGAATTCTTTCCCTGGCACTGATAGGGGTTTCCCCCACCCCGAGTCCTCCCCCCACCCCCCTGACCCTCCTACCACCCTTCAAAGGTGGCAGGACCCCCTCCCCGCCCCTTCAACATTGACACACACCCCCTATACGCACACATACACTACAATCACACATACCCGCACACATACAAACAGACATTCCAACAGACATACATGCACACATACTCACAGACATACACGCACACACACTCACAGACATACAAACAGACAGACACGCACACATTTTCCACACACCCAACACCCCCGCATGCATACACGCACTCACACACCCCCTCTACACACTCACACGCACACCCCCATGCATGCACACAACAAACAACACCCCCCTACCCCCCTCCCACCCTCCCCTAACGGACAATCACCTTACCTGGTCCGGTGATCCTCTGGGAGGGAACGGGATCCATGGGGCTGCTCCGCCACCAGCACCCCGTCACCAGAAGACCGCCACACCGAATCATGGAACGTGATTCGGTCGACGGTGTTCTGATGACGTGTCGGTGGAGGTGGAGCAGCCTCCAGTTCCCCGCCGACTGCCAGTATGGCTGCTGGTGGCTCTCCGTCTGTAAAAGGGCGGAGGGCTGCCAGCAGTCATAATACGCTGTGCGGAAAACCACCTGCACTGGCGGCCTTCAGCACGGCGGTACCTCAACGGTCTTTAAAAAAGACCGCTGAGGTTGAAATGAGGGCCATAGTGGACACGAGTCATCCAACTACATAATGGCTTCTCCTGACCTAGGCATGTTGGGTATCAAACATGTTGGAATAATGCAAATACACTGATTCCATTGTTAGTTACATGATACCATGTACTCTGGGGGTTGTTTAGAGTATCCCCAAGTTCTGCCTGTGCAGCCTTATGGTGTCTAGCTGCCAGCCCATGCTGCTGCTGACCTCAGACACTGTTCTGCCATCCTGCTGGCAAGCCTGGCTCAGGCCAGAGAGGCAGAACAAAGGATTTCCTGCAAGGGAGAGGTGTGAGACTCTGCCCCATTGAGACATACCTCTAATTCGATCTCAATTGTTAACATCTCATCAATCATCCTAAATATCCTCAAAAAAGGTCTACGGTTTTGTACCGACTGCATTACCTGATTATACGCAACTCCATATTAGCCTATTCAAGTTCATATGCAAATGTAAGCTTTATAAATATTTTTATGACAGTAATACCCCACCTCAAGTTGCTACTGCCCTGTGTAACACCTCGAGTTCCATGTCTATAAAAGATGTTAAGGACGTTCAAACTCTGCTATCAATTGAACATAGGGAGGGTCCCCTCCCACCACTTTCAGAGATTCTTGCTGATCTGAACATAGCCCCTAACACTAGGATACTCAGTGGATTGAAAACCACTTCGAAATTTACACCTGTCATACCTAGGGACTATGCAATTGATTCCTTCTACAATAAAATAACCAATGACCTTTATTCTATGGAGGAACAATACCTTCTAGGACAAAAGACAATCTCCCTGCACAACATCACTAAAGCAGAAAAACAGGTTTTACACTCTCTCAGGACATGTAATGACATTTTAATCAAAGAAGCCGACAAGGGAGGAAACATTGTCATTATGGACAAAGATTATATCTCTGAATTGGATCGTCAACTTTCTGATAGTAGCGCCTATCAGAAACTCAACTATAACCCCATGATGGGGGTTAATAGTTGCATACAACAAAAACTGCCAACATGGCTGAATCTTGATCTCATCTCAGATATGGAGTTTAAATATCTTTACAACACTACACTTACTTCGCCATGTATCTACATCTTACCAAAGATACATAAACCAGGTACTTTCCCCCCCGGTAGACCCATCATTTCTGGCATTGGTTCCCCCACTGAGAAATTGTCGGAATATATTGATATTTTTCTTCAGCCCTTCGTCCATAACCTACCTTCGTATATCAGGGACACCAAGGATTTACTTTGTAAGGTTGCAGACTTTGAATGGACGGAAGGACATTACTTAGTAACCTTGGATGTCACTTCTTTGTATACCAGCATCCCCAGAGTAGAGGGTTTGTTAGCCATTCAACATTATCTTGATACCAGAGATGCCTCTCTACTCGAACATACAAACATGTTGTTGGACCTTATAGGTACGGTCTTAGATAATAACATCTTTATACACAATGGGTGCTGGTATCGCCAAATTCAAGGAGTGGCTATGAGGGCTAAATTTTCACCATCCTATGCTAATCTGTATATGGGGTACCTGGAAAAAACACGTGTGGCAATTTTGTCCTCCCCCTTTGGCACAACACATTTTGTATTGGGAAAGATACATTGATGATATCTTAATATTCTGGTCGGGAGATGCACATTCATTGGCACTCTTCATTCAACATCTCAACGTGAATACTTTCAACATTAGTTTTACACATGAAGCCAGCCAGTCTTCTATAAATTTCCTTGATCTTGCACTCTATATTGACCATGGGAAAATGTGCACCAAACTATTTAGGAAACCCACAGCATGTAATGCGATATTACATGCCACAAGCTCACACCCGAAGTCTCAGATTAAATCTATCCCTTATGGGGAAAGCACTAGGATTCGTCGAAATTGTAGTGAAGACCGGGTCTTTCAGGAGGAACTACATCACATGGAACTACGATTTAGCCATAGGGTTATCACCCACATACTTTGAAAAAGGCTAGTAATATGATTAAGAAAATCAAATGCCCTGACCTCCTTATTAGTCCTAAAAAAGATAAGACACACAAACAACTCTCTCTTATCATAAACCATAATGCATTAAGTTCCCAGATTTTCAAAACTATACGCAAACATTGGTCGTTACTATTAACAGTTAACATACTGAGGAGCGGTTTGACTACAAGACCAACTATCATCTATAAGAGAGGATTAACTTTACGTGACCATCGATGCCATAGCTTCATTCCACCTGCTAATAAAGACACCTGGCTGCCCAAACCCCCACTAGGAACATACAGGTGTGGCCATTGTAACATTTGTGGTTACATCAAGGATAAAACAGTGAATTTCCAATACAACACACATGTTACACACAAAATCAAGCATTTCATTAATTGTAATACGAGTTTTGTTGTGTATTGTATTGTCTGTACCTGTGGGCTTATATATGTTGGAAGTACTATCCGGACATTGAAAGAGAGAATACAGGAACATCTGAGAGCCATCCGGTCATCCAATATGAATTACCCTTTTGCAACACATTACAATGAGGTACATGGACGAAGAGAAGTCTTGGATATTGCTATTCATGAAATTGACTCACTAAATAAAGCACCGAGAGGGGGCAATAGGACATTGGCTTTGAGACGCCTTGAGAGTAGGTGGATTATTAAACTACGGGCTGTGGAAAAGGGCCTGAACATCCATAAGGACTTACATGTGTTCCTTTAATGTTTGTTTTATGTCTCCCTACATTTTTGTGCTTGGTTGATTCGTACATCCATTTGATCTTAGCATTTATGCGGATAATTGGTGAATTTCTATTTATAAACATTGGAGTAGTTATACCCAATATCTTTCTGTTATAACACATAGGATTGTTAGGGGTTTCTTTTGGTTTGCATCTATATACATTTTTGTTGTAAATAATGCATAAAGAAGGCAGGCTACTTGGGCCAGCAACTATTACCATATGGTACAAAGATGAAGAAAATACAAGCTGTTTATGCATACATATGGATGTATCCTGAGCCCTCAATTTTTCTGCTGTAACCATGTGCTTATGCCTATTTGCATTCTTGTCTGTCTTTTCTTGATTGTATGTCCATTTTTCTTATGGCTTTATTCACTTTGCATGTGGTTTCTATTTATAATATAATTTACACCTTGTCATGTCCTTATATTAATGTCAGTGTATGTCTTTCCCCTTTTTGTAACAATCACTGGTGACATCCCCTCAACAAGGTCTATATAGTAATACTTTGTTTTATATCTGCTGATAGAGTAAAAAATTCTTATCTAGCTGTTTATTTTCCTGACTTCTTAAACGGCTTTGTCCCAACCGGCACGTTTGCACTATACAATCTTTATACTGCACTGATCAAACAGTAGCAGGTAGTTCACCCAAAATGGCTCCCATAGTTGCCTTTGAGGCTGTAGTCACCTTCTTTCCAGTTTCGAACATAGTCCGTTTTCTATTTTTGGTCTTCTTTCATATACGTAAGAACTCGACACAGCGCTGTGTTTCTTCTTCATACACACCGCGCGCAAGC
Organism: Pleurodeles waltl; assembly: GCF_031143425.1. Lineage (NCBI taxonomy): Eukaryota > Metazoa > Chordata > Amphibia > Caudata > Salamandridae > Pleurodeles > Pleurodeles waltl. Next base: position 419,928,183 of record NC_090443.1, read on the forward strand.
CGCTTTTTGTTTTTTCCTGCCTCTCGGGACCGGGAGAGGAATGGTAAGGGGCTTTCTGTACTTGCCATTTGTCTTACAGGCCCGTTTTCTATTTGCCCATAACTTACGGGCTGGGAAGGTTTTTGGCATATACCTTGTAAACTTACGGGAGTAATTCTTGTTGGGTGTGGCTCACTCGATTGGGCATACAGACACGCTAGTATGCTATTTAATGTTTATGTCACCGTATATGAGGGTATTCAGGCATAGATATAATTCAGGGGATATTTTTTAAGCACAATTTTTCTTGAGATCGCCATGTTTTTAGTATCCCTGTAGCCTTAGGGCTACATATCGTGTTTGGGACCCTCTGAAGGGTTAGTTTCTTTGAGAACAAGAAGGGGCATATTTATACTCTGTTTGCGCCGGATTTGCGTTGTTTTTTTTTACGCAAATCCAACGCAAAGCTAACTCCATATTTATACTTTGGCGTTAGACCCGTCTAGCGCCAAAGATCTTGGAGTTTGTGTCATTTTTTAGCGTGGACACTTACCTTGCGTTAATTATATGCAAGGTAGGCGTTCCCTTCTAAAAAATGACTCTAAGGCATGTGCGCCTTATTTAAACTCCCATGCAAAAATTACGCACGGGAGTGGGCGGGCCTTAAAAAATGACATCCAGGCACTTTTGCGTCATTTTTTAACGCCTGGTAAGGGCAGGCGTTAAGGGACCTGTGGGCTCGGAAGGAGCCCAGAGGTGCCCTCCCATGCCCCCAGGGACACCCCCTGCCACCCTTGCCCACCCCAGGAGGACGCCCAAGGATGGAGGGACCCATCCCAGGGAACTTAAGGTAAGTTCAGGTAAGTATTTTTTTCGTAATTTGTTTGTGGCATAGGGGGGCCTGATTTGTGCCCCCCTACATGCCACTATGCCCAATGACCATGCCCAGGGGACATAGGTCCCCTGGGCATGGCCATTGGGCAAGGGGGCATGACTCCTGTCTTTGCTAAGACAGGAGTCATTTCAATGGGGGTTGGGCATAAAAAACAATGGCGCAAATCGGGTTGAGGCCAAAATTTTGCCTCAGACCTGACTTGCCCCATTTTTTGACGCCCAAGCTCCATTTTCCCCTACGCCGGCGCTGCCTGGTGCGAGTCATTTTTTTTTACGCACACCAGTCAGCTGCGCCGGCTAACATCATTCAATAAATAAGGCGCCTGCATGGTGCTTTGGAATGGCGTTAGCCGGCGGTAAATTTTTTGACGCACAACTGCGTTGGCGCAGCTGTGCGTCAAAAAGTATAAATATGGCCCTAAGTGTTTAAGTATATCTATTATATATGAGGTTTTTTGACATATTGAAATTGTTTGGTTTGGGGGTGCACTAATATTGTGTACCATAGAATGGATTTGAAATATAATCCTTTTCCCTTGGTTGTATGTATACATGTATACTGCACTTTTGTTACTTTGTGCTAGATATTCCTGCCGCTCGTGTTTTTGATTCTTGTGTTCGGTCTGTGGTGGGCTCTGCTCATGGTGTTTTTGTTTCATTACTGTTCTGTCCTACAGGTGATTGGGCTTATCAGGGCCCCGCAACATACCATTCTTAAGACTTCGGACGGTTGGCATATACAGTCCTCTCATCATATAGGACCCACGCTTCCTGTTCATTAAGAGACATCATTTGGACATAGTATTTTAGCCATTTATATGGTACTCCTGAGACAGTTTTTCTGCATTTGCACAAAATAACTTTTTAGTATGTTTGCACAACATAACTAATACACACTGTGGGATTTTTGTTCGTGTAATCTTTGGGGGTCCTTTGATTCTGTTATATAACTTCCTGCTGGTATTATGGTTGGGCATGTTTCGTCATACTCAGTATTCTGAGTTTTTTTTATTACGTATTATACTTTCGGCGTTAACACAGTTAAGGTCTACTCATTTCTCTTCCCCACGTAACTGGTATACATCTGGTGATCCTTGGGCTCTTATTAACTATTCCACTTTTCTCTTACTTTCCACCTACACTTTTTTTGGGTAATTCTTAATAGTTTTTTTTATCTCACAACCCAGCATGAGAGTATCTCATTTTCAGAGTTCTTCGAGCTCTCTATGGTTTTGCATCCTTGGAATGTATTCCATATAGTTTTACCTTTAACAAACCATCTTGTGTTTGATGTATGTTTTTCTTGCCATATGTTGGTTTTTGTTATATATAAGAAATACTATCTTTCTCTTGTTTCAGCCTTGAAAAAGTCCTGCTGGCTGAAACACGTGTTGGCTGTCTCTGAACATTGATGGGTTTATGTTTCTCAACATAAGGAAATAAATAATTCAGGATTTTTCTTCACTGTGGACTCATTACTCAGAGTGCCCTGGTTTTGTTTGCTTTCACCTCACCCTGTGTATTAGGTGTCTAAAGGCTGGTGTTGACTCTGAGTGCCTCCAGACTGGTTTGAAGGGCACATTTGATGACTTCCTTGCATAATCTGGTTTGCAAAAGTTCTGGAACCCTCAGTTCAAGCACTGGCACGAAACTGCACAAAGGACAGGGGAGTGACCACCCCCCTCCCCTGTCAGCTCCTCCCCTAGTGAGGTGCACAGAGCCCTGCCAGGCGGCCACTTTATTCTATCATCTTGGAAACAAGATAGGCAGCAGCCCCTGGGAGCATTTGATAGGTTAGGCCAGGTAGATAACGTCTCTGTACCCCTCTGCTAGGTGGGTCACTTCAGAGAGTGACCAATCCCTTTTTAGGGTTACTTAAGGGCTCCCCCCAGGGTGGGTCCTCAGATGTGTCGAACAAGACTCTCCAAGGACATATGTGCAAGACATCTTCTGCTGCTGGCCTCTGGAAGCCCTGCTGGTCTGCTTTGGAACCATAACACATCTGCTTCTGGTGGGAAGGCTCCCATTGCAACACTGTTTCTCCAGATCCAACAAGAATTTTGAAACATCCAAGAATGTTCACCCTCCGGGTCACAAGGACTCTGTTTGCACCTGGAAGCATAAAGGAATCTCCCTTGGAGTGAAGGAGTCATTCCCTTGCATCCTCAGGCACCTCAAGACAACGTCAACTGGCTGGTGGGGTCTGCTGTGTCTGCTGTTCCACAAACATCAAAAGGCTCTGCTTCACAGGTCACAAGTCTGTGGCTTCCTCTGGATCCTGCTGGTCTTCTGACCAACTTGGGATAATATGAGCCCCTTCTCCTGCCACTGGACTGGAACTCCTGGGCACCATGATTGTTGCACTTGCTGAGGCTTATTGACTCTTCCTCCAGGAGATCTTCAGGCACCAAGAAGCCCCAGTCTCCAGCACTCTGAAACTCAAATATCAACCCCTGTCTTGCAACTCCTGTGACGTGAAACTTCTGTTTTGTTTTGCTGGTGAGGCCCCCTTCTGACTTCCTGTGTCCATTGCCTGTGGGTCACTAAAGATACTCCAATGACGTCTGCTGGTCTTCCTGCATGCTGAGGGCCAGCCTAACTCCCATTAATGGATATAGTCTCCTTGACCTTGGTGGACCCCAAAACTCTGCAAATATCTCTTCTGCTGGCATTTTCCAGTACTTGTTGGTGACCTGACTGGCCATTGACCTTCCTGCGATCCTGCAACCATTGAGGGACAACTTGAAGGTGACTCCTGGATCTTCTGCAGCTCCTACACCCCGCAGTTCGACTTCTTCTTCCACTGACTTGCAGGAACTTCACTGTTAGGAGGGTGGGCATTGCCACCTGCAACACCTGGGTCCTGGATTCTGTCTCCTTCATTTCGAGGTCCTCCACATCTAGAATCCATCCCTGGGTTCCACCAGCCTGGTCCACGGGTTATGACAGCAGCTGGACAATCTGAGGTTTCCACTGACTTCAGAGAGCATCCCATCTCCCCTCTGCATCTGGTTCCTCTTGTGTAGGTACTCCTGTCTTCTGGGTATCCTCGGGTGGGGCACTCTCCAACCTTCCTCTTCTCTGTTGGTTTCCTCAGGGTCCACTGGGAAGGGTCCTGAATCACACAAACTCCAACCACTCTGTGTTAGTCTATGGGCGACTGGGTGGGCAACTACCTTGCACTTGGTCACTGGGGACACTTACCATGCATACCGCTGGTGTTCTCATCTACCCCAAGCCATAGCTAACTACCACACTTACCTTGGTTGAGTTCACTATATCCCATTCCACTTTCTTAGTATATGGTTTGGCCCCCTATAGGGCCCTCTATATTTTATGCTATTTCTGCTGGTTATTTTGTGTATATATTGTGTGTAGATATCTCCAAATGGAGATATACCAATGTAGTCTAGTAGTAGTGCTGTAATAAACTATACTTTATTTCTTGCAACACATGTGTGGTACTTTCTTGTGAGTGAATTACTGTATTGTAAGTGCTTTACATTCCTCCTAGATAAGCTTCAGCAGCTCACTTCAGCTGGCCCTAGAGAGCTTGTGCTATCTGGACACATATTCACTATCAATAAGGGTTGTCTGGGCTCATTATAGGGTGCCACACCATAGGTGTACACCATAAACTGAGCCAGCCTCCTACACCGTGCATCCTAAATCTTTTTGTGCTTTTCTCTGTTGCCCCCATTTTTTAGAAAAAGTTTCTTCCAATTGCTATAACTAAAAGAATTGTAATAGGTTTTTGAGATGTTGCACATGCCAGGCCCTGGAGTCAAACACGAGTCTAGAATAATTTTTTCCAGAAATAAATTTTGATTTTCCTGGAAGTGGATGTTCCTCATTTCTACAATTTCTCAAAACAGAAGTTCAACAGCCTGGTTTTGTCAGGCAGGGATTTTCCATTCTGTGAATTTATCACTCACTAAGGTGCAAAACAGAGATTTATTGCTAACTCTTTAATCCGAGACAGTAACAAAAGCTAACAGGAGACTCTCTTTCTGGACTGAGTATCATTCAAGTCACAAGGCACTCTCTTACTGTTTCATCCATAAAAACTAATAGTACTACCTTAATGCAGTTTCAAAACCTTGTCTCATATGTGTCGCCAAAGATGCATAAGGTGTCATAGGTTGCCCCATAGTGTCAAGATGTGGTTTTGCACTTGAGCCTATTGGCAAATACATAGACGTATTGATTAAGAACCTAATCCATTGAGTACATTGTACCTGAGAAGTACTTTTAGGACATGATTGAGAACATGGCTTTCAATCCTAAAAATGAACTGCTTGTGACCTTGTGCACTGCTTCCCCTTACATGAATTCACCCCAAACAGAGGCACTAGGGGTCATTGGTGATGTCCTTTACAAGTGAAGTGCCCCACGCAGCCACTCCCGTATTTATTGTGATACTAACAGAATTTCCTCTTACGCGACGGGTGTGACCGTATGGGTGGCTCCAGAGGTTCCTTTCACCCACACATATAGTGAGGTAAATGTTGAGGGGAGATAAGGTCTGGTCGAGGGTATGTTGGATGGATCACCCATCATTATCCTTAACACTTATGTGCCTAATACTGATGATCACTCATTTTATACCAAACTACCATCTTGGGGGGAGTGGGGCTAGGCCTATTGTTTGGGCGGGGGATTACAACTGTATTTTGAATGGTGAACTTGATTGCCTCCCACCAAAAGCTGGGGACTAAGCCTCTGATGGTGAAATCTCTTGTGCAATTGATGAGTCAGTTAGGGTTATGTGACAGTTGGAGGGAGTTGCACCCAGAGGCCAGGGATATCACCTGTCACTCTAGAACACATAATACACATACTCGGTTGGATAGGTTTCTCCTGGCCGGTCTTAACAGCTCTCAGGTTCTGGAGGTTACACATCTGGGTCGGTTCTTGTCAGATCACGCACCTGTTCTGATGCAATTACAATGGGGGGCAGCGGACACCAGTATGGCTCGTAGTTGGCGTTTGCCTGCGGACTTCCTCATGGATGTGTGGTGTCGGGATGAGATGGGGAGGCCATCAATGATTACATGGACTTGAATTGGAACACCATGTCTGGGGGTCAGGAGTGGTAGGCCATGAAGGCTGTATTGCGAGGGATTTGCATAGGTACAGCATGCGGGGTACGCAGACGAATGGAGCAGGAACTTACAGATCTGGAGGTGAAGTTGGGGGATTTGCAGCAGCTACCAGACACAAGAATAGCCGAAAGGGAGGAACTCAGGTTATACAAGGAGGTTAACAGTTGTTGGGATACCCTGAGTTGGGTCACACTCAAAGCATACAGGCAGCGCCTACATCGGGAGGGGGATAAATCTGGCAAACTTTTGCTGTGGATTCGGAAATGGAAAGCAGAGTCTCCTCCCATTGTGCACATTCAGAATTCTGGCGGCTAAACATTCACGAAGCGCATGGATATTCTGCATGTGTGGGCTGAACCTTTGCAGAGGGTATCAAGGGCTGGTGCGGTACCCCCAGAGGAAGGCATGGGGGTTTCTGAAGTGGATGCGGCTTCCACAATTGGAACTAGAAAGTAGGGAGGCCTTGGAGACAGCGATTACTGTGGAGGCGGTGAGTGAGGCAGTTGCTGCAATGTCTAAGTCTAGATCCCCTAGTGGTGATGGGTTTTCTGTCGAGTTGTCTCAGACGTTCTCTCTGTCTCTGTGGGAGAGGCTTCAGGAGGTGTTCAAGGAAGCCTGTGTGCGTGGCATGTTGCCAAAATCTATGCGTCAGGGTATTGTGTGCTTGATGCGCAAGCCAGGAGGGGATCCTAGTGACCCTTCATCATATCGCCCACTTACCATGTTAAATAGCGATGTCAAGATACCTTGTAAGATTTTGGCCATTCGGCTTCGTGGGGTGATTCAGGGTTTGGTTCACAAGGATCAATGTGGGTTTATCCCTGGTCACAGCACGTTCTATAATTTGCGTCGTTTGGCACATGTTTTGCATGAGACTGAGGGCGAGGAAACTAAATTGGTGCTAGTGTCCTTGGATCTGGAGAAGGCTTTTGATACGGTTGAGTGGGGCTATCTCCTAGAGGTTTTGCATGGCATGGGGTTTGTTCCCGGTTTCTGCACTTGGGTGCGGTTACTGTATACCGCCCCCACTGCACAAGTTTGGGTGTGGGAGAGCTCTCGGACTCCTGGGAGATTGGTAGGGGTACGAGACAGAGATACCCGCTTTCACCTCTCCTCTTTCCTCTTGCGGTGGAGCCACTAGCGATCTGGCTTCGAGAGAGGATGGGGCAGTGGGGTATCCGGGTGGGGCAGACCACTCATGTGGTTTCCCTGTATGCAGATGATGCTTTGGTTTATCTCCAGGAACCCAGTGTCTCGGTTCCGATGTTGCTACATAGGACGGATGTTTTCGGGGTCATTTCTGGTCTCAAGGTAAGCAGGAAAAAAATTGTTCCTGTTTCCCTTGGGGTCCCTTTGCGGTGTCCCCCAGGCTGATCTGCCTAGGGCAGGACTCAGGTGGGGAATTGAGAGTTTCTGGTATCTGGGCATCTGGGTTACTCATACTGTGGCCGTGCATAACAAGCACAATGTCGAGCGAGTAGTTGTTGGCCTGGAGCGTTCGGTCGCATTCTGGAACAGATTAGGGGGGTGATTCTGAGTCTGGCGGGCGGCGGAGGCCGCCCGCCAGACTTCCCCCCTCCAAAATACCGCTCCGCGGTCGAAAGACCGCTGAGGGTATTTTGGGTTTTGCACTGGGCTGGCGGGCGACCGCCAAAAGGCCGCCCGCCAGCCCAGTGCAAAACACCCTTCCCACGAGGACGCCGGCTCAGAATTGAGCCGGCGGAGTGGGAAGGTGCGACGGGTGCAGTTGCACCCGTCGCGAATTTCAGTGTCTGCAAAGCAGACACTGAAATTCTTTTTGGGGCCCTCTTACGGGGGCCCCTGCAGTGCCCATGCCATTGGCATGGGCACTGCAGGGGCCCCCAGGGGCCCCACGACACCCCATACCGCCATCCTGTTCCTGGCGGCTCTCCCCATGGCGGCGAAGCTCGCTGCGCCGCCATAGCAGATTCTTTTGGGCAGCGGAAAACCGCCGGGAGACCGCCGGTTTTCCACTTCTGACCGCGGCCAAACCGCCGCGGTCAGAATGCCCTGCGGGGCACCGCCAGCCTGTTGGCGGTGCTCCCGCCAACCCTGGCCCCGGCGGTCCATGACCGCCGGGGTCAGAATGACCTCCTAGCTCTTTTAATGGGCAGGGCTGCTGTGGCAAAGATGGTGTTTTTGCTGCGGTGTCTGTACCTGGTCCAGAACTCTCTATACCCTTTGGCCGCTCGGCTTTTCCGTCGTCTGGATAGCCTGTTGATCTCTTGGGTGTTCGCCGGGCGACGTAGTAGGGTCGCTCCTCCGGCGTTGCAGAGGGATACTGAGGTTGGAGGGCTGGCGATTCCCAATATTAGACGTTATTATTATGCAGCACACCTGCAATATGCTGCCAAGTGGATGACGTATGATGATAATTGGGAGAAGAAATTGTTTGCAGGAATGTTGGATGAGCGGACATTGGTGCATCTGTTGATGTCAGGGGGTCGCTGCTCCCTACTTGGTCAGGACCACTGCAGGGATCTGAGAACAGGCAGTTAAACATGTGCTCCGACGAGCCCCTTTCAACAGAGAGCTGAGAAAATGAGATTTAGAACCCTTTCGGGATATGGAAAAGTTAATGTTCGTGGAGGCTTGGAGACTGGGTGGATGTGTGGTGGCAAGGGATCTTTGCCTCAATGGGGAGTTCATTTCTTTTACTAAAGCTAAGGATTTGTTTGGTTTGGGCTCTGGTCAATTCCTGCAATACGCTAAAATTGAAAGTGTGGCACGTGAGATTTGGAGTGGTTTCCTGGTAGCCCCTAGGGCCTCTGCAGTGCTGAATGGCTTGATTAACTGGGGTGAGGGGACGCACTTGATTACCTGGTTTTATAAAGCCCTTCGGGAGGATCAACCAGGTGTGATAAGTGTGGGGCACTGGGCGTAGGAGAACGACATGGGAGTACCCATAGCAGATGCTTATTGGGATTTGGCCATGTCTATGCTGTGTATGGTGTCATGTAATAATAGGTTTAATTTATTGCATTTTAACTTTGTACACAGAACGTACCTCACACCTAGTCGACTAAATAAGATTGACCTGAGATGAAGAGCGGGGTGTTGTAGGTGTGGCGCATTGGGTGCTTCCTTCCTGCATTTGGCTTGGACCTGCAGGATGGTAAATAACTTCTGGCAGGAAGTGGTAGCGAAGGTTGAGGAGGTTACGGGCCTGGGTTGGAGGCAACGTCAATGACTTGTCTCTTGGGAGTGGTGCAGTGACCACGGGGCTGGAGTATTCCATATAAACTAGCACAGCTAGCGCTGGTGTTGGCTAGGTGCAGGGTGGCAATTGGTTGGATAAGTACCCAGAATCCCTTGATCCCTGATTGGATACAGGACTTAATGGAATGGGGTACGGCCGAGGAATAACATTTGCGCCTCACACGTAGGGATGAGATGACAATCACTGATTTGGCAGCTTGGGGAACCTTACTGGAACGATTCACTGGTGTGGAGGATTCAAGCTCTGCAGGTAGTACAGAGGATGAGGGAGGGAGCATACACATTGAACCTCTCGAGCAGGTTACGGGCAACTTTGGTCTCAACATCTTTTGTTTTTCCACAAGCTATACAATGCCTGGTCTCATGTGGATCTTGTGTGAGATGGGAGGGTTGGAGGGCAATTCTACTGCAATGGATGCGACGGACTCCTGGCTTGGACCTCGCCCAATAACATTCCTTGGTACTGTGATACAATGATACTGCCATATCTTGCAATAACCTGCGCTGCACTTTATGTTTATAGTTTATTAAACTCAATAAAAACAGTTTTAAAAAAAGTAAATAAAAAAAAAACAACCCCAGTGAGTATGCTTTCTCCCTTCAAACTTAGGGCCTGATTTATTCATTTTTAGTGGCGCATTTGCGTAATTTTTTGACACAAAAGTGGTGCAAACTTACAAAATTCAATTAGATTTTGTAAATTTGCGCCGCTTTTGCATAAAAAAAATTACGCAAATGAGACGCTAGAAAAGTATAAATCCGGCCCTTAGTTACTTGAACCACTTACAGCCTACATTTGGCATACTGGTGCCCCCATGTAAGTCCCTTGTATATTGTACCCAGGGCATTGGGGTATTGGGAGATCCCCTTGGTCTGCAGCATGTATTATGCCACCCATGGGAAGCCCATGCAAAGTGTATCTGCAGCCCTGCCATTGTAGCCTTTGTGAAAAGGTGCATGCACCCTTTTCAATACGTCACTGCACCAGTTCTCTGTAAGTCACCCCTATGGCAGGCCCTCATAGCCCAGATGGCAGGGTGCAAGTACCTGTGTGTGAGGATACCCCTTCACTAGCAGAGGTGCCCCCACAAACTCCAGTTCCATTTTCCTGTACTTTGTGAGTGCGGGATGCCATTGTATGCGTGTACTTGACATAGGTCACTACCCAAGTCCAGCTACATAATGGTAACTCCGAACCTAGGCATGTTTCATATCAAACATGTTAGAATCATACCCCAATACTGTTGCCAGTTTTGGAAGTATGATTCTAGGCACTCTGGGGGCTCCTTAGAGGAACCCCAACATTACACCTACCAGCCTTCTGGGGTTTTCCGGTCAGTCCAATCTGCCGCCACCAATCAGACAGGTTTCTGCCTTCCTGCTGCTTGAACAGCTCAAGACCAGGAAGGCACAAGAAAGTATTTCTTTTGGGAGAGAGGTAACACCCTCTCACTTTGGAAATAGGTGATACATGGCTTGAGAGGGGGTAGCCTCCCCAAGCCACTGGTATGCTTTGAAGGGCACATTTGGTGCCCTCTGTGTATAAACCAGTCTACACCGGTTCAGGGACCTCCAGTCCCTGCTCTGGTGTGAAACTGGACAACGGAAAGTGTAGTGACCACTCCCCTGTCCATCACCACCCCAGGGGTGGTGCCCAGAGATCCCCCAGACGGTGCCTGGATTCTGCCATCTTGAATCCAAGGTTGACAGGGACCGCTGGGACCATCTGAGTGGCCAGGTCAGGCAGGTGACATCAGAGCCCCCTCCTGATAGGTGGTCACTTGGCTAAGTGACCAATCCCCCTTTCAGGGCTATTAAGGGTCTCTCTCTTGGGTGGGTCCTCAGATTCAGCTTGCAAGATTCCAGTAGGACTCCTCTGCAACCTTTACTTCAACTTTTAGCCATTGGAACAGCAAATGGACCCTCAAGTAACCGACAATCTGCATCCCCGATGAAGACTCTGCTTGCAACATTGTGTCAATGGCTCCTTCCAGCTTCTGCAACATTTCCCCGGCGTTGCATCCTCTGAGGGCGGCAGGCCTTCAGTCTGCATGAGAAGGAAGAAGGAATCTCCCTTGAAGTGAAGGACTCACTCCCCTGCATCTGCAAGCACCAACTGCAACGACGACCAGCTGCACGGATCTCCTCTCATCCTGAGCTGTGTGGATCCTGCGTCACAGGTGGCAGTCTGGAGTGTTCCTCTTGGTCCTCTCTGCCAGCTGTCCGACTTTGGTGGAGGTAAGCCCTTGTCTCCCCACACAAGACAGTACCCCTGTGCACCACGTCTCTTGCAGCTACCAAGGCTTGTTAGCATCTCCTCCAAGGGATCTTTAGGCTCCATGTAGCCCGAGCCCCCAGAAATCCTTCCTGTAATGCACAGTCCTAGGCGTTCTTCTACTGTGACATGGGACCCTTCTCCAGTTGTGTTCCGTGGGCTCCTCTGCGACTCCTGGTTCCTTTTCCAGTGTGTCTCCTGTGGGGGCTGCCTTTTCTTCTGTGGACTCTCTGCCTTGCTGAGGGTCCCCCCAGGACTCCCCCGTGAGTTGAGTCCTCTTGGACCTTGCTGGTCCCCGGCAGCTCCACTTTTGCTTCACTGTCACTTCTGCCTTTGCCAAGGCTTGTTGGTGGCTTTTCCACTCCACTGACTGACTGCAATCATCCATCTGGCGTGTGTCGTCGAATGCATCTTCCAGGAACTCTTCACCTGCTCCAGAGCTGCATTCCTGACCGTCTTCTTCCCACTGTCGACCAACTCCTGCAACCAGAGTTGGGTGGGGAGTGGCTCCTGCCCCCACTGGACTCTTCTGTGACTGCTGGACTGGGTCCCCTTCTTTCACAGGTCTTCCTCTTCAGGAATCCACTGCTGGTTTCTTACAGTCTTGTCTGGGTGTTGCATTTTCTTCCTTTCCTTCTTTTTGGGTGGTCTGGGGAAATCCAGTAACTTAAAGACAGATGTAGCAAAGGTTTTTACCCATTCTGTGTCGATGGGAAAAAGTGTTCGTACATATGGCCCTAACTCCTTTCTTCCTGGTACTGGGGGGCACTGTGGTACTTACCTTTGGGGTTTCCTCGTTCCCCTCTACACATTCCACTTACCTAGGTGGGGGTCCTGCATTCACGTTCCATTTTTTTAGTCTATTGTTTGGGCTCCCCCTAGGGTCACTATAGCCTATTGCTATATGCACTGTTTTCTATTGCTTTCTATGCCTATTTCCGATTACTAGTGTACATATCTAGTGTGTTACTTACCTCTTATTGAAAGGTTGCCTCTCTATTACTTTTTGGTAATTGTATCATTAAAATAAAGTACATTTATTTTTGTAACACTGAGGCCCTGATTTATACTTTTTTTTGCGCGGCATTTGCATCCATTTTTTACGCAAAAAAGGCGCAAACTTACAAAAATACCATTACATTTTGTACGTTTGTGCCACTTTTGAGTAAAAAATGACGCAGATGCAGCACTACAAAAGTATAAATCAGGCCCTAAGTGTTTTCTTTCATGTCTGTAAATGCTGTGTGACTAAAGTGGTATTGCATCAGCTTTGCATGTCTCCTAGATAGGCCTTGGCTGCTCATCCACAGCTACCTCTAGAGAGCCTGGTTTCTGGACACTGCCTACACTACACTAATAGGGGATACCTGGACCTAGTATAAGGTGTAAGTACTTTAGGTACCCACCACACACCAGGCCAGCTTCCTACATAATGTTTTTTATTGTTCATTCTTTATTGGTTGCAGTCTTATGTAGTGAAATGCAGTGTGTGCCACAAGAATCAATTTCTTTATCAAATTTAGGGTTTGGAAGCAGAATCTATGGCAGGGTACAGAAGACATTGCCTCACTTTGGTCGTCTAGTAAGCATCAACTCATTTAGGGGGTCATTATGAACACAGCGGGAAACCCCGCCGTGTTCATGCTGGTGATCTTTTCACAGACCGCCAGCCCCCTTGATACCCCGCCAGCCATATAATAGACATTCTGCTGGGCCGGCGGGCGGAAACATTGTTTCTGCCCACCGGCCTAGCAGAATGCAGGGCCTGGACATTGTGGAATGCTCCACATGGAGCCGTCGTCAATGCCGCTTTGCAGCGGGTGCAGCAGCACCCGTTGTGCAGATCACTGCTCGTAAATCCGAGGGGGACCCCGGAGCACCCCTTTCACCAACCTTTACCTGGCGGGGGAACCTGCCAGGGAAAGGCTGGAAGAACAAGGGCTCTTTATCCGCAGGACAGCACTGCTTGCATCACTGCCCTGTTGGATAAAGTGTTCCGCCATCGTCAGGCTGCCTGTCGGCGGTAACCTGACAGTGGCGGAGGGCCGCCTTTGGCAGCCCTCACTTGTTCATAATATGGCGGTTCAGACCGCCATGCCGGTTGTGGTATTTTCCGCCACCACCAGCATGGTGGTCTGAACCACCATGTTCATAATGAGGGCCTTAATCTTACAATTAAAAAAGGTTACGTCTGGCCAGCACGTGTCACAAAAATCGTATCGCCTTTCCTAAAGTCACCATGTGCATGCTTTGAAAGATAATGTGACCTATATCCAATTTTCTGTGCTTGCAGAAATTATTTCTGCAAGGAATACTGTTTTAAGGGAGGCTAAAAGACTAGTCTGTAGTCTTTGAACTAAAAAAATCCTTAGATAGAACAGGGCAAGAGGTATCGCACGGAGACGCTACCTATAAAGGATTAGGCCGCATAAACGGATTCTCCAGGGCTGATCACTTGTAGCTATTTCATTATATCAAACAGATTGAAAAAGAATTACAGGCCATCATTTATGCTCCAGACAATGTTTTGGAAATAAACCTGTGATTTATTAAGCTAAGCAGTGACTATAATAATGTGATCCAAAATTGTTATTTCTGAATAATACATCAATAAAAAGGCTTACAGTTAGTTTTCACAAAAATACAATTATATCCTTTAATCAAGCAAACAGTTTACATGTTGATCCTTATCAACAAAACAAAGAATGGTAGTTGCTCTTCAAGACAGGCTATCTAAATAAACTCCTACAATTATGATCTGAGGCAATGTCAATAAATGTAATCCTTTCAGTCACCGATCCTATGACTTTGCATCCTTAAACACCCACCCCCTAAGTTGCAGTGCATTTGCGCTTGGATTCCCCCAGGGTATCTTAATCTCAATCGCAGCTAATGTCCAGTCAGCACTATTGGTCCAGAAGATACTCTCGCATTTGGATCCCCCAAGGTATCCTGATCTCAGTCGCAGCTGACGTCCGGTTGGTTCTACTGGCCCTGCAGATAATGGATCTCAAACTGAGTGAATCTACAGTTCCTGACCCAGCTCAATGGGTAGACAGACTGGATGAGGTGGTCCATTATACGACATCAACGTGTACTACACAAGCATGCAGCCTAGAGGTTGTTTTCATGTAGTTGTAGAGGAAGCCAAAATATGTCATGGCAAACACTTGCTGATGATCTTGTGAGAGTTTAATGTGGGTTATAAAGGAAAAAAAGGAATGTTCTATGGAAGAGATGAGCTCTGTTCCCTGGTCCAGAAAGTAGTCGGTCATCCAAGGGCTTCAAATATGCTACACACTGATATCTCAGATCTGCAACTCTCAGTTCTGTTAGGAATCATGCCATTTTATCAAACCAACCAAAGAGTGGAAGCCACAAAAGTCCTGGTGATGGTGCACATGGACTACTGCAATGTGGTTTACACCAGCCACCCGAGAAAACCCAAAGACCCCAAGTCTAGGGACACACCCGCCATCCTAGAAAATAACTTTTCTCTATCATCACCCAGTGGATCTTCTCTCCATAAGAGGGTTTTAACCGGCAACACAGTCAAAGGATCCCCCTCCATGGTAGAAGTGAGTGTTGGGCTCTCTTGCACCCTTCCGGATCCTGGCTTCGCTCTGGGAGGGGGCTTCAAAACGCTGCAGGGTTTTCTAAAGCAGGTGGTTCTACACTTTTTTCTCGCAGATCCACTGGATCTTCTCCAAGCAGGAGACATCCTGCCAGGCTCCAGAGTCTCCACGAGTGCTCCCACAGTTCTCTTGCTGGAGACCGTTGGGTTCATTCTCTGCCCAGTATCTAGAGTCAATAATAAAGAAAAACTTTTAAAGACAAGGAACAAAACCATCGAATCCAGCATGATTTATGAAAGGAGGGCCAAGAGTGAAAAAAGACTTGCAGTTTATCCTATTACACAAGGGAACCAATGATAAAGGGACAAGCTTGTGAGTAGCCGCGGCGCAGTGAAGTGAGATGAAACCGGACATCAGGAGCAGAACCAGCCGGGATGGACCTTGGTAGCCATGCGGTTCTCTGGCATAGAAGGGCAGAGTCAGCAGAAAGCTTGTAGCATGAGTAGTGTGAGTGAGTGGGCCTAAAAGCGTGTGAGCAGGGGAGGCGCTCACTTGCAGGGCAATGCTCTGTAGAACAAGTGGAGTTAGTGCGCAGGGGCGGAGCTTGTGGGAGCAGCTTGTGAGCGGGGAAGAGCTAATTAGGGCTGCCACCTACTCTGGAAAGGCCAAGAGCTGGTGCATTAACAATAATGTATGTAAAATGTTCAGTATTCTTTTATAACATGGCAATTATACTGCTGTTTGCTTTAATAAACATGTATAATTAATTTAGGCAGCCATCTAGCACTTTCTATGTACTTCCCTTACACACCCTTACTAATACAGGCCGGTAAAACAATGACCAGGTGGCAATCCTAGAGCCAATAAGCAGAGGTGGTCACAGAAACAGCGAAAGATATGGAGAAATTACTAATCCAGGAAACACGAATGATTCCAGCAGCTTGCAGTAAAGTACTAAGGAGAGTGGAAACAGCAAAGTAATGTAGCCAGTGGTGAGGTGTAGCCTCTGTGAGCAGTGGGTGGAGCCAGTGAGCGGAGCCAGTGAGCACTGGGTGGAGCCATTGAGAAAGGGCGGAGCCAGACAGTGAGGTAAAGTATGTGGGCACAGTTGGAGTAACTGAGCAGTATCCATGGGATCTCAGGAACAGACGAACAGCAAAATATAGTGAATGGACCAGGATTAAATGTGTTAGCCAAAATGAAAACCCATCTCTTCCATCTTATCCCAAGGAGAAACTTTCTGGCATATAAGGTCTCAGCAGATCTCTTACTAGTACCTTTGTAATGTTGGAAGGGCCGAGACAAAGCCAATCACGTGGAACTGACACCTGCCTGAATGGACCAAACCCCTCCAGCCTCATCCTTCGGTCCTGAATACCTCTGCCTATAAGCGTGGGAGCCTCTGAGCTGGTTACTTGGGTTTCTTTTTTTTTTTTTTATTTAATACAGGCTGCATACGCTTTATATAGGGATAGCCTGCAGCACGAGGCGGTCTCACATACACATTTACTAGCTCGCTGTTGAGATTTTTGCGGTACCTGCATGTCACAAGTTTCACCCATCACTGGTCAATAAAATGCAGACTGTAGAGTTTGATTACAGTAAACTGCAAGACCACAGGACGTTAATTTACACTCTTCTTCAGAAAAGAGCTAAATGCACATCTCTTTAGGCCGAACTGTCTTCTTGTCTTATGAAAATTCCCAGCTCCAAGTGCGTCAGGACTAAATCACGAAGAGAATATCCCCCAGTCCCCCCTCCAAATCCCATGCTCTTTTGTATATACTCTAGTTCCACGACCCTAGAGCATGCGGTGCTCCGTTTCTCCAAAGCTAAGTGTGCACAGTGTTTGAATATATACACAGCAACCCCATATAATGTATTATTATAATATCATACACTAAATTCACACCTCAGTGGAGCACGTGAATCCGCCCAGTTCCAGTATGAAGCGGTCATGCTATTTGAACTGCCTGTTTTTTATTTTCATGATTCTCATACATGCATTTGCAAAATAAAGGTTCTTGAGGTGGCTACTGTTGCCTTTGTCCCTATCTTCTGTTGGATGCCTCTCCCCTTCCAATGCCCCGCTCCTTCTTTCTCAAGAGGCTGAAAGCCTCCGAACCCTTATGGGCTTTCAGCCCACCCCAGGGTACTGTGAGGAGGCTGGATCTAGTTCCAGCATGAGATCTGCAGTTCTGCTCCTTTGTGAAATCTTCTTAAAACAATCTAGAGCAGCAGTTCTTTACTTGTAGTCCGCAGATGCCTGAAGGTCCATGACACTTTATCTAGGGGACCGCGACTGCTTAGAAAATACAGAATATTAACAGATCAATAAAGTACATCTAAATAAAGATGCAAAACGTAAAATAGAAAATTTTAAAAAGTTCTGTAAATGAGAAAGAATTTGAAATTAGAGGCTAAAAATGATGGCTCAGATTTATCAAGAAGTCATACAACATAAGGAAGACAGTAAAGTTGCTGCGCGACACTGCGTGAAAGGGAAAGAGCAGAACGGCACCATATCTACTTGGAAGTGGCACTGTTCTGCTTTCTCCCTGCGCTGGCACACTTTAGGGAGCTTTGCGCCAATACAGACACCCTTGTGCTACACAGCAAGGGTGTCTGCATTGCCTGAAGTATAGGTTTTGTACAGGAAGAGGTTCCTTCCAGTGGAAAACCTATGCTTTAACACTTTTCCCAGTTTGTATGTGTGCTGTACAAATCACCATACATACAAAGTGGGAAAAATTAGGAGAAATTAAAACATTTCTCCTCGTTGACCTTGCCTCTACAAGGCATAAGATTTCAATGCAAATCCCTGTCTTCAATTCTTTGTAAATAGGGATTTGCATTGATACCCTTGGGTGGTTGCTTGGGAACGCCCCTGCCCCACCCAGGGAATGCCTCCCTAATGCAAAGTAATGCATTGCTCAGCTTTCCGTTACTTTTGCGTTACTACCCAATGAAAATCATGTTTTGAGTTGGATAGTAAATCCCACCTGAACATTTAGCATTGGGTTTACGTTAGAAAAGTAACCCGACGCAAAGTGTTTGTAAATCTGGGCCTAAATTGGTATCCTCAAATTGTTTAGTGGACCAGCACAAGTCCATCAAGGAGAGTATAGGATGGATGGCCTTCCTTTCCAATGAAAATTAACATTTTACTTGTTCTGTGAATTAAATGAAGTATTTAACAATTTGTGAAATTATTTTTATTTGTTAGATGAATGCTTCTTCCTATATGTTTGTGTATTGCTTTGAGATTCAAATGATCAAAGTCCCCAGCTTCCAGCAATGACTCAGTGGGGGCCTGAGGATTCCAGTAATGATTAAGTGGGTTCCACAGAAGTCAAAAGGATAAAAACCACTGATCTAGAGAGATCTCTGATATCTGTCCAGAGTCCCTTGTTTTGCCGACCTAACCCATTGGCTTCCTGCCGTTACTGCATCATCCTGTATCGACTACAGACTCTTGGACTGGGCAGTCAAGCAGCTGCCCAGCAAAGCACAGCACCACAGGTCCATGGTGTGGTTGCATTGCAGCTGTGTTTTCACCTACTGGGCTGGGGCATCTGTTAAAGATTTTTGGGTGACACGATATTTGCTTGAATTAACAATCTTAATGATGCAACTGACCGCAACCGATGAATGATTGATTTTGCATTTAAAATGATATGATTATCTCATTTAGAAGTATAATTAATAGTATAGTATAATTATGCTACATTTTAATGCGAGGCACCATTTAATTAAATGGATGCAATTCATGGTGTTCTGCTGATCTGGTTCCTGTTTGTTCCCCCCCTCCCAATCAGCTGCCCGCTGTTGGTCTTCTCTCCCTACTATTTCCACAGTGCACAGAGCATAAATATACAAACAGATTGTAGTATTAGAAGGTATGTATTGTGAATTAAACTTTCCATTATGTACATGCTGCATCATTTTGTAGGATTTACATGGAAGTTCTGATACAGGCATGTAGAAGAACATGACTTTACGGGCTATTATTAAACAATATTTCATATTGGGTTATACATTTCCAGAGTGCATTTACTGAGGAAGCAAGCAAAAGATTTTCTCATACCTTAGGAAATGGGTTAGTGTTAAGAACCTTTGGGATTTACAATATTGTTTTTGCTTGCCAGTGTAACCCAACCATGATCGTACCATGCTGTATTTGTAGATGTATTATTAGTACTCAGAACTTGTGTATAAATCCCTCCCCCCATAGAGAGGGATCGGGTGCCATTCCATTTTCCTCTCAAGACTCTGTCTGATCATTCTGAGACTTTCTTCCTCACTTAGGATGCTGTCAATACTCTTATTCTTATGAGGTTGGTACTTAGAATTTAGAGGGGTTTTTAAATAACTGACGTTCTGTTGTAAATTGATGAATGCTTCTTCCTATATTTTTGTGTATTGCTTTGAGATTCAAATGATCAAAATTGCTTATGCCATGGTCCCCAGCGTCCATTTTACTCTGCTATGTTCCAGTTATTGATGGGGAGGATGGTCTCTTACCGCCAGATCAATGAGAATATTCATGGAGCTGAGGTAAAATATTCCGGTTTATACAATACGGGGGTTCAGGAAATGACTGGGGTTCGGCTCTGACACATTGGTGCCTGTCACTGTAGGAGACACAACGCAAGTACTACACGGAGGACCAGCAGTAGCTCCAACAGCTCAGCTTTGAACTCTTTTTCGTGCTGTATGTGTAGCTTCAAGTGCCGGCATGAGTGGAACTGCGCATAGTATGTCAGGGAATGACAAATGCATGTGTGTACATGTGTGTGTAGCCCACGCTGTAGAGGCCAGACCAGTCATCAAAGTGAGGCTAAACACTGACAAAGAAACAACATCGGTGTGAGGGCCACAGCACTATGAAGACCAATTGACAGTGTGTGTTTAGGTAATTTGGGGCAATTGTATCAAAAGAGCAGTCACATTTACTTTGATTTCCTCTATAACTTACCTCAGTATCAAGCCATGTGTGGAGTTATAAATACTATACGTGTGTTTGTGGTGTGTGTGGGTGTGAGAGAGAGAGAGAGCGAGAGAGAGAGAGAGAGAGAGAGCGAGAGAGAGAGAGAGAGCGAGAGAGAGAGAGCGAGAGAGAGAGAGAGAGAGAGAGAGAGAGAGCTTCCACTGCTTCTGTGTATGATGTACTGGCTCTGTGTAAGGAAAGGTTATGCTGCCACTAGCTCGCACTATTGGGTTGTATTGTTCCTCGGTGAGAGAAACCGGGGCTGCTGCTGCCCATGCTCTACCTGTCCTACGTGTGTACAGCTGAAATCGCTACTGATGTGCTGTACTTTTTCTCTTTGTATATGGAAACTTGCATTGATGCCATCTGTTGACTACACTGTACCCAGGAGAGGGGGAGAAGTTGTTTTGTGTTTGAGTGTTTGCTGTCGGAGGCTGTTACTTCGGCTTCTTGTAGTACACCTGATCCTCTCAAGGGAGGCTCGCATGCCAGCAGCACTAGCTCTACCTGTATTGTTCGCTACTTTGGTCATGTTGTACCTGTTCTATACACGAGGCGTGTGAACTGCAGTTGCCCTGGTAGTTCCTTTCCTGTGTATGAGTTACTCCTGCTGCACGTGTTCTGTGAAAGCTTCCACTGATGCTGTCTTTGGTGTACCTGATCTGTGTCAGAGTCATGCGTGCACTGCTACTGTCCATGAGTCCCATTCTTATGTGTAAATGCTGTACCTAGGAGAGGAGGGGTGGTGAGTGGTGTGTGCTTCATGGGGATCTTATTGTTGCTCGTACCTCACGTGCACTGTATGAGGAAAGCTTGCACATTAGCTACACGTGCTGTACTTGTTTAGTAAGTAAATGTGCACTACGGAGGCCTTAATGTACTTTTTCTGTGTATGAGGCAAGCATGCACTGCTGCTGTCATTATAGCAGATGCTTTCTGTGTCAGTGACGCTATCACTGCTGCTGCCCTTATCTCTGTTTTATGTGATTAGGAAGCTTGTATTGCTGATGCTTTTGCTGTACCGGTTCTGTGCACTTCCACTGCTGACAGCCATTATTCTCCTTTATGTGTGCATAACTGCAGTTTCGAGTACCTTTTTCGAATAGCAAAAGCCAAAATGATTGGTTTTGTCAAAGCCTATTATTTACTCCCCAGAGCTATTCTCTCGATGTCAAATGCCGCTGGAGGGCAGTGTTGGCCTATTATTGGCAAGGTCTCAGATCCAAAGGTGCATCGAGCAAACTCGACAGAGTGGAATGCAACAGAAACCAACAATTGGATTTTTTTTTCACCCTCTTAATAATTAATCCTTAAGAAATGGTTTTAGGTCGGACCATGAATCAACGGACTATCCCTTCTTCTTGTAGGGGGCAATAAAACGAATTAGGGAGAAAAGTGATCTCACTGGTATCTTTAAAACAATTGTTATGGTCATCGGACGCTGACTTACGTCCACAACTGGGCCCATCAAACATTTCAGAGATGCCCACAAGCTGTCGCAGCTCAGCCCGCCACAGTTCTGAGTCTCCATCTGTGAAGCGGGCTTCAGAAGTGCCTACCCGCCCAGGGACATCTTAAGAATTTTAGGGACTCTGGGCCAAACGTATTTTGGTGGCCCGTGTTCGGAACAGCTTTGAATTTATGATCTAATTACAGCTCTTTCGTGTTCTCTTTGGCCAGGTCACTAACACGCTGACAAGCACACTGGTCCAATTTCTAAATGCGTTTTATCTAATATTTAAGGATAGAAATGTGTGTTTTCAGTATTGTAGTACAGCAGCAGCTCACTAATATTATTGCAATTCATCTCTGTGATCATCTCCCGTTCCGAATATGTAAGGTCCTGTTTCAATCTAAAAGAACATTTTTTACGGATGTTGCATGTTATTGAAAAACACAAACACATTTCTCTGCAAAACACCTGTAAAGACTCCCACACATTACCCGTATTAAAAATAAATTAATTGAAAACAGTATTTAAAACCATCTATGTTTAAGAATCACTCAAGCTCATTAGGGCAGGACTGCCTGCCGAACGGAACCAGCTTTATCCTGGGCCCCCCTAAAAGGCTGGAGGCCAGGGCCGCAAAACGTCTCTGTGCCCGACCACCAGCATTGTTATAAAACCACTGGCCACGCTGCTGCATTAGCTGGAGATTTTGGCTCCACGCTTCATCACCTGTGTATCAGGCTGCAAGGGTGACACCTCCGCCACACACTGTTCGCCCTTTGCTACTACTTATTTCCATATGTTGGCTCCTGGTTTCCTGACAACCTGATGAAGTTTTTTACTTGGAGGTCTTATCTGGCTCCTTGCTCCTTCCTTATGTCAAGTAGAGTTTAACGCGTTGCTGTTATTTTTCGAATCAATCCTCATCTTCAATTAAGAGCTACATGATTGCCAAGGAAGGTTTTATCCTTAAAGGTTTTTTCCCTTAACTGTAACTGTGTTAAGGAGATGCTTGTTATATTTCACATACATTAGTCTGCGCAGGGTGGTGCAATTGCAATCTGAAGTAGTCTCCCATTCGCAATTCGCTAATGGGATTGAGCTCCTGGTGGTCAGTTTTGAAACCCAGGGCTGCTCCTGGTGCTGATGTCGCTTTCGCCAGATCCCCGAAGTTAATTGCAGCAGGTGTTGTGAGGTTTCAAGGGATAGAGAAAGATACAGAGGGAGGGGGAAGGTAGAGAAAAAGTCATCAGAGAGGGAGAAGAAAGTTTGGAGAGAAGGAGAGAGAGCAAATTGATGAAAAGACAGAGAGTGCAAAGAGATGAAGAGAGTTGGCTGGTTTTTGCCAGGGCTGCCTTTGGTTCTCCAGTCCAGCCCTGCATAGATTATTAGCCATTCTGCCTAGTGGACCTCTTGTTCATCTCAGTAATGCAGAAAATGTCAGGTAATATGGGACATGTACTCTGACCTCCAATTCTCTCTCAGTAATCTCCATGTAGTCCTACAGTAGGAATTCCATCTCCTTCACCATTTTTCTTTTGTCTTACTGTTTTAGATCATGGCTAGGCTTCAGCAAAACTAAAAGATGAGGCAGAGGTCAGAGCAATCTTCTACCCTACAAAAAGAATACATAACATATTTCTTTCCATGGCTGTAGCTCAGCTTGAGGTCCTCTTTGAATCTCAAGCCCAAACGTGCAGAGCTTTCATGGGAAGGGGTGCGGCCTTAGGACTAGGGGTGCTGACTCTGGGACATGGGTCACCAGTTTCAAAACCTTACCTCACCTCAACTCACTTTGGACCCAAGTTGAAACAAGTAATCTCTCTGTGACTGAAAATAAAAATGCGTAATGTGTTGTGGGTCTGTTGTGAAATATTCTTATGTCCATGAGACAGGTTTCTGCTATGAAAAACTCCGAAAAAGAGTGGCTTTTGCTTGCCACCTATGCTCTGCCCACACATGCCAAGAAATAAAGACAAAGCATTAACGTTTAATGTACAAAGAGATATCCACATAGTGGCTGAACTGCACCATTTGAAACTGGGAAACTAGAGATCAATCTCAGCTTCCCTGCTTGCTCAAATTATGTGAAAAAATAGACTATAATTTTACTCCATCTGTAATAAGAATGTTGTCAGTATATAGGGTTCACAAGACAAATGACTTGCCTCTTAGGTCACTAACAGGTTTGAGAGGCAGAATGTTTCCAAGTTCATATTCAAAAACTATGTTTTTAAAGGAATACTTCTCAATGCAGTGATATGACCTGATATTCTAAGGTGAAAAGCTTATGTATTTTAAAGAAATACACGTTTTTTTTATTTCGAAGAGAATTCACCATATTTTACATGATGTATGTTGCGTGATTTTCATGTAGTATTTGTCAGGGCCCAGTTCGTGCATGAGCTCTTAAAGTCAAAGCCAAACCTTGGCTATGGCTCAGTTCTTCCTGTCAATTTGTTGGCTCACCATCCTCTACCAACCTTGCATGCATCAGCAAAGCGTGTCTCTTACCCAGTAGCCAGCACAGTTACAGTTGACCCCGATCAAAAAGCAACTATTAGACTAACGGTCCAAAAAGTGACAGGACTCGAAATGTAGCAAGGCTCTCTCCATTAACGACTAGAGTGCCCCTAAGTAGCAGAAACAGACGTCATGCAGCATTCGCATGCAATACCAGGATTGTCCACTGGGTGGCGATGCTGCTCTTTAGTGCGACCTCTGCGCAGCAAAAACAGAGGGCTTGAAATCCGCAGGGTAAATCATGCTTTGAAATGTCCACTAGGCGTTATGCTGCTCCTCTTAGGGCCATATTTATACTTTTTGACGCACAACTGCGCCAACGCAGTTGTGCGTCAAAAATTTTAACGCCGGCTAACGCCATTTAAAAGCGCCATGCAGGCGCCTTATTTATGGAATAACGTTAGCCGGCGCAGCTGACTGGTGTGCGTAAAAAAAAATGACCCACACCAGGCAGCGCTGGCGTAGGGGAAAATGGAGCTTGGGCATCAAAAAATGGGGCAAGTCAGGGCTGAGGCAAAATATTGGTCTCAACCCGATTTGCGCCATTTTTTTTTACTCCCAACCCCCATTGAAATGACTCCTGTCTTAGCACAGACAGGAGTCATGCCCCCTTGCCCAATGGCCATGCCCAGGGGACGTATGTCCCCTGGGCATGGTCATTGGGCATAGTGGCATGTAGGGGGGCACAAATCAGGCCCCCCTATGCTACAATTTTTTTTTTTTTAATTACTTACCTGAACTTACCTTAAGTTCCCTGGGATGCACCCCTCCATCCTTGGGCGTCCTCCTGGGGTGGGCAAGGGTGGCAGGGGGTGTCCCTGGGGGCATGGGAGGGCACCTCTGGGCTCCTTCCGAGCCCACAGGTCCCTTAACGCCTGCCCTGACCAGGCGTTAAAAAATGACGCAAAAGCGGCCGGACGTCATTTTTTTGACCCGCCCACTCCCGTGCGCCATTTTTGCACGGGAGTTTAAATAAGGCGCACATGCCTTGGAGTCATTTTTTAGACGGGAACGCCTACCTTGCATATCATTAACGCAAGGTAGGTGTCCACGCTAAAAAATGACGCTAACTCCAAGATCTTTGGCGCTAGACGGGTCTAACGCCAAAGTATAAATATGGAGTTAGCTTTGCGTCGGATTTGCGTTAAAAAAAACGACGCAATTCCGGCACAAACAGAGTATAATTATGCCCCTAAGGGCCATATTTATACTTTTTGACGCACAACTGCGCCAACGCAGTTGTGCGTCAAAATTTTTAACGCAGGCTAACACCATTCCAAAGCGCCATGCGGGCGCCTTATTTATGGAATGACGTTAGCCGGCGCAGCTGACTGGTGTGCGTCAAAAAAAATGACCCACACAAGGCAGCGTCGGCGTAGGGGAAAATGGAGCTTGGGCGTCAAAAAATGGGGCAAGTCAGGGCTGAGGCAAAATATTGGTCTCAACCCGATTTGCGCCATTTTTTTTTACTCCCAACCCCCATTGAAATGACTCCTGTCTTAGCACAGACAGGAGTCATGCCCCCTTGCCCAATGGCCATGCCCAGGGGACTTATGTCCCCTGGGCATGGTCATTGGGCATAGTGGCATGTAGGGGGGCACAAATCAGGCCCCCCTATGCCACAACAAAAAAAAACAAAAAAATACTTACCTGAACTTACCTTAAGTTCCCTGGGATGGGTCCCTCCATCCTTGGGCGTCCTCCTGGGGTGGGCAAGGGTGGCAGGGGGTGTTCCTGGGGGCATGGGAGGGCACCTCTGGGCTCCTTCCGAGCCCACAGGTCCCTTAACGCCTGCCCTGACCAGGCGTTAAAAAATGACGCAAAAGCGGCTAGACGTCATTTTTTTTGACCCGTCCACTCCCGTGCGCCATGTTTGCACGGGAGTTTAAAAAAGGCGCAGATGCCTTGGAGTCATTTTTTAGACGGGAACGCCTACCTTGCATATCATTAACGCAAGGTAGGTGTCCACGCTAAAAAATGACGCAAACTCCAAGATCTTTGGCGCTAGACGGGTCTAACGCCAAAGTATAAATATGGAGTTAGCTTTGCGTCGGATTTGCGTAAAAAAAAACGACGCAATTCCGGCACAAACAGAGTATAAATATGCCCCTAAGTGTCTAATGGCATTCACAGACACCGTCGCAACTGCAGTCCATGCAGTTTTTTAAAAATTGGTTGGTGTCACTATTGAGCTTATTTCTGCTCATTTCACAGCACAAAAAGATACCACAGCACCTCCACTTCTTGCTATACCTAAAAATTTCCAAAGGGTGGCGCGTACGGATTGCTGTATGTTCCAATACACCTACGAATTGGGTATCAAGTCAGGTGTAAAAGATTGTAAACATATTTCATAATTACCTAAAATGTTAGAAATGGGTTGAAAACAAATATTTTTTATCTACGTTAAGCTATTTTAACAAATCCAAAATGTTCAACAGTGCCCCTCCCCCTATCCACCAGGGGGTGGCAGGTGGGCTGGCGGAGGGTGGACACATACATGCCAACAGACCCGATTCAGATGCCAAACTCCCTATATTTGAAGTTAGAATTGGCTACATTTTGTCTGCCACCCGCTTGAAATTGCCCGTGCTTCAATAGAAGTCAATGTGGGAAAAACATGGAATTTTTTCTGAATTTCAGAAAGCAGAAGAAGTGTGTGCAGGCAGAGATCTTTACCTGTAGTTTGCTTGTTTATTTGTGTATCA
Organism: Pleurodeles waltl; assembly: GCF_031143425.1. Lineage (NCBI taxonomy): Eukaryota > Metazoa > Chordata > Amphibia > Caudata > Salamandridae > Pleurodeles > Pleurodeles waltl. The sequence continues at coordinate 419,954,922 of NC_090443.1, forward strand.
GGCCTATTGTTTCCAAATACTGGTTCAGCTGGCGAGTTATATATATTTGAAGTCAACAGCAGTTCAATGGTAGTTCAACATTAGGAAAGCTTTATCATGGCCAGGGAAAGCCTATAGGCATTAATGTAGCAAGCAAAGATTGGGCTTGGGTAGAAGATCATTTTGTTTATCTTTGAAGATTTGCTGTAAGGGAGTAAGTTTTATTTAATTGGGAAAGACATACTAAATCTATGAAACATTCCCAGCAAAGTTGTGATTAATGGTGGTCATTTTTTGAAACAATGTGTTTAGTAGTTTTGATTTCCTTTCTAGCTTCCTGGTTTTATCGGATAGTTCCAGTGTTAGCAAGAACGGGGAAATGTAGGTGTATGGCTTGGGATGCTAGCCACCAGGGGCGGCTTCTCCATTAGGGGAGAGGAGTGTCGCCACCTTCCACCCCTGCCAGCATCGGCAGTTGCAAAACCTTTTCAAAATAACGATAATAAACCGTGTTATTATCGTTTTCTTGAAAAGGGGCGGGGCATTGGGGGGGACGAGCATTTGAGGGGAGTGCATAGAGCACTCCACTCTGAGCGCATGTGTGTTTGGCCGACTGTCTCGAGCGGGCCAAACACACATGCGCAGTAGGCTCTCTCCAGCCCAGCAACACAGTTGCCCGGCTGGAGAGAGCCTGCACAGGCTCCCAGTCTGCCTGGGAGCACCCTGCCTGGGTGCTCCCAGACAATCCTGATGCTGAGATAAGTGTTTTTCCCATTTTTTTATTTATTATTTGTTATTTATCCCCCCGCGCATGCCACTCCACCCGTTCTTGGTGTCGCGAGCCGCAACTGCTAGCCGGACTGTTTATATAAGTAGAGTAGCATTCAAGTGTCCGCTTTCTGAGGAGGTTTAGATTCTGTCAATTCTTCTGCATGCAGGAGGAGCCTTGTTGTAGGGTGGGAGATAGCTTTGTAGCGTTTAGGCGGGACTTGGGTATTCTATGCAATATAACGTGAGTGCCTGTAGAGTGGTTTTGAAGTAATATTTGAGATGAAGCGTCAGACGCTACAAAGCAGCTTCAATTGAAATCTGGCACTATTAATGAGTTCTTGAATATGAAATTAACATTTAAAGATCTAGCCATTGTGAAGAAATGTGATTTGGAAATTTTGTAATTTTAGCAAAGGAACTTTGGTCCTGTAGTTTATTGATCTAGTATAGAGAGAGGAACTTAGAGCTGTTAGGTGAAAACTGAAGGACGTCAGTCTTTTCAGTGGTAAATTTAAGTTTCATCCAGCAATCCTTCGGTTTATGCAAGATAGACATTAGGCTAGTGTGTCAAAGGTTCTTGTACTAGCAGTCTTGAGGCACAACCGTGTAACTGTCGTGTATGGGTGGAAAGTCAAAACCTGCTTTAGAGAATATCAACGAAAAGCTTGACATAAAGAATTACTAATAAGAGTGCCAGAATTGATCCTTGTGGTATTCCAAACTGAACGGCTGTAGTGGCAGACATGGAATGACCTGTTGTAATGCATTGTGTTGTGTTAGAGGTATCCTTTGAGCCACTTCAGTACCCTGCCTTCGATGCACATCCTGTTGCATAAAGTCTTGTAGATAGTATCGAAATCTCAGCCCCTACTCTTTGTCTTTATCAAACACGACAAAGGAAACATCATCTTGAGCATGGAGGGTTCTGAGTGGTGACCAGTATTGAAGGTTGTTAGCATTTTTTAATAGATGGTGGATATGGCCCACTTTTAAAACATCTGGAATAGTGCCTTGTGCTAGAGTGAAATCCACAGTTTCCAGTAAGAAAGGTACTTTGTCCCCAGCATCGCAACAATTAGGATCCCCTCCCCAAGAAAACCTAACTGCGACACCTCAGCCCCCAATTGCTCTTCACACCACTCCCTCAACCCTAAAACCTCAGGTGCATTACCTCGTTCCAGACAAGGCTGTTCCATCCATCCACTGCCACGACCCTTCAGATCTCTGATCCGTCAGTCCGAGCCAGAAGAACCTGGTTCTGGTGGCTTCCGCAATGTAGGCCTGCAATGCACCAGACATCGATTTTAGTCATCATCTCAATAGCTGTTTCATGTGTTAAGATGGGTTTTGCACTCTGTGAGAGCTGCATAATGTGGAAAGAAGGGCCTGTGCACTGGAGGAGCTGAGTAGCATGCATAGGAGTGCTTGTGCAGCCAAGAAGCTGTGTAATGTAGTTATGATACTCTGTGCACTGCAGGCACTATATAATGGGAAATGCTGCTCTGGCATTCTGGGACCTGTCATGTTGTTATGAAGGGCTGTGACCTTCATGACAACATGACATGCCCTCATATCATTTGTGGTATGAGGGTGTGGGAACTATGTAACGCTGCAGTCAGGGTCAGTGCACTGAATGAGGTGTATAATTTGATACAAAGGCATGTGCACTCCACGAGCTGTGCACTCATTAACATGTGCATTGTGGATGCAAGGCATTGTGTAGTCCTTGGACTATGTAATATTAATAGGGAACCACTGAGATCCATTGGCAGTGTAATATGGATTCAGGGGCCTGCACACTCCATGCACTGTGTAATGCAGACATGAGAGCATGTGCACTGTAGGAGCTGTGTATTACGGAAATGAGGACCTGTGCAATCCGGAAACATCTGTGAACAAGGATATGAATTATTTTGAAACCCTGGTAACCCCGGAGCTGTGCAATTAGTATGCGAGGACCTGTGCAAACTCCAAGCAGTGTAACAGGCACATATGTACATGAACAAAGATACTCACCCCAACTAGGCTACACATAATATTTATTTACAACAATTTCTAATGCCTTACCTGCTTCTCTCCTGGGGGGACAAGTGACTAATCCTTAAAGTAGATTGTACATGTTATCATAAACATAGATCAAACCAATATTTAAAATGTTCTCCTGCTTGTTGGCTTCAAAATGCGCGCGCACAAAATAACTGTTTATGGGCACAATCCAGTTTGCCAGATGGTCGCATGCCGTGAGTGACACTTTAGCCGGCCATTGCTTTTTCAAATGAAAACAGCGTTTTCAGCACCTTGCACACTAAGATGTGCGAGTCTGAGCCCATATTGACTTGTACTCCCAGCGCGTGGCTGTTTTCATTGCTCGGGTGTGGGGTGTGGCACGTAAATGTCAGTCATCTCGACCATTTATTTCGTTTTTTAAGGATACCCTGTTAGGCTACATTAGTACATAAATATCTATATTTGAAATTTTTTTCTTTGTTTTTTCTTTGTTCTTCATAGGCGCATTTTAGTGTTTTAATTGCACTTTCTATACAAATCACTGCATTTGTAATGTCTCGAATTCGAAACACGGTTTCAAGACCTAGATAAAAAAAGCAGCACGCCCCTATTGCAATGCAGTGGTGAAGAGAGAGGGATTAGTGGTCACAAGTGTAACAAACATACTGGAGACACAATGTTAAAAAGAAGGGATGGTGAGATACACTTCCTAATGTACACTTTTAATTATGCAATCACATTTTACATGCATGCATCTGTTCAAACAAATATTTTCTGAAAGCTACTGAAAGGAACCATTAACAACACCGAGTTTAAAGGGACTATACGTTTTGTTCCATTTGCAGTGCATTCTCATGAAATGCTTTAAAACAACTCAAGCTCCCATGTAATTCTATCCGGTTAGCCTTATGTCCCTAAAATACACAACACTGTAAATAAGCCATTATATTCTATCACACTTTTACCAATGTATGCTGCTTGCACATACCCTATGTGTCACTAAATGTAATCCTTTGCACCTGGACCACCCATGCGCACAACAGCACCAGGACATTTCTTAGGTTTCGTCCCTGCTCCCACCTGTGGTGATGCTCACTATACCCCTGCGTGGCTATGGCCGTAGAGATGTTTTCACTTACCTGTTCTTCCTTGCTGTCAATAGTCACCAGGACAGAGGCCTGGGAAAGGCACCACTGGCTGGCACTACCCCAAGAGTCTGCAGAGTGTGAGAAGTAGTAGCAGTGACCCTGGAAGAAGGCCCACCCTCTCTGGCAGGGCGAGGATCCTGCAGAGGAGAAAATAACATCTTGGCCTTAGATTGGCACACAATTAGTGCATCACCTGTAAGGAAGGGTCTGTGATTTGCAGAGGAGGCACTGCGTCATGCAGAAGAAGCAAAGAGGGCCCTTCAACATATAGAAGAGGCAGTGGAGACATTATAGTACAAGGACGTGTGGGTCTCCAACATACGAACAGGCAGCAGGGGTCGTAATATAGAGGAGAGTGCAGGTCATATTATATATGAAAGAGGCAGCAATGACCCTAGAAACTATAGAATAGGCAGCTGGTGCGCTACCTGGGACTAGAAATGTGGGAAAATTATTATAGCCCAGATTTACTAATAATTTGCACCAGGTTTGCATTACTTCTGTAACACAAACCGGGTGCATTGTTGTGGCGGTATCTTCATTGCAACACAAATCAGGATTTGCATTGGAAAGTTGGCCAAATTAGCATGCTACTTTGCATCAAGGTGACATTGCATGGGTGCTACATGGGCATCCATATGCGACCACCCATGGGTTTTGATGCAAATCCCTAGCGCTAGTATTGGTTCCCAGGGATTTCTACCAAAATCATTCACATCCTCAAGACAGGAGCAAGTTTTTAAACTCCATGTTTTTTTAACTTTACACCGGTGCTGCACTGTACAGCACACATACAAAGTAGGAAAAGTGTTAAGGCATAGTTTTTGTATCGGAAGGGACTTGTTTCAGTACAAAATCTCCCCTCAATAGGATACAAACATGCTTGGACTAATGTGCAAGGGTGTGTGCTTTGCTGCATGGCACCTTCAAGAGGGGTAGTGCAGGGAGAGACAAAAACAGTTCCATATCATGGCTACAATTCAGTTCTGTTCTCTCCCTTCCACACAGTGCAGCATGGCTACTTTGGTTGGGTAAAAAGATAGTACATTTACTCATCGATACAGAAGGTGTAGTGTGGACTATGCTATATAGTATAGTACGTGACGGAGACTGTGCCCCCCCCCACTATAGATCATAGCAAAGGCAGCTTAGGTCCTTAAGTACACAGAAGAGGCAGCTGGGCCCATAGTCTGTGGCTTTATGTACTATCGAGTTAATGAGGCCTACAATGCATGCAGCAGCATGATGTAATATGCAGAAGGGTCAGCACGAGCGCTATAACCTTTCATAAAGGTAACAGCGCACTGGTTTGCAGGACCTACCCTCACAAGACCAGGAGCAGACGCTATTGTGGGTCCCGTGGATGACCCAGCGGCTCCAAGGTCCAGTTCTCGTGTACAGAATGACCAGCATGAGGGGGGTGTTGCCGTAGTTGAAGTAGAGCTCCGCCCCTCGGAGGGCGAGCAGCGTGTCATTGGGGCACTCCCACCGTTGGAGCTCACTGTGTTCGCTGCATGGGTAGAGGTAGACGGGGAGCTTGCTGGCCTTCTTCGGGGCTCCAACACACCGGCGGGTGGCCATGCTCAGCAGCCTGCCCCCAGGGAGCCACTGGAACTGCTGCCCAGTTGAGTTGGTATCGCAGGGCACAGCTGTTATATAGCGGCTGTCCCTCACTTCTGCACATTTGTTGTGGGCTTCATTAAAGATCTGGAAGGTGCTGGAAGCTGAAAGAGATAACAAATTGTGGAAGTATGTAACATGAAACAGAGTTCACAATTGGAGGCAAGCCAACTAAACAAGATGGCTGGCTTTCAAGGTCGGCGTACTGTGAAGTATCACTATCTTGCTACAGAGCCTAAGAAACAGGAAAAATCAAGAATGTGTTCAGTTGTATTCAGAGACAATTGAGCAGCAAGAGAATCGGAATAAAGAAGAGAAATAACACAAGTATATCCAAGGAATATGAAGAAGAAACTGGAACAAGAGGGGCAAACGAGGTACTTTAGCCAGGAAAACAACAGCAATGAACGAATGGACATACCAGAGCCCCACAGCTGGAAAGAGAACAAAAAATGAAAGCAAGGACTAAAGGACCAGCACCAAGGAAGATGAAAGGCAATTGGGACACGAGAAACAAAGGAAGACTTGAGTCAAGGAATCAGAAACGCAGCAATGGACAAGAGAAAGAAAGGAAGACCAGAGAAGATGGATAGAGAAGGTAGACAAGAGCCATAACGGAAGGACCAGAGCCAACTAACAGGAAAGGGAAAAAAGAAATAAGAGCAATAAAAAGAACCAAAGACAATGAACTGGAATGACTCAGGAACAACAAGAGAAACAAAGAAAAGGTGGAAAGAACCTCCAAAGAGAGCAAATAAATGAAGGATCTGGACCATGGAACAGGATGAGGAGCTAGGAATAGGTTAATCGGAGTTGAGAACGGACCAAAGAGTTACAAAGGACAAATGAGCAATAAGAGCAGGAGGGGGACTAAAGCCACGAAAGAATAGTGATCAGCCGGCTGTATCCCCGCTTCTTCAGAGGTGCCACTAGTGACTTTGTTCAAGTTGGGATCTCAAATATGATATTTTAAAGCACCTTGTTTTCCAATCAAATGGCTTACCCTTCTCTTTCCCTCAGTACATCTTTTACATGAGAAGGAGAGCCGACAGGAACATCCCTGAAGTGGAGGAAGGCAGCAGGGCCATGTGAAAAGTCCAAAGAAATCGTACTGTGCCCACATATCAGGAGTCACTCATGGTATCATTTTGGCTCACTTCTTCATAGGGATATGTAGTCAGGCTCACTTTAGAACCAGCAGAAGCCGAGGCAGTGTATACGTATGTATGTGTGTATATATATATAGATATTCACTCATACAGACATCCAACGGCTAACATGCATATTAGTCTCAAAGTGTCCAGTCCATCAAATCTAGGTAGGAAAATGAAATAGTCGAGAATTGAGACATTGCCACCTTTTGCTCAAAGCAACATCACAAAACAAAATAAAATGATGGGCGGAGTGTTGAAACTTTTCAAACACTCACCCCCAGTCACAGATCTGGGTTTAATCCATCGTTATTTTACTCGCCACGTCACCCCAGCTTGAACCCAGCCATATGCAAATCAGTCTTGACCTGTTCCCCATGGGAACAGTCCAGCCCGAACTGCTAGTCCAGGTCCTCCCTGGACAGGAAACAAGCATCCTGGGACCGGTTTCAGGGTATCACCCTTCATCAGCCAGGCTAGCTTAAATCCAGTGGCACAGCGAGCAAGGGACCCACGTCTGGGCATACCCCTGCCACTTAGGGCGCACAAAGCAACATCACAAAACAAAATAAAATTATGGACAGAGTATTGAAACTTTTCAAACACTCACCCCCAGTCACAGATCTGGGTTTAATCCATCCCATGAGGAACAGGGTCAAGACTGATTTGCATATGGCTGGGTCCAAACTGGGGTGGCATGGTGAGCAAAAGAACGATGGATTAAACCCAGATCTGTGACTGGGGGTGAGTGTTTGCATTGTCAGCACTCCGTCCATCATCCTTTTGTGTTGCTAATGTCGCCCTAAGTGGGAAGGGTATGCCCAGATGTGGGTCCCTTGCTCACTGTGCCACTGGAATCAAGCTAGCCTGGCTGAAGAAGGGTGATACCCTGAAACCGGTCCCAGGATGCTTGTTTCCGATCCAGGGAGGACCTGGTCTGGCAGTTTGGGCTGGACTGTTCCCATGAGGAACAGGGTCAAGACTGATTTGCATATGGCTGGGTCCAAACTGGGGTGGCATGGTGAGCAAAAGAACGATGGATTAAGCCCAGATCTGTGACTGGGGGTGAGTGTTTGCATTGTCAGCACTCTGTCCATCATCCTTTTGTGTTGCTAATGTCGCCCTAAGTGGGAAGGGTATGCCCAGATGTGGGTCCCTTGCTCACTGTGCCACTGGAATCAAGCTAGCCTGGCTGAAGAAGGGTGATACCCTGAAACCGGTCCCAGGATGCTTATTTCCGGTCCAGGGAGGACCTGGTCTGGCAGTTCGGGCAGGATTGTTCCCACGAGGAACAGGGTCAAGACTGATTTGCATATGGCTGGGTCCAAACTGGGGTGGCATGGTGAGCAAAAGAAAGATGGATTAAACCCAGATCTGTGACTGGGGGTGAGTGTTTGCATTGTCAGCACTCCGTCCATCATCCTTTTGTGTTGCTAATGTCACCTTTTGCTCAAGCTAGAACAGAACAATGTTGCTTTTACCTTCCTCCAGACCAGAACATGCCTAATTCATTGGGCCTATTGGTGTCCACCTTCCTCTCAGAAAACAACTCTTTCACTGGCAGCCCACCTTCACCAATCACTGTGTCCCATGATTGTCGAGCAGTCTTAAACTCACCGTAACTTCGCAGGAAGCCGTTTTCAGATGTTATTTCCTGCAATTCTGCAATCAGAGCAGAATCTACAAATAGAAAAAGATTCAGAGTTGGCATTATATGTGCTTATGTTTTATCACAATATAAAACTTTAAATATGGATCTGCATTTATATAAACTTTGCAATATCAACCACCAACATATCATCAAGGTAAGTAGCTCTGGAGTTAAGAACAGTAAATTTATATTTCACTCTATATGCATACCAAGAGATGATGGTAGACAATATATTGCGATCAATGAATATGCAGAGCGATATTATTGACCTTGATATTGTGATATACGATCTTGGTTTATGGACCAGAGACATCGGCGACTAAAACAGTGACAAAATACTCACATGGATCAATTGTGGTTCTAATTTAAATTATAACTAGAGGCACAGAGGGTGTTACAAACAGGCAAAAAATATAAAGAGCATCAAAGGCCCAGTGCCCGGTTATAGACCAGGTGGAGACCAAGGGCTTGATAATGAGTTGGGTTGAAATGGGAAATCATTCGATTTGTGAAGGAAGTGGTAAAACTCCCTTGAAGGATTTCCCCCCAGGTGGCGAATAGTTCATCAGATTTATCCTGCACAATGCTGACCTTCTGGCAGTAGTAATTGAACTGAAACATTGCTTACTAATGGCAAATCTTTCTACAGAAGATTTACCACTTCATCCACAAACAGAGGCATTTCCATTCCCACCAACACTAATACTTCCCTAAAATGTCTGCGGCTGTAAGAGGAGCACCATGCAATGATACATATCAGATAGGTCTGGGCCTGAAAAGAGTTTAATTCATGTTTCAGAATTTATTCAAACACTGACTTGTAGTGACTGTGTGTACCTCACAGTGGAGGTACTACACATACATGTTTATCTCCATGAGCACTGTGATTTAAAAGGGTCGGCCCTTTGTGTTTTTCAGCACCTCAGGATGGTTTCATTTACTTGCTGATGTAGGAGATCGAAATGTTAACAAATGTCCACATCAGCCTTCCACGTCATATCATGATCCCTACATTATAAGGAATACAAAAAATATTAAATGAACTTAATATGGGTTAGCGGACCTCGCACTGACAATAGGCATTATCATGGCTAGAGGTGCGAAAGACAGCCGTACTCCCATGAGCTCCTGAGCCACCACCCAGAATCCCTCGCCATCCTGGTGTATTGAGGGCCTGCAGCCCGACCAAGTTGCCCTTATCTGCTTCCCCCAAATTGCAGCACCAGAAAATCTGTCTGCGGCCATCCACCACCCAGGTGTCGCGACCATAGCAGAAGTATGGCAAGCAGGGCCACAGGCTTGCCCTGGAGACAATCCATGCTCAGGCCGAGGCAGCTGAGAGACTGAGGTGGCACCCCAGCGGGGAAGCCTTTGAGAAGCGGGGACAGTGACGGTCTGCCCTGCTGAAGGGGAGCTCTGCCTGTAACATGGTTTCAGGGCTGATTGGGCCAAGATAGCTGCTCAGGGCCAAACGGCCTGGCAGATAAGAATAAGGCTAAAGCCCTGACTGAAGACTACGGTGGAAAGAGAGGTACACTGCCGCACTGGAGCTATGCTGCCTCACACCATGTCCTGCATGGTGGGATGTCAGGGTTTTCTGGGTGAATTGGTTGGAGATGGTAGAGTTCCATGTGTGAGGTGTGGAGCTGGGGAACTCCGGAGAGGCCTATGATGCGAGGCTGTGCCATTGAGAGTATAAAACAGAAAGCCCCCCCTCTGAAGCAGCTCCCCCACCTGGGCTCATGAGCAGGTGCAATCATCAGGGACCAGAGTATTGTGGCCCCCATGCTCGCACCACTGAAAGATGATGTCAGAGGTGCAGGCTCAGGTGGAGCAGGAAACGGCATATGGTGGCGCACCTCTTGAGGTGAGACATGCCGCAGAACACTTGGCACTTATACACTGCTGATCTCCCTAATGGAGAAGGCCTCTGACCCAGACCCTGAGCAGAGGGGGGAGCGACGATACCCAGGAGGGCACCCAAAGGGCAGGCCAGAGCAGAGCACCACCCTCCTGCACAGAGAACACCAGAAGATCCCAAAAGATGCTGTTGAGACCTCCGGTCGTAGCCCAGAGGTCACACTGGACCAAATACTAAGAACTATCAACTCTTGCAGGGAGGTCTTGGAGACTAAAACAGACAAAGTTTAGCTGGACCTTGGTATCCTGCAGGAAGACCACAAACGCCTGGGCAATAATGTCAAATGCTATGATGACATACTTGGACAGGTGCAGCCTTTGGTGGACACCCTCCAGACACATTTTTCGACCCTCCTGCAAAGAGTAGAGACCCCGGATCGCAGGGCAGAGGATTCTGAGGGTCACAGCAGGAGAAAACGCATCCAAGTCGGGCTGCCAGAGGGAGTCTAGGGCTCTAACATCAACCCCTAACTGCTTCCGGGATGTGCACTTAAACTGCTCTACTCCACTGTTGACGAGTTCTCTCATACTCAGCCTTGCTCGCAACTTCGCACCTTGGACTAATTACTGGAGCTGGTAGACATACAGTGCAACAAGAATGCCAGCCTGCAAAGAAAGTACTCCTTTTATTTCCCAGTATTTGACCTATACGTATGGCTGGACAAGTTGCTATGTTTTAACAGACTCACAGGCATGATGACGGAGGCAGAGTATTTGCGTCACACACTTTCAGACAATAACCCCCAACTTGTGATGCTGCAGTGGGGGATGAGAGTGGCTCCAATTCCCACGTGGAAGCTGTTGGTGCTTTTTCTGCAAGACCTCATGTTCAAGGATCCACTGGGGGGCATTATACAGGAAGACTATCAGGTCAGTCATCACACCTCACCATTGTGTTGAATGGGAGGCCTTTAAAGTGGTGGTTCGGGGCCACTGTTTGGACCAGGCTATTGGCATTAGGAAGACTTTAGAAAACAAAGTCACTACTTTGGAAGGTACTGACTGCAACCAAAAACAGAGATTTCACACTGTCCTACCAGATAGGGAAGCACTTCTAGAAGCCATGGACATACACAAAGGTCTTGGGGCACCTGTGCACCCTCACACACCCCGAACGCATCACACAGTACCACACAGAGGGGGGCAGGGTGGGCAGGTTGCTTGGTTGGCTGGTGTGGTCTGAAGGCAGGAAAGCACCTATCACCTAAAATAAAACTTGAGCTGGGATGGAGGTACTTACACAGCTCGATGTACTTGAGGAATTTATGCAGTAATATGAGAGCCTGTATCAACAACTGAATCAGGTGACAGAGGAGGGGACTGAAGTATTTCTGGATAGGGTGGTGTTACAGTGCATCCTAGCCAAAGCAAGAGAGGCCCTGAGAGTGCCGATAACTGCAGTGGAAATCAAAATGACCATCAAAGACCTCCAGAGGAACAAACCCCTGGTACTAATGGACTCCCACTGAATTTTACCAAAAGTATGCAACAGGATTCACACCGCATTTGCCGGACTCTACAAAGAAGCGATGGACAGGGGTGGATTACCTGCCCCCACTAGGTAGGAGCTCCTTGCCTCTACTCAAAAACCCAGAGAAGGAAGCTGCTACAGGCCCCTTGTACAAACCCCTATCTATGCTAAATTATAAGATTGACAGTAAGATACTGGTGGAGTTTTTCCCCCAGCGTCTATCGATGTTAATACACCCTAATCAGAACAGCTTCATACCCCAGTGTAGCACCTCCCTAAATATTAGGCAACTTGGTAGGATCCTTGAGGAGACACCTATGGAGGGCAACCCAGATGCTGTAAGCTCACCCACAAAATAAATTTGATACAGTCCAATTGAATTAGCTACAGGTGGTGATGCTGTGCATGACCCTGTGAGGGGGGTGGATTCAATGAGTTACAGTACTATATGTGGCCCAAATGTAAGAGTCTGGACTGGCTCCTGCATTTCTGGAGCATTTTCTATCTCCATGGGGATGAAGCAAGGTTCTTTCTCCTATGTTATTTGCACTGGCGGTCAAACCCTTCACCAGCATAGTATGGTGAGAGAGCTGAGGGGACAGAATACCAATACATAGCAGTGATCATATAATTTCACTGTACACAGATGACATTCTCCTGTACTTGCAAAATGTGGAGGAAGGCTTAGCATGGAGTGTGTAGTTCCTCAGCAACCTGGTTAGATTCTCTAGACTACGTACCACCTGGTCTAAAACCTATGATTTTTCAATCTCCCCATCCCTAGAGCAAGCCCCTGTTGTGGTGGCAGAATTGGGCATCGAAATGGAACCTTGAATCTTGAATCTTTCCATACCTTGGGTTGACAGTTTACCACAGTCATAAAAATCTCTAGGAGGAACCCCTATGCGTCCTAAAGGGTAACAGTGAACTCTGGTGCTCCCTCCAGTTACCCATAATGACTTTAAGAGTGCTATCTAAAATGGTGATGCTGTCACGCATACAAAAGAACTTCGCGAACCTCCTGGTTTGAATCCCCCAGCCATGGTTTAGGAAACTGGACACATTACTGAGGGAGCTGATATGGGATGGTGGGAGACATATGGCATTGCTGGGTGTTTTGTGGCACCCACCAAGAGGGAGGTCTTGGTATCCCTAATTACAATATGTATACCTAGTGGCACAATTGCAATGGATAACCAAATGATTAGATGGCCAGGGGCTAGCAGAGCTAAGTAACGAGTGAGAAGGATCGGGAGGGAGCCTTGGTAGCGCCAAACCTCGGGAGTGTGGGCACCAAGACTGCTTAAAATAACTTTGCATTGTTGGGAGAGAGTTATCCTCAAGACTGCACCATGCCTGCTGTACGCAGCAGCACTTCTACTGGTGGGCATCCCTGTGTTCAGGCAGGGTTTTTCACAGCAAGGCGACCGAAAGCATGGACAGAAGCTGCGATTCAGATGGTGAGCGACTGTTACCAAGATGGGAAATTCCGGGATTTTGAGAACATGGTCAGTAAGAGTGACTTCTAAGTTCTCACAATTCCTGGTATACGCCAATTTGTGATGCTCCCTGTGAACCCTATGGGAGCAGAACCACACAGAGCAACCGCACCAAGAAACCGTGCAAATAACACTTACGTTTGGAGGAGGCCACATATTAATATCCTGGCTTTATAGGTCCTTGTAATCTAGGTCTCTGACCGCCTTGATGAAGCCGAGAACCCACTGGGAGGGCTTAGTGGAGTGAGACCTAAGGGATGACTAATGGGCCACTATACTGGACCACCCTAGCCAGGTGTCTAGGAACACCACGTTTCATTTCGTGCAATTAAGTTACCTACATACCAAGTGTCTTACACCACATAGGCTCAACGTAATCGCTGCAACTAGTAACCAACTCTGCCCCAGGTGTACTCTGAGGGATGCCGACTTTCTAAACATGACATGGGCCTACACGGTGATTACAACCTTCTGGCAGAAGGTCACTCTAAGACTGGAAAGACTGGTGCACACATGCTGCAGTACACATAAATGTAAGTTTAATGTCTGGGGACAAGAGGTCTACTTAGTTCTTTTGTTAAATGTTTGCATAAGCCAATCTTCCTGTGTAGCCTTGTATGTGCAGAACGTTTGTCTAGCCACCTTCTTTCATCCACAGGTCGTATGACACCACGCTGTCTGGACTATGTAACCGAAGGAAAGGCTGAACTACGACCTGGGTTATTGCATGCTCAAGGGAGGCATTTGGTTGACTGTTGACTAATTGTGAATTTGTATATTAGATGAATTGATAAAGTTTGTAAATTCAATAAATACAATTTGAAAAAAAAGCCCTTGATCACATGGGCTATTACATTAAATAGCGTGGCTGTATCTCAGAGTGTGTGTGTGTGGGGGGGAGGGGTGAGTGCCTTTACAGTGATGTTGAACTGATTTAGTACTGAGAAAACTAATTATCATAAAAATACATTGAAATTGGATGCTATCTTATATTGAACACACTTAAACGTACCCTTTATACTGCATTGACCTTCTCTTCTCCTTCATTGAAGTAGGGGCTGGATTTATTTCATGCTAAGCATTACATATTACTACAATCATTTTGAAATTACTCCTTCAGGAACCCCTTATGTCTTTCATATACATTATACCAAGTCTCATGGGGGACCATTGGGTTGCCCTATTTGGTGTTTACTTTGAAAACAGAGGGACAAAAACAAGTAATTGAAAGTGGCATTAAAGTGGGCTTGTGACTAAATTCTCAGGGCATGCTGAACCTGCTTTGTCCTATTCAACTAGAATCAACTCAGCCTGACACTAACATTCAAAGTCATAAAAAAAAGAAACCTGTCTAACGCCCAAACTTTAAATAAAATTAATATGCAGTATCATTCTTTGAGAGTCACGTTTTATTCAGCTGAATCACATTGGAGCTCCAGCAGGTTGTGTCTGACAAAAGAAAACTAAAATCACAGGTACTTATACCCTCGTCCAACAATGGAAATTTACTCTAAAGTCCAGTTCTCAGGCAGAACAAATAGATGTGCAATCATTATACATGTAACAACTCTTCCCTGATACATTGATAATATTTATTAAACAGTGCAGTCTTCCCATCACAGATGCAACTTTGAGAAGCACATGCAAATGACAGAACAACAATATCGTATCTCACTCCCTAGTGTTCCCGTGCCAACCGAGGCTGAGCACTGCCAAATACCCCTATTAGTCGCTGAAGCCTGAACACGTATTAGTACTGTAGCAATGAGTTCACGTGAGACAGGAAAGATGGAGTCAGTTTAGGTTTAGCATTTGAGGCCTATGCAAAGACAAGTCAACAAATAAGAAAAGGTAGCAGCGAGCTTTAAAAGCTGAAATTATTTCCCACAAGAACAGCTCACAGCCACGTACGACAATGAACGATTAAATGCTCAAATCTTTTATCAGACCACAAAAAAGGTGAAAGAACATCAAATAATTCTTCCAAGATGAAGGGATCAAATAAACTTTCCAAGACACAGGTTTCACTAAATTTTTCATGTGTGGATAAGCACGAAACACCGCTAAGGAAGTCAGTCCATTTTAGGGTAACAACTAGAAACTAAACTACTGAAACCCAGAGCCAGAAATATGACTTGGCCCTTGCCAAAGATAATTGAGCAACTTTCCAATGCTCGCATGATATTATCATGCTCCAAAAAATATCCGAAATGAGGCAAAGGTTTTAGAGAAATTTACAAGAAAACGCAAAGACTGGAACAAGCACCTGTTTGAGTTGCTCTCGAGTTTTCGTTGATATTTCATGTAGGAAGATTTGAATTAGATTTATTCTAAATACTGGCATTTATGATACAATAAATAAGAAATCAGTAGAAATGAAGATTATTAACAATAATCATAATGAAGATTGGTGAGGCTGTTTGGGGATATGGCCCATCTTCGGTTTCACCCCGAAATTGCATCACTTACACTTCACAAATCCAAGTCCCAGAAGCAGGAAGATTAGAAGGAGTGAGATGGTCAGCAGAGCCGCGAGTGTGACGAGCAGTATCCGAGCCTTATTTCTCCTGGTTGAATTCAGAACTGAAAACAAGGAAATAAAGTCAAGAAAACAATGTCAGTCTACATGCCTGAGTCGCAGAACATGGTCAGGAACACACCATAGAGCTTGAACCGCACCACAGATAAAAGAAGAAGAATGGAGCATAAACTATATCAAAGTGAGAGAGAAATGAATCATGGGGCTTGAAATATATCAGAAAGAGTGCACACGGAATCACAACAGTACATTGATCTCGAATCACACAAGAGAGAGACTGATGAACAAGACATGGATTCAAAACAATACCAATCAAAACAGGGAAACGACATGGAGCGTGACCCATACCAGAGAGACGAGAACAAGATAGAGGTGGAACCAGAACAGTGAAAAAGGACTTGGTTTCTGCGCCACACTGGGGCGCGGGTGAGGTGAACGAGTCAGGGAACCACACTACCAAGTAGCTCAGAGAAAGACATGTAATCTGACCCATTCCAGAAGGAAAAGCTACAAAGCCTGAACCAAATCAGGGAAATTAGAACAGATCGAGCTGAACTACAGCAGTGAAACAGAGGAGCAAAACATGAAACGTCAGCTTTCTCAGAGAGAGGGGCGGGGTGAACAATGACTGGGAAATTAGAAAAAGACACTGACCCAGACATTCATCAGAAAGCGCAAAATAGGGCATCAAGCTAGAGCCATTTCAGGGATACGACTCAAGAACATGAAATACAAATCATATTAGAGATGAGTTTCGCATAGTACTTGAACTTCTGTTCAACTCAAATTAACAAACCACAACATCATATAGCACCACTCAACAACACATATGAACACCTCATCACAAAACAAAAACAACACCACAAGATACAGCACACCACAGTAACACAACCCAATACACAACAACATAATATTACAACAGTATACTATTAAGGCAACAATACAAGCACACAGCAAAACTGAACATCACAACATGATGACCGAAAATGAAAAATCTCAACAAATAGCACACTACAAAACACTACCACATACATAAACAGCAAGCAAACACACAAATAATAGCTCTGCCAAACATCACAACACTATTCAACACAGAACAAACAATACAACATTACCATAAAATAATAAAAGACCAACACAAACTTAACAATATAATATAGAAAGCACTAAAACACAACGGATCTACGTAAGCACACTATAAAAACAACAAACTCCATCCACCCACCACCCCATTTGACTTGCCTGGTATGGCATGATATGGTTAACGACTGGTATGTTAGTTTTTTGCGATGTGGTTGGGTCTCTGTGAGTATTCCATGCAATCACCTCTGTATTCCTAAAAAGCTACTTAAATCCATAGGTAAGAAGGGTAGGGCAATTGACAGGTATGTGGCCATCAATGAAATAATCAAAGACAAGGAAAAGGCTTCAACATCTCAACGTATTAGAACACCTGCACAGCAGTCCCTTCTTTCCATCAGAAGAGTCCTCCTGGTCAGCGTCCATACACCATCCTCTGTGCAGCTCCACCAGTTGCTGCTGCTGCATTCGAACTGAAAGCCTGCCTGACTCAGTTCGATGCCCACCTCCACCCACAGGCTCCCGCCTGCGCCTCATCCCTGGTGGCCTAGTGGCCATCTGAGCTCAAGTAGCTGTTGTCACTTTTTTTTTGCTATTTTTCTGTCATCTTTATTTAATTTTTATTTTCTGTTGCTTTCTCTCTCCTTTCAGCCTCTTACATTCCCCATGCTCCGTTCCCTGCTGCCCCTGCGGCCTCACCACCTACCTCGAAGCGCTTTCCTGCCCTCCCGCCTCCCAGCTGATGGACCCCCGCCTCCCTACCCTTCTTAATGGCGCTGGCTGCGTACTGTGAGGGCGACTCCTCTGACCTCCTGGTCAGCTTCTGTTCAACTTCCTCTGTGCAGCTCCACCTGTTGCTGCTGCCTCTGCTGCATTCGAACTGAGAGCCTGGCCGGCTCTCAGACTCTGTTTGAAGCCCACCTCCACCCACAGGCTCCCCGCCTGAGCCTCATCTCTGGTGGCATAGTGGCCATGAGTGTAAGCATCTGCTGTCACTTTTCTTTTTCTATTTTTCTGTCATCTTTGTTTATTTTTTTCTTTTCTTTCTTGTCTCTTTCTTTTTCCTTTCAGCCTTTCACTTTCCCCATGATCCATTCCCTGCTGCCCCTGTGGCCCTGCCCACCCTCCCAGCTGACTGAACCCCCCGCCTCCATCCCCTGCTTAATGACAGCCTTTGCGAGCCTGTGCAGCTGGCACGCCAAAGGCAAGCCCGCCTGCGCCCATCCACGCCTGGACCGCACCCAGTGCCACAAACCCTGGCCCTCTGACCTTCCATTGCTACAGCTTGGAGAACCTCCATGCGCTGAACACATGATGCTCCACAGCCTGCCATTTTGCATAACCCAGAAACACCCATGGACCATTCTCCTTCCTCTACTGCCACCACACCCTCACTCTACTCCAAGCTCAGGACCCTCCCGCCATTGAGGCATTGAACACCAACCCAGAGCACCTTAGCTGCATCCTCCTCAAAGTTTGCTCCCTCCACAAACATGTCATAGAACTCTGGGACCTTATAGGCTCCACTCACCTGGACATTGCCTTTCTCACCAAAACATGGACAACCCTGGCGTCTGCACTGGACATTGCTATTGCCATCCCAATCAACTGCAAACTGTTCCACAAAGACCAGCCGTCTCGCCCAGACGGCCTGGCCATCGTACACAAATCCACCTTCTGCCTGACAACCAACGAGGAAGTAGACTCCTCCCTGATGGAGCACCCCCATTTCAAGATACACACCACCCTCAAGTCTACCTTCCGTGGTACCCTCATCTACAGGCCACCTGGCCCCAGCTCAGCCTTCAGCGACCCAATCGTTGATATCTCCCCTCACGTTCTCACCTCTTCGAGCTACTTTCTCCTTGGCGACCTCATCTACCACATTGACAACGGCAACACACCAACACTGCTTCCCTGCTTAATAACTTCGTCACAATAGGACTAAAGCAACTGGTCACCTCTCCAACACCCATCGCTGGACACACATTCTATGCCATCTTTTCCACCAGCAACAATATCACCGTCGACAACACCTTCATGCTTCACTGAACTGACCACCACTCCATCCATTTAACCATCACCCTACCGACCATCCACCTCCGCACACTCCAATCCCCAAGCAGAAAATGGAACCAGATCACAGAGGAACAGCTCACCAACACCCTCAGAAAGCCAACACCTCCATCACACCCAAGCTCTGCCACACCCTCAACTGCTCTATAGATAGAGCCATCTTCCAAAGGGACTGGAAGCATGCCGAGATCCAACCGCTCCTGAAGAAACCCACAGCCGACCCCCTGAACCTCAAGAATTCCCACCCCATCTATCTGCTGCCTTTCACAGCCAAGGTCATCAAAAAGGCAATCAACACTTAGCTCCTTAAGCACATCGAGGACAAAAACATCCTGGACATCTCCCAATCAGTCCTCAGGAGCAACCACAGTATGGAGCCCACCCTCCTTGCCGCCACAGATGACATCCGCTCACTCCTTGACCACAGCTATACAGCAGCCCTCATCCTACTGGATCTATTCAACACTGTTTCGCACCTCACCCTCTGTTCGATGCTCCACTCAGCTGGCATCTACAGAAAGGTCCTACAATGAATACACTCCTTCCTGTCTGGAAGAACCTAGAGATTCAGACTCCTGCCTTACCTGCCAGAACTTACGGAGATCAGCTGCGGAGTTCCATAGGGCTCCTCCCTCAGCCCTACATTCTTCAAAATCTACATGGCCAAGCTTGCATCCATCATCAGGAACCACGGGCTGAACATCATCTCCTACGCCGATGACACCAAGCTGATCATCTCACTGACCGAAAACCCCACCACTGTCAAGAAGAATTTCCACAACGGTATGCAAGCTGTCGCCGCCTGGATGAAGGATAGCTGCCTGAAGCTCAACTATGACAAGACCAAGATCCTCATCCTAGGACCCTCTACATTAGCCTAGGACTACTCCCAGTGGCCATCCAAACCTCAGCACCTTCCCCCCTACAAACCACGCATGCAACCTCAGCTTCATCCTGGACTCATTGCTTACCATGACCTGCCAAGTCAACTCAGTTGCATCCTCCTGTCTTCACACTCTTGCTTCTCCAGAAGCTCTACAAATGGATACCAAAGGACTGCCACAGAACCATAACCTGTACTCTGGTTACTAGCAGACTCAACTATGGCTACACCCTCTATGCAGGCACCACCCGGAAGAGCCTGAAGAAACGACAGCACATCCAAAACGCCTCTGCCAGACTCATCCTGGACATCCCCCGCTGCAAACACATCTCCAATCACCTAAGAGACCTCCACTGGATTCCTATCAAGAAAATAATTAACTCCTCATACATGCATACAAGGCACTCCACGCTCTAGGACCCACCTCAACCACTGCATCACCTTCTACTCCCCCACTAGACCTCTCAGCTCTGCTCAACAAGCACTAGCCACTGTAATCCACATATGGAAGACCTCGGCTGGTGAAAGATCCTTCCCCTACCTCGTGGCAAAGAACTGGCACACCTTGCCCCTGCACCTAAGGCAGTCACCATTGCTGCACCAGTTCAGTAAGGACCTTAAAACCTGGCTCTTCAACTGATGCTTACAGGACAAACCACCTTAGTGCCTTGAGACCCTTACAGGTGAGTAGTTGCGCTTTAAAAAAAAAAAAAAAAAGAAATCGCATATAGAGCGCTTAAGCCAATCAAGTTACTCCAAGGGATTTAATAATTTACCTGATACTCGCGGAGTCCTCTCATGGTGAGTCCTTTTATTGGTTACTTCAAGGCCATGAATGGGCTCATAAATGCTCTCCTCTTCATAGATGTCATAGTCAGCTAGAAATGAAAGAATAGGTGCCATGTGTACCAGTCAATAGCCACTCGAATACAGATATAACATAATGTTTGTACCATTTCTGCCCTTCTGCTTTAGACATCCCCTCTCACTCAGTGGTGGGATCAAGCTGGAGGCAGCCCATTGTTGTTCCTTGCCCAATCGGTCGGTTTATCCCACTCTCCACACGTCTGACTCTGCCTTCCATTAGGTACTTTCCTACTTCTTAAGTCTTACAAGACACGCTGAACCAGGGCACGTCAGTGGAACATACGGGTGGACTGCTTCCACCCATATTTTCACAGGGTGGATGCCATCCACACTACTAATAAATTTGGCCCCACTGTAAAACGCTGAATTTGTCCCGGTGTAATTTTCAGACACTGGGACACCTTCAGCAGCACCTGCACATTGTGTTTTCAATCCATGCAACAACGTGCAGGTGGTGAGGGGCTCTTTCCAATTCAAGACTACAGTTAGGCCCATAACTAAGGCCAAATTAAAGGGGCCATTAGGCCTCCTTTTGTTGGAGTGTCCTTGGATGGAAGCTAACTGGAGCCTCACACCTAGCATCAAGTGCTGTGGAGGGCAACAAAGTCACACAGCTTGTCAGCACATTACACATACTTAAGAGAGGCATGCTTTTGACTTTGTTCAGTCTCTGCATATGAGAGATATGCATACACTGTAAGAATGTCAAATATGAGAGATTTGCATGCACTGTAAGAATGTCAAATAGGTCTGTCCCAGTATTTACATAAAATAACAATTTAAATACTCATATTTTTTATTTCCATTACAGCGCTATTCATCAAAATGCAGGGTTTCAGTGCACTTTACATCACACATACTCATTACATTGACAGTAAATCAAACACGTTTGTACATCAATATTCAGGATATGTTACATAAAACAGTGAGGATTACAAGGTGTAGGAGTCACATATCATCCTTCATAGCTCACTGTGCTATATTGGAAGGACTACAATTTATTAACTGCAATTAAGGAAAAGTATCTATGTGTTAATACCAGTAACTCGTTTACTTATCTACTTAAAATAATAATCTGTCATCCGCATATTACATGATTTGCAATTTTTTTTGTGGCAGAGCTTTTACAAAACAAAGCCCATATTTATGTGCTTTGTCGCGCAGGGCAGCCCAGCAAGTCACCTTGGTGTTCTGTGCTGTGTCACAGGGAATAGTCAGGAATGTACCATATTTAGCCAATACAGCGCATTCCTGTCCTATCCCCCTGCGCTGGCACCCTTTTGGCAGACTAGCACCAACGCAGGCATGCTTCACCATGGTGCAAGGATACCTGCGCTGCATGCAGGATTGTTTTTGTGCAGTAAGAAACACCTTCCTGCACAAAAATAACCCTGAGAGGCTTTTTCCTCTTTCTATGTGTGCTGCACCAGGCAGCATACATAGAAAGAGGAACAAACCTGGAGAAATAAAGATATTTCTCCTAGTTACGCTTCTCTTGGGCAGGCACAAGATTTTGGTGCACTCCCAGGTTTACAAGTCCTTGTAAATCAGGGGATGAGCCAAAATCCATGGGAGTTGACTGGGAACACCCACCACAATGCCCATGGAACGCCTCCCAGGAGAGAGTAAGACAATTCAGCGTTTTGTGCTGCGCTGCCTTACTTCATATTTTGAAACCATTCAAAGCCACACACAGTAGCTTTCCATTGCTTCAAAAATATGATGTAGTCATTTACCCCACGCATATACTTCACTGCATGGTGCAAGCATGGCACAACCCATTCATAAAAATGCATCAAAATGTATAAGTTGAGGCACAGATTTTGCATCAGAGTTGCGTCACTTTTCTGGCACAACCTTGGTGCAAAATCTATTTTGGAATTTACAGTGCCACACAAATCTTGTTTGCATTGATGTTTTTAAAAAGCACAAACGCAAGGCAGCACATTGCCCGGCGTTGCGTTACCTCACGTCAGGTAGGCATTACATGTGCAAGCAGCTAAAGCAATTTCATCTATATGGAAATGCGCTGCACATGTGCTATAATGCCTGGCGGAGATAGTTTGGTCAGTCCCTGGGTGAAGGAAGCTACACGCTGACCAAAGCCAACATTGTTTTATGTGTATCTTACGTAAACGTGAGTCTTCTGTCTAAATTAGGAGTGTTTGCATGTACACTCATAATGTGCTCAAATATACTTATGATAGACCTGCTAAACATATGTGTGAGGTCTTAAGATCTGATGTCACTTGTGATGTTACTTCCTGTAAAGTCAATTCCTGTAGTGCCACATGCGATGTTATGCGCCGTGATGTCACTCGCATGCTGCATACCTTGGTTAGTCCCCCCACTTCTTTTTTTTAGGACTTGTGCCCTGTGCTTAACATAAATACAGATGAGAGGGCATATCCTAGCTAGGTGCTGTCACTGAAATTGGTAAAGGGCTAGGAATACAGACAATACCACAATGAGTAACTTTCAGTCACTTCCACACCCAGCTACTTAAGCCATTACGCACATGAAGATCTTGGTGCGAGCAAACAAACCCTAAAGGGATCAGCAGCTGGGACCACCACAAAGTTTAAATGAAAATACCTTAAGCAATTATTGGCCAAAGGAGAAGTCAGCATCAGGAGTGACAAGGGATAAATGCCAAAGAAGGTGTGTGGTGAAGCCCCAACAGATGCACCCCAGATTACATTGATAGAAGCTTGTCTCTAGGAGGTCACCAAAGTGGTCCTATCTTTAACAAGCTGTGCATAAAGAAAAATGGTAAGTGAAATGTTATCCTCAGGGTATCCTGTCTTGAGGATGGAGGATACAATTGAACAAGACGTGCACAGGGTGGAAGGTTCTCTCAGGGGCACGGGGCATTTAGAGGTAACAAATAATCTACCTGAAAGTATCAAGGGCCATCGAGAATGAATAGATATCAGCACCAACAGTGACGTGCAGCTCCTCTATAACCACTCTGGAGGCAACAAAAAGTTGTGTCAGGTTCCCTACTGACGAAAAGGTTATTGTGTTCTTCTACCACTCCCGGGCTAGTTGTGCAGGTCTTCTGGCAGAGTGAACCGATAGCTGGTGTGCTTCATTACCTCTGGAAGACCATACACAACTCCCTACATACCAAACAAAGCCAGAAAGAAAGAGGATGTCACGTGGCCCTGTAAACAAGGGTAGCCTGCGTACTTTTGCCACTCAAGGTTAGAAGAGGGAGCCTTGAAACACCCCCAGACTCTAGACTCCAACATTTCTTTCTGATGGATGTAAGTATGTATGAATGAATGGATGTGAGTATGTAGCATTTTTGTTAAGCAAACTGGCTCAAAAGGCAGAGGAGCACTGTACATGATACAGACAAGCATAAAGTCGCTGAGTGAATGTCAGCTCAGATCGTGCTATCGGTACTTAAGAGAGCCTCACACCAAGAGCATCATGGGCCAGTCCAAGGAGCGCGTCCCTGACAATGCACTTGCTGCACCACCAGAGAAGTCAAAGGAGGCCATAGAACCTAAAGCCCACTGACCTTGCAAAGCAAACAGGAGGTGATGAATGCGGGTTGAAGTAGCAAACACATTACCTGATTCTGGGTTCTGTATATATGAGGTCTGTTGGCCTTCCAGCTGGTTAAAGACCTCAACGTTCCCATACATGTTCCTCCAAGTCTTGGGTGGCATGGCGTGGCCTATAACCCCTGCACTGGAAACCCCTCAAAAGGGGATAGGGTGAACATCCTTGTGTGGAGGCCGTCAGGAGGGAACAATCTGCAGGCCCTGGTGTGAAGACTCACAAGGAAGGAACAGGGAGGGGATCCTTGTGTGAAGACCCTCTTGCGGAACCAATTGGAGATTGTAGTCCGAAGACTCCTCAGGAGGGACAAGTTGCAGAGGCTGATGCACAGACCACTTAGGAGGGAACAATCTGCATACCTTGGTGGGAAGACCCCACAGGAGAGAAAGGACTGGAGATTGTGGTATGAAGACCCCACAGTAGGGATCAATTGTAGATCAGGGTGCAAAGACCACTCTGGGTGGTGCGGGGTGTAAATCCTGATGCTAAGATCTTGCAGAAGTGAACAAGCTGGAGATCCTGGTCCAAAGACCCCCTCTGGAGTACACAAGGGTGGATCCTGGCCTGCAGAGCCCCTGCAGAGGGAAAAGTGTATAGGTCCTGGTGCAAAGACCCTGCGGAAGTGAACCAGCCGGAGATCCTGTTGTGAAGAGACAACAATTTGTAGAGCCTGGTAGGAAGACCACCTTAGGTGGGACTTGGGTGCAGACCCCTCAGTACGAATGCATAGCCACAAATTCTGTAGTGAAGATCCATCAAGTGGTCATGGGCCCAGATCCTCTTCCCGCTCTGAAGACTCTGGGACATAGATCATCTCTGAATGTCGCATGACAGCAGCCTGGTCGCACCCAGAGATGAGCTCATGCTGAAGAGGAGGAAGTGTCTGTGAGCTGATAATGTGCAAGAGAGGGAAGAAGAGCTGCCGGAGAGACGAGATATTAATTGGAAAACATTACATCCTGAAGGCAAATCTCTCGCCAGAGGCCTCGTGGGCAGTGGGCGGAAGCCACAGAGAACGGGCACAAAGAACAAAGGAAACGTCAAACTTACACTTCTCGCAATAAGTTTATTTCTTTTATTTTTCTACTTGTGGGAGTGATAAGGCAGCTACCATGGCTCCGCCTGGGCGTCAGAGGACTGTAAACCAAGAACTAGCTGTTCAGAAGACGGGTTCGCAATATTGGGTATCTCCTAATATTGTAGAAATTGCATCGTTCGCGATACCAGTGCCACGAAGGTCAGTCACCAGGAAGACTCTGATTGGTGAAATACAGTGGCAGAAACCGACCTGGCCCAAAAGTGGACAGCTTTCACACAGAGATTGAACTATTAAAGGATATTGACATTTCCGATGTTCTTAAACCAAATCAGATTCCTGCTATTAGCAAGATTTGCGTCCAAGCGCAACCACTGTAGGCCGACACACACCAGAGGTACAAGGCGTCGCTATACGCACTCTGCCCTGAGAAAGCCCAGGCCTGTGTGTGCCATTGAAATATCGGGTTTGTTTCTGTGTTAAAATTAAATGTGCTTAAAAATGTTTATTTGAAGACGCGCCACTCTAGTACCACCATTTTATGGTGTCTGTAAGCGTCTCGTTTCTTTTTCAGACTATTTTCCCCGTTTTACCACTACTCATCGTTAGCAGTTGTACTACCTGGTGTGATGGGTGCTGCCTTTCAGAAAGGGTGCTCTTTCATCACATGGCAAAAATGAGAGAAGCTAGCCCAGTGGTGGGTCGGCTCTGATCCAGTCACTGCCACCGTCATGCCACAACTCCTTTGTTTCAGCAATGAGAACCTGGTTTGAAGAATCCATTTTCTCATGGGCTTTGCAAAATGCCTATCAAATGCATCTGAGATTTCAAGGCACTGGAAGCAGCTTCCATGTCATTTGACTCCGCCACACTTTTAGCAAAGTCTTAGGTAGGCACAATTTTTAGCAATAGTATTGGAAATGTGAAGTCTAGACATTCAGCCAATAGAAGTAAATACGTGGGCACCTTCATCCTGTTAGATCTGTCTGGTGGCAGGTTCAGCAGTGGGGGCTCCGCAAGTGTGTTTTGACTTCTCTGTGGATCTTTGCAATTTGGCACACATAAAAAAACTGCTTAACTTAGAAAGCCAATAATAACTGATGGCGGTGCAATGTCAAATCCTGCTTGGCAGGTCTGTTGAGCCACATGTAACACTTGGGGCACATTTGAAAGGGAGAGAACAGGATTCCAAGACAATTCTTGTATATATCCATTGTTTGGTTGCAGGAGGACCCTGCTTTTGACTTGAAAGACTTCTGTCTCTCTGTCCCCGAGTATGTTGTGAGTGCAGTGCCTGCCTCAAATTTGATTTAGCATTAGATGTGGGAAGAAACCGGGATTGCCATAGTATACTTCCCGCATACACCCCCAGCTCCCAAGTTCATTGTGGTCAACTACTTTAACCATCTTGAAAATGCCCTGAATCACAAGGTGCACATTCTTTGGCACCTAAATCTACTGAATATTTGCTGATTTTGTTGTTAAATAAATGTTCACGGGGCATATGGACTGCTGTGCAGCCAAGATGGTCACATAACACAGTGTTTCGGAACCCTATGCAAATTTGCAGTTATTAATGACGTCAAGGACTGGTCTCATCAGAATAAAACTGCTCCCGAGAGCTGCCTAAGTCTAGTGATCAGTCCGTGGGAGTGGAGATGGGACCATGCAGACCATGCTATTAGATGCTGTGCTACAGCGGAGTTCCAACAGCCTCGACGCATGGGCTAGCTAAGCAGGCAGAGTTGCAACAGGAGCAGCCAGGGAGCCAGAGAAAGCCTGTGCATCTATCCACCAAGTTGGGTGGATCTTGGAGACCCACTCCAGTAAGCAGATCAGAAGTGGATTGGAGAGACCAAAAAGAGGGTGGGAGCACTCAGCACTCAGTTCGCCCCAACGCATCATGGTAAATGCAGTGCAAGATAACACTTATTTCAGTGACAGTCTTTAGTTTTTCACCCTTGGTGGTGGAACCAATGCTGTGTATCTCTGGACATGTGTTTCAGAATAGTTGTCCTTCTTCAGTAGAGAGCAACACATAATTTTCAGGGTGCTGGAAATGCTGCCAAAGTCTTCTCAGGTCTCTGCACCACTCACTGGATGCAGGTGCATCAGTCAGAGCTCTTTAGCTCAAAGGAGTATTTTCAAACAGAAAGAGGGTGGGAGTGCACTGCCTCACATCCCAGCACTCAATTTTCCCCAACGCCTCATGGTAAATGCAGTGCATGATAACACTTCAATGACAGTCTTTATTTTTGCACCCTTGTTGGTGCAGTCAGTACTGTGTATCTCTAGACACTTTTTTCAGGATAGTTTTCCTTCACATGAGAGCAACGCATAGTTTTGGGGGATGCTGGAAATCCTGCCCAAAGGCTTCCCAAATCTCTGTACCAGTCACTGGGCGCAGGTGCATCAGCCAATGTTTGTCAGCTCATTAGCTGAAGGGAGCCCAGTGAGTGGTACAGACCCAATAATGGGGTACCCTAAAGCCTCAGGGTTTGATACTTTCAATATACTCTGAATTTAAGCCTTCAGTGCAAGAACCTAGACATAAGTTTATTGCATTGAAATATACACTCCTATCCAAAAACATTCAATATGCCATTGTGTAACCGTCAGGCTAAAAGTGGAGTTAGGAGATAGGGTTTATCTATTCACTGAAGCCATCGAGATGTGTAGGAAGTATATCAATTGGGGCACATTTCTGCAGAAGCAGGATCAGACAGTATGTGTGGAACACAATCAACCCATGTTGCAAGGTGTGAAAGATGAGGAATAGTCCTGTTCATACTTATGCATCCTTTGGTAAACAACTGCTATGTTGCATTGCTGACTTTTCTGCAAAGCCACGTTCTGATTGGTGGGTTTAGTATGTGCAGAAAAAATTATTGTAGATGATATACTACAATTTTTTTATATATGTTACTGATTCAAATCACACTTTTGGTGCTGTTAGTATTCACTGTTAAGAGTAGGCTGCTGCAGGAGGCTGAGCTGGCTTGTAGTGGGTACCAGAGGTACTTACACCTTGTGCCAGGTCCAGTTATCCCTTATTAGTGTAGAAGAGGTGTTTCTAGCAGCTTAGACTGATAGAAGGTAGCTATGGCAAAGCAGCTTAGGCTGAACTAGGAGACATGCAAAGCTCCTACTATACCACTTATATCATATGCACAATATCATAAGAAAACACAATACACAGAGTTACTAAAAATAAAGGTACTTTATTTTTATGACAATATGCCAAAAGTATCTCAGTGAGTATCCTCAGTAAGAAGATACGATATATACACAAGTTATATGTACACAAACCAAAATTAGGTAAGTAAGAGCAAGAAAAGTAATGCAAACAGTGTAGAATTACAAAAAGTTGCAATAGGAGCACATAGGTATAGGGGCAACACAAACCATATACTCCAAAAGTGGAATGCGAACCACGAATGGACCCCAGACCTATGTGAGCTTGTAGAGGGTCGCTGGGACTGTAAGAAAACAGTGAGGGTTAGAAAAATACCCCACCCCAAGACCCTGAAAAGTAGGAGTAAAGTACACCTACTATCCCCAGAGAGCACAGAAGTCGTGATAGGGGGATTCTGCAGGAAGAACAAACACCAGCAGTGCACTGACAACGGATTTCCGGACCTGAGTACCTGTAAGACAAGGGGACCGAGTCCAATAGTCGCAACAGTGTCCAGGGGGGGCAGGAGCCCAGGAAACCCCAGCTGAAGGTGCACAGAAGCTGCCACCAGTTGGAAGAAGCTTGGAGTTCTGCAACAAAGAAGAGTACTAGGGACTTCTCTTTTGGAAGACTGATGTCCCTCGTCGTGATGAAGCTTGCAGAGGTGTTCCCACGCAGAAAGACCGCAAACAACCCTTGCTAGTTGCAAGGGTCATGGTAGAGGTTTTCGGGTGCTGCTGAGGACCAGGAGGGACCAGGATGTTACCGTTTGGTGGAGGAGACAGAGGGGGCACTCAGCTACTCAGAGAGCCCTCACAGAAGCAGGCAGCACCCGCAGAAGTACCCAAACAGGCACTTAGAAAAAAAGTGAACCAGAGTCCACGCGAAGTCACAAAAGGGAGTCCCACGACGCCAGAGTACATCTCAGAAGGTTGTGCACTGCAGGACGGAGTGCTGGGGACCCTGGCTTGGCTGTGCACAAAGGAAATCCTGGAAGAGTGCACTGGAGCCGGAGCAGCTGCAAATCACGCAATATACAGCTTTGCAGTCTAGCGTGGGGAGGCAAGGACTTACCTCCACCAAACTTGGACTGAAGAGTCACTGGACTGTGGGAGTCACTTGGACAGAGTTGCTGTGTTCCAGGGACCACGCTCGTCAAGGTGAGCGGGGACCCAGAGGACAAGTGATCCAGTCTTATGGTGCCTGCGTTAGCAGGGGGAAGATTCCGTCGACCCACGGGAGATTTATTCAGAGCTTCTGGTGCAGGGTGAAGGCAGGCTACCCCCAGAGCATGCACCACCAGGAAACAGTTGAGAAAGCCGTCAGGATTAGGCGCTACAATGTTGCTGGTAGTCATCTTGCTACTTTGTTGCAGTTTTGCAGGCGTCCTGGAGCAGTCAGCGGTCGATCCTTTGGTAGAAGGTGAAGAGGGAGATGCAGAGGAACTCTGGTGAGCTCTTGCATTCGTTATCTAAAAAATTCCCCGAAGCAGAGACCTTAAATAGCCAGAAAAGGAGGTTTGGCTACCAGGTTAGGAGGATTGGCTACCAAGAGAGGTAAGAGCCTATCAGAAGGAGCCTCTGACGTCACCTGATGGCACTGGCCACTCTGAGCAGTCCAGTGTGCCCCCAACACCTCTGTTTCCAAGATGGCAGAGGTCTGGGACACACTGGAGGAGCTCTGGGCACCTCCCCTGGGAGGTACTGGTCAGGGGAGTGGTCACTCCCCTTTCCTTTGTCCAGTTTCGCACCAGAGCAGGGCTGGGGGATCCTTGAACCGTGTAGACTGGCTTATGCAGAGATGGGCACCATCTGTGCCCATCAAAGCATTTCCAGAGGCTGGGGGAGGCTACTCCCCCCCAGCCCTTCACACCTATTTCCAAAGGGAGAGGGTGTGACACCCTCTCTCAGAGGAAATCCTTTGTTCTGCCTTCCTCGGCCAGGGCTGCCTGGACCCCAGGAGGGCAGAAACCTGTCTGAGGGGTTGGCAGCAGCAGCAGCTGCAGTGGAGACCCCGGAAAGGCAGTTCAGCAGTACCTGGGTACTGTGCTAGAGACCCGGGGGATCATGGAATTGTCTCCCCAATACCAGAATGGTATTGGGGTGACAATTCCATGATCTTAGACATGTTACATGGCCATGTTAGGAGTTACCATTGTGACGCTACACATAGGTAGTGAGCTATGTGCAGTGCACACGTGTAATGGTGTCCCCGCACTCACAAAGTCCGGGGAATTTTCCCTGAACAATGTGGGGGCACCATGGCTAGTGCCAGGGTGCTCACACACTAAGTAACTTTGCACCCAACCTTCACCAGGGGAAGGTTAGACATATTGGTGACTTATAAGTTACTTATGTGCAGTGGTAAATGGCTGTGAAATAACGTGGACGTTATTTCACTCAGGCTGCACTGGCAGGCCTGTGTAAGAGTTGTCAGAGCTCCCTATGGGTGGCAAAAGAAATGCTGCAGCCCATAGGGATCTCCTGGAACCCCAATACCCTGGGTACCTCAGTACCGTATACAAGGGAATTATATGGGTGTACCAGTATGCCAATGTGAATTGGTCAATTTAGTCACTAGCCTGTTAGTGACAAATTTGTCAAGCAGAGAGAGCATAACCACTGAGGTTCTGGTTAGCAGAGCCTCAGCGAGACAGTTAGGCATCACACAGGGAACACATACAGGGCACATACTTATGAGCACTGGGGCCCTGCCTGGCAGGGTCCCAGTGACACAGACTAAAACAACATATATACAGTGAAATATGGGGGTAACATGCCAGGCAAGATGGTACTTTCCTACAGCTGCTATCCTGCCATACCTTTTGGTAAGTTTTACCATAATGTTGTCTATACTTCATGGGTGTTGCATCGAGTGGGATCCATGGCACTGAAAGCTGGGTCAGTGTGGGAGGAGGAGGAGTGGGCCTTGGGGCTGTTTAAGCTTTTCTGGAATTTTAAGCCCATAACAGAAATATTATACTGACGAACTGAAAAGTCCACATATCTGATATGTTCACTATGGTTGAAGTAATAAATACATTTATATCTTAGCACACAAGAGTGGTTAAATATACCACACAAAATTGGAGAGTAAAGTCCTAGTTAGATGGACACGAAGTTGATGTGGACATGTTACAGGAAAGATATATCCGCACTTTACACTCACAATCTGGCAAGGAAATGGAACTTGTACAGATATATGCCTCTTATAGTTCAAACTCCAGAGGGGTAAGCAACCTTATTTGTGGGCAAGTGGATTTTAGGCTATTCCAGCAGTTTACAGATTAATGGGGCAGATACAGAGTCTTAATGGAGAAATTGCACAATAACAATCTAGTCTTGCTGGATATTTATGCACTGAATTTTTAAACTATGGTCACCTTTCAGGAAATATATACCATCATGAAGAGTACGCAGATCAATGCTCTAATCTGGGACAGTACTTCAGTCTTACATTGGATCCAATTCTTGAACACTCCAGTAGTATAGAGATTCACAGGTCGCTCTCTACAGAAATACTTGAGGAAATAATTGGCATATTTGATATGCTCAATGTCTGGAAGCAACGTACCCCCGCTAGACCAGAGTACTCATTTTACTCATGCCCCTCATAATTCAATGTCAAGTATAGATGATTGTCTCATCTCAAGTGATGTGAGCTCTTGGTTAACTGGCATCTATCAGTTCTCTGACCACTCTCCAGTATTGATGTCACCTGTTATTCCACAATCTAGATTGCAAAGCTTCACATTAAGAGCTTCACATTCCCTCCTAAAGTGCTAATAGTCCCCATGTTCAGGGAGGAACTTCAAAGAGCCATAGGTGAATATTTTGAGTTAAGGGTGTTTGATTGGTGAGTTTGCTACCTTATGGGAGGAATTCAATGCCGTTATTAGGGGTGTAACAATTGCCAAACATGCTAGCATGCTCACTGCTTTTCTCACCTTACTGGGATAATGGAGGATGAGCTCAAGACCTTGGAAAAACAGCCCTCCACAGTTTTGCAGACATACTATCTAATGGTTACACATGCACTATTGCCGAAATACCTAGACCTTCAGATAGGTGACATATGTGGGTAGATACACTTGGGCCCAGGGGAGGGCGAGAGACCAGGCAAGACTCTGGACTGGTTTCTGATGAGTCACATACTATGACTGACCACTATGGAAGGCAATCCTTTGACAGCTAGTGAAGGCATTATAGGAGAACCGCGATTCTCCAGTTAACATGCAGAAATAATTTTGACTTCATTAAAGACAATGGAGGCTAACATTATGCAATAACCTTTTATTGCTGCCGCATCATGCAGCCCCTTAAAGAATAGAAATACATCATAAAGCATTAGAATGTTCAGTGCGTATCAATATCCAGTGCAGGCAGTCATCATCGTCTTTAAGCTGCGACAAAACAGGATAAAGTCTTTTTTTGGCCAATCCTTATATTGAGTTCTCTGAAAATATAAGATTTCAAAATGAATCTATAAACAAGATGCTATCAACAGAATCAACTAAAAGTATCTTATAATCAATTAACATTGTAAAGTAGTCCTTTAAACTTTACATTTTAATTTTCGTGTATTTATTTTGTCCAACTAACAAACTTCCTTATTATTTCTCTTCATAGGGTGAGGAGGGTAGAGTATTGTTAGCCTCCGTTGTTTTTAATGAAATCAAGATCCTCTCTGCATGCTAATTGCCGGAGGCTAAAATTATGCATGTTTAAAGCCATCCAATGCCACACAACTTACATGTTCTTCAGGCCGTAAATAAAACTTTGCAAAGGTGCTTCCATTTGACCAATCTGCTGTCTTTAGGATTTCAGATAATGATACACCTGCCCAAAAAACTTACCAGTCATAGCTCCCCTGCAAGAATGGGCACCAAATCTTGAAAGATCCACACCAGCTTCATTCATAACCAGCAACCGATCAACACCATACCCTCTGAACTCTAGGATCTTGCTCTCCTATGCTCTCATACAACGCACTACCCATAATTTTTCACAATCACGAAGAAAAGGGTAAAAGATTGAGTCAGACTTTGTCTTAGTTCTTTTCCAAATGTCAAAATATACCTCCAGTGAAGAATAAAATCTATGAGATATTTCTAGAGATTTAATGTCCAAAACCCTTTTAAATGAAATTAAACAGAGTAAAGTTGCTAACTTCAAGGGAATCTGTTTAAGAGAAAAGTAATCATTACCTGGCCATGAAGTAGAAAGCTTGAAAATCAAACTGACGTCCATGAGAGACTCATAACGAGCCTTGGAAGTTCTTCTTATCTCAATACCTTAATAACTCATCTTATTAGAGTGTCACTTTCAATTGCAAAATTACGACTAAAATATGACCTGCAGATATAGCAGATCTATAACAGTTAATTGTCGTATATGTAAGACCAGAGTTAAACAATTCTGACTTTTCGTGCAGAGAAGCCACCACGGGATCAAAACTCCTTTCCATGCACCAACTACCTCACTCCTTCCAAACACCTCTGTACCGTTTTCTTGTTCCAAGGGCATAGGACTCATCCAGTATTGCTTTAGCTTCTCCTGAAAGGCCTGTATATCTTCTTGTCCCCATGAAATCTTCCAGGCAAGGAGGTTTATTTTCCCCTCTGAAACCAAAGGAAGTTGTTCTCCGTTTGATCCTGCAGAAGACCCAAAGACACCGGGACCAACTGAGGTATGGTGAGTGAAAGTTCCATAACCCCTTGGAAACCAAACCTGTGACTTCCAAAAGGGGGTCACCAGAATAATGCTGTAACATTCTGACCTTACCTTCCTCAAAACTCCCCTCCTTCCCCAGTCTTGCAGAAAGGTATCCACTGCCATTACCTCTGGATCTGGTCTCCAACTGAAATACCTGGGAACTTGATAAGTCAGTCTGCTCGCAAATAAGTCTACTTGAACTGGGACTCCATACAGCTTGTATCAGATTCAAAAACTCTGGTTAGACCCAGTGTCCTGGGCACCAGGGCACTCAGGGGCTAACCCGCTCCAATCGCATCAAATGGAGTGTCCCCCACTGGTGTCCCGGGGCCTCAGTACTAGTGGACCCAAAACTGGTTAACTAAGTACCCCTTTCTCCAACACTTGCTCTCTCGGGATAGTGTGAGAGTGCAGTCCAAGGCTTACTCAAGGTGGTGAGGTGGGTTTAGATATTAAGAATACAGGGTACACTGTACTACCAGCTAATAAGATCAATGTCCAGTCAGTGCTTTACTTTAAAAAAAGAAAAGTACTTTAATACACATAAGAGAACTATACTGCACATAAAGCTAGGGTAAACAGTAAAAAACAGACATCTCTATAACCCTGTATGCCAGAGTTCTGACCCCAAACAGTACTACAGTGCCTAGACACTAAGCACTATAAAAACACAGTTAGCATGTAGACACACAATTAGCATTGCATATTACAGACCATGTTGCACAGTGTTGCTTTCATTTGCTAGAGCCATGATACCAATCCTTGTATGGCAATGGTGTAGTTTTAGCATATAATGTGAAGGCAAATGTTCCAGGTCAGCCTCAGAACCCACCACCCAAAGAACAGAAGTGCTCTCTCATCCTCAGCAAGGAGACTGCTCTAGTGGCGTCAGGGATCTGATCACAGGTGCCTGATGTCTTGGCACAGTTTACTGGAGTCCCACTAGACCAGTAGCCACAGGCTAGCTGTAGGAGCTGGGTATTAGCTGGCCAGAGTGCCAGTATAACCTGGTACTCCCATGTATCACAAACAGAAAGGTAGGGGGCCTGTATCATAGGACACTCTTCCTCAGTTATAGATGGTAATGGTAAGTATCCCAGGCTCCCACAGAAGTGACCTCACCTTCAAAGGCTTAGTGGAATCAAGCGTCCCATCTCCCTCTGTTGATGTGCCTCAAAGTTCCTTATCTTAAGCAGCTGTTTGCAATTTCCTTGTCTTTCAAACCGAAGCTGCTCTGCTCGACAAGCCCCACAAACAGCTGGTCCTCTGCATCTGCATTCAGGCTGCTGATTGATCGTTTTGCTCTTTCACAGCTGGCAAAGTCCTTCACGGCAGAATCCATCTATCACAGAGAAAACTCTCAAGTTCAGACACGGTGAACAAGCTTCCTTGCGTTTACACCGCGGGTCCACAGCTGGCTTCTGTAGAGTCTTGTTAGAACTGAGGACCAGTCTTGAACAACCACTCAGGCCAGACTTTTATTACCTCTGATTGATAGGCTGATCTAATCAGAAGGTCTGCTACTTTTGAATCCTGGGTGCCCCACCAATCATGAGGCCTATCTGTGTCATGCTCACTGCGTGTATAAGACATGTATAGGATGAGTTACTGGGCTTCAGGACAGGCTCTTGGTATCAGCCACGAATATTCCCCAGAGAGGAATTTTGATTAACTCCAGACCAGGAGGCACTGACCATCATCCCCCGTAGCAGAATTGGGGCAGCTAAACACAGATCTACCCCAAGTGTCTTCCCCAGCCCACCAAGCTCAATGGAATAGGAAGGGGCACGGGGGAGCTGGAATGTCAAGCAGAACAGCTCAGCTCACATTAAAGATCACCTCACCATTCTCCCCTAGGGAACCTACTGGCTCTCAAACACACATTCCAGGTAGACAAAGGCAACAGGACCACAGGCAAACAAGACAGCACAGAGATTGGTGCACAAACAAGATCGCTCCTTACTAACGTACTTTCAGAGCCGCTGAGGAAACCTTCCCGGGAAGGAGCGGATTTTGACAGCTGACAACCCTTTATCTACAGGCAATGGCATGCAATGTATCAGGGAGCAGAGTGGTGAGTTTTTAAGCTCCTAACTCATTTTCATAAGAAGTTTATCCTTTTCAGCCCGCTGCTCCTGTTTCCTTATGATTAAGGTCGTTATTTTGGATTTTGTTTTTCCTGAGCCCCTCAGCTTTCCAGAATATTACTAATAAATGACCAATTGTTGCTACAATTGAAGAAATTCAAAATTACCCATATAGATGTAAAAAGTTGAAATTCTTTTTGGCAATAATTTCATCAATTTCCTTTGGGAATCCTGGTTCTGAATACATAGGCTGTTGTTTTTTTTGCTGGTTATCAACACACTTTTTGAAACTCTTGAATTAATATTACCATTGCAATTCCATTGTGTTAGTAACGTTAGGATGGAGGCTTCACATATTTAAAAAACCACGACATCCCTCCCCCAAATACTAATGAGCGGAGGGATCCTGGGGTAATTCCAATAAAAGAGTCAATAAAGATCCATCCCCCCCCACAAAATCTCCTTTGCCTCTTACATTGGAGGAGATTTTGGAGGAATTAAAGGTGATTAAACCTTTCATAGTAGAGACAAATGCAGCATTACAACGCATCGAGGAAAAGTGGACTTGTCTGGATTCCAGACTTACTGAAGTTGAACAGAGGATCAGTGACGCTCAGAATATTATAATAAAAGTCGACAACATAAATGAGGAAATTATCCTCCTTAAGAAACAGACCGAAGATCTAGAAAACCATAACAGGTGCAATAGTCTTCGGATTTATGGTATTCCAGAGGGTTCGGAGGGCCAGGATATGATCAAATTTTTGCAAGTTT
Organism: Pleurodeles waltl; assembly: GCF_031143425.1. Classification (NCBI taxonomy): domain Eukaryota; kingdom Metazoa; phylum Chordata; class Amphibia; order Caudata; family Salamandridae; genus Pleurodeles; species Pleurodeles waltl. The sequence goes on from NC_090443.1 coordinate 419,991,943, forward strand.
ACATTCCAAAGATTGTTGGAGGATACCACTGTTCTTAACATCTAGGGGGTTTATCGGATTGGCTCATCACAACCATCTACCTCCTCTAAATTAAAAGAGATTATTGCCCTCTTTCTTCAGTAGTCTGACTTGATGACAGTACTAAAAGCCGCTAAACAACGCACACAAATGTTATGGTCTGGCCAAAAGATTTTTTCAGTCAAGACATAGCCAGAGAAACAGACAATAGAAGGAAGGAATTTCATGACTTAAGATCTGCCTTAAGATCTATGAATGCAAGATACGGTCTTATTCACTCCTGTTGTTTCAAAGTTACCTTTCAGAACAGAACAGCTACTTTTGAAAAGTCATTGGATTTGAAACAATTCACCTATAGACACAAGGGAGAAGCTATGGAACTTAGGAAAACTTGAGTTGATACATATTAGACCTTTAAGCTTTTATTTGTTTTCACAGGAATCACATTTTACAGGAGCAGCAGGATAAGAAGATGATTTCTCCAAATGTGTCCATTTTCTTGTGTCCCTGTAGTGTCAATAATTCATTGTTGTTTCTCATGCTGGTAAGTCTAAACGTTGGTTGTTAATTATTTAAATATCTATCTTTCTTCTATCCCTTTTCCCTCCTCAAGTTGCATAATATCTTACTTTCCTCGGGGAATCGCAGTTGGATGGCATTCGATTCTCTTGCTCCACTCTTATTCATATTAAAAATACATCTATTCTTTTTTTAACATCATTGTGACTAAGGCCTTCTGGCTTTTTGTCATCTTCCTCTCCCTATATCACTGGGTTTTTTCTTTGACCCCTCATTCACACATTCTTCTTCTACTTTATCTTTTTCATTACCCTCTTCTTCTTTTCTTACTTTTTTCTCTATTGCACAATGCAATACTGGTATCAATACACAACCACATATAAATATATGTTCATAAGTTCCCATTCTATCTTATTCTACAGATCTTATGTCATCTACATTTTACGTTTACTTATGTTTTTAGCGTCTCCTGTTGTTTCACCAATGACAAGTCTTTGTTTTATTTCATGGAAAGGTAATCCAGTTAAAAAACAGAGAGTGCTTAATCATCTCTCCAAACTTAAATGTCAAGTAGCTCTTCTACAGGAAACATACCTTAAAGAGCAGGACTTTAAGAGCCTCAATATGACTTTGGCAGTCTCAGGACCGCCATGTTGGCGATGGCAGTTGTACCGCCAACAGGATGACGGAGAAAGCTGCCAAATTATGACCATGGCGGTATTCCCAACAGAATACAAACAAAGCACCGCTGGCAGTACCAGAGCGGTTTGTCCGCCACGGACAAAGGTGGCAACCTGCAGGCCAGCAGAGACCATGTTTCAGCTAGACATATTACAAGGTTGTACACCACCAAGGTTTCTGCCACAGTCGCACCACCACGGAAACCTAGGCAGAAACCAACTACATAAAAGGAGACACTCACCTTCAGGAAGCCATACCCGTCCAGAGCCACCATGGAACCCGAACTAGACGTCTTCCTACTGCCCCTGCTTGCACAAAGACTTAGGAATCTGCAGCAATGACAGCAACCGTAAGTACACACTCTTATCTGATACTGTTGTATATTGTAAAATTTTGTACCCTCACGCAACATACATTCGGGAAGAGGGTGCAAGTGCGACACCCACACGTAACAGCACACTAACACCCACACAAACATACAGCCACACACAGACTTGCATATAAACAACAAACACCCCACGAACACTCGCCCTTCTACACACACACACACACACGTCACAAACCCACACAGGTACGCACGGAAACACTGCACAGGCCCACACTCACACAGTACCACCCAACACCACAACACATCTGCCCCATCGCCATTCCCTTGGCAGGGACCCACAGGGGACACTACCCAGGTACACATCACACACACATCACAACGTAACACGAACAGGCAAAAAATACATACAAATACACAATCATACTACTTACTGGTCAACTTACACAGAACATCGTATCTAACATTTCATGCACATAACACGCACAGTCAAAGCACACAAAGCCACACAACACACCAACAAACACAACCCAACACAAACAACACAGAGTACCATCACAACAAAAACTCTTAAACCTATAAATGTCCATCACACAACACACACACTACTACTTTTAGACAAAGGCATTGCATACAACCTCACATACTGCCTAAACAACACACGTAGCCCAAGCAGAACACACACACACATACAGACACACAACTAATGACAGCCAGGAATAACTCCATACTAGAGAAAGAAATGCATGACAAAGATGTAACCAGGAAACCAACTACATGTTGGTTGAAATTATTATTTTCCCAAAAATTACTATCAACAACAAAGGCCATAGGCCAGTCCGTAAATGAAGTCCATATGCATGCAGTGCACGGATGTGTGCCCCAAACTTGACCCCTAGCTGCCATGTAACCTTCACAGGTAGGGGTATCTATGGGGCAGGCAGGCACCTCAGGTGTTATCTGGTGAGGGTGCTGGGGGGGTTGGGTTTAGGTTTTTGGAGGGGGGCCTTTGGGATCTGGATTGGGGGGGGGGGTTGGGCATGGTCTTAAGCTTAGGGGAGGGTTCACTTTTTGGTGGAGGGGTTTGCTTCTTGGCAGGGGAGGTGCAGGGGTACTTGCATGGGGGCAGGTGAGATCTTGCAGGAGGAAGGGCCAGACTTAGGGAGAGACACAGACCGCTAAGGGGTATCATGGGGTGGGAAAGGGGTATGGAGGTAGAGGGAGTGGTAGCCTGAGGTGTTGGTGTGGATGTCTTGGGTGCAAGTTTGTGTGAGGTATGTTTGTGGGTGTCTGTTGGGTGGGTGAGTGAGGGCGTTGAGGTGTTTGTGTGTCTTGGGAGGAGGGGGGTGGAGGTGCTGAGGGATGCTGTGGTGGGTAGGTGAGTGTCTGTTGGGGTGGTGACTGCAAGTATGGTGGATGTGCTGCATGTAGGCATGTCTGCGGTTGTGGTGTCTGTGGGTGTGGTGACTGTGATGGATGTCTAATGGTTTGCTGTGATGCTGTCTGTGGGTAGGGTAGGTGTAGTGGCTGGACCTGTGAATGTTGGTGTTGTGTCTGCAGGTGTGTCAGGCGTGCTGTCTGTAATGCTGGGGGTGGCGGGGGTGTCAGGGCAGGTTGTGACTGTTGCTGTGTGTGCAGGTGTATGTTGCTTGTGTGCATGCCGGTGGTGTGTCTTGTGGTGCTTGTGTTTGTCTGAGCTACCGCTGGATGTTGAGGTGGATGAATGCCTGTCTGTCTCTGTGCTTTGGCTGGGTCAGGTAAGAGGGGTTTGGGATTGGGAAGAGGAAGGTGGAGGGGGATGTGAGACAAAGGATGACTGGCTGCCATCAGTTTGGAGGCCAGAGCCCAAAAGGAACTCTGTGGGCCAGCCAGTGCACTGTGAATGCCCTCCAGGAACACATTACTCTTTTGGATCTGAGTTGCAAGTCCCTGGATGGCATTCACAATGGTCGACTGACCCCTAGAGATAGACCTCAAGAGGTCAATAGACTCCTCACTGAGGGCTGCAGGGCTGACAGGAGCAGAGGGAGAGGTGCCTTCGGCAAAGGAGACACCCACCCTCTTGGGCGCGGCCAACTGGGTGGGGTGGTGATAGAAAGGGGTGTGGTGGACAGAGATGGTGCTGGGGTGGTCCCAGATGGGTCCGCCACCGTCGGGGAGTGTCCACCTGAGGAGGATTTTGAAGATGTGGATCCTGTCTCTTCCGTAGCACTCCCCTCGCTCTCTGGGCTACTGGGTCCCTTGGTGTCGGTGGTATTAGCGGTCCAGGCCCCGTGGCCAGAAGCTTCCCCACTTGGCTGTGCCCTGTCTCCTTTGCCTGCTGATGCTGATGCAGAGAAACAGAGAGAGAGGTAGGGTCATCACATTCTTAACATACACATACATTACATCTTATGTCTAAGAAAGCCCCAGGTAGGAACCATTTAGAGCCTACCTCATGTCACAGCTACATACTTCCAACAATCCTATATGCCTCACCCACAACATAAGCCAACCATCTGCCCACTACATCAGCATCCCAACAATTCAGCTATAACACAAACTATTCATGCACAAGATGAGCTGGCAACATCAAAAGTCTCTCCCTATACAGATCATCGCTGTGTATCAGCAAATCATCCTTAGCAAATGCTGTTAACTGATATCACAATATCATGTCTACCCCTAATCCCCACTTGCCCAGGCCATCACCAGTAGTCATGTTTCATGAAAGTAAACTCACCGCATTTCAACTACAACATAGCATGTTGCTTTGCAATCACATACCTAACATGTGACTCTGTCCATATTATTCACAATGTCAAACACCTCAGATGATATCACTACATATGGCATACCCAAATTGTGAGGCTCGTAAAATTACATACGGCAGAAAAACATCTATCAAAAGTGTTTAGTAAAGGTTTAGGCAGAGTTTCTGGCCCACTTATCTTATTCATCGACACATAGACAACAAAGTTATATCCAGAAATAGGGGCCTCTATAGCACACAGGATACATCTAGAGACAACCACAGGGAGCATACAAACACCTTCAAAACAATGGACACTAATCATGTGCATAAAAGCCACATACTATTCCACAATTCATGCGGAGTAGAAACCTCTACATGACAACATCAAAATACCTACATCACCACCAACTGTCCAGACATGTGTAACCTAACATCTTAGGACTAAAGTAATAATGAAATAAGCCACTTCTAATGTAACCGTGTTTGATACATACACCTAGAGTCCAGCAAATTGACTGACAACATATCCCATTCCACCAACATGTAAATGCCAACTAGAACACCTGCTACACTATTAAGTCAGGCTGATCAATTACAAAATGTGTCAAATCAGCCTCAGATTAGCAAAGTTAAGTATGGCAAAGTGTACCCCTCAACATAAAAAAGGCATGAAGTGCCAACTGACACATGATTTACGCAAAAACAGTGTATAATGCACCCATATAGGTATGGTCCTGCCCTATGTAGAATGGACAAAATACATGGCCTAAGGAATCAGCAGTGAAGCCACTTACCTTTTCAATACCATTTACACGGTACAAATTGTCTGAACACACGTCAATGATATGTCCTGTACTGTTAACGTATCATTACCATCATGTAGGATGGCCACCCTGATCAAACAAAACATTTGCCAATGTATAGTTTAGACATAACAATGGGGACTCCTCACACCTCATGGGGAGTGTAGTAAGTATGCCAAGTCAAATTCTTGATTGGGATAACACCCTCGCATGAAGTTATCATTTATTTCAGAACACAGGAATATTTGGCCCTGTTACTCGTCTGTCAGACCCTGTGTTGCACATAGAGCTAGATCCAGTGGAACAGGAATGGTCAGAAACCAAAGAGCTGAACAACTTACCAATTGGGTATATGGACTGTGGATCAGTAGGTGGAAAGGGTTGACACAGCAGGTTACAAATATGTATAGCAGTGTAGACGTACACATATGACAGTCACATGTGCATCGCCACTTGCTGTTATACAATTTGGTTTACATAGGGGAGTGATATGTCCCACCACACAATACAATGTCCACATCTGTGTATCAATGTTGGCAACTGTAGGAGACCCTTTACCTGTAGCACTTATCACATTGTCACAACTGAGACTTAGACATCATAAACTTAACTGACAGAGGCATGTAAATGTGTTTAGTCAGTACTTACCCCCTTGTGGCTGCTGTGGTGCCCTCAAACATCCATCCAACTCAGTGTAGGCCACTGCCAAACTGCAGACCATTGGGGGGGCTCAAGTTCCGACAGGTACCCCTCCCTCACTGGGAGAACATCCACAGCTGGGCCTCTGTGGTCTTCAGGGCCCAGCGTCTCAGGTCCTCCCACCGCTTCCTAAAGTGGGTGCTCCGCCGGCTGTGGACACCCAGAAGCTGCACTTGCTTGGCAATGGCACGCCAGATTCCCTTTTTTAGATGGGTGTTGACCTGCATGGATGGCACAGACCAAAGGAAAAAGTTATGTCCACATGCACCATACCAACACAAGTGGACAGAACACTTCAGCAAGCAGGAAAACATTCACATCCTCCCAGTTCACACTCATGCACAATTTAGCATCTGCAGGCAGCAAAACCTTCACTACTTTACATTTCAGGTACACCATCATATACCCACACCTATCACACATCGGTATACCATTGGACTCACCTGCTCCTCTGGTGCACCATATAGCTGTTCATACATGGGTAGGACCTTCTGGGGTAGAGGCTGGGACCCTATCACCTGCAGAATGTAGCATGATAGCTCCCAGAGGCAGTACACAACAGCTTAGGTAGTGGAGGTCTTGTTGGCAGCAGTGTCAGGAGTCAAGTGAGCAATACTGCAGAAAATGGCAGTCACGTCCGCCACATACAGGACCATCACCACCGGCGGACATCGCCATTGGCCCAAGTCTGCCAACGGCAGCAATGTGTTCCAATGGCAATTTCCACCACAGTTGTGACCTCCTTCCGCCATGACATATTCCAGCGTAGTTAGGTCACTTCCACATGTCCTGTTCAGTAGGTCAGGTGGGTGCCATTTTGAGCACATTTAATATATGGAAATGTTTTGGAATCTCTGACATTAACGATTCGCTATATTGTGCTAAATATCAGAAAGTACTGCCTTCAGGTTTAGTAGTCTATTTGTGCATGTGAGTAGTTAAAGTTGTGTAACAGAGGGATTTGTGGTGACAGAAATGTACACCTATTCTCAACATCCTATATGTGTCAGTAATGTAGAATAGGTGCTACAAAATGTGTTTCACATGTAAACTCGGTTAGACTATCAAAAACTGACAGTCACAGTTAAATATGCATGTGTAGTACATTAGATTATTCAGGGAATGTGCACCAAGGGGAGTGTCACAGGATGCATAGCAATATGTTGTACTGTAGATGTCAGATGTAACAGACCTCATCTGCAGATATATGTGACTTGTATAAGGACATATTTGTTATGTGTACATTGTTCATGTCACATACAATATCTTTATGTTTCCACATTGTTACCCTGGCATGAGGCGAGGAAGACAACCTCAAGTGTACTGCCCACTAGTAGACCTGCACACCATGGAGGAGAGGCATACTATACAGACATATCACCTGAATAGGCATACAATCATGGATCTTTGTGATCAGTTGGAGCCAGATCTGATGCCTGCCATTCGCAATCCCTATAACATACCTCCTATTGTTCAAGTAATGTCAGTGTTACACTTCCTGGCCACTGGGCCATTTCAGAATACAGTGGCCCTAACTGTAGGGATATCTCAGCCTATGTTCAGTCTGGTTTTGAAGGATGTACTGTGTGCATTGCTGAAACACCTGGACAACTACATCAGGTTTCCCAAACGTACGGATTTAGCCAATGTGAAGGCAGAGTTTTATGCTATGGGACACATTCCACATGTGTTTGGAGCCATAGATGGCACCCATGTAGCCTTTGTTCCCCCTAGTGCCAATGAACAGGTATATAGGAACATAAAAACTATCACTCCATCAATGTTCAAGTGGTGTGTTTGGCAGACCAGTACATTTCACAAGTCAGTACAAAGTATCCAGGATCAGTCCATGATTTGTTCATCATGCGGAACAGCAAAATGCCACTGCTGGTAACACAACTCTACAAAGAGAGGGCATGACTGATTGGTAAGTCAGATTTGACCTATGTGTTTGCAAAGTTTATCTCCTACTATCACAATTGTGCATGTCCTCAATATATGTTTGTGTTGTTCTACCTATGTCCTTACAGGGGACTCTGGCTATTCAAACCATCCTTGGTTGTTTACACCAGTGAGGTACCCAACCAGGCCTGGGGAAGTCCGCTACAATGAGGCCCACAAAAGGACAAGGCATATTGTGAAGCAGACATTTGGGCTCCTGAAGGCAAGATTTCGTGCCTGGACATGTCAGGGGGAGCCCTCCTCTACTCACCCCACAAGGTATGTCAAATAATTGTTGCCCGCTGCATGCCTCACAACCTTGCCCTGAGATGTCTGATACCATTCATACCAGATGAGGGGGAGGTAGCAAAACCTGTGGATGGAAATGCAGAATTACCAAGTGATGATGACCCAGATGAAGATGAAGCTGGAGACTTCAGGGCAGATCTCATCAATCAGTACTTCCACTGACTGAAGTTTTGTGATGTCTTCTTAATGCTTACTTGGTAACCTAGAGTTGATGGGTAGCATGCCATCTCATCTTTTGCCATCATGTATGAAGTTTTAGGTAGCTCCAATGCCAATCAGTGAGTTGTGCATGAAGATTGTAATTTAGTATTGTGTACAGAACAGAGTGGTCTACAGTGTCACTATTTGTTAATGCACATGGATAGTCACACTTGTAAACATGACTTGTCTGAATAGATGACTGTTTTCTGCTATGTCCTATCCCTTAACTCTGTCAATCACAGATTTGCTGAGTTCAAGTTTGGCTCTTCACCCTTGACAAGTCACAGACAGTGTCAGAAGCAGATAGGAATTGCAGGCAGACCTGAGAGGTGGACATGACTGATACCAGGTACTAATTGCCATGATTATGTGGAGTGTAACTAACATGGCCAGACTGACAGGACACCGGGGTGGAATTGTGTTTTCCTATCAAGTTGACCTGTAGGGTACTGGAGGTGATCAAATGGTGTCATTTGTGTGTCCATATGTGTCTGACACGTGAAAATGTAGAGCCATAGCCTCTACCATCACAGTGGTTTCTGTTGTACGTAATCTACCTTGTACATAGCTGCCAGTGTCTCCTACTTTGCAGACCAATGTGCATGTCTCTGTGGACTGACATAGGTGAGTGGCAAGCCTACAGGTACATGACCAATGTACAAATGTACGTGAAAGATCCCTGGACTTGAGACATCAGTACTGATCTCTGTCTGTACTATGGAGTATGATTATTAGGAAGCTAAGGTATGAGTATGTGATGAGGCTTTATCAAGTGATACAAAGGACCAATCTGCATGCCTCCTGGCTTGTAGGAAGACTGATAGGTCCCTAACTTCTGTATCCTGTGGTTTAATAGTGTATAAGACCTTAGCAAACATCCTCATGTTACTATCTGTTATACTCTATGTGCTGTTTGCATATCTAACAATAAATGTGTGTAGATGTAGTATACAACTTTTAAAAAATCTATCCATGTTACAGTCCCAATATAAAGAGTCTCCTGCTGATAGAGTTCACATGTGATGTCCATAAAAAAGGTTGTACAATTCAGCGGGACATGTTGATCCTAGTGTTGGCATGCATAACAGTTGTACTTGGTTGATAAATGACACTTACACAGAACCTGTGTTCAAGTGTAATTTATTGTGGACAGTAAAACAACATGTGTGATTAGTAACAAAAAAAAGTACACAAAGTAAACAGAGCAGGGTTCAGTCATGGCGGCTGAAATCATCAGGGTAGCTGCTACACCATTAGGAAAAACAAGTCCAGGGTCCTTGCACCATAGAAAAAATGAGATACGTTCAGAACAGTCAACAGGGAATATCTGTGGCACACAAGGGGAACAAGTCAGGAGAGGTTCACTTCCTGGCAGTGGGTTTGGTCTTGGCATCTGCTCCTCCTAGATGTCTGGGTGGACGTCCACATTTGTGGGGCGGGGAGGGTCCCTCTGCTACAGAGGGTGGGGTGTCTGAGGCATGTCATTCCCCTAGCAGGGCTGCAATTTCACTAGCAACTGCAGATGTTGAAGAGCATGGTGGCTCATTACTAGTGGAAGAGGCCTGATGTTGTGTAGCAGACCTGCTCAGGGTAGTGTTGATGTCCCTCAGCACCCCAGCATTGGAAGCAAGGATGGCATTTTGTGCCTGCCACTGCTGCAAGACTTCTTGGTGGTTGTCCCTCTGGAGCTTATGGATTTCCCCCATCATGGTGTTTACCTGGCCCATCATGCCTTGGTGATTTTGGTAGGCTTTCAAGACTTGGGAGATGGTTTTCTGGTCAGTATTGCCTCCATGAGCCCTTATCTTCTGGCCCACAGCATCCCTCCCATGCACCCTACCCCCACATGCCTATGCCCTGGCACAGTGTGCCCACTCCCAGTGGTGGCAGGACCATCATTGTCAGGGGTGACAAGAGGAGACTCAGGTACCTGTACTGTGGGGCACACAATTAATGAGACAGTCCTTGGGACAAAGGTTTGTGGGTGAATGGTTGCCTGTGATATAGATGCAACAGGGCTGAGAGGAATCAATATGGGCTGGGTGAGGCTGATAGTTGTTGACTGACCAGGTGTCCCTGATGGGCCAGCTTCGTCCTCAGTGTCCACACATCTAGGGGTGTTGTCCTCACTGGGGCCTTCATCCAGAGGGGTAGTGACAGTCTCTTGTATCCTGTCCACAGTGACAATGGCAAGGTTACCAGTGGGTAAAGTGGAACAAAGAGTTGCTGTTCCATTTTTATTGATGTTGTGTGAGGTGCAGACACTGCCTTATCGTGATCCCCAGCAATGACAATGACAGCTGCTGCACAATCTTTCTTAGTACAACATGAAACTCTGTAATTTCAATACCATACACCATGCCTAAAGCTGTTAAACTATGATGGTAGTGATTGTACGGCTGATACCAACTTATGTTTTCAGAATATTGACATGGGTGTTCATCTTTGTTGCCTATTGAAGTGTCTGACATGATACATAGCACAGAAAAGAGCTGAACAATGCACAATAGTGTCAGGGTAGGGACACAGTATGGGAGTAAGCAATAGACATTGACCTGTAACTGAATGTACTGCATGTGTACCCACTCTAGCATTTAGATTTCCAACCCAAGAGAGTACATTTTAATCTCAGGAATCTTTATTCTAAGTGCATTAGGATTGGGAACTGAGCTATAGCTATGTTTTGCTTGTGATAGTGGGAGTGGGCCATTGCATTGCTGTCATTGGCATTAACTGTTTCACAGTTGGACATTCAAGATGAGTTTGATTGTTAGTTAGTTTCACATGCATGACATCTCACATTTGGTGCACTGTTCAGGTTTTCATAATGGTGGGATACTGCAGTCAGGGAACAGTAGTACTATGACTTGCCAGAACTTCACATGCCATTTCCAAAGTCTGTGGAGCCAGGTGAGATCAGTGGAAATGTGGCATGCCACAGAGGGGTATTAGGACATTTGGACAGAGGTGTAGTGGGTGGCATGTTAATTAGGGTGGGTTAATGTGGTGAGGAAGTATGCAGGACATGACAATTGGGTGACATGGATTTTGTGGGGACTTACCCGACTCCACTCCGCCAGGTATTCCTGTGAGGCCCTCAGGATGTCCAAGACCTTCTCCTCCCAAGATGTGAAAGTAGGGGTAGGAGGTGGGGGCCCACCATCAGTCTTCATTACCACCAGCTGGTGCCTGGATGCCATGGACCGTACCTTCCCCCTGAGGTCTTTCCACCTCTTCCTGATGTCCTCCCTTGTGCATGTATAGCTGCCTACAGAACTGCCCCGGTTGACTATTCTTTGCCACAACTCAATTTTCCTGGTAATTGATGTTTGCTGGACTTGTGCTCCGAACAGGTGCTCAATCCTGACAATTTGGTCAACCAGGAAACTCAACTCATCAACCATGAAATGTTGGTGTTTTTGTGGGGACATTTTAGTGGTGGTGATGACGGTGTTGTAAGAAAAAGGCTGCAGGAAAAGGTAAATAGTGAGGTGCTGTGATGTGAGTGGGGGATGGTTATTGTAGACTGTGTGTGGTAGTAGAATGTGTGTTGTGTATGTTGTGCAGGTGTGGGATGTATGCTTGGTGAAATGTATATGGATGCCTAATGGTGGTTTTTCTATATCTGAGAAAGATTTTGCTTGTCTGTGTGTGGCGTTCTGTTTGCAAGGGGTTGTGGGTTGTGTTGGGGTGTGTTATATAGTGCAGTGTGTAGGTGTGTCAGGTGTGTGGATGTGTGTCAGATGTGGGCCATTCATACTATCCAATGTGGTGTTGTGTTCAGTGTGATGTGAGTTGAGACAGCCACTGTTCGCACCGCCACCATGGAAGAACTGCTCTCATGATTTGTGGATCGTAATCTGATGGGTCGAATTTTGTCACCGTGGCGGAGCTGGTGGTGGGACTGCTTCTTTTCCATCCTGCAGTGTCCTGGTGGTTTCAGAAATTTTGCTTTTTTTTTTGGCAGACTTCACAGTGTGACTCCTAATACAGCAGTCGGATTACCACCAGCATGACGGTTTTTCCAAAAGACCGCCAAACTCGTAATGACCCCTTAAATGTTTAAACAGAAATTTGGTTGGTCATATCTTTGGTTCTCCTGCAGTTAATAACAAAAATGGTGTAGTTATTTTGTTTCACAAATCATTACAACTTTAAAACATCAAAGAGACTAAGGATGATGCAGGCAGATAGGTTCTATTGATTGTTCAGATCAACAGCACACTTTTTTTTTTATATGTACTGTTTATGGTCCTACGGGAGTGGAACCTAATTTTTGGTTTAATTTTTCTTCTCTATTATTATCTTGTACATCTGAGAATCAATCTTGAGGTAGGAGGACCCCTTTGTTGATCATCCTTCTCAGACTCGTTATATTCCTAATAAAATGCAGAAAGCTTTCCGTCAATCAATTTCCTCTAGAGGGTTGGTAATTGTATGGAGAATTGCGCATCCTGATGTATTAGAATTTACATTCTCTCCAGTCCATCAATCGCATTCCAGAATTGATTATATGTTTGTTACTCAACATATCCTTCAGTATATTTTACATGCGGCAATAGGTTCCATTATAATATCTGATCATGTCCCAGTTTTTGTTGATTTGGATTTTCCAAGTAATTCCTCTGTTTCAAATCGTTGAAGATTTAACAATGTCCTATTACAAGATAAGTTATTTGTCAAACAATTTACAGTATTTGCTGAGGAGTTTTTTTCTTTTTACAAATAACCTACCCTCTGATACTCAAATGGTCTTTATATGGGACTCTTTTAAAGCTACTGTTAAAGGCTTTATTACAGATTATGTTGCAATAAAAATAAAATATTAAAGATTCCTCTCAATCGCTTCTAAAGAGTAAATGTTGTGAACATGAACATTTCTCATCCAGTAAAACAGTCACTTTATCCAGATTAATTGATGCTAAACTACAATATAATAAACAGTCCTGGGAAACTGGCTATGGCACTCAACTCAAGATCAATTCCACATTCTATGAGGCAAAAATAAGGCAGGCAAATTATTGCCAAAGTACATAAAGATTAAAAAAACAAAATCTAAGATTACTGTAATTACAGATAAACACAGAAGTAAGCTCACTAGCGATTCAAAAATCTTGGAATGTTTTACTGATTATTATACCGCACTATATACCCCAGAAACCACGACTAGTGTGAATAAGTTTGACAACTGTTTCCAATCTATTCCCAAATCAGCAGCAAATAAAGTGGATTTGTCTGCTTTCGAACCTAAGATATTTGAAGCAGTAATCAAGAACGGCATCACTAAACTTCCAATAGATAAAGGTCTGGGTCCGGATGGTTTTTCCATTGAGTTCTACTTGGCATTTGCATCCCTGTTCATTCCCAAACTGTTATTTTCCAATACTTCTTAACACAGGACCAAGCAAAAGGTACTTTTTCTGAAGCCATGCTATGTTTAATTTCTAAAAAAAAAAGATAAAGATTTACCTAAATGTGGAAATTATAGACCTATATCCGTTTAAAAACACTGACTGTAAAATCTTTGCGAAGATTCTTGCCTTACACATTGACCAGTACATCCCAGAGTTAAAAGACATACATCAATCAGGCTTCGTTAAGAGAAGATACATAGCAAATAATTCTAGAATCTTTCTTCACATTATTCATCTAGCTTCTAAGTCTATTGATCCCACAGCTGCTATAACTTTAGATGCGGAAAAAGCCTTTGACCGAGTTAGTTGGGATTTTATGTTTATCGCTTTGAAATGGAACGGTTTTAGTCCACATACTATTAAACTTATTAGACTTTCATATTCTTCACCTTCTAACTCTATTTTTGTTAATGGTAAACAGTTTCAATATTTTCCTTTACATAGAGTTACTAGACAAGAATGTCCATTATTATCCCTTTTATTTATATTATCCCTAGAACCTTTTTTAGAAAAAATATGTAGATCATCTAATTTTTCAGGATTTAAATACAAAGATTTAGAGATTAAGTTCACTGCATATGCTGATGATATTTGACTTTCCATTTCAAACCCACAAACTACTATTCCTGAAGTTTTTCATCTATTACAACAGTACGCTAATGTTTCAGGTCATAAACGTAATGTGGATCAATAAGTAGTTTTACCATTGAATTCTTATTGTTTACCCAATATGTTTAAAGATACTGGCTTCACCTGGAGCTCAAAATCTATTAAACGTTTGGGTATATTTTATCTATTCAAATCAATTTTAATAAACTTAGGTCAAAAATTTCAAAAATGTTTGACAGATGGTAGATTCTATACTTATCTTGGTGGGGTAGATTAGCCACAATTAAAATGATGATTCTGCCTATAGTAAATGATTGTTTGCCTATGCTTCCAGTTAAACTCCCTTCTGTTTTTAAACTATTAATACATTTTTTTTACAAAATCTTTATGGAACAAATGAAAATCACGTACATCACTAGCCAAACTACAGAATTCTAAGGATAATGGAAGAATCAATTTCCCAAGCCTTAAACGCTATCATTCAACTTTTAATTTAAAATAAATTTGGATGTCTCTTTCTTCTTCATCCTGTGATCATACTAGAATATGGAGCCAAACAGAACAATTACAAATTGCTCTATCTTTCTTGAGAGGTGCAATATGTTTTTCAAAAATCCCTAAGTTCTTCCTTTCGCCAATATTTACTCAGTCTATTTTTATTGCCATGGCTTTGCTCACTGGTTCCCATTCTCCACAGGAAATTCATAAACAAAGTGCTATATGGTATAATAAAGATATCAAATTAAATAATAGGGTTCTCTCCTGGAAAGAATAGATATCTAAAAAGTATTATAACCTTGGATCATTTACTTTCCAATAAAGGTTTGCTTGAATTTCAAGTTCCTCAACAGATAAACAATATTACCACTCATTATGCTGCTCAATATCAACAATTTAAAAATATTCCCCACGGAATTCTATCTCAATCCTCACTGTATTCTCCCCCACACAGATATCTTCTTGATCTTATAACTTTTCTTCACAGATCAAGGCATCTTTCATATATAAAATTCTCGTGAACCCCCATAATGATAGGCTAAAATGTAAAATAAAATTAACATGGGAACAGGATTTAAACCAAGAGTTTCCATTACATACATGGAAAACAAATATGGTCTAAACTCCACAAAACATTTCGCTCAATAAGAACAACTGAAACATTATTTTATTTTTATAATAGGCTTTACTATACTCCTACAGATCTTGATAGATAAAAATTAATTGCAGATAATAAATGATGGTTGTGTTCCCATGAAAACACTTGTTATATGCATATGTTTTTGAGTGCCCTTTGGTTAAAATGTTTTGGTTACAAGTATGGGAGGAAATGAATACGATTTTGTCTACCAATATAAATTTTAATCTACTAGATTTTTTTTTTTTTAGGTAGCTCCTCTTCTTTATGGCAATCTCAAACTACGCTTGGAAAATTTGTTGACCTACTTATTCCCATTGCTTGGCAAATTATAACCTCCAATTGGAAAGATACCACAAAAATATCTGTAGTTGCACAGTGAAATTTATTTTGCTGTAATCATCGGATGGATCGTACGAATGCTAGCTCTATTCAATTGACAATTAAAAGAGAAAATATGGCTTTGTTTACCTTCATATGTTTCATAACAAAACAACTCTCGTTTCATGATTGATAGTGTTTGAACCTCCATGACTTTCCTTATAAATATATTGCAAGTATATGATTTTTACTTTGCATTATTTTTTTATTTTTTCCTTTTTTTTTTCCTCCTTTCTCTCTTTATTAAATTTTTTCTAAAACGCTATTATTGTTATAGCACAATAGTTAATATTGTTATTACACATATTTTAGAATGAATGTATATCTATGTTCATCTCTAATATAATAAATTTTTCTATTTCTCTGTAATATGTACTGCTATTTTGAAAATATTTTCTGATTGTACTATGTATGCTATTTAATAATCAATAAGGCATTATTAAACAAAAAAGAAGACTACACAGACTTGTTAAGGAGGGTGGCTAGTGCCCCCCCACCACCAAGGGTACAAGGATACAGGTATCACGAACTATAGATTTATTGCTGCTACTGTCAGTCTACCACTACCTTGGTGGAGAGGGCAGTAGCCACTCTCTGTGAAATAGGGTTGCACTATGCATGCCCCCCTCAGCTGCAGAGCTAAGCTCTAGGGTGTCAGTCCATGTAAACAGGGAGATCCTATGTGGACATACATGTTTGTCATGTTCTCTGAGGCAGGGATCCAGAAACCATACAGTTATTTTTAAAGTGACTTCCCTGTAGATCACCATAAGGCAGGGGAAGCATGCTCTCCAGAGACATGCAGAGGACTTACTGTCCCAACACCTCTGGATTCAAGTTCTAATTGCTGGAATCCCGGAGAAACATGGCATTCCAATCTGCCCTCACATTCTGAAGACCTGGAACAAATTCCACTCTTAACACAATCTTGTGATCCGAACAAAAATATCAAATTATTCTTGCCAGGTCTGCCAAAGCCTTTGATTTCAAACCACCCAAACGGTTTATATAAGATAGTGCTGTGAAATTGTCTAATAGAATCAATGTGAATGAGTTCATCAATGACTCCATGAAGCTCATTAAAGTATTCAGACCAGCCAACATTTTTCAACAATTTATATGCAGGGACTATTCCTCCTGGGACCATTTTCCAGCTGTCTGTAAATCTTTCAGGCGAGCTCCTCAGCCCAAATTGGTGGCATATGATTCCAAAACAAGGTTGGGAACATTCCCTAAGATGGCCTTGCCGTTCCAAGCCTCGAGATTCCTCAACCACCATTCTAGATCTTCTCAGGCAACCAAAGATAGGGGAATAGAGTCCCTGTACCATAGTTTTTTTCAGTCCCCAAGCTTTTATCCTCTGGATACCCCTGTAATGTAAGGAGTTGGGAGAAATTGTCTGAATGGAGGATGGCAGAAGCCCCAAAACTCATGCAAGATCCCTTAGGAACATTACCTTCTTTGAAACACTGTTCTCACTTCCTTCTTTATTTTTGTTGCCTTTTGCTGAGGGAGAATTAACTGAGATAGTAAAGTATCTACCTGGAAACCCCAAAAATCTAGATTCTGAGTTGGAACCATGACAGATTTCTCTGGATTCACTATGACAATCAGACTCTCCAGCAGCTCGATTGTCCATGTCAAACGATCTAAACGTTTTAACCTGTCCTGGGACATTAGTAAAAGGTCATCCATGTAAATAATTAGCAGGACTCCCCTCTGTCTGAGGAAGGCTACCAAATAGCTAACACCACAGAGCTGAGGGCAGCCCTGAGGGGAGGCAGAGGAACTGATAAAGGACACCTCTCCAACTGAAACAGAAGTACTCTTGATAGTCCTCATCCATGGGATTCATGAAGTAAGCATCTCTGAGATCTAAATTCACTAACCAATCTTTCATCTGCAATGTCTTTTAAAAGGTGGATACCTTCCACCTTAAAGTGTCCGTAGATCAGATATTTGTTCAACTCCCTTACATTTATCACAGGACACCAACACTTTCCTTTTTTCTTTACTAGGGAAACTGTAATCACAAAGCCTCCTGCTCTTTCATGATCTGGAACGCAAATCCATGCAGTTTTTTCCAACATCTGGGCCACCTCCGAATCTACCAGAAACAACATCTCTTTATCTAATATCAACTCTTGGGGTTGTCTGACCTGAACTGGTATTGTTCAAAAATCTATCCTGAAACCAACAACGGTTTCTAAAACCCAAGTATCTCCAGTAATGTTTCCCAATCGTGGATTAAAAATGATAGCTTTCTCCCTACCTTTATATAGGAAGAACCACCTTTTGAACAGGATCCTAAAGGTCTAGATCTCCCACCATGGGATCTCAAGCATCTCCATCTCTGGGAGTAGAAATCTGAGTTGGGGTGGTAGCCCCCGCCATAGATACCATACTTCATGGGTTCTAATGTATGACATTGGGATTTGAAGGCACCACGGCTGACAGCCAGTCCAAAAACAGCCCTAGAGCCGAAGACCCTTCTCATGTTAGTTTGTGCCTTACTGAAGGCAGTAAATGTGGACTTCCCAAATCTTTCCCCAAAGAGAAGTCCTTTGGAGTTCCCCATGGCCTCTCTAGTGGACAGGTCAGCCAATTTAGGGTTCATCCTTATAAGCACTGCTTTCTTCCTCTCTGTTATCAAGCTCGCATTGGCACTACCCAGCATGCAATTGGCACGGTGTGCCCAACCCCTCAGCAGATCTATTTTAACTCCTCCATTCTTGCCCCAGGCCACCACGGCAATATCAAAAATGCGGGTAAGTGAACACAGAATGTCAAGAACTTTGTCCTGACACTGTCTGAGGCATTTTTCAATACCCTTAGTAGGGTCCTTGCCCAACCTAAACAAAAAAGTTATAAGTTCCAGATCCAAGTTAGGAGAATTGCAAATCTTATCTTCAGTAGAGGGTGTAGGGCATTCAGCCCAAAGTAAATTATGGGTTTCCTTATCGAAAGACTTCCTGACCTAACATTTCTCTCCCGAAGGGGTCTTTTACTTCATCAGAGGTTGAGGCCTGTTCCAGGTCATCATCTAGGCTTCCGACAAGATCACAACTGTCTTGCGGATCAAAAACATATTGATCCCAATCCATATAATCAAAATCAGTATCGTCCGCAGTGGAGTTTAGACTGCCCGTAACTCTTTTGGTGCCAAAAAGGTAACTTTTTTAAGCATGCCGCTGAGGGCAACCTTTCACCGCACCCCGTGAAGATGGCCTCTTTTTTTTGTGCAGCTAGGAACACCACATTCTATTTTAGCGCAAAGACTACCTGCACAGTAGGCATGGCTTAATGCCTTCCCACTATGTTTCCTCTTGTTGGAAACCTTTCCCTCACCAGAGGGTTCAGAGGTAGAAGGGGAGGCCCTATCCAAGAGGGAAAAATAATTCTCTTCTGAAGGGGCGTCCCTCTTTCTCTTAGCCAGTGCGGCGTCCACCACCTCCATCACAGAGGACCTAAGTTCTTCCTCAAAAAATGTTTTAATGGATTCTCCAATAAAATCAGTTACCACTTAGGACGGAGGATTAGGGCATTCCATCCCTTTTTTTGTAAATACATGTAAGCTGGGAAAAGAACATAAGCTCTGGATACTGAACAACTAAGGCTCAGGGCTTTAAATAATATAAATGAGCCCTGAAACCAACTATAGTCAGCTCAGAAATAAATAGTAATTATAAATGCCAACTTAATTCAGTAGGGGTAGACCAAGGGTAAAGAGTGCTCCTTCTCTGCAATACCAGAAAAGTGGAAGCTTCCACTGCTCGATCTTCAAACTGCAACAAATCTAGTGGTCTCGAGACAATGTATTACCCCATTGGTGCGGGTCACGACCAGTGGCGGACACCAGGGAGGGAGTTAAAAAAAAATCCTCCGTGCAATGTACTAGAGGATTTAATTTTTTTTATTTTTACCCCCCGGAGACGCAGAACAACTTGCGCGTCTCACCTTGCACCCCCACCCACCCCTCTGTGACGTCAGCGCGCTGACGTCACATTTTTTTCCACACTGGAAACTCCCCAACTCCAGTGGGGAAAAAAAGGCCAAAACAGCATCACCAGATGCCAGGGTGGCATTGATGGAAAGGGGAGAGTCTCCCCTTTCCATCGATTACTTCCTGGCACCGTTACCTGGCCATGGATTGCAGCGCAGCTGCGATCCATGGGCAGGAAATGCCCCTAGGTACCAGAGATCTTGTTTGGGGGGCCGGCCCCGTGGGGGCATAAATATAAAAAAAATAAGTTGGGGTTCTTCTGCGGGGCGATCGCGCCCCCCAGATTTTGAAATAAATAAGTATATATTAAAATAAAATGGGCGGGTCAGCCCTTCCTACACGGGCTGACCCTTGGGGGTAATTTTATCAAAATAGTTTTTCCCTGGGGGGGGGAGGGGGGAGGAATTTCAACCCCCCAGGTAATATATATATATTTTTTTTAAATGTTGCGGTCAGCCCTTGGGCTGACCCCCTATGGGGCATTTTTTTTATATACATATGTGCTTTGCCACAGGATCACGATCAGCCGAGGGAAAGCACACATGTATTTAAAAAAAAAAAAAAAGAAAAAAAGAGGAAAGTGATGTAGAGAGTCAGTCTCTCTTGATATATATATATATATATTTTTTATGAGAGACACATCTCCTTAGATATGTATACATATATATATATTTTTTTTTTTACATGTGTTTTACGGGAGCCTCAATGGGCCCCACCCCCCCAAGGAAAACCACATATATATATATATATATATATATATATATATATATACAAAAGTGATATATATATATATATATATAGAGAGAGAGAGAGAGAGATAGAAATAGATCTGTCTTTTGTCTAGTGGCAGTTTTGATGCCATAAAGTAGCGCAGATGGTTTATTTACCTGCTGCATGTATACGTATTTAGCTGAGTGGATTAGTAAAGCCAAGCGTTAACTGCGCTTTAAAACAAATAAAATGTATGTGCGAGGGGGACTATGGAGATATGAGGGGCACTTTTGCTGGGTGGTACTAAGGGAATTAGAAGAGGAGGTCATGGGAGGCGGAGGACCAAAAATGACTGTCTCACTGGGTGCCACCAGCGCTGAAGGCTGTGATGATGGGTATGTGGTAAGGTGAAGTAATAGTGTCTTTTTTATTTTTTCAGTGTCTTCAGAGAATCTGTTGAATCAGAGAAGCGAAGGTAAGGTGACGACATTTATTATTGGACACATCACACACACCCACAAGCAATTTTGTGGCTCTATCTGCCTTCTACGTAGGCTAGTACTTTAGAGGGGCAGTTTAGCTAGTAGCAGAGATGGCGTCTCATTGGATGACTGCTGCTCAAGCCCTAACTCAGGTTATGGAGGATAGCTCTGAGGCAGGATCAGAGACTGAGCAGCATCTGAGGGACAGGACAATGGGGCAGAATCTGGGAGTGATTTTTCAGTCGGCAGAGTCCGATCCGACGACACCTTTTCCAATGATTCTGAAGGAGACAATGACGACAGCCGTGCTGTCCCTTCGCAAGCACAGTCTTTGCAGGAGGACAACATCGGGTTAGCCGAACCCAGAGAGCAGGTGTATGCAGCTGCAAGCACAGAGAGAGTGCTCTCTTGGCAGCCCCCCCGTTTAGTTGAGCTCCAAATTTCACCTTTTACTGGTGACGCTGGATGTAAAGTCGATACGGCCAACTTTTTGCAAGTCGACTATGTCCATCTATTTTTGATGTTGACTTCCTTCAGGAAATTGTGCAGCAAACAAATTTCCATGCAGACCAATTTTTGAGGGAGCATGGAGGCACTCTAGGACCCCGTTCTAGGGCACGCCAGTGGATTCCCACTTCGCTGGCAGAGATATTTTTGGGCCTTACGCTCAAAATGGGGTTAGTGCAGAAACCCAACTTGCAGTCCTATTGAACAACTCGCACAGTTTGGGTAGCCCCCATTTTTGCACCATACATGAGCAGACCCCTTTTTTTGCTACTGCAGCGCATGCTGCACTTCAATGACAATTCTGCTGCACTGCCCCAGGACCATCCAGACTATGACAGGTTGTTCAAAATTCGGCCTGTCGTGGAACATTTGTCTGCCAGGTTTCCAGAGATCTATACTCCTGGAAAGAATACAGCAGTCGATGAGTCCTAGATCTCGTACAAGGGATGGCTGCTGTTCAGATAGTACATTGCGAGCAAAAGAGCTCGCTATGGCATAAAGCTGTACATGCTGTGTGAGAGCTCTTTTGGCTATGTGTACAGCTTGAAAGTGTATACAGGCAAGTACTCTACCCTAATCCCAGAGTACTGCATTACGTTCCAACTAACTGCTCACAGTCAAGTTCTTGGATAGGCGTGATGTATACGTGCTCACTACAATTCATGATGAGAGCACTTTCCCTATCACGGTTTGGGGTCAGATGGCCGAAGTCCACAAGCCCATCTGTATACTTGA
The DNA here is from genome assembly GCF_031143425.1 of Pleurodeles waltl. NCBI lineage: Eukaryota > Metazoa > Chordata > Amphibia > Caudata > Salamandridae > Pleurodeles > Pleurodeles waltl. The sequence goes on from NC_090443.1 coordinate 420,014,150, forward strand.
TTACAATAAGTACATGGGCGGAGTGGACAAGAACGACCAGGTTCTTCAACCATACAATGCATGACGTAAAACTTGCACTTGGTACAAGAAACTGTTTACCCACCTGATCCAGATGGCAACATACAATGCGTATGTTGTTTACCGTCAGACAACCACAGGAAGACTCAAGACTTTTCTTGACTTCCAGCTGTCTGTAATTGAAAGCCTCACTGCTGTTACAGAAGCAGCAGCAGCCTCCTCCTCATATGTTCTGAAGGATGTGCCAAGACTGCAGGAGCGACACTTTTCTGATCGCATTCCTAAAACACCCAAAAAGTATCGTCCATGTCGTCGCTGTAAAGAGTCCTTGAAACATGGAAAGC